>NC_138161.1:133208042-134408042 GCF_964165515.1 Mesoplodon bidens
GACTTTTCTCATAGCTCACTGCCAACTTCTATCTAGTCTTCTCTCTTTTTCCCTTCCTTTGAATGTATGTTTGTTTGATTTTCCTAGCGTCCCACTTTACTCAACAAACTTGTGTTCTGTAACCCCTTGAAATTTGGCCTCTACAATCATGAAAATGGCAAAATCATAGACTGTTAAATATAATCTGCCAATGTCTTTTCCTAAAATCTTATTTTCCCCTGAATTCCCTGCTCTTTTCCTACTGATCACTTTCTCTCTTTTGAAATGCTCCTATTCTTGAGCTATTATATTTTCTTTCTTCTATCCTTGGTCATTCTCCAGCTCTCTCATTGATTCCTCTCCCATAGCTGAAGCTCATGGGAACTTCTGGTTTACACCATCCTTTGGATAGTCACCCCTTTCAAGGATTTATCAATTGCCCCTGTGCTGACTCTTTTCTAGTTTCTGAATACAGTTTTTTATTGAGAACCTACTGTATGGCAGTCACTGTGTTAAGTTCTAATCTTTTTTTGGGGGAGGGGGGTGGATATAAGTGTTTTTCTTCAGTGTTTTTCTTCATATTTTTGTCAAGAAATCCTGCTGTTATTCCAAGTTCCAAAGTTCTAAATTTATATCATTTTTGAGAAATTCCCTCCTTTCCCTTAGTTTCTCCTTTCTGTCAATAAATCCTCACTGTCCTAATTATTTTAAGTAGGGATTATATCATTACCTCTGCCTCTACCTAACCCCCTTCCCACCTCGTGCTTGTCCCAGCCATTCGCCAAGTTTTGATATTTCTCTTTGTTGCTTTGCACTTATCCCTTTCTTCACAATTCTAGTAGATAATCTTGGTCCAGGCTCTTGATATTTTAATGCCAAGCTTATTACAATATCCTTCTCACTTACCTCTTTCCTTCTTTTTTTTTTTTAAACCTGGATAAGATACCAAGATTTAACTAAACCCTATTTCCACCTCATGCAACTTTGCTGAACAAAGACTTAACAGTACTGTCTCATTGCCTTTAGTGTTCCCAGTGTGGAATACTAATTCCAAAAGTTGCTCTGAGGAACAAAATTTCTATAGGAAAAAACCCCAAAACAACAGTTTTAGATATGCTGCCTCAAAGAGAATATCAGTGCCTATTAGCATATTAGAGTTTCTAGTAATAACACTTAACTCAGATTTTCTGCCCAAGGAACTTTCTTCTTTGAGCAAAACCCATTTAATATCTAAAAATTAGCATTACATAGAATACCACCTAGAAAAAGCTATTGGATAATAGCTAAATACGATGCAGGCAAAAATAGTAATGAAATACAGGTAACATTTGTCACGTCACTGAAAATCACTTGACAAAGTACTTCAAGTACTTTTAAAGTTAATCTTTATGATAACTTTACTATTATCCTCATTTTTCTGAGGCTCAGGGAGGTTGAGATCCTTGTTCCAGCCCACATAAACAGGTGGCAAAAACGTTAGAGGCTCTGGGCTTTGGGACTCCAGTCACAGCTCTTTACTTCTATACTATGTGGCTTCTAATCAGTTCAAGGTTCTCTCCACCATGCCTCCAGCCCCTCTCTCTAACCTCACCTCCTTGTGGGTCTTATACTCCAGTTGGGCTGGTTTAATCCTCTTCCCTACCTTTGAAAATCTCCATCACCTTTCCCTCCAAGTAAATTTTCCTCTCTTCATCCTGCCAAAATAATTTCTTATTCAGTCTTCCTCAAGGATGTTAGCAGACCACAGCATCCTGACCTAAATTGGTTTTCTCCAAATCCCCATGAATATTTACCATTATGCCATTCATTTGTTACTAGATTATTAAAAAAAACCCCACTAAAGTCAAGACACTCTTATTTCTTCTTTCCTCGATGAAATTATATTCTTCTTGTGAAATGCGACTATATACTGGAATGTATGAATGAATAAGTGAAAGACTCATGGACACTGAGCAAAATTTATAATGATATATAGAAGAGTTAACCATATAAACCTCAAGTAGGGAGCGAAACAGTTTTCTAAAAAAAATGTTAAAATTTTATTTTAAAAATCTACATAAGTAATATAGGTATGTGTGTGTGTGTGTACACTGTCATTGTAAAACTACCAGGATAGTGTTTAGAGTAAAATAGAAAAATTTCCCTCTCTGTCACATGTCACCCCCGCCTGACTTTAATTCTGTTTTCCAGAGTTAATTACCATCAGGTTTGGTGAATATGTTTTCAATTCTTTATCTAGCCATTTACCTACATTTGTATCTAAACCTAGATCCCCTAAATCCTATGATCTCATCTATACATGCTATTATATTCATAAAAATAATGATATGATTCCAGATTACCAAAGAATAGTAGAGCTCTTTATTATTAAAGGGGCAAGTAAATGCTGTACACAGTTCTTCAAATAGACATACTTCCTAAAACATCCTTATACATTTATCCCTCCCTCTATAGTTTCCGACTTGACCTCCTGACAAAAATCCTAGCCCTCATCTTGCTCTCTGACTTCCCTAACTTATCCTCTCCCCCCATTTTCCCTTCCCCCTCGCCCAATCAGGTCATCTTTGCAGGCACTTCTTCTCCCCGAGGTGCCATTCTGGCTTTGCCTACTGGGTCCTGAGGGAGTGCGTTGATTCCTACTCTTATTGCTTTTTCTCTTCAGAATCAGATCATTACACTTTAAATCTACTTAGATTTCTAAATTTACAGGAATAAAGCCTTTCACTGTATTCTATTCTAGATTTTAAATTCAGCTCTGTTGTGCTCATTTTCCTTGAACTTATTCATTTATTTGTGTCCTTTTTTTGTTCATATTGCAAAATTTCTTTATTTTGTTGGTGTTGAAAATACTTAGTTTTAATGATCAATTTACTGTTTTTTGGTCAGTTTTCATTTTCATTGATTTTTTTTCTTCTTTTACTCTTATCAGTAGTTTCTTTTACATTTTTTCACCATAGCTTCTTTATTTTCTTCATCATAATATAAGCATTTTGGCCATAGAGTTACTTTGAATGCTGCAACAGCTCTTTAAATTCAATATATTGAAGAGTATTATTGTCATTGACATTCACTCATAATTTATGTCTAATTTTAGTTTTTTTTTCAGTGAAAAGAAGGTTATTACATGGTTGGTTTAACTCTCCACTTTTTGAAATGTGTCAAGTCTTTGTGGAAATAATACAAACATTCAATAGATATTCTAAAATTTCCCTATTAAAATGAATATTAAACTTAGATAATAAAAGAGAATTATATTAAGATGTCAATTTTTTAATGAATATGCTTTTCTGGTAGAACACATTTGCCATGTAACTCAATTTTATTTAATTTAACAGAGATGTATTATGGATGTGAATACATGTGTAATTCCTTATTTAACTAAAATGGAAGTTTCAAAAAAATTAGGAAAAAAAAACAAACCTGAGTGGCAGTGATCAAACAAATCAGGAATTTTTAATACAGGGCCTATGAACTCCAGGTGTGGATCTATAAATTTTGAATTTTTTCTATATTATTATGTACAAAATTATCACTTTCCTTTTTTATTATTACATATTATTCCTATTTTTTTCTGCAAAGGAATACAAGATTTTCACAAAATTCTCAAACGTCTCTGGAACTTCCAATATGTAAAACTTGAGGGATCTAGAAAAATAATATTGTGTTATATATTTCTTGTATCTCTATTCTAACATACATAGGAAAAATAGTACACTATATTGAACAGTAGTAAAATTTTTATCTCGTTGTTGTTCATCAGATAATTCTGGTACCAAACAGAAGAATTTAGTTCTCCGAAAATCCGTCTGGTTCATTCCTCTTCTTCTAAACCAGATTATTCCTAAACCTAACTTAAAGGGGCCATTCTCATTAACCTTTCTAAAACTTTAAAAGGCTCACTGTTGATCTCCTTCTTATATTTAACCTAATCCATTTATGATGTATTCAAAACTCACTTGTTTAAAATCTCTGCCTTAGCCATTGAATTCAATTGGCTTTGTGTTGGTGGCATCTCAGAGTAGGCATCTGTTGACTGTCTTTTTCCTTTGAGAGGAAATTTTCCTGGTTCTTCACATGCTGAGTAATTTTTAATTGATATACAGGATATTTTAAATACTATGAAATTCTGGGTCTGCAATTAAAAGTAATGATCTAGATGAGTTGAAAGTAAACAATCGAAAAAAAGTATAACAAGCAAACACTTTTTAAAGGAAAGCTGGGGTAGTTTATTAATATCAGGTAAAGTAGACTTTAGAGCAAAGAAAATTAGCAGCAATAAACAGGGATATTACATAATCATAAAAATGTCAGTTCAACAAGAAGATTTAACAATATTAAATGTGAATTTACCTAATAGAGCTTCTAAATACATGAAGCAAAAATTCACAGGAGTGGAAGGAGAAATAGACAAATCTACAACTATAGTCTGAGATTTCAATACTCTTCTTTCAGACAGAAAATCGAGTATGGAGACATGAACACCACTCCTAACCAACAGCAAACTGCATCTAGTTGATATTTATAGAGCAGTCCACCTAACCTTAGTGGAATAGGCATTTTTTTTTAAACAAAGTGTAACTTTACTTTTCTCCCCAGCTTTGAGGTATAATAGACAATCAAATTTATATATATTTAAGGTGTACAACTTGATGTTTTGATATACACTGTAAAATGATCACCACATTCCAGCTAACATATATCACCTCACATAGTTACTGTTTTGTGTGTTTGTGTGTGTGAGTTAGGGTGGTGGTGAGAGCACTTAAGATCTACTCTGTTAGCAAACTTCCAATATTACAAAACAGTATTGATAACTATAGTCAACATGTTTAAAAACTGGTCTAATCCTGGTACATTTGACCTCCAGGACTTGTTAGTCTTGCATAACTTAAACTCTGTGCCTTTTGGACAATATCTCTCCATTTCCCCTTCCCCTGGTTTATCTAGAGTAAACCAGCCCCTGGCAATCACCATTCTACTTTCTGCTTCCATGAGTTTGACTATTTTAGAGAATATGAATTCTTTTGAAGTGTACATGGACACTCACTAATATAGACCATATCCCAGGTTATAAAACAAACGTTAACAAAATTTTAAAAATTGAATCAAAGTATGTCCTCTGAACATACAGACTTATACTAGAAACCAGTAACAGAAAGATGACAGGAAAATGTCCAAATACTTGGAAATTCAATACTTTATATTATTGATATATAGATATAAATCACCAATATCAAGAATGAAAAGAGAGGTATTTCTACAGATCAAAGAGATATTGAAAGGACACTAAAGGAATATTATGGATAACTCCACACACATAAATCTGATGAGGTAGATGAAATGGAATTCCTTGAAAATCACAAACTACCAAAACTCACCCAAGATGAAATATATAATACACATAGACCTATAATAATGAAAGAAATTGTATTTATAGTTAAAAACCTTACAATAAGGAAATTTTCAGGTTTAGATGGTTTCACTAGCAAATTCTACCAAACATTTAAAGGAGAAATAACAATTCTACACAATCTTTCCCAGAAAACAGAAAAGTAAAGAAACACTTTACAACTCATTTTATATAGCCAGTATCACCCTAATAGCAAAATCGGACATGAACAGAAAATTACAGAGAATATCACTTATGAACATAGACAAACATCCTTAATCCAGCCAAAAATGTATATATAATATATATGTATATATAAATCATATATCTAAGTAGGGTTTATTCCAAGAATGCAAGGCCAGTTCAATATTCAATTCCCCTCTAGATTAGAAAGATGTTGAAGATGTCCACTTCCCCTTATCCTATTCGACATTGTACTAAAAGTCTTAACAGTCCAATAAGGTAGGAGAAAGAAAGAAAAGGAATGAAAATTGGAAAGAAAAAAAGAAAACTGTTCCTACTTGCAGACACTTTGATTGCCTAAGTAGAAAATTCCAAGTGATCCATAGAAAAACACTCCTGGAACTAAGTGCATTTATCTAGGTTTCTGGTTAAAAATCAGTCATACTCTTATAGACTTCTAATGGACCATTGGAAACAAAAGAGGTATCATTTACAATACTCCCTCTTCCCGCAAATGAAATACTTAGAAATAAATGTAATAAAAAACATGTACTGGGCCTATATGCTGAAAATTACAAGAAGCTGATGGGGGGAAAAAGACTTAAGTAAATGAATATGTACTGTGTTCAGGACTTGGATAGCTCACTTAGTAATGATGTTACTTCTCAGATTGATCTATAGATCAAATGCAAACAAAATCTTGTCAGGATATTTTGTAGATATAAACAAGCTGATTCTAAAAATTTATTTGGAAAAGGAAAAGAACTAGATAATCCAAAACAATTTTGAAAAACAAAAATAAAATTGTACAAATCACATTGTCCAACTTTTAAGACTTATTGTAAAGCTACAGTAATTTTGTAAAACTACAGTAATTAAGACAGTATCGTGTTGGCAAAGGAATAGACGTATAGATCCATAAAACAGAAGAGTCCAGAAGTGGGCTCAACCAAACATGGCCAATGGATATTTGATAAAGGAAAATAGGCAAATCAAGTATTTTCAACATATGGTGTTTAACAAAGTTGAAATGAACTTTGACCTAAACCTCATACCTTATGTATTAAAAATTAATTCAAAATGGATCATAGATCTAAATGTAAAATGTGAAACAATAAAACTTCTTCAAGAAACCATAGAAAATCTTCATGAAGAAGGGTTAGGTAAAGAATGCTTGGAAATTACACCAAAAGCATGATTTATAAAAGAAAAAAACTGATAACTTGAACTTCACCAAAATGAAAAACTTTTATTCCACAAAAGATGCTACTAAGAGAATTAAAAGACAAGCTACAGACTGGGAGAAAAATTTTCAAATCACATATCTGACAAAGGACTTATATCCAGAATACATAAAGGTCTTTCAAAATTCATCAGTGAGAAATTAACCCCCTGCAAAATGGCAAATAATTTAAACAAACATTTCACCAAAGAAGAGACATGGCAAGTTAATAAGCGCATGAAAAATGTTCTATGTCGTTAGAACAGTACAAATTAAAACCATGATAAGATAACACTATATGCGTGTTATAATGGTTAAAAAATTTTTAAAACAACTTTGGGGACTGACAAGAATGCAGAGCTATGCGAACTATTTTACATTGCTGGTAAGAATGCAAAATGGTGCAGTCCCTCTGGGAAATAGTTCAGTAGTTTTTTTATACAGTTAAACTCATATTTACCCCATGACCTAGGAGTTCCATCTCTAGATGTTTACCCTAGAGAAATAGAAACTTATGTTTGAATATAACCTGTGCATGAATATTTATAGCAACAACATTCATAGTCACAAAAGCTGGAAACAAATATCCTTCAGTGGGTGATGGATAAGCCATAGTACATCCA
Organism: Mesoplodon bidens; assembly: GCF_964165515.1. Lineage (NCBI taxonomy): Eukaryota > Metazoa > Chordata > Mammalia > Artiodactyla > Ziphiidae > Mesoplodon > Mesoplodon bidens. Next base: position 133,215,439 of record NC_138161.1, read on the forward strand.
TACAATGGAATATTACTTAGCTACAAAAATGAATGAACAATTGATATTTGCAATAACTTGGATGAATCACACAGTCATTTTGCTGAGTAAAGAATCTAGTCAAAAAGGTTACATCCTGTATGGTTCCATTTATATGATATTCTCAAAAAGAAAAAAAAAATTATAGTGACAGAGAACAAATCAGTGGTTGTCATGAGTTGAGGTTGAGGCCAGAGTGTGTCAGCAAAGAGGTAGCACAAGGGAGTTTTGGGGGTTGATGGGATGTTCTGTATCCTGATGGTGGTGGTGGTTACATAAATCTAAACATGTGGTAAAATTCATATAACTGCACACAATCATTTTTTACTGTAAATAAAAAAATGCACATATAACAGGAGAGGTTTGGGGTATAAGTTTTGCTCTTTCAGATAGTGTACCTTTAATGCATATAACAGAGGCTTAAAACATATTTTAAGAAAAATCAATATAGTATCCATCCAACTGTTGGAAAACTTAGAGACCAACCTTCATTTGGTACAATATTTTTAATTCACCATAAATAAATGTCATATATGCCCTAGAAAAAATGTTAACTGAATATCGATGAAGTATAGTTCTATGTTCCCGCTAATATTTCTAACTAGATAGAGCTTCAACAACTTATTTTACCTCTTTCCATGTCACTTTTGCCATTTAAATGAGAACAGTTGAATTATATGATGTTGTCCTACCATTTAAAAGCAAACATTCAAATCCATCCTAACAACTAAAATCTGATTTCAAAATGGAAATAATACTTGTCATTTTTTTCTATCATGAAATCCCTACATTTTTTTTCACTTTTCAAAATTTCTCAAGTATCTTGACACTTGTTACTTTTGTTAAGAAGGAAGTGATAACATATCTAGAGGACATATGACATCTTTTTTTTTTAAGTCCCATTGTTTGGTAATCAGCACAGTGCTCCACATGCAACAACATTAAGGAATGAAGTTTGTTGATGATAAGAATCATAGGCAAAGACCTTGGAGGAAAAAATCAACAACCAAATAATAGAGATTGTATACACTGAAGGCTCTGTAAGAGCAACTGTGATTTGTGTGGCCAGGAAATTGATCAAACATTAAAGAGATATACATACATACTTACATATATATTTAAATATGTATGTATATATAGTTAGGGCTTCCACAATCCTTACTCTATTGTTTTAAGCCAGGTGCAGAGTTAATCATTTATGATTCCTGCCTGGCCTCTGTATAGGCATTTGAGTTTGCAAATACTGAAAAGTTCCATCATGTTGTAGATATATTCTATGGGTTCCTAGGAAAATGAGAACATCTTTTATTATAAAACATTTCATTCTTTAAGAACACTGGGAGATGTGTCATTCCTTTTTTTCTGAAAACCTCATTATTTTTACTCGAATGGCGCTTTGAACTATATGAAAATTACATTTCCCTTTTCAGTTAGATCAGCAGAAAGCTTTGAGTATAATTTGTGGCCTATAATAAGTGGCCTCTATATTTTTGTTTTAGCTGCATTCCAAATTCTTAGTCCTGTCCTGGTCGTTTTCTTCCTAACTTTTTCCTCTGACTGAATTTTATACATCTCTATATTATTTTTGTGAATTTGTTAGTATACTGTATTTGTGAAAATAATTTTGTTTATACAAGGCTGGAAGAATACTTGCCCAATGCTAATAATAATTAAATTTGTGAATTTCAGGAGATGAGATTATAGGTGATTTATGTTTCCATCCTTCAAATTCATTTCACTGTTTTGATCTCTTGTAGGTAGGAAAAGAACAAATCATACATTTTTGGAATGAGGGCAAATACAGATAGATAAATGAATAATTACATTTGTTTTATCTGTATTATTTTTAAATATTTTTATTTATCTTTTGGCTACGTTGAGCCTTTGTTGCTGCACGCAGTCTTTCTCTAGTTGCGAACAGTGGGGGCTACTCTTCATTGTGGTGCGCAGGCTTCTCATTGCGGTGGCTTCTCTGTTGCCGGGCACAGGCTCTAGGTGAGCGGGCTTCAGTAGTTGTGGCACGCGGGCTCAGTAGTTGCAGAATGCAGGCCCTAGAGCACATGGGTTTCAGTAGTTGTGGCACATGGGCTCAGTAGTTGCAGTGTGCGGGCTTTAGGGCATGCGGGCTCAGTGGTTTTGGCGCACAGGCTTAGTTGCCCGAGGCATGTGGGGTCTTCCTGGACCAGGGATGGAACCCATGTCCCCTGCATTGGCAGGTGGATTCTTAACCACTGCACCACCAGAGAAGTCCATGTGTTATTTGATTTATTTATTTATTTTTACATAGCTCATGTGTTAAAATGTGCTTGGATTACATAGAATTATGTAACGGATGTATTTACTTTCAAGCCAAGATTATTGTGAGGTGTGGGCTGACTACTGTGACATACTTCCCTCCTCATCTATGAAACAATTCCAATGGCAAGAGCTTTGCTCAGCTGTTTTTTTCCTAACTTTTTGCAGAGTCAGAGCACTAGCAAGACTTATTCCTGGCCCCCTCCTTGGGCTGGTCCAAGTGAAATTTCATAATATGAAAAGTCTGTGTTTCTGACCGTGGTTCATTCCCAGCTTCCTGTGAGCCCTGCTCTTTCCTTCTGCTCTTGCTACTACAGTCAAGTTTATGTCAAGCCCTAACTTCCACTTCCCAAATTACCTTTTTCCTTTCCCCATCCCTCCTCAACCAAAATAGGATTCTGTCAATTCTTCTTTCAACTATTTAATTTTATGAGTGTATTTCTTTCTGCATTGACTTAAAAAGCCTATTCAACAAATATCATAGGGACAATTGGATAATAAAATGAGATTTTCCCCTCTACCATATTCTAAAATAAATTCCAGAGAGATGCTAAGTAAAATATGAAAACATATTATGAGAGGAAGAATGTATAGGTGAACAATTGATTCCTGGGTGAGGATGGAGTTTCTAAGCATAAAATGATGGATGAAACTATCAAACAAAAGAATAGTTTGACAGTATGAAAATTCGAGGCTGCTATATATGAAAAAATATATAAGTGCCATTATGGATTAGACATTGAAGATAGAGGCCAATGGTGAAAGCTGTGAGAAAATTTTAAAATATGTAGTTTTTGACTGCAAAGATTTTGGCAAGGACCCTAATATTTTGAATCCCTTTAATAGTCAAGCCAAATTATTGAAGAACCAGTTAAAAAAAATGAATAGTTTACTTTTTTTGTCCTATAAGCCTTGTAGTCATATATTTTCATTATGTGTCACAAAAGTATATGGTTACTTTTGAATTTATTTTTCCCTCCATTGTCTTCATATTATTGGTAGTAGTGTATCTCATATGAGGCAGTCACATTTTATGAAGCTAAGACAAAAGAAAGATTTTATTATAATAATTATAGATTATACTGGCAAATGATAGTACAGAGAATCTATTTTTTATACCTCCTCGGTGTTTTCAGAATTATCATCATATTTAAAATTTGCAACATATTTGTGAAAAGGGTAGTGTTATTCCCATTTTAGATAAGGAAACTGAGGCTCAGAGAACTTTTATGACTTGCCCATTATGAGTAAAAATTCTGAAAATGCAAGTCAAACACAGAAATTCTGGTTCTAAATCCTGTTCTTGTTCCTAGATACATTATGCCTCTAGATACTGATTGGTGGGGGGCAAGGCTCAGTAAAGAACATTTTGTCATATCTGTTTTTCATCTTTGGGCCATAACATCTGCCATAACCCATTGTCCTATACCATCCCATAGAAATTTTTTTCAATGTTAACATGTTACTACCTGTAGAAATATTGGTATGGAAAGAATATATTTCCTTGTATTCCTGCAATGACAACGTGAAATACTGAATAATAATGAATAGCAGAAAATCCTTTCATGGCATTTGCCTTGTGCTATTTAATACTTACAATCCTCTGAGACTATTTATTATTCCCATTTTATAGATGAGAAAACTGAGGCACAGAGAACTTACCTATGGCTATCCTGAAGCCATTATTTTATAATCATAAAGATGTTCAATTCCTAATATTTTTATGTGGGGTAAAATGTATAAGATTTAATAAATAAAGTCCATATTTCCAGTATGTATCTTTTACTTTGATGGTGTGCTAAGTGCTAGTTTATATTCAGGTGACTATAGCTTCCAGTGGTAGCTCTGGAGCCTCTTATTTTAATAAAGAAAATAGTTTCAAAATCTTTCCACAGTTTATATATACAGTGAGAAATGGTTTTCACTTTGAGAATGTGAGAGCAAATAAAACTAAGTGCTGCCTCTTTTATTTGAGCCAAGAAAAACAGTGTTGTGAATTCTTAGATTGTTGAATGAAACAGTTTTTCTCCTAAAACCTCCATCTCTATTTTTTCTTGATAGAAAATGTCTGCGTATCAAAATGCAATCTGTGAAATATCTTTCTGGTCACATTTACAACATCATTGAACTTAGATTATTTAGTGACACATTTTAGATGTCCATGACAACACGAATGCTTTTCATCAACCAGCGATATGGAATAATTAATTGGGATCCATCACTGGAGGAGGATCCTGGCGTTCTGTGCTGGTTTGTAAAACAGGCCTGGGTGAGAGGCATCTCAGCAGGCCTAGTCACGTTACCTGTAATTTTTCACATGCGTATACTTCATCACTGGTGACATTCTGGCTTTCAGATCAGTCATCTCTTAGGACTTAAAATTGATATATCAGTCTCAGCATAAAATGCTATCATTCCCATAGACCAACTGTTTACCGGAGTACAACTCCTCCTGTGTCTCATTTCATCACACTGTTCCACATAGTAATGTTTCAATGTGAAATGAAGTTTTTTCATGCTGTGCTTCTGAGTAGAAAAAAGACAGAAGTACATGTATGATAAATGGTGAAGATTCCACGCTAACCCTTGCAAAACAATACAATGTGGAAGCATTATACTTGCTTTAATAATTTAATGCATAAATGTGGCTTTTAAACTTTTATAACAAATACTATTTATGCGGCAGTGAGGGGAAGATCAATTATATTCACTGTGAATCACTTTATCTTCCAACTTATTTAGAAATTAGCAAAATACCACTGCTGTCGAATTGTCATGGTGAAATATTTGTGGAGGCTCCACTATTAGTAAAAAAATTAAATTACCATCATGTTTTTCAATTGTACATATATTTACTTATAGTTTTGTTAGAAGGGGAATTTATTTAAAATTTTATTAAATCTAATTCTCTTCCTTCACGTGGAGCTCAGGACTAAATTCTGGCTTTCAGTAGCAACAACAGAATTTGGGAAAAACGTCTTGTTTCAATCCCTTTTTGTAGTCTGAAAGACACCATCGTGTATTCCTTCTTTCTTTGGCCATAGAATACATTATTTTTGTGCCTCTGAGTGTGGTCTGACTGTGACATCAGTATCCCACTGACTACTAGGGTTGATTCAGCTGATGTGGTTGATTGGACTGGGGTCCATATACTTCATTTACAACCCTAAAAGCTGTGCATCAGTGGAGGATGATGACATCCCCAGGGAGACCAGAACTACTTAATTTTTGTCAAGATGGAAATGATTTTTTGCTTTTAGCATGTCTTGATTCAACCTGTGACTAAAGGTCTTGCAGACTGCTTTAAAATGAAAGGTAAAATTGTTTAACCAAAAGTGAGTTGAAATTATGTTTTCAACTTTATGTAGCACTACACATACTCAGTGTATTCTCTGAGAAAACATTTTAGCTTGAACTTTTAATTCTGGATGTTTTGTTTTCAAAAATCTTTAATATCTGCCTTTTATTGTATGGAAGAGACCATAATGTAATGTAAGATAATATCCAAACATTAAGTTGTAGCTGATAGTTGTTTAATAAATTATTAATGAAGAATGAATAAACTGGGTGATCCCAAAGAACTAGAAAAAGAGTTAGGAGAAATATTTGTAGAGTAAGTTACGTTTTTATGAAAATAATTTAACCAACAAAGTGATTATTTCTGTCCTTTGGAAGAAGTGGGAAAGTTAGCAATAATTAATTGGTTTCATTATATTTCTCCTGTGTGTGTGCCCCACACCTGTGCAAGAAAACAAGCAGTACTAAAATTATTTTCATAACTGACCTTCATATCTTGGGGATTAAAATTATATTTAGTCCAGTTCTTAGCAGATGAGGTATTCTGATAATTTTTATTTAAAACATAGCACATTGAAAGAGACCTATCTGCCATAAAACTAGAGGTTGATACGGCTAACATGCTTTCAATTAGCTTGAAAATTCTATAAACTAAGTCAAAATTATAAGGTTTTTTTTTTTTTCAGTTTTCAAGATAGAGCTACTCAAATCAATCCCAGGTTAGTTTTGAAAATAGAGTTCTTTAATAATGTATATTTCAAAGGGGTGGATAAATTGGGAGATTGGAATTGACAAACACACACTACTATATATAAAATAGATAACTAATAAGGACCTACTGTATAGCACAGGGAATTCTACTCAATACTCTCTAACGACCTATATGGGAAAAGAATTCAAAAAAGAGTGGATACATGTATATGGATAACAGATTCACTTTGCTGTACACCTGAAACTAACCCAACATTGTAAACCAACTATACTCCAATAAAAAAATTTTTAAAAAAGAATTTATATCCATCACCTGGCTCACATTCATTATTTTAGGAAATTTTCAACAGTAACTGTATATTTTAAAGCTCAGATCAAATTGACCTGTTTCATAAAATTTTTGAAATGGACTTTTCAAGCAGTTTCAGGTTCACAGCAAAAATGAGTGGAAAATACAGGTTCCCATAGACCGCCTTCCCCACAACCCATAGCCTCCCCTGTTATCAACACCCCACATCAGTGGTACATTTGTTGTTACAGTCAATCTAGTAGCTATATTTTTCATTCTAAAATGGACAAATGTGTTTATTATTTAACGGTCCTTGTAAGCAGCTGTTAAGCCATTAAAGGGAATTTTCAAAATAATCCCAGGGAAATGGAAACAATTGACTAATTTGTTAAGTCCAACTAAAATCACCATAATGCTTATTCCTAGACATGCAAAATACTTATTCATTGCTAGTATACATCAATATATGATTAATACCACAAAGGAGAAAAAAATAAGTAAAGTTCAGTTCTTGTCCTCAAGTCACACAAAAAGGAATAGAAGTGGGCTTCCCTGGTGGTGCAGTGGTTGAGAGTCCGCCTGCCGACGCAGGGGACACGGGTTCATGCCCTGGTCCGGGAGGATCCCACATGCCGCGGAGTGGCTGGGCCCGTGAGCCATGGCCGCTGAGCCTGCGCGTCCGGAGCCTGTGCTCCGCAACGGGAGAGGTCACAACAGTGAGAGGCCCACGCACTGAAAAAAAAAAAAAAAAAAGGAATAGAAGAGATGTGTTACTTGAGTAGACTTAATTCTAGGGAGAACATGTGATATTCTGAGCCTCTGGGAGGAAGCACTGAATGAAAGAAGAAGGCTTTAATCAAGGTTTTAAAGTGAAAAAACATTTGAGTTACTCCTTGAAAATGTAGATTTGTGTGTGATTGGATTACCAGATAAAATATAGGATGTTTAGTTAAATTTGAATTTCAGATAAACAACAGATAATTTTTAGAGTTTGTCTCGAATTATTTGGTGCATACTTACATTAAAAAAATTATCCATTATTTATCTGAGATACAGCTTTCCCAGTTATATTTGCATTGTTATTTGCTAAAGATGGCAGTTCCAGGCATGCGGTACATTCTTCTGAGATTTAAAGAAAGTGTTCAAAGGTATAGAGGGGAAAAAACCTTCAGTATGTATGGGAAAGAAAGAAGGAACAGTTAATTACTTTGAATGTAAGGAATGGTTTGGGCTGAGTGAAATGAGGTATGTTAATAATTATATGGGGACAACCAGGCATAAACTGCCACTGTTCTGGGCAAACAGGGAATAATACTGCTGAGACCTCAAAGGGTGGTAGGACCATAGTGCAGGGGTACCAAAAGAGAAGAGGTATTTGGATCGAGTTAGGGTAACTACTGAGATGCAGTGTAATACCTGCCCATGACAACAAGAGGATATAATAATTTAGGGAATACCAGAGGGTCTAATCATTGAGCCTTTTGTCTTCTGTGCAAATAATGCTTCTGTAGCTGTGTCTAGACCATGTTCGGGGGATGAGAAAACCCAGAGCATATGTCAGGCAAACTTCTTAAATGTATCTCACTGGTGAGCGATAATTTTATTATTACTGAGGTTAGGGATTTCATTTCTGAGGCTATGGAGGTGCATGCAGGTTTGGCCCCTTTGGAACAGAATATTGTGGAGTTCACAGGAGATTTTCATCATATACTTGTTTATTAAAAATGATTGGAGCCTAAGTTAATAGTATCCTCCATTGCATCTAAGAAAATTCCGAGTCAGAGATGGAACATGATAAGACCCTTGGCCAATGTGAAAAGAGAGGAATTTAAAGAAAAGTTTTTTCCCACAATATAAAATGATGATATGTTGATGTATGATGGATCTATTTTAAGATGTTAAAAATACATGATATTGGAATCAGTATTTCAAACATTGAGTAAACTATTTTTATTATGAAAAGCTTCAAACATATATACAAAAGTAGAAGAGAGCAATGAGTTCCCCTATACTGATAACCCAGTTTTAGCAATGATTAAGATTCGCTGTATTTGCTTTATCTAGCTTGTTTCTCTTTCCTTTCCTTTGCTGGAAAAAAAAAAAAAAAGCACGGGATTGACACTTTTTTTTTTTTTTAAATCAGCTAATTGGAAATACAACAACAAATTAACAGGGCTTTATAAGTGAAATTGCAAGATGTAAATGATTTACTTTCTTTGCATAGATATAGCCTGAGACTGAAAAAAGTATATTTATATGTTGAAATAATCATGCATTATCTGATTTAAATCCATGATGTTCATGGGGACTACTGAATTACTAATCATTGCATTTGAGGGTAATTTTTAAGTGTACCCTCAATCTTACCTTTTATTAGCACTATATATACAAGAAGCTCTAACAACTTTAGACAGACCTATTTTATCCTGTTTTAGAGGATAAAAAAATTACAGTCACGTGCGTATATATATACAGTATTATAGCCTGGAACAGAACAATGATTTTGATTCTGTTAATCAGTCATTTGGCCTCATAAAATGGTCTTAGTTTATAGGAAATATATGTCCAGTTAATAGTTAAATTATGTATTTTATCCAGCAGCAGCAGGAGTAAACTAGCACAATATATTTTATGGCTCAGCAAAGTACAAATGAAAGAGCAATATATATGAATATAGGTATTGTTAGAACCGTGAAAAATGGATACACTCATGTTTCCTCAAACCATCACAGTCTGGTCTAAAACGTGAGGTCACTTTTATAGAAATTACCTATAATTTGAAAGCTTTGGGATCTACCTGTTAAAGATCCCAGCTCTTTGTAGAATCTGCCCTAAACTTTTCTGGAAGTATCCAGGGCGTTAATCTAATTTGTTCATGATTAAATTTACTATGCTACTGAAGGGCACCTGCCTAATCCCTGCTACTTCTGTTGGTCCTCCTCTCTTGCCATTGATCTGTCATCCTTTCTGTGGAGAATCTTCATGTTTGTGAGAGATTTCCATTACAGCTGTTGGATGACTCAAAGCCTACCACTCGTGCTGTGAACCACACTGCTGCTGTAGTCTCCTGCCTGGCCCTACCCCCCCCATTTTTAATTGGCACTTTTGATGTAGATATGGAACTAGGCTCTTCACTTCCTCAATCATTACCTTATTTGATCAACATCTAAAATAAAATTTGATTTTCACCCTAATCACAAATGTAGCCCATAAAATTTGGAACTGACTTAGAAATAACTGAAGACAAAAAATATAAAACATCCCAAACCCACATGAGCACTGTCAGCATTTTGGTGGATATTCCTCAGGAAGATTCTCTCTTTCTTTAAAACAATAAAGTTCTGCATACGATATATGCTAGCATATATTTTACACTAATTAGCATATTGCACACTTCCCCTCTGTCCATAAATTTCCTTATACAACAAATTTTTTTATAAGAGCTGGAATAGTATTCTACTATATGGATATAGAATTACTTCCTTAATTTTATTAAAAAGCATTTCTTTTTATTTCAGTTCTCTACTATTAAAAGTAACAACGTTTCAATAACATTTTTGTATATACATCTTTGCTAAATCTTTAGTTTTTTCTTAAGTATACATTTTTAGAAGAGGAGTTGCTGAATTGAGGATATGAAAATGAACACTTTTTGATACTTGTCAAAATACCTTTCAGAAAGGTTGTGGCAGTGTTTATATACAGTGGTTTATAAGGGCATTGTCATTTCTATATCTTTGCTAATATGATAGTGAGAAAAGATATCTCATATTTAGTTTTTATATATATTCAAGTAATGAATGACAAAATATTTGTTCATGTATTTCCAGACATTTGGCTATCTTTTATGAATTATTTGTGCTTTGTCCAATTTTCTGTTAATTTTCTTATTGGTTTGTACAAGTTTATGAGCACCTTTTAAGGATAATTTCACTTCATCATCTATTGCAAATAGATTTCCATTTTAATTTGAAATGTTTTGCCATGCAGAAGTTTCAAAAGTTCACAGAGTCAATTAGGTCATTCCTCTATTTTCTCATTGTTTGGTATTTAGAAACGTCCTTATTCACTCTCAAGATTATCCAAATATTCATCTGATTTATATTTTTGTACTTTATGTTAAACTATTTATTTCACCCTTGAGAATATTTTCAGTAAACTGACACAAGCTAATGATTTTTTTTGGACTGCTCTCTGGCAGAGGGTCAACAGAGTTGTGTTACATGTGTCCTATTGTCGTACAGAAGTTTTGAACAACTAGGTCTTGTGGTTTCTACTTCTGTTCCTCTCTCTCCTTAGGACTCAGACAAAAGTGAGTGGGACCTGGGCCAATATCACCTTGATTTAGCTATGCTCTTAGGATTACTTCCTCACTGTACCTTCAGTTCCTGTTTTGGGGCCCAGGTTGCCCTTAGAATGAATTGTTTTTTCCCCAGGTGTCTCTTCTTAGATTCCCATGTAATAAGAGTCCTGGCAAATTTCTTCCCTGACTATCTCTTAAGGTTCCTGGGCACATCTAGGTATGTCTAAACCCCAGTTTGGCCTGAAGCTAGAGCTTTTAGAGAAGTGTTCCAGTAAAACTAAACATTTGGAAGCACTGTTTACGTAGTACTGATTTTGCTTTAGAGCAGGTAATATTTGTTGAGAAAAAGTATAAGATATGAAAAGTTTGAGATATATTCATACCTTAGATATGAGATGTACTCTGTGTGTGTGTGTGTGTGTGTGTGTGTGTGTTAACATACGCAGGGAAGTCACAAATTCATGTATTGAAAACGGTCAGGAAGGTAATGTAAATGAATGAAGTAGAATGTGAGAAAGACATCAGGGGTGGTGGACGCTGTGTTGGACCATGAAACAAGTCCATGCTAAAAGGGTTTCAGTCAATTGTTCTCAAGCACAAAGCTTAATCCAGTATTGGGATAATTCCCAGTATTTCTCAAGAACCAGGAAATACAGATTTAACACAAAATTCTGACCTCAAAATGCTGGCAATCAACTCAAAGGATGTTAAAATATTCTGAGGGTCAAGCAGAATGTATTTATAGGCTGGATCTGACCTGTGGGCTGTCAATTTTTGACTTTGCTTTAATCACTCTTCTTATTGGCTAGCTAAAAATGGTATAAAATTATTTGTAAGATTACAACACAAAAGGAAGGCCAATACTTGTGAATAGCAAGATCAGACACATAAAGTAAGATTTACCATGCTGAAAAAAATGGAATTCCAAAATTTATATGAAATTGCATTAATAAGAAATGTGACCACCATTCCTTTGAAACATCAGGCTTTGACATTTCTTTCTGATTTGTAAAATGGAAGGAATGATGAATTGGTGAAAGGAATGAGGAAGGCCAGGAATGAGGAAGGTTGAGCGCCAGGAAGATTAGCACATTTATCGTGGTCATGGGGCCCTGGGGTCTTCTCTCTGATTCCAGGACTCTGAAAGAGAATTTTCCTAATAAATAAAAGACTTTGAGACAGACTCTCCTGCATGTGATCAGCTCCATAGGATGTCTCTTGAAACAGGATGTGAACAACTGGAATTGAAATGGAGGAACCTTGAAAGGGTAATGAAAAAGGGACCTGAGTGCCCATAAATCTCATATTCAGAATACCTGAGGGGGCTACCTCCATCACTAAAGATCATTCTTTTCAAGCAATTTATTTGTACTGACTCTTTTAAAAACATAGATGAACTTAAGGAAGGCAAAAAAGACAAGCAGAGGGCTTAGAGACTCTGCAGTGTATATTAAAAAAAATACATGAGTGACCATCACACAGATGTGTGTAATAATCTCTCTTCAGGAGCAACTTCCCCCTTCCTTTCCATCTGTTTCTGTACTACTAACATGGTCACTCCAGGAATGTTTATCCCTTTTGGAATTGGGCCTGTTTTAGGGATTGAAAAATGGTATAAATATTTTTTCCATTTCCAGCTCCTCCCCATTATATAAGGCACTAACTTAAAAAAAAAATTCTGCTCTATGTGTCTCTACTTCCGAGGAGGAATCCTACTAATCTTAATTCACATTTCTTTCCCTCCTGACATGCTTTCATGATGAACAGTGATGGCTGCACAAAAGGGTTCTAAATGTTGTATTTCAAAGTTTACATTGTTGTATGTTCACTGTACATGTATGTACATATATGTATGTACATACATGTACAAACATGTATGTACATTGTATGTCCAAAGAATATCAAAGTCTTAGAGATCTAGATGTCATTGAGTATTTCCTAAGTTTTTGCCATTTTTGCATCAAGTAGAGGACACCTCTGGGGGTAGGAAAATAAAAGGAAGACAGAACAAATTATTGCTTCAACAACCATTTACTGAATGCTTATTAAGTGCTAGAAATTGCGGTAAACATTAAGTATGTCATTTCATTTCAATTCTTACTAGAAGCTTAAAAGTTAGATTTTTTTTCCATTTTACATATAAGTGAAGTCAGTAACTGAAAGTATACAGATTAAGAAATCTGCCACAGCTGGTTAGTATAAAGCCCCCTTTATCTTCAGAACTTTTGATTTTAAAACCATATGTTTAATCACTATAAAATATTTCAAATTTTCTTTTCACCGAGCCTCAACAGCATGAAATCTATAATGAACTATGAATACTATGGCTCTATTTAAAGCTTTTTTCTTTATATGAAAGTGAAGAATCTATGGATTTATAGTGGAAAATGTATTGCCTTAAAGATCTTAGAAATATTTTCTTTGAGTTTTTGCTCATCACAATAATTATATCAAGTATATGCTGTATGGGCTTTTAACAAAAAACTATCAAATCTCCTTTGTATAGTTTTATATTGGTAAGGTGCTTTAATAAACATCTAGTTTATTAGAGTGAAGAGAATGGTAATCTGAAGGAAGAACCCCAGAGATCTCCAAAATTTAATGTTAAGGCAGAGAAAGAGAATGGAAATATTGATGGAAGATTAGGAACCCAGAGTATCATAGATGCTAAAGGACGTGTTTACCTTCTTTTCCGAGAACAGAAGAAATGACTTGAGGGTGTGGCTAAAGATGAAAGGGAGAACAGGAGATAGGATGGTAGGTGAGGAATGTATGGAAGAGGGCACCACCATATGGAGAATGTGGAGAATGCATTGGAAGGGGTAACTAGTTAGGAGAAACCAAACAGTAACCAATTAAGATGAGTAATCAAAAGGAGAAAGAAGGGGGGCGGGTTCTGAATGACTGAGGTATTGGTGGTGGGGATGAAAAGAAGAAGGCATACTTAAAAGATGGTTAGGAAGATTCTGGGCAACAAAGGTTGAGCATGAAGATAAAGGAGCAAAAGGCATAGACAGTGATCCCCATGTTTATAGCATGTGCATTAGTTAGATGGTGGACTTACTGAAGTAATAATGCATAGGAAAAGAAGTAGGCTTATGAGGAGAAATTTAGTTTCATTGTGTCATGTTTATAGTACTATGGCGCATGTAAGTTGAACTTTTAATTTAACATTAGAAGAGGACCCTAAATTGATAAGAACTCTATACTACTTTTATAAAGCCTTCTGAAATCTAATTATGATCTGTTAAAATTTTGTCATGTAATAATTGGTATTAAAGATATTGTGTTCTATAAAAGCCACTGTGTTTAGGAATTATATGACATTCACTTAAATTAACTTTACCATTTTAAATTGCATTAATGATCACATACAAACTTTTCACTATTACCTGTTTCCACTGACCTTAATAGGTCAAAAAATTTTAAAAAAAGAAAATCTAATACCTCCTATATTTGATTAATATTTCTGATTTACAGAAAGATTTGGCTGGTCTAAATTAGACAGGTTAGACAAATTTATATTTTCAGAGAAGGTCTTCATCACAAAAGACTTCCAACATTCATGGGCTTCATTTTGATAATTCCTTGCTTCTAACTAGAGACTTCAGCTTTTATTCCCCCTTTCTCCTTTTGGGAAATAAAGTAATTTGGTAATCGTATTTGGTAATTAGCTTTTGCTATGTAACAAACTATGCCAAATTTTAGTATTTTAATACAGCACCCAATTAATATAACTCATGATTCTATAGGTCTGTTAGAAGGTCTGGGCCAGCTTGATGTATCTCAGCTTATGTACCTGTGGTGCACTGATGGATTGGCTGCTAGCTAGTTGATCTATCTTGACCACACAGACAGCTGTTTGTCAGGGTATCTTAGTTATCTTTCGCATGATCTCTCATTCTTTGACATATTGGCTCAGACTCATTACATAGTAATCTCTGGGTTCTGTGTACAACATAAGGTGGCAAGCCTCATTGCAAAAATGCTTTTTAAGCCCTTCCTCACATTATATTTGCTAAAGTTCAGTAGGCCAAAACAAGTTATGACACCAGCCAACGGTCAATATGGAGGACATTGCAAAAGAATGTGAATAAAGGGGAGAATAAATTTGTGTTTATCTTGCTATTTGCCACGGTAAAACATTTCCCAGATTGCCTTTGTGGACTACTGAGATGGCCATTGAAAGCAATAGAGTTTGTGGGCAGATAGTACAAGACTTTGGATTTGTAGGCTTAGTGAGATTGGTAGAATTGAATCTTCAAAATATTCTTACGAATAAGGTATCAGTCACTGTCAAGCCAGGAGACAGAAATCAGACAGAAATTTTATTAGGGAAAGATTTATATAAAGATTTTTCATTCATAACAGGGTATTGATATAACAGGGATTGACTACAAGCATAAAGAGAACTCTATAGCACAGAGGAACAGTGGATATATGGAAAAAATGCTACCCACCCACAGGGCTCAGGCAGTATATTGAAGGGAGGGACAGATTTGGGAGAGTCCTATCCCCACCAAGGCTGAAATTTAGACCTCAGGGAGAGTAGATGTGACCCACTGGATAGTGGAGAAGTTCACTGAGGAGCACTAAGCCAAGGCTAGTGGTCAAGAAACCTTCTAGTAGGGTGCTGATTAAACTCAGCAGGAAGTTGACAGTGAGGAGTGTTGTTGAATTAGCCGAGAAGCTGCTCATGGGGATGTCATTGACACTGGCTATGGGTGAGCTTCCCTGGAACTCCCTTACATAGCTGAGATTTGCAGGAGAGAAAAGGAAGGAAATCACCAGAACAGGAATAAAAGCCCCTTCCTACAGCAGCAGCCCTTCAGGGCCCTCTACTGGCAAAGCTTAACATTTTGCCAGCTGGCAAAATAGAAATATTTACAAGGTCCAGCTCCAGTATCACAAGCAGGGCAGTGAAGGGTGTATTTAGAGCTGAGACACAGTAAATTGATAACTGGCACAAAGAGGAAGCACATTTACTCCAAAGATAAGTGGTTAAGCTAATAAATTCATCTGATCATTTCCTGTGCGACCCAAATATAAGCAGCAGTTGAATAAAGTTGACCATGACATTTGCAACATACACTTAGAAGAATTAATAAGTCATCTTTGACAATTTTTTTGAAATATGGCTTCTTAATATAATTAACATTGAATATTGGATCAGAATGTGATTTTTATCCTATAAATTGCTTTATCATTGTCAATGTCAATAAAATTCCACTTTCACCTGGCAAGAAAGTTCATTTCTTATGTGATTATCTAGTATTATATTTTTTTACCAGCAAAATATGTTATTTTCACATTGAAAAACATTTTTTTCCCCAATCTTGAGGGAATTTCAGGTGTGTCTTTAATACTTTATGCATACTGGTGTTATTTAGAGTGTCTGGAGATGACAAAAATATTAAAAACTTAGGATATTACTATTATAAGGGCCTTAAAAGTGCACTGGGATAATTCTTTCCATATACCAAAAAGTCAGTTAACTGTAGCTAAGTGGCAATGCAACTTTAAAATTATACTTAATCTCTTAAACTGGAACTAGAAAAAATATAGAATTTTCGATATGTGGAAGACTTGTATCTTATAAGCAATAGAATTAGTGTCATATAATTTAGAATAAAGTACCAAAAAACTTTCAGAGCTCTTTTCTTGAGAGGAAGTGAATTAGTGACCAGCTGAAGACTTGCTTAAAAGGGAAAGAGAGAACAATGGAGAAGAGGAGTAGATGAAGGAGCAATCAGCCTTATTTAGGGTTAGCAAGAAGCTGATCAAGAAAAATGATGTCCAAGAGAAAGTTCTTAAGAGTAGAGGAGTTCAATTTATAAGCAGCTCATGCAGCTCAATAACAACAACAACAAAAAAAACCCAATCCAAAAATGGGCAGAAGACGTAAATAGACATTTCTCCAAAGAAGAAATGTCTATTTCTTCTTTGTTGGCAATACAGATTGCCAACAAACACATGAAAGAATGCTCAACATCGTTAATCATTAGAGAAATGCAAATCAAAACTACAATGAGATATCATCTCACACTGGTCAGAATGGCCATCATCAAAAAATCTAGAAACAATAAATGCTGGAGAGGGTGTGGAGAAAAGGGAACCCTCTTGCACTGCTGGTGGGAATGTGAATTGGTACAGCCACTATGGAGAACAGTATGGAGGTTCCTTAAAAAACTACAAATAGAACTACCATATGACCCAGCAATCCCACTACTGGGCATATACCCTGAGCAAGCCATAATTCAAAAAGAGTCATGTACCACAATGTTCATTGCAGCTCTATTTACAATAGCCAGGAGATGGAAGCAACCTAAGTGTCCATCATTGGATGAATGGATAAAGAAGATGTGGCACATATATACAGTGGAATATTACTCAGCCATAAAAAGAAACGAAATTGAGTTATTTGTAGTGAGGTGGATGGACCTAGAGTCTGTCATACAGAGTGAAGTAAGCCAGAAAGAGAAAGACAAATACCATATGCTAACACATATATATGGAATTTAAGAAAAAAAAATGTCATGAAGAACCTAGGGGTAAGACAGGAATAAAGGCACAGACCTACTAGAGAATGGACTTGAGGATATGGGGAGGGGGAAGGGTAAGCTGTGACAAAGTGAGAGAGTGGCATGGACATATATACACTACCAAATGTAAAATAGATAGCTAGTGGGAAGCAGCCGCATAGCACAGGGAGATCAACTTGGTGCTTTGTGACCACCTAGAGGGGTGGGATAGGGAGGGTGGGAGGGAGGGAGATGCAAGAGGGAAGAGATATGGGAACATATGTATATGTATAACCGATTCACTTTGTTATAAAGCAGAAAGTAACACACCATTGTAAAGCAATTATACGCCAATAAAGATGTTAAAAAAAAAAAAGAGGAGTTCAAAAAAGAAAGCACAAAGCAGTGCCAGCACAAATCAATGACAGCAAATTAAGTTCATCCTCTTTCTTGCTAAGCTGGTCATATAATCAGGCCAGCTTCTTTAAAAAAGTTAGTGATATTAGTGGGATGACTACAGAGTTATGGTCCATGAAACATACAAGAATTATAAAAGAGGATACAATTATAGAGATGATTGATTAAAATCTGAAATATATGGTAAAGAAAATAAATGAAAATATATCTAAGAAAGTGAAGTTACTAAATTGTAACTATCTTTGTGAGCTCATGTCCTCAAGAATAAATCTATTTTTAAGTTCTATTCCAAAAGTATTCATCTACCCTACCTCTAGAAACTGTTTGTTTTCTAGGTGAAATTCAGATTATTCCAAATTTTAGTCTCTACTACTCCTCTCCATTTAAAAGTACTCAAGGTTTTATTGAGATAAGCTTCAAAACCAACTTTTTATACTAATTTCTAAACTTATTGAACTAAGTAAACTTGTTACTTGATATTAAGTTGATACTAAAGGACACATAATTTCAGGAAAAGGCATCAGGTGATGAAAATTTTGTGAAAGGAAGGACAGAAAACATACTATCTGGGTCTGATAAATAAACCTAGACTTAAAAAAAGGAAGGCTTGGAGAATTATGGCAATATTGGCATGAAGTTGAATCACATTGGAAGTCTCACTCCAGCTCTATGTCCCAATCAGTAATCACTTATTACATAATAAAAAAATCTGTAACCCAGATAGGCTGTAATGGTATCTTTTTTCTTTTGAGTGTCTTTAGATTATTGTGAGATCTGAAGATAAGTGTGCCAATAGATGGTGTCAGGATTTTGATGCTAGGTTAAGTGCAAGTGTAACAATGAGTTTTAGAATAATCATGATAATTTAGCTATTTTTTTCCATTTTAAAACAGCTTAGAGTCTTTGAAAGAAGTTGATATGTTGTTATTGATGTGTTTTATACATTTTAGTGTTATTAGTTTTTATAAGTGCTATTTATATACTTAGAACATTTTTGTGTATTCGATTTTTAATTATGTAAACATACTTTTCCATGTACAAAAGCCCTTTGGACATTAAATATAATATCAAGTAATATCTTGAATCAATGGGAAGAAAAGCTGTTTAATAAGACCTTGATGAAAATGTGATATTTGCCCAAATGGTGGTCAGTCTCTTTGGCCACAGAGTAATGCTTTCTCTATTATAGATGTAAGATTTTGTTGTGCTGTCAGGGATATTTTTAATTTTCTCCAAAACAAGATAATTTTAAGGACAATATGTTTTTCATTTGAAGATGTAGTTTCATATAAAAACCAGTTGAGATATTGTTTTTTTAACTTACAGTTTTCAAGAAAATGTTTCTGTTCTATGTGGATGAATGTTGAAAATGAAAGAAGATTTTTAATATTCATGAATGTGCTGGTTTTGATTAATGAGAATATTGTGGATTAATCTTTTTCTACTTTTACTTCATTTCCTTAAACACATATGATTTACTTTACTTGGAATTTAAGCATTAAAAAATCACTAATTACAATTCAGGTCTGATACCCATGAAGGGGACAAGACAGGGAAGGAGACTTGAATAGGCAAAGCCTCAGACCACATTGTGGCTGTAAGTCAGACGATGGGGAGCCCTTGAGTGAAGAGTGCTCGAGTAGAAGTGACTAGTTCCACTACCATACTTAGTCACTGACCAGAAGCAAGCTGCGAAAGGTGTGGCCCTGGCATGAATACTATAGCAGATCCTCAAAAAGCAAAAACCAGAAGCTACTGGCTAACTGCACTCCTCCTGGCAGTTTTCTTCTTTAAGGGGAGATCATAATAGCAGTCCTCCATGGCTGCCACACCCTGTGAATTAGGCAGAGAAGAAAGTTAGCCCTACTTTAAAGAAGTTTCAGATAATTAAAAATGTTCAGTGTAATAAGTGGCAGATTCCCAGGTTTTGGTTGTCTTAAGTGTTTTTGTTTTTTTGCTTTTTTTTGAAAAGTATTTTTGAAAACCCAGTTGTGGTAGATAGTCTTCAAAGATGAAAACTGTCTATTACTTCCATTCCTGTAGGTCAGTCTGTTCCTCACATCCTGAAGTGGAATCTGTGGCCCCTCCTCTTGAATCTGGGCTGGCCTTATCCCTTGCTTTGACCAATAGGACGCAGTTAAAGTGATGTTCTGGGTTTTAAGAGGACAGGCAGCTTCCTCTCTTCCATCTTGGAAGCCAGACATCATGTAAATCGTCTGACCATAACTTCATTCCAATCATGAGAAAACATCAGATAGAACCAAAATAAGAAACATTCTACAAAATAACTGACTAGTTCTTCTAAAAAAGTCATGATTATGTGAGGCAAAGCTGATAAACTGTTACAGATTGGAGGAGATTAAGGAGAAATAGCAACTAAATACATTGTGGAATCTTGGATAGTATCTTGAGGTCATTAGAGGATCAACTGGTAAAATTTAATAGGATCTGTAGTATAGTTAATATTGTGCCTTGTTAATGTGTTAGCTGTAATAATGTAGCAAGGTTGTGGAAGAAGTTAACAGGAGGGGAACCTGGGTGATGGGTGTATAGGAGCTCTCTGTACTATTTTGTAACTTTTATGTAAACATAATATTCAAAATAAAAAGTTAAATGTAAAGGAGTAAAAATATATCCAAATGTATCATCTATTATTTCCAGTTTTAGTCTTGAAATGGAGTAAAAACTTCAAGATGCTTAATAAACAAGCTGAATGTAAACAACAACAACCCCAAACCCCCTAATTATTTGTATTTTAGCCCAAATTCTGTCAAGCATATTTATCATATGACAATTATGTATAAGAAATGAAGCATTTAGGAAGAACCCATAATACTAAAGATACGGTTCCTTAACTTCAAAGGCTCTAGTATAAGAAATGAACACTTTTAAAGAAAAAAATATATAAAAAGTTCAAATGAGGGGATGATGACTGCTGTCTGGGCTTCGGGAGGAGAAGAAATTAAACTGAATCTTCAAGGATGCATAAAAGTTCAATTAGCAAAAGATAATTCTGTGTTGTGCATGTCATGGGCAAATGAGTGTGCTCTGGAAAGTATAGAAATGGTGAGCAAAGCTTTTATCTCCCAGAGTATTGTGTAATAGGATTAAAAGAAATGTTGGAATGAGATTGTACATGATCATGAATACCAGGCCAAGATATAAGTTAATACATTAGCATAATTCTTCAATATGAAAATACTTTCAGTAGGAATTATATATGGAATGCTTATTATGTTAAGGCATTGCACTCAGCGCAAGAGATGCAAAGAAATGCAAGATGTGGTTTAAGTATAAGTGCTGTTCTTAAAGTGGGCAACTGTCCATCTCTGCCTCTTGCAATCTGGCTTATCCTTTGAGGTCCAGCTCAAATGCTGTCTCCTTCCAAAGCTACTCTGTTCAGCAGTAATGTGCTCACAGGTATTCCTCCTTGTACCGAACTTGTGTACATGCCTTGGATGATTTCTTTCACAGACTGAGTTCTTACAGGACAGAGATGTTTTTCTTCTGAGCCATAAAAGCAACATTGGCAGACACAATTTATGAATGTTGTGGAGAAGACTGGAAGAGGGGTGAATAGTTTTGAGGTTGTTGTGGTATTTTCTGCTCTTCTATGTTAGACGCTGCTTTTAGTTACCCAGTCTGAGTCAGACAGCCTGTGTATTAGAATGAAAACTAAAATAATTCAAAGGATGTTGCTCTTTTACTATTCTATACCTAAAGTCACTTAAGTTTGCACAGCATTTATAAAAGGGGGTAGAAAATAAGATTTTGCACAGAGTTCTATTAATTTAGAGCATTGGAACTGCAGCCCACTTAGAATCTAGTTTACTTTCCGTCGATCTCTTGTATGAGGTGTGACTAGTCCTATTAGTCTCAACACCAAAGCCATTTCTTAACTACAGTTAGAAATGTAGACCTTCTTTTCTCTCTTATGGAACACCATAAGTATTATGGAGCAGTATAAGTATTGCTTACTTATACTAATGGTTGAAAACGTTTTTTTCGTAAATGCTTTCCAATCTCTGATACTATTGTATGTACAAGTTTTAGTTGCTATGGCATTTTCTACTTAGAAGTGAATGATTAGGAAATACAGTTATTGTTTGCTGCATACCTGAATCATAGGTCAGAAGCAATAAAGATACTTAGACAATAAAACATGTAGACAATATCTAGGAGACCTGGGTGCCAATTGCTGACATATGGCCAGTGCAACCATATTGGGGAAAGTTATGTGAGATGATTGATCCGTGGTTCTTAATGGTATTTTTGTTGATTTGCTGCCGATTTTCCTATTGCTCTTTGAGCTTCCCCCCCCCCCTTTTACATATTACACTATTCACAGTCTGGCAAAAATTTGCAGAAAAAGTATCCAAGTGATGGGCTCACAGCAGGTGCTGTATCAAACGAGCCTTGTTCTCTGTCCCTTGGGAAGTCTGCATGGATCAGAGGAATCCAGGGGTTGCCCTTCAGATGACCTGTAGTAAAACTGCAGAGGACATGCTCAGTTTCTTTCCATGGATAAACAAAGTGTAGATGAAATATTTTTGTTAGCTCGAATAGAGGAATTTATCTTATATACCCACGGCCTGTCTGTGCAGTTGATTGAA
Organism: Mesoplodon bidens; assembly: GCF_964165515.1. NCBI lineage: Eukaryota > Metazoa > Chordata > Mammalia > Artiodactyla > Ziphiidae > Mesoplodon > Mesoplodon bidens. Next base: position 133,237,903 of record NC_138161.1, read on the forward strand.
AATGGCATGAAGTAAATCTTGTCTAATAGATACTTTAAAAGAATATCGTTTAAATATCTAACTGTGTAAAGGTCACTGTTTTACTCTTTGATCTTTGTAGGGATATACTGGTTTCAACTGAATATGGGACAAAAAAAATCACAAGAAATGTGAGGGTCATAGAGTAAAAAAAAAACACTCCCAGTACCATACGTTTGAGAAGGTCATCATGAGTTTCAAACGCCTGACAAAAGTGCCATGTTAATTTTGGATTTTATCCATAGATTTAAGCAATATCAACTTCTTCTAAGTATGGTACTTGGCTGAGACTATACTGATATACATCTTGCGTGTTTATGGAATGTCAAGTGATTTTTTGTTTAATGGGATCTTTATGAAGATTACAATTTGGCAAACATTTGTTGAACATCTATTTGTAAATGGCATTGTATTAGATACTAGGAATGCAAAGAAGAGTTGATGTACCCTGTCTTCCCAGAGCTTAATAATCAGTCAATTAGTAAAAGTTAATAAGAATGAGAGAAAATAAAAATGGACTAAAATTTTATTCTACTGAAAAGATTAAAGTCTGAACAGTTTTACTATTTGGGGTATCTCAGATCCTTTTTATTCCTCACCAAGGTAAAAGGTGATTTTTTTTTTCTCTCTCAAGCCTGGTCAGAAGATTTATTTCTTCATGTGGATAATATAGACAGTAAAGATAATATAATCTTTATATTATTTTAATTAAAAAAAGAAAAACATGTTTAATTTATTTTATTTAATGTTTTTATTAAATAGCATAATTGATAAACAGGTGGACCAATATTTAGGTTAATATAGTGAATCATCTATATCTACATAATGATATAATTCTCAAAACTATAGAAATATATATTAGGCTTATTTTCTTCAAATCAGAAGGGAGCATAAGATACTCTTACAGATATCCTTTAATACTTATGATTACCGAATTCAGCTTTATGGAGACAACATTTTCAAAAACTTCAAATAAATGTCCAGCTCTACTTTTCCCAGAAAAGAACATACAATTAAAATTTCTCCTATTCCAGATGTAAAAGAAGGCTGCAGAAACTTTACCCTCCAAGTAGTTTGATACTTCCCATAATTTTTGTAATATATTAGGAAAATGTTGACAGTATGTTTATTAAACATCACATAGGTTTTGTGTTTATAAGTATGCAAGATAATATAGTTTACACATTTTAGACATGCAGTCTGTTGTGACATAGGGGGCAATTAAGATTAAAACCAGATAAAAACAGACTGAAGATTGACACCTTGTGAGTGGCAGATGCAATTTGCCTGTGATTTCATATAGCTGAAATACTTCAGAATACTTGCATATTTATGCATGCCTTCTCATTGAAGTAATGATAAAGTGTGACTCATCATACAAGCAAGCTATTGGGTTTTCACTTAGTAAGACCAACACTTACTGGGAAGATCACGTATTAATTTCGAAGTGACCTGTGCTTATATGATGTTTAAACTAGTTTAGAATATGGTTTTCAAAGTGCTTATTGTTTCAGGTTAGTCATTCTCATAATGATACTATCATATTTTTAACCTCAATACCAGGTATGTATTGCTACTTCCTTCTACCATTTTCAGTCCACTGCTTTCTTGTCATGACAATTTAGGTAGGTTAAGTCGTATGTTTTATAGGAATTTAGAATTTCAGGTCTTTCTTTAAAATATTATATAAACTTGAAGCTTATTTTTGAGGACACTGGTTAATAAAAACATTAAAACTGCAACAAAAAATTTTGAAAAATTCTATGAAAAACAAAGGTACATTGAATTGAATTGTATCTACTAACAGGCAAAGAAACATTCATAGTGTCATAAGAAAAGAAACCCTGATAGTATGAGCTAAATGCTAGTATGAGATAGTCAAAACAATCATCTATGAGACATTCATGCTAGCAAAGAATATGTCAATATGGACCAGTCAAAATAGGGGAAAACTGAAATAAAAAATGTATATGTGTCTTTATTGCATAGCTTTTATAGTGAAACTTAGCTACTCCAGCCTAACTTGGAAGAAAATAGCCAGAATTATACACTCTTTTAAAATTCATGTAACTGAGAAATTTTAACACACTTATTATAACTTTAACAAGGCCTAGTAGGAGTCTGTAAAAGACATATCTGTATGAATGGCTAAGAATTATTCGTGATCAGTAAATTGATTATAAATGGATGTATGTGTGATACTATGGGGGGCAATTCAGCAAATTTATTCCTTTAAGTTGTTTAAAACTGTCTCCTATAATCTTAGTTGTACCATTCATTTGCTAAGAAACTGTTTGCTTCAAAGAAAACACAAGGGTAAACATAACATATGTTTCGGCTGAAAGGACCACAAAATCAGAAACATCATCATTCAATTTAATGAGAGCTTCATGTCTAATAGTTAAGAACTCACAGTACTTGAAATAAAATAACTAATTTTTGTTATAAAGATCTACTTAGGTTTTTTCCTCCTATTTTTCTCTTAGGAGTAATTTCCCCTATTGTTGATGGGCCACATGATCACACCAACTGATACATACCAGGCTGAGCAAGACTAGCCTCTCTTTTGGGCCATTGGCTGTCTGGCTCATATCTTCCCAGTTGGGTAGCAGGGAAGTGGAGGTAGCTGCGTGTTTAAAGATCTTTCAGGATCTGCAGGAGGGGATTAAGTAGGGACATATACACCTGACCTTAAAGCAGTGGGGTGAAATATTAAAATTCAAATTGTATGTGTACATAAAAATTTCTAACTATTCCTTGAAATGCAAAGTTAACTAATTTAAAAATAGAAATGTTTTCTCTCTCTTACTGTTGAGGACTGCATAGGAGTAAATTTTCCTACTAAGTCCTTCATGTACTTTCTCTCTCCCTTTTTTTCTGGAGCTACATCAGATATTAGAAATTAGAGGATTCCTTACAGACTGAAGAGAAGGCTTAAAGATATTAGTTACTCTTGTGAAATATGAAGAAAAAACTTGTTAGGAAATGGAATTTCTGGCAAAATAAACCAGTGTTAGCTCTATCCTCCACTGTTATGAACCAGTAACTGACATATATATTGGTTTCACAGATTCAGTGAACTTTCTAGAATGGATTTCTAAGATGAGAGTTAATGGAAAGGAATTTTTCCCTGTTTTTTTTCCCCCTAGTACTTGACCATTTTATTTGGCTGAATGTCAACAATAGTTACAGCTAGCTAAACTTAGATGGTCCTTTTATTACCTATAACTTTAATCCTCAAAGTGTGATTTTTGGACTACCAGCATCAGCACAGAAACCTCAGCATTACTTCAGAACCCGTTAAAAAATGCCAGTTCTTGGGCTTTATCCAAGACCAACTGAATCAGAAACTCTGGGGGTGTGGCTTAGCAATCTATGAATTCTCCTCCAGATGATTCTGATACTTGTTAAAGTTTGCGAATCACCACTCCACATGATGGGTGTGGGCCATGGAATGTCATTTGTCATGAAGTGAACGTATCCACTTCGCTAGTACACTGTAAGCCATGTTCTATTTGGGTGAAACATTGCTTTAGAGAGCACCGTATTTCCTTTAATTTCCCTCTGTAGCAGAAAATAAATGTGTTAATTTCCAGTTGATTTCCAGGCAGTAATTATTATGAGATTGACATAAATATTTTCTAAATATTACACAGATATCTAAAATTCTGATTAAAACATGTGTCTTTATCTATAAACTGATATTTAAAAAGAAATCCCATAGTACAAATTTTGACCAACGTACTATCTTCCAGATGTTTTGAGCACCCTTTGGGATGTAGCTCATTTCAAGGTCTGTATAGTAGAAACAGATCTCACATTTATAGAGCCAATGACTAATTGAATTCTCTCAAAAATGGTGTGAGGCTTTTATGTTTGAGTGTTCTCTGTGTTCTGCTATTTTGGCAATGAGATATCAACAATGACACTCTCATAGCAGTAGAACCATGCTTTCACCATATGGGTTATACAGCTTAGGACTGTGTCCTTTGGCTACATTTAAAAGCTTCAGTTTAAGAAGATAATAAATGAGGTCAACTTGAACAGGCCATAGACCACGTCATAGATTAAATATTTTCCTTCAGCTTGACTGGCACCTTATTTAGGAATCATACCAAAAAAAAAAAGCCATTTAGTCACAGTTCTTCACTATTAAAAGTGTTCACAGAATTTAAATACTGCCAAGGTGCCAACCAAAATTTGATTTATAAACATAAAGTTAAGGTTGTTAGCTTCATAGTCTATAGTCAATAAAAGTCTTTATTACTTCTAAGTATGTTTGATTTGAAACTTTATTTTTTATTAGTTTTATATGTTGACTCTTCTTAAAGAAGTCAAGGGACTATAAAAAGCTCACTCAAACAGTAGTTGTTGTAATACTAATAACTCTCCGGGAGCAGGAAGTGGGAGGTCTAAGATGGGTAAACAGAAAAAGGCAAAGAGGTGGGAGGTGAAGTGGATCAGGATGATTTTGGCTGGTGATAGACAAATCTAGACACACTCTGTTCCAGGTCTGGTGCAGTGGGAAACTATGTAATCTAGTTGGAGCATGAGGATGCATTCAGCATGGATTGATAATGCTAATGAACATCTGGTCATTCTGAAGACAACTGGTCAGTAACCAGTTATTTGGTTATTAAGTGGAACTTGATTTTTTTTTGGAAGACTAAATCTAACCTAGTTATTAAATAAAAAGTGTCATACAATGATCACTTTGTTTAAAACCCCCAAATTAGTCAATTTTGGAAAGGATTTTTCTTGCAAGAAAAGCCACTGATGTTAGCATCATGAGAAGGGAAAACTTAATTCTCATTTCCAGATAGCTCATTTTTTCTATTCTGCCTGACCCTCAGCTGAAGGAGATCCTTTCAATCACTGGCAAGGAGAATCCCTCAAGCTTATTTGATATACTCTCTCTATGAAAGTTGTAGTTAAAAGCAGGACCAGCACTAAACAGGTCAAGGTAATTTGCATTGAGCAAAGTTATTAATTAACTGTTGTTGATTTTCAGTTGAACTGAAGTTTCACTTGGGGGAACCTATTTTCGTAGAGATCCTTTAATATCTGGAAGATGATGTCTCTCTGGGTATTTAGAAATCAACTGAGAACTGTTCTGTTCATATAATTGCTTGAGCCAGGCAGCTCACTCTTCTACATGATATTAGGATCAGCCTATGGTCAGCAGGGGAGGTTGGTGATTCCATAAACAGCACTGTGTTGACAGAGTCTGCTGAGAAGTGGATTAGTTACTATAGGTTAATTTTATTATGGAAAGTTTACTGGGATTGATTTCACCTTGAAAGAACTTCCTTCTACGGATAGATAGATCTCCAGAAAGAGTGAATTCATCAATTATTACATCAAAGTGACCATTTGAAACTTGCCATTTTTAGGTACAGAATATCTGGCTCATTTACTTAGGAGATATGCTTATTTGCAGCAATGTATTGCTGGCATCCAAAGAGTTAATTATTTTAAATAGAGACCAACATGAACTAACTTATATAAATGGAAAGCATTATTATAATGTTAACTGGGAGACTTCCCAGACTCCAAATGTGGGAATACAGGTAAACCTCAGAAAGAATTTAGAAACCTCCCAGAGCTTTTTCTCTCAATCTTTGTTTAGCTTCCTTTGTGTATGTTTATTTTACTCTTAACTTTTAGAAAACAAATATTCCCTGTTTCTTAGTTCATATGATTAAATATTATTTTCCCTAGTTCATCAATTTACATATTATAAATCTAGAGTTTAAATTAATGTCTCTTAGTTCCAATTATACATTCTCAGGGCACAGAGCATGATAGATCCAGGTTAGATAAGGTGTTTACTTCTTATCCATTCAGTTCTGGCAGGGGACCCACTGTGGCTGTGTAAAGTTTGGGTGGGAGGAATTTCTCAGAGCAGAGACTCCAGGTAGGCTCATCAAGATGTATGTATTACAAGGAATGAGAATAATGTAGCAATCAGGAATTGGCAAAACTAAAGCAAACAACAATAACAACACCTCTTCCATAAAATCTTGCTATATGATGATTACAATAAAAATAACAGTTGGTATGTTCTTTGCAATTATTACAATGTAGTAGATAATGAAGATGTCTGGTCATTTAATTATGAATTCTTTTTCATTTCACTGTATTAATTTAGCTATTATTAATATATTGCAGAGTACTAGAATTAAATCTAACAGTGCCATGTATAATGACAAAGTAATGTGAAATGGAATCTAGGTTCAGATAAAATACGAATCATCTCTCTACAGATCACTACTGTGACCTTATTTCTAATTCAGAGTTTGTTTACATGATATAACATGTAACTTCAATTATTAGAAACTACTTAAAATCATTTAAATACACTACATTTTATATTTTTATAGAAATTATCAATATTTTTATGGGAAAGCTCAGCTTTGATAAGCACTGAACAACTGGAAATAAATTAAGGCATGTCCTAAGAACACATTTAAAAAGTAAACTATACCTCAGTAAAGTTGAGAAAAACAATGAAAAGTAAATTAATAAAAAATATGTATAAGAATTTATAGTTCTGGAATCAAAATACTGCTGGGAGAATTTAGAAAATGATGGAATTTCAATAATGAAAACTTGAATATTATATTATTTATCATTGCATTCCTGGCACTTAGCCTAGAACTAACATGTAGAAGACACTTAATAAAGTTTGTCAAACAAATAAATGAAGTTAAAAAATACTCCTGATGATGATGATAGCAAGATGGCAGAATAGGAAGCCTAGGCCTTGTTTCCCAACAGAGACACTGACTTAACAAAAATATATGGTCCAAAAAGCCTTTATGAGAACTCCAGAAACTAGTTAAGAAATTGTTGGACCCCAGGCAAACTCAAAGCCAAGAATAGCCATATTGAAATGAGTAAGAGAAGCTATTTCATTTCACCCATTGTATCCCTTCCCCCAAGCCAACACAGTTTAGTGTGATCTGGAATAATCAACCAACTCACAGCTTCTCCTTTAGGGAAAGAAAAGAGTGGAATATACCTCCAAAATTCTGACTTTTTGGATAGTGTTCCAAGGGACTAATATCTGTTTCACCTGACTCCCAGCATTGATGAAACTGGCATATTTGAATGTCTGGGGGACTGCTGAGAAAAAAAGAAAGCTGAGTTGCTGCAGTGACAGAGAAACTGCATTTCTGCAGATAGACACCAGAAGGAGCAAGAGACCACAAGCTCCTGAAAGAGAAATGTGTAAACCTCTCTAATTGGCAAATTACATATATAGCCTTAAGAAGATGCATCCCCGGAAAAGGTTTGAGAGGCCCACAGAATCTTTAGACAGGCTGATTGGTGGAGGTTTTCTCCTGTAGGAACCCAGTTCATAAATACTGAGAGAGGTGGTTGTTTATCAGGGAAACATGGCCCAATCAAAATATCAAAATAAATCTCCAGAAACTGACCCTAAAGAAATGGAGACCTATGAATTACCTGACAAAGAATTCAAAATCGTCTTCTTAAAGAAACTCAGTGTGCTACAAGAGAGCACAAATAAGCAAATATTAGGAAAGTGATTCATAAACCAAATGAAAATATCAACAAAGAGAAACAAAGTAGAACCAAACAAATTCTGGAGTTGAAGAATACAATAAGTGAATTGAAAGATTTCCTGAAGGGGTTTTACAGTAGACTTGATCAAGCAGAAGAAAGAATTAACAAACTCAAAGACAGGTCATTTGAAATTATTGAATCAAAGGAACAAAAAGGAAAAAGAATGAAGAATGGTAAAGAAAGCCTAAGGGACTTATGGGACACCATCAAGGGGAGCAAAATACACATTATAGGAGTTCCAGAAGAAGAGAGAAAAGAGCAAACAACACATTTAAAGAAATTATGGCTTCAAACTTCCCAAATCTGGGGAAGGAAATAGACATCCAGATCCATGAAGCTAAAAATATTCCAAACAGGAATTTAAAGAAATATACACTAACATAATATAAGCATGTTGTTAAAAGTCAAAAACAGAATTTTGAAGCAACAAGAAAAAGTGACTTGTTACATACAAGAGAACTCCCATAAAACAATCAGCAGATTTCTCAGCAGAAACATGCAAGACAGAAGGGAGTGGAATGATAGGTTTGAACTGCTGAAAGAAAAATTGCCAACTAAGAATATTATGTCAAACAAAACTGTCTTTAAAATTGCAGGAGAAATAAAGACCTTCCCAGATAAACTCCCTTAGTGTTTGTTTATCACCACAAAACTTGCTTTACAAGAAATGCTAAAGGGAGTCCTTCAAGTTGAAACTAAAGAATGCAACATGGGAACACAAAAGCATATGAAAATACATAGCTCCCTGCTGAAGATAGATATATAGACAAATACAGAATCTGGCAGTACTGTAACAGTGGTGCTTATATCACTTTTAATTCTGATCTAGAATTTAAGAGATAAAAACATAAACAATACTATAACTGTAAAACCATTAATGGACACAAAATATAAAAAGATGTAATTTGTGAAATTGATAATATAAAGGGAAGATGTAAAGAAGAGTTTCTGTATGAAATTGAAGTTACGCTGTTATCAGTTTAAAATAGATTCCTATAACTATAAGGTGTTTTTTATAATCTCCATGGTAACCACAAAAAATCTATAGAAGATACACAAAAGAAAATGAGAAAGAAATCAAAGCACTTTATTACAACAAAAACAAAAATCAATGAAACACAAAAGAAGGCAGCAAGAAAGGAAAAGAGGGACAAAATAACTAGAAGACATTCAGAAAATAACAAAGTGACAATTAGTTAATCCTTCCCTATCAGTAATTACTTTAAATATAAATGTATTAAAGTCCCAAAAGACTGAGTTTAGTGGCTGAATAGATAAAAATCAAAACCAAACTCTATGCTGTATATAGTTTATTATTTGTCTAACTTTATTAAAAAAATTTAACAGCTTTATTGAGATAATTCATGTACATACAATCAACCAATTTAAAGTATACAATTCAATGGTTTGGGGTATATTACATCACTAATTTTTTGAAATTATAAAAGTTTTTATTGAATAAATTTAACATGTAACTTTAAGTTTAAGATGTACAGTGTGGTTACTTTGATCTTACTTTGTAATATGCCAGTATAGCTATATTTATCATATTACATTACATAACTATAGTGCAGTATTATTGTCTATACTCATTATACTGTGCATTAGAGCTCTACGGTTTATTTACTACTTGTTACAAGTTTGTACCCTTAAACACCATCACTCTTCTCTCCCCTCTCCCCATGCCCCAGTAACCAGCATTTTACTCAATTTTAGAGGTTTAACATTTTTAGATTCCACATGTAAGTGATATCATACAGTACTCATCTTTCTCTGTGTGATTTATCTCACTTAATATAACATGTTCAAGTCCACTCATGTTGTTGCAAATGTAGGATAACTTTCACGTGGCTGAATAATACTCCATGGTGTATATATTTCACATCTTTGTACATTCATCCACTGATGGGCATTTAAGTTGTTTCCACATATTGGCTATTGTGAATAATGCTGCAATAAACATGGGGGTGCCTATAACAGCTTGAAATCCTGTTTTCACTTCCTTTGCTTATATACCCAGAAGTGGAATTGCTGGATCATATGGTAGGTCTGTTTTTAATTTTTTTGAGGAATCTCCATGTTGTTTTCCACAGTGGTGGGACCAATTTACATTCCCACCAATAATGTATAAGTGTTCCTTTTTCACCACATCCTTGCCAGTACTTCTTGTCTCTTTTCTTGATGATAGACAGTCTAACAGGTATGAGGTCATATCTCATTGTGGTTTTGGTTTGCATTTCCCTGATGATTAGTGATGTTCTTTAGTGATGTTGAGCATCTTTGTATCTTTCTGTTGACCATTTTGATGTCCTCTTTGGAGAAATGTCTATTTAGTTCTTCTCATATTTTAATCATATTTTTTTTTGTTTTTTTTTATTGAGTTGACTATGTTCTTTATATATTTTGGATATTAACACCTTATAAAATATGTGGTTCTCAAAATTTTTCTCCCATTCTGAAGGTGTTGTTTGGTGCTATTGTGAATGGGATGGCTTTATTTCTTTTTCAGATGCTTCATCATTAGTGTAAAGGAATGCAATTAATTTCTGTTTGTTGATTTTTGTATCCTTCCATATAACTAAAATTGTTGATTAATTCCAACAGTTTTTTGACTGATTCTTTGGAATTTTTTACATATAAGGTCATATCACCAGCAAATAACAACAATTTTACTTCTTCCTTTCTGATTTGGATGCCTTTTATTTCTTTGTCTTGCTTAATTGCTCTGGCTAGGACTTCCAGTATAATGGAATGCTGGAATGTAGTGCCGAGGGTGGAATCCTTGCCTTGTTCCTGATTTTAGAGGAAATACTTTCTATTTCTTTAAATTGACTATAATATTAGCTGTGGGTTTGTTGTATATGGGCTTTATGATGTTGAGTTATGTTCCTTCTATACCCAGTCTGTTAAGGTTTTTTTTTTTTTTAAATCAGGAGAGGTTGTTGTATTTTGTCAAATGGTTTTTAATGTATCTATTGAGATAAAATCATGTGAATGTGATTTTTAACTTTCACTTTATTGATGTTATGTGTTACATTTATTGATTTGTGTATTTTGAACCATCCTTGCATCCCAAGCATAAATTCCACTTAGTGTATAATTCTTTTTTTTTTTTTTTTTAATTTTTTTTTTTAAAGTTTATTTATTTATTTTTTTAATTAGTTTCTGCTTTATAACAAAGTGAATCAGTCATACATATACATCTGTTCCCACATCCCTTCCCTCATGCATCTCCCTCCCTCCCACCCTCCCCATCCCACCCCTCCAGGCGGTCACAAAGCACCGAGCTGATCTCCCTGTGCTCTGCGGTTGCTTCCCACTATCTATCTACCTTACGTTTGGTAGTGTATACACGTCCATGCCTCTCTTTCGCCTTGTCACAGCCCACCCTTCCCCCTCCCCATATCCTAAAGTCCATTCTCAAGTAGGTCTGCGTCTTCATTCCCGTTTTGCCCCTAGGTTCTTCATGACATTTTTTTTTTTAATTCCGTATATATGTGTTAGCATACTGTATTTGTCTTTCTCTTTCTGACTAACTTCACTCTGTATGACAGACTCTAGGTCTATCCACCTCATTACAAATAGCTCAGTTTCGTTTCTTTTTATGGCTGAGTAATATTCCATTGTATATATGTGCCACATCTTCTTTATCCATTCATCCGATGATGGACACTTAGGTTGTTTCCAGCTCCGGGCTATTGTGAATAGAGCTGCAATGAACATTTTGGTACATGTCTCTTTTTGAATTATGGTTTTCTCAGGGTATATGCCCAGTAGTGGGATTGCTGGGTCATATGGTAGTTCTATTTGTAGTTTTTTAAGGAACCTCCATACCGTTCTCCATAGTGGCTGTACCAATTCACATTCCCACCAGCAGTGCAAGAGTGTTCCCTTTTCTCCACACCCTCTCCAGCATTTATTGTTTCTAGATTTCTTGATGATGGCCATTCTGACTGGTGTGAGATGATATCTCATTGTAGTTTTGATTTGCATTTCTCTAATGATTAATGATGTTGAGCATTCTTTCATGTGTTTGTTGGCAGTCTGTATATCTTCTTTGGAGAAATGCCTATTTAAGTCTTCTGCCCATTTTTGGATTGGGTTGTCTGTTTTTTTGCTATTGAGCTGCATGAGCTGTTTATAAATTTTGGAGATTAATCCTTTGTCACTTGCTTCATTTGCAAATATTTTCTCCCATTCTGAGGGTTGTCTTTTGGTCTTCTTTATGGTTTCCTTTGCTGTGCAAAAGCTTTGAAGTTTCATTAGGTCCCATTTGTTTATCTTTGTTTTTATTTCCATTTCTCTAGGAGGTGGGTCCAAAAGGATCTTGCTGTGATTTATGTCATAGAGTGTTCTACCTATGTTTTCCTCTAAGAGTTTGATAGTTTCTGGCCTTACATTTAAGTCTTTAATCCATTTTGAGCTTATTTTTGTGTATGGTGCTAGGGAATGATCTAATCTCAAACTTTTACATGTCCCTGTCCAGTTTTCCCAGCACCACTTATTGAAGAGGCTGTCCTTTCTCCACTGTACATTCCTGCCTCCTTTATCAAAGATAAGTTGGCCATATGTGCGTGGGTTTATCTCTGGGCTTTCTATCCTGATCCACTGATCTATCTTTCTGTTTTTATGCCAGTACCAGACTGTCTTAATTACTGTAGCTTTGTAGTATAGTCTGAAGTCAGGGAGCCTGATTCCTCCAGCTCCGTTTTTCGTTCTCAAGATTGCTTTAGCTATTCGGGGCCTTTTGTTTTTCCAAACAAATTTTGAAATTTTTTGTTCTAGTTCTGTGAAAAATGCCATTGGTAGTTTGATAGGGATTGCATTGAATCTGTAGATTGCTTTCGGTACTAGAGTCATTTTCACAATATTGATTCTTCCAATCCAGGAGCATGGTATATCTCTCCATCTATTTGTATCATCTTTAATTTCTTTCATCAGTGTCTTATAGTTTTCTGCATACAGGTCTTTTGTCTCCTTAGGTAGGTTTATTCCTAGATATTTTATTCTTTTTGTTGCAATGGTAAATGGGAGTGTTTTCTTGATTTCATTTTCAGATTTTTCATCATTAGTGTATAGGAATGCCAGAGATTTCTGTACATTAATTTTATATCCTGCTACTTTACCAAATTCATTGATTAGCTCTAGTAGTTTTTCGGTAGCATCTTTAGGATTCTCTATGTATAGTATCATGTCATCTGCAAACAGTGACAGCTTTACTTCTTCTTTTCCAATTTGGATTCCTTTTATTTCCTTTTCTTCTCTGATTGCTGTGGCTAAAACTTCCAAAACTAGGTTGAATAAGAGTGGTGAGAGTGGGCAGCCTTGTCTTGTTCCTGATCTTAGTGGAAATGGTTTCAGTTTTTCACCATTGAGGACAATGTTGGCTGTGGGTTTGTCATATATGGCCTTTATTATGTTGAGGAAAGATCCCTCTATACCTACTTTCTGCAGGGTTTTTTTCATAAATGGGTGTTGAATTTTGTCGAAAGCTTTCTCTGCATCTATTGAGATGATCATATGGTTTTTCTCCTTCAACTTGTTAATATGGTGTATTACATTGATTGATTTGCGTATATTGAAGAATCCTTGCATTCCTGGGATAAACCCCACTTGATCATGGTGTATGATCCTTTTAATGTGCTCTTGGATTCTGTTTGCTAGTATTTTGTTGAGGATTTTTGCATCTATGTTCATCAGTGATATTGGCCTGTAGTTTTCTTTCTTTGTGACATCCTTGCCTGGTTTTGGTATCAAGGTGATGTCGGCCTCGTAGAATGAGTTTGGGAGTGTTCCTCCCTCTGCTATATTTTGGAAGAGTTTGAGAAGGATAGGTGTTAGCTCTTCTCTAAATGTTTGATAGAATTCACCTGTGAAGCCATCTGGTCCTGGGCTTTTGTTTGATGGAAGATTTTTAATCACAGTTTCAATTTCAGTGCTTGTGATTGGTCTATTCATATTTTCTATTTCTTCCTGAGTCAGTCTTGGCAGGTTGTGCATTTCTAAGAATGTGTCCATTTCTTCCAGGTTGTCCATTTTATTGGAATAGAGTTGCTTATAGTAATCTCTCATAATCTTTTGTATTTCTGCAGTGTCAGTTGTTACTTCTCCTTTTTCATTTCTAATTCTATTGATTTGAGTCTTCTCCCTTTTTTTCTTGATGAGTCTGGCTAATGGTTTGTCAATTTTGTTTATCTTCTCAAAGAACCAGCTTTTAGTTTGGTTGATCTTTGCTATCGTTTCCTTCATTTCTTTTTCATTTATTTCTGATCTGATCTTTATGATTTCTTTCCTTCTGCTAGCTTTGGGGTATTTTTGTTCTTCTTTCTCTAATTGCTTTAGGTGCAGGGTCAGGTTGTTTACTCGAAATGCTTCCTGTTTCTTAAGGTGGGATTGTATTGCTATAAACTTCCCCCTTAGAACTGCTTTTGCTGCGTCCCATAGGTTTTGGGTCGTCGTGTCTCCATTGTCATTTGTTTCTAGGTATTTTTTAATTTCCTCTTTGATTTCTTCAGTGATCACTTCGTTACTGAGTAGTGTATTGTTTAGCCTCCATGTGTTTGTATTTTTTACACATCTTTTCCTGTAATTGATGTCTAGTCTCATAGCATTGTGGTCGGAGAAGATACTTGATACAATTTCAATTTTCTTAAAATTACCGAGGCTTGATTTGTGACCCAAGATATGATCTATCCTGGAGAATGTTCCATGAGCACTTGAGAAAAATGTGTATTCTGTTGTTTTTGGATGGAATGTCCTATAAATATCAACTAAGTCCATCTCGTTTAATGTATCATTTAAAGCTTGTGTTTCCTTATTTATTTTCATTTTGGATGATCTGTCCATTGGTGAAAGTGGGGTGTTAAAGTCCCCTACTATGATTGTGTTACTGTCGATTTCCCCTTTTATGGCTGTTAGTATTTGCCTTATGTATTGAGGTGCTCCTATGTTGGGTGCATAAATATTTACAATTGTTATATCTTCTTCTTGGATCGATCCCTTTATCGTTATGTAGTGTCCTTCCTTGTCTGTTCTAATAGTCTTTATTTTAAAGTCTATTTTGTCTGATATAAGAATTGCTACTCCAGCTTTCTTTTGATTTCCATTTGCATGGAATATCTTTTTCCATCCCTTTACTTTCAATCTGTATGTGTCTCTAGGTCTGAAGTGGGTCTCTTGTAGACAGCATATATATGGGTCTTGTTTTTGTATCCATTCAGCCACTCTGTGTCTTTTGGTGGGAGCATTTAGTCCATTTACATTTAAGGTAATTATTGATATGTATGTTCCTATTCCCATTTCCTTAATTGCTTTGGGTTCGTTATTGTAGGTATATTCCTTCTGTTGTGTTTCTTGCCTAGAGAAGTTCCTTTAGCATTTGTTGTAAAGCTGGTTTGGTGGTGCTGAACTCTCTCAGCTTTTGCTTGTCTGTAAAGGTTTTAATTTCTCCATCAAATCTGAATGAGATCCTTGCTGGGTAGAGTAATCTAGGTTGCAGGTTTCTCTCCTTCATCACTTTCATTATGTCCTGCCACTCCCTTCTGGCTTGTAGGGTTTCTGCTGAGAGATCAGCTGTTAACCTGATGGGGATTCCCTTGTGTGTTATTTGTTGTTTTTGCCTTGCTGCTTTTAATATGATTTCTTTGTGTTTAATTTTTGACAGTTTGATTAATATGTGTCTTGGTGTATTTCTCCTTGGATTTATTCTGTATGGGACTCTCTGTGCCTCCTGGACTTGATTAACTATTTCCTTTCCCATATTGGGGAAGTTTTCAACTATAATCTCTTCAAATATTTTCTCAGTCCCTTTCTTTTTCTCTTCTTCTTCTGGAACCCCTATAATTCGAATGTTGGTGCGTTTAATGTTGTCCCAGAGATCTCTGAGACTCTCCTCTGTTCTTTTCATTCTTTTTTCTTTATTTTGCTCTGCATCAGTTATTTCCACTATTTTATCTTCCACCTCACTTATCCGTTCTTCTGCCTCAGTTATTCTGCTATTGATCCCATCTAGAGTATTTTTCATTTCATTTATTGTGTTTTTAATCGATGCTTGATTCATCTTTAGTTCTTCTAGGTCCTTGTTAACTGTTTCTTGCATGTTGTCTATTCTATTTCCAAGGTTATGGATCATGGAAATAGAATCTTGGATCAGCTTTACTATCATTATTCTGAATTCTTTTTCAGGTAGACTGCCTATTACCTCTTCATTTGTTAGGTCTGGTAGGTGTTTATCTTGCTCCTTCACCTGCTGTGTGTTTTTCTGCCTTCTCATTTTGCTTATGTTACTGTGTTTGGGGTCTCCTTTTTGCCGGCTGCAGATTCGTAGTTCCCGTTGTTTTTGGTGTCTGACCCCAGTGGCTAAGGTTGTTTCAGTAGGTTGTGTAGGCTTCCTGGTGGGGGGGACTAATTCCTGTGCTCTGGTGGTTGAGGCTCGATCTTGTCTTTCTGGTGGACAGGTCCACGTCTGGTGGTGTGTTTTGGGGTGCCTATGGCCTTATTATGTTTTTAGGTAGCCTCTCTGCTAATGGGTGGGGTTGTGTTCCTGCCTTGCTAGTTGCTTGGCATAGGGTGACCCGCACTGTAGCTTGCTGGTCGTTGACTGAAGCTGGGTGCTGGTGTTGGGATGGAGATCTCTGGGAGATTTTCGCTGCTTGATATTATGTGGAGCTGGGAGGTCTCTTGTGGACCCGTGTCCTGAAGTTGGCTCTCCCACTTCAGAGGCACAGCACTGGCTCCTGGCTGCAGCACCAAGAGCCTTTCATCCACCCGGCTCAGAGTAACAGGGAGAAAAAGTAGAAAGAAAGAATTAGTAGAAGAATGAAAGAGGGAAAGAAAGGAAGAAGGGAAGAAAGGAAGGAAGGAAGGAAGAAAGAAAGGAGGGAGGGAGGGAGGGAGGAAGGATGGAAAGAAAGAAGGAAAGAAAGGAGGGAGGGAGGGAGGAAGGAAAGGAAGAAAGACAGGAGGGAGGGAGGAAGGAAAGAAAAAGAAAGTGGAAAGAAGAAGGGTGGGAGGGAGGAAAGAAAAAGAAAGAAGGAAAGGAGGAGCGGAGGGAGGGAGGGAGGAAGGGAGAGTAGGAAAAAAAGAAAGAGCAGGTAAAGTAAAATAGAATAAAGTATGAAATATAGTAGCGTTATTAAAATTAGAAAGTAATTATTGAAAAAAAAAAAAAAAAACCGGACCGATAGAACCCTGAGACATATGGTGGAAGCAAAGCTATACAGAGAGAATCTTACACAGAAGATTACACATACACATTCACAAAAAGAGAGCAGGGGGAAAAATCAAAAATCTTGCTCTCCAAGTCCACCTCCTCAATTTGGGATAATTCGTTGTAAAAAGAGGAAAAGGGCGAGAAGTCTGAAATCTTGCTCTCTAAGTCCACCTCCTTAATTTGGAATAATTCGTTGTAAAAAGAGGAAAAGGGGGGAAAGTCTTAAATCTTGTCCTCAAAGTCCACTTCCTCAATTTGGGATGATTCGCTGTCCATTCATGCAGTCCACAGACGCAGGGCACATCAAATGGACCGTGGAGCTTTAATCCGCTGCCTCCGAGGCTGCACAGAGAGATTTCCCTGCCTCTGCTCTCACAGCTCCCGGGTCTCAGCCTTGGACCTGGCCCCGCCTCTGCGCGTAGGTCGCCGGAGGGCGTCCGTTCTTCGCTCAGACAGGACGGGTTTAAAGGAGCCGCTGATTCGGGGGCTCTGGCTCACTCAGGCAGAGGGGAGGGAGGGGCGCGCAGTGTGGGGCGGGCCTGCGGCGGCAGAGGCCGGCGTGACGTTGCAGCAGCCCGTGGCGCTCCGTGCGCTTTCCCGGGAAAGCCGTCCCCGGGTCTCGGGGACCCCGGCAGTGGCGGGGTGCACAGGCCCCCCGGAAGGCGGGGCGGACAGTGACCCGCGCTCGCACACAGGCCCCGCGGCGGCGGCAGCAGCGGCGGCGGCGGGCCGCGGCGGCGGGCGGCGGCGGCGGCGGCGGCCCACGCCCGTCTCCGAGGTCCGTGCCTTACCCGCGGCTCGTGCCTGTCTCCGGCGCTTCCCCAAGCAGCCCTCTTAATGCCCTCTCCTCGCGCACCAGGAAACAAAAGGGAAAAAAGTCTCTTGCCTCTTCAGCAGCTCCAGACCCTTTCCCCGGACTCCCTCCGGGCTAGCCATGGTGCACTAACCCCTTCAGGCTCTCTTCCTGCCGCCAGCCCCAGTCCTCTCCCTGCGCTCCGACTGAAAGCCGATACCCGAGCCTCAGCTCCCAGCCCCGCCCGCCACGGCGGCCGAGCAGACAAGCCTCTCGGGCTGGTGTGTGCCTGAGGGCACCGGTCCTCTGTGCCAGAATCTCTCCGCTTTGCCCTCCGCACCCCTGTTGCTGTGCTCTCCTCCGCTACTCCGAAGCTTTCCCCCTCCGCCACCTACAGTCTCCGCCCGCGAAGGGGCTTGTAGTGTGTAGAAACCTTCCCCCCTTCACGGCTCCCTCCCACTGGTGCAGGTCCCGTCCCTATCCTATTGTCTCTGTTTATTCTTTTTTTCTTTTGCCCTACCCAGGTATGTGGGGAGCTTCTTGCCTTTTGGGGGGTCTGAGGTCTTCTGTCAGCGTTCAGTAGGTGTTCTGTAGGAGTTGTTCCACGTGTAGATGAATTTCTGATGTATCTGTGGGGAGGAAGGTGATCTCCGCGTCTTAGTCTTCCGCCATCTTCTGTATAATTCTTTTAATGTGTTTTTTAATTTGACTGCTAATATTTTGCTGAGAATTTTTGCATATATGTTCATCAGGTATATTGGTCTATAATTTTCTTGTGGTATCCTTATCTGGTTTTGTTACCAAAGTAATTCTGGCCTTATAGAATGAATTAGGAAATGTTCCCTCTTCCTTGATAACTTGAAAGAGTTTGAGGAGAATTGGTGTTAAAGTTTCTTTAAATTTTTTGTAGAATGCTCCAGAGAAGCCATCTGGTCCTGGAGTTTTCTGTGTTGGGAGTTTCCTTATTACTAATTCAATTTCTTGTTATTGGTCTGCTCTGACTTTCTATTTCTTCCTGATTCAGTCTTGGTAGGTTGTGTTGGTCTAGAAATATGTCCATTTCTTCTAGGTTACATAATTTATTGATATGTAATCATTTTGTTGATATGTAGTTGTTCATAGTGTGAACAACTACATATCAACAAATCTCATGATCCTATGTATTTCTGTATTATCAGTTATAATGTCTCATTTTTCATTTCTAATTTTATTTATTTGAGCCTTTTCTTCTTAGTCGAGCTAAAGGTTTGTCAATTTTGTTTATTTTTTTTTAGAACCAGCTGTTAGTTTTGTTGATCCTTTCTATGTTTTTCTGGTCTCTGTTTTATTTATTTTAGCTCCAATCCTTATTATTTCATTCCTTCTAACTTTGGGTTTAATTTTTTCCCCTAGATCCTGGACTTGTAAAGTTCTGTTATTTGAGTTCTTTAAAAATTTTAACATATGTTCTTATTGCTTTAAATTTTTCTCTCAAAACTCCTTTTGCTGCATCCCACAATATTTGATATGTTGTTCTTTTAAGATAATTTTTTATTTCCTTTTTGATTTCTTCTTGGTCAATGGTTGTTTAGAAGTGTCTGGTTTAGTTTTCACATATTTGTGAATCTCTTTACTTTTCTCTTGTTGATTTCTAGTTTCATACCATTGTGGTCAGAAAAGATAGTTGGTATGATTTCAACCTTACATTTTCTAAAATTTGTTTTGTGGACTAGCGTATGGTCTATCTTAAGAATGTTCCATACACACTTGGAAAGAATGTGTATTCTGCTGCTGTTAGATGGAATATTCTGTATATGTCTATGAAGTCAATTTGTCCTAAGGTGTGGTTCAGTTGCAACATTCCTTGTTGATTTTCTGTCTGGATGATCTAGCCATTGCTGATAGTGGTGTATTGAATTCCCCTGAAATTGTTGTATTATTGCCTATTTCTCCCTTAAGATCTGTTATTAATTGCCTAATATAAAGAGACTCACTTTAGATATAAGGACACACAGTCTGAAAGTGAAAAGATAGAAAAAATATTCTGTACAAATGGTGACAAAAAGAGAGCAGGAATGGCCATACATATATCAAACTAATAGATTTTAAGTCATGACCTTTTATAAGAGACAAAGATTGACATTATATAATAATTAAAGGGTCAATTCACCAGCAAAGTATAATATTTTAAATATAGATGCACCTAATAGCAGAACACACAAATATATGAAGTAGACATTGATAGAACTGAAGAAATAGATAGCAACACAACAATAGGAGATTTCAACATCTAAGTTTTAATTATGGATGGAAAAAACAGAAGATCAATAAGGAAACAGAAGGCTTAAACAACAGTAAACCAATTGTCCCTAAGAGACATATACAGAAAACTCCACTTAACAGCAACACTCTTCTCAAGTATGCACAGAACATTCTGCAGGATAGATCACATATTAGGACATAAAACAAGTCTCACCAAATTTAAGAAGATTTAAGTCACACAAAATATCTTTTCTGACCACAATGGAATGAAACTAGAATCAATAGTGAAAGAAAAATGGAAAGGGCACAAATATGGGAAAACTAAACAACACATTCTTGATAAACTAATGGGTAAAACAGGAAAACACAAGGGAAATTAGGAAATGTTTTGAAACAAATAAAAATGGAAACACAACATACAAAAAGTTACAGGATGCAGCAAAAGAAGTACTAAGAAGGGAATTTATAAAAGTAAATGCCTACATTTAAAAAAATCACAAGGAAACATCTAACTTTAGACTTCAAGAGACTAATAACAGAACAACAAACTAAGCCCAGAGTTGGTAGAAAGAAGGATTGGAGAAGAAATAAATGAAATAGAAAACAAAAAAAGCACTAGAAAAAAAATCAACAAAAGTAAGAGTTTTTTAATAAAAGATCAATGAATTGACAAACCTTTAGCTAGATAAGTAAGAAAAAAAGAAGGCTCAAATGACAAAAATCAGAAATCAAAGAGGAGTTACAACAATGCCACAGAAATACAAAAGATCATGAGACCACTATGAACGTGTATATGCTAACACATGGGATAACCTAAAAGAAATGGATAAACATCTAGATGCATATATCCTACCAAGACTGAACCATGAAGAAATACAAAATCTGAACAGGCCTATAACTAAAAAGGAGATTGAATCAGTAATCAAAAAAACCTCCTGATGAGGAAAAGCCCAGGACTAGATGGCTTCACTTATGTATTCTACCAAACATTTAAAGAAGAATTAACATAAGTATTTCTCAAATTACTCCAAAATATTTAAGAGGAGGGAACACTTTCAGTCTCTTTTTTATGAGGCCAGGATTACCCTGATACCAAAATCAGACAAAGACACTATAAGAAAAGAAAATAACAGGCCAATTTCCCTGATGAACATAGATGCAAAAATCCTCATCAAAACACTAGCTAGCCAAATTCAACAGCACATTAAAAGTATTATACACCATGACAAAATGTTTTTTTTTTCTTTTTCCTGGAATATAAGAATGATTCAACATATGAAGATCATTACTGTAATGCACCACATTAAACAATGAAGAACAAAACTGCATGTTCATCTTAATTAATGGAGGACAAGTATCTGACAAAATTCAACATACTTTTAGAGTAAAAGCAATCAACAAACTAGGAACAGAAGAAATTGAAACAACATAATAAGAATCATATATAAAAAAGCTTATAGCTGGGCTTCCCTGGTGGTGCAGTGGTTGAGAGTCCGCCTGCCGATGCAGGGGACGCGGGTTCGTGCCCCGGTCCGGGAAGATCCCACATGCCGCGGAGTGGCTGGGCCCGTGAGCCATGGCCGCTGGGCCTGCGCGTCCGGAGCCTGTGCTCCACAACGGGAGAGGCCACAACAGTGAGAGGCCTGCGTACCGCAAAAACAAACAAAAAAAAAAAAAAAAAAAAAAGCTTATAGCTAACATCAGACTCAATGGTTAAAAACTGAAATCTGTTCCTCTAAAATCAAGAACAAGCCAAAGATGTTTACTCTCACCACTTCTATCTAATGTAGTACTGGAAGTCCATGCCAGAGCAATTAGGCAAGAAAAATAAATAAAAGCATCTACATTGTAAAGGAAGACATAAGATTGCCATTATTTGCTAATGATATAATCCTGCATATAGAAAATCCCAAAGAACTGGTAAAAAAGAAAAACTGTTGGAATTAATTAACAATTTCTGTAAAATGGAAGAATACAAAGTCAACATGCAAAAATCAGTTGTTTCTCATACAATAACAATGAACAGTCTGAAAAGAAAATTAAGAAAACAACCCATTTACAATAACATCAAAAACAATAAAATACTTAGGAATAAACTTAACCAAGAGGTGAAAAACGTATGTTTCAAAAATTGCAAAACATTGCTGAAAGAAATTACAGAAGATAATAAAAATAGACATCTATCCTATTTTCATGGAGTGTTGTTAAAATATACATACTACCCAAAACCATCTACAGATTCAATGCAATCTCTATCAAAATCCCAATGGCATTTTTTTTTATAGAAATGGAAAAATCCACCCTGAAATTCATATGGAATCTCAAGGGACCCTGAGTAGACAAAACAATTTTGACTAGAAAAAGCAAGCTGGAGACCTCACATATCCTGATTTCAAATATCCTGATTTCACATATCCTGGTGGCGCAGTGGTTGAGAGTCTGCCTGCCGATGCAGGGGACACAGGTTCGTTCCCTGGTCCAGGAAGATCCCACATGTCGTGGAACAGCTGGGCCCGTGAGCCATGGCCACTGAGCCTGCATGTTCAGAGCCTGTGCTCCGCAATGGGATAGGCCACAATAGTGAGAGGCCTGTGTACCGCAAAAACAAACAAACAAACAAACAAACAAAAACAAGAAAAAAATACCTTACTACAAAGCTACAGTAATCAAAGCAGTATATTACTGGTATAAAGACAGATATATAGAGCAATGGAACAGAAGAGAGAGCCCAGCAATAAACTTTCACATATTTAGTCTAATACTCTTAAAGTTACACAATGGGGAACAGATAGTCTCTTTTAAAAATGGTGTTGGGAAAACTGGATATCCACATGCAAAAAGATGAAGCTGGATCCTTACCTTATGCCATATGTAAAAATAACTCAAAGTGATTAAAGACCTAAATGTAAGACCTGAAACTATAAAATGCCTAGAAAACATAAGGGAAAAGCTTCATGCTATTAGACTTTGCAATGATTTCTTGGATATGACACCAAATGCACAGGAAACAGAGACAAAAATTGACAAATAGAACTACATCAAATTTTAAAAATTCTACATAGCAAGTAACAATCAACAGTGAAAATGAAACCTACACAATGGGAGAAAAAACAAAAAATATATATGATAAAGGGTGAATATTCAAAATATTTAAGCAACTCCTAAATCTCAAAAAAGCAACCAGATTTAAAAATGGGCAAAGGACTTAAATAGATATTTTCAAAATACATGTATATAAATGGTCAACTAACATTTGAAAAGAGGCTCAACAAAACTAATAAGCAGGGAAATACAAATCAAAACCATGCTGAAATGTTACCTCATAATTGTTAGGATGACCACTATGAAAAAAATATGTGATGGTGAGGATGTGGAGAAATTTGAACTCTTGTGCACTGTTGGTGGGAATGTAAAATGGTGAAGCCACTGTGTAAAACTGATGGAGTTTCCCAAAAAACTTAAAAATAGAATTACCATATTATCCAGCAAATCTTCTTCTGGGTATATGTCAAAAGAATAGCAGACAAGATCTTGAAGAGATATTTACACACCTATGTTCATAGCATCATTATTCACAATAGCCAATAGGTGGAAGCAAGCTAAATGTCTATTACAGATGAATGGATAAAGAAAATATGATTATATGTGTATATATATATATATATTTATATATATATATCTGTATATATATCAGCCTTAAAAAAGGAAATACTGTCATATGCTACAACAAAAATAAATCCTTGAGGACATTATACTAAGTGAAATAAGCCAGTCACAAAAAGATAAAAACTGCATGATTATACTTATAGGAGGTACCCAAAGTAGTCAAATTCTTAGAAACAGAAAGTAGAATGACGGTTGCCAGGGCTTGAGGGGAGGGAATAAAGGGAGTTATTGTTCAGTGGATAGAGTGTTTCAGTTTTGCAAGACCAAAAAGTTCTAGGGATCTGTTGCACAGTATACATATAGTTATACTTAAAATTGTTAAGATGGCAAATTTTCTGTATTTTTTACCACAATAAAAAAATACCCATAAAAAAGGGAAGAAACACTGATGAAATTTTGTGAACAAACATTAAGTTGACAACTTCTTTTTAAGTTGTGAATGTCATTATATCCTTTAAAAAAGTTTTCTGACCTAGGTATTGATTACACAATGAAATTTTAAGGAAGTATGTATTTAGATTCTTGTGGGATAAACTATAGTTTGTAACTCTGTATGCATCAAATCAGTATTCTGGTTCTGCTTTGTCTTACCTCACATGAAGCTGGGTAACATATTTGCCTTAAGTTTGGGTGTGGGGTTGGAATGCTCTGACTTAAAGTATAGACATACAGAAACATTTTTCTGAGAGGCGATTGGGCCCCCTCCAAGGTCTTTCTACAGATGTGGACTTGTGATTTGTGAGGACTGACTCTGTGAATAGCAGCAGGATTTATTTAAAGTTGGTTAATAATTTTCTTGAGCAATGCTGGGGAGACTAGTTATTTCCCAGAATTTTTCAAATTTATGATTCAGAAAGGAAAATGTAACTCTTTTCTTCTCAATTTGTTTTTTAAGGTTGGAATTTCTTCTTTGAGAGATGCTATCATATTTTCTCTCTTTCAACAAATGTAAAGGAAAAAATATCTAATAAAAGACATCTCCAAGTCTGGCAGAATTCATGTGGTGAGCCCCCTTTGATTTGTGCCACTGGTAATAATACCGTTCTTAGTTTCTTTGTCTTGTCTGTGATTCATTCTTTTCAGTAAAGGCAGAGTGCTGGAGTAATTCCAAACAGGAGGTAGAAAAGGGAGAAAGAAATGTGTGTATGACTGAAATGGATTTGAGTCAATATTATTTGGGGCCTTGGCATTGTTCTTAGCCCATTTCATCAAGTAATGCAATCTATCAGAAAATAAAAATTTAGCCCTGGTTCTGCCAAGAAGTACTATGACTGGGTATATTTTCTGAGCTAATCTTTATAATCTGATAATCTAATGTCAATTCTATTCAGTTTGCATGTTCATTAGAATTGTCTACTGTAGTTAACTTAATTCATAGTATCTTATTTAATTGTTTTGCATGTGTTATGGCCTCAGAAGATGTATTTTTATGTCTCCAAGGCTGAGCTATATCTGCTTATTAAAATTTTTACTTTTTTTGGTAGCCCTGTGAGGACTGAGACCATAATTGTCTTGTTTGCAGTTATCTCTCCAGAAGTAGCACCATGTCTGGAACACAGCCTATGTTCAGTAACAACTACTTTAAAGAAATAAGTGAATGAATCATGGGTGAATCTGGAGAGTTCTCCTTCTTTCTACTCTGCTTAAGACTTTTAGATAAGGAATATAAATCTAACAAACCCTGTGGGAAGCTGGTAACCAAACGGCAACTTAAATTTCAAAAGTTTGTATCAAAATATTTTTGAATGAGAGTGAGTCTCTTTATGGCCAATTGTTACTTCACTTACAAAACAAAGATGTAGAAAAGCGCACTTGAATGCCAGCCCAAGGTCTGGTGGGGGGGCAGCTGGAGGCTAAATGCAGAGAGCTGATTTTGGAATGCTTCATAGAGAATGAGTGCTACAAACTTATTACAGAGTGCAAGTCATAAAGACAATAGGAGAAACAACATGCACTGCTTGCTGGCAATGGTAAAAGATCTGTTTACTCTTGCTAGTTTCTTCTAAGTTTCATCTGAAGGAGCTCTAGTTTCTTTCTACCAAAGAGCCACAAGGAAGGTGAATACAGGTAATGTCAACCGTGATACCTCAAATGGCAAGCATTAGTGGTCCTGGAACACCAAGTATGGATTCTTTGTTAATTTAACCAAATTCAATGTAAATTTTTCATTGTGTTCATCACGTTTCAAAACAGAAAGCCAATCTCATCTAATAGGTTTAATAGGTCCAACATTGCCCAAAGAAGAAATAGTGCTCCTTACCTATTGGCCATTCAACTAGAATGTGCCATGTGCAAGACACAAAGAATTCTTAGAAACACATTTTCCACTTTGAAAACGTTTAGAATCTAGTAATATGACAAGGTTATATGCATAGAAATATAACAGTAAGGTGAAGGGATCAACACTAAACTAAGATAGTAGATAGGCTTGAGTTGTCCTGAAGTCCAAAGTCGGGGATCCGTGAGATCAAGAAAGGCTTTAGAAAAGAGGAAGAGCTAGTGGTGTTCCATTAAATGTGGAAAATTACGTCTGTAACTAGAGAAGACATTGTTGGAAAAAACTCTCCCTTGCTTCAGTAATTCTTCCACCAGTAAATAAACCAATCCATGCCCAAATCATAATACATATAATATCTTGTGAGAACCTTTAAAATGAAAATATATTTATTTGTGAGGCTATTTCATATTCATGGTATCTAAAACCAAAAAGTTACCAAAATTGCATGCGGTTTGTTTTCTTTTGCTAAAGTATATTTTTTCTCTCCCAAAGCCATGTACAGTACTGCATATTCTAGTCAGTTTTCTGGAATATGCAGTGTATGCCTTAATCTGTGATCTTCTGCCTTGGAATTATTCACTAGACATTTTTATCATAATTATGCTTGTAAAGTTCTGCTTTTTAATCACACTCATTAGCACCTTGTAGCTAACTCATTTTATTGAGTTAAAATAATTTTGTTATGTATCATTTTTGATAGAAAAATACTTTATATCAAATATAGAAAGCAAATGGTTCAAGATCCTACTTTATAATATTTTACTTTTAGGGAATAGGAACGTGCTTCAATTACAAATTAATGTTAATAATTTATTGAGGAACAGTTACAGGAAGTAGGCTAGGGCAATAGGAGTTAATAAATACACATCAAATTCCACTGCCCCAAAGCCTAAATTTGTCAAGAGAAGTAACCAGGACCTTTCTGCTGAGTTATCATAACTGAATTGTGTAGAGTTAGAGTCCAGTCCAGAGACAGAACAACTAACACAGTCATCTGAGTAGGAGTCACACAGGTATCAGCACTGCGGGGGACAGATCAGTCAGCACCAAGAGAGGCCATGGTCATGAGGGGAGGAGGAAGCCATAGGCCAAAGCCATAGAGTGGAAGAGGGAATTGGGGCCAGAAGGAAGCCTTTGCCACCTGATGGTGCTTTCTGGTTTCTTCTGTTCCATCATAGTTGCAACACAGGTGATTTTGAGGTCCTAGGCACCTTTCAAGAGTATGTATCAAGTTTTAATATTTTAAACATTCATTCAAAGGCACTAACTCAAATAAACCCTCAGTGTTTAACTTATTATTAGTTATGGGGTGAAAAATAAGTGACAATGAAAGAAAAATAGGCCTTTTGCTAGCCTGTAGTGTATCTTTATGAGGGTTAGAAATAAGTGCCCTTTCCACCTAGACTGGTGAACAAAGTGTATTTGTCAAGATTTTCCAAAGACATAGGACTATTGGGATATATATACAGAGAGAGATTTACTTTAAGGAACTGGCTCACACAGTTGTAGAGGCCTGGTGGGACCCGAATTTGATGTGTCTGGCTGGTGGGCTGGAGACTCGGGGAAGTGTTGCTGTTCAAGTCCAAAGGGAGTCTGCTGGCAGAGTTACTTCTCTGGCTGGTCAATCTTTGTTCCGTTAAGGTCCCAACTAATTGGATGAGGTCCAGCCACATGATGGAGGGTAACCTGCTTTACTCAAAATCCATGGATTCAAATATTAATCTTATCCAAGCAAACACCTTCGCAGAAATATCCAGAATAATGTTTGACCAAACATAGAGGCACCAAGGCTTAGCCAGCTTGATGCATAAAATGAACCATTACACAGAGCACAGGCTGGATTTCAGCTCACCTTCTCCCTTTTTGTCAGGTGCCCATGTATAGAGAAAACAGCACAAGTCTCCATGGTGGGCTGGATTTCGGTAGCACTCTTTCAGGCCATAGGCCAGTATGGGTGGGGACCACCACAGCTGACTCATTTTGTAACTAGTAGACTAATTAGTGGCCAGAGGGCTCTGCAAGTTGGCCATGACCAACTTCCCCTTCCAGAGAGGAGGAACTGGGAGGAACTGGACTTTTATAGATGTGACTGGTTCACGCAAGCAGAATAGACAGTGGCTGGTTATGGGTGCTTATAAAGCTGAAATTGAATTCTGGTTCTGCCAGTAACTTGCTATGGGATGTTGGGTAAATCACTTTACTTTTCTGGGTCTGGGTTTTCTTCTTTGAAAAACCACAGGTTTATAATTCAAAAAGTCTCATTTCTGACATGATGCATCAGACATATTGGCCTTTACCTAATCAGTTTTTGTCCTTAACTAACATCACTAATGACTAGGAAATGATTCTTTATTGAAATTAGATATAAGCAAAAGCCGGTTTTCTCAGAGGATTTCTAAACCATTTGATGCTCTTCTTTATTTAAAGGAGAACTTACACAGTAAAACTATCAGCAATTTGAAAAATTTGGAAGAAATTCATTTTCAGATGAAGAAGCAATTTCATAAAGTAATTTTATCAAATGCAGAAAGCTTGAATGAGGTTCATCTTCTGCTTGACAAAAAGTGTAATATTCACTTCTCTTCCTAGTTAGATCAGTGTCAATTAACTTTTAAAGTTTGGTTCCACAAATTCAAAGGAGCAATGAAATAAACTTTACATTTTTAATATACAATCTATTTGAAGTCACTTCAGAACATAAATAGTAATCAGGAAGAGAGATGTTATTTACTTTTTCCTCATTTGCACTTCTCTTTGGGAAACCTTCTCATATATTGGGATTCTCCTTGGACCATTGATACTTCTTGATGGATCCTCTTACATTTCCTTCTCAAGTTGCTTAAAATTTTTCACAGAAAATACCTATTCATAAACCTGATAGTCAGGTTAGATAAACAAGACAAGTATACCCTTTTATGAAACCTCACCTTACCAGAATATGCTGTAACATGCTATACACAATGTGATTAATTACGTGGAAAATATTTGGAGTTTTAAAGCTTTGTCAAGTGTTTCAAAGAACTTTATAAGAAGTTTATCATGGAATTTCAAAAAGATTAGGCCCAAAAAGACTTTATAAAGTAAGACTTTTAAGGGGATATATATTTTTTTTACAAACATACAGCAATGTTAACACCCCAAAGTGTGCTGCACATTTTAGCAATGGAATCGGGAATCTGATGAGCTGATTTCATAGGGTTGCTACCGCTTAGAGCATTTTTGGAACTCCATTCATGGGACTGACTTTAGAGCTAGTTTATGAACCACACAAGGAAATTAGTTTTATTACTTTATTGTCACACCTCATATATTTCCATTCTCACATTCCTCACAGTTGGACATCTTCCCCATCTCAGATTTTGCATTTTCCCCATTTCATACTGTCCTTGCAAATACATCTCCCAAAGAATGAATGTTTGCTGTAGATATATTCACAGCTATATGCAAGTAGATAAAATATGGTGCAAACTCAAATAGAAAATACGGTACATTACCTGGCAGAGTACTCTATTATACAAAATAGCTTCTCTAATTGAGGTGGACAGAAAATTCCATTTTTGTAAATTTAAAACCCATGGAAGAATTTGTATGTTAACATTGTTGTAACCTGTTGGCTTGGGTGTCTTCTCTTGAGAAAATCTGATTTCTCTAAAACACTAACACCAAAAAAAACCTAAAAACTTATTGATGATTCAAAATATCATGGGGAAGTATGGCTTTGAATGTATGTATCCTTGTTAAAATGTAGAAATAAAATATTTAAATTACACAATTAAGTGAGAAAATGGGGTACGTTTGCAAAAATGTGAGATAATCTATAGGAATAAAAGTTTTCTTATTTTAACTTTGATTTTCCCAGCGTCTTCTTTAAAAACCTCTTAGTAGCTTTACAAAGAACAAAAATCATCAGGAGAGGGAAATGCCAACTGTTTTAGTTTACTCATATCCAGGCTGTGTATTTCCCTGTCTTTGGTTCATTGAGGCAATATCACAGCATGGCCTCTAGAGAAAACAAGCAAAGGATAACACAGAATACACCAAACTAGGGTTGGTCAATTAAAAAAACTTATTAACACGCAATTAAAACTCAGTAGTTTTTTTCTTTGTGTCACGTTTGTGTACGGTATTCAGTGGAGAGTTTAGCATGTTGGGCCTATTCTTTCCCCAGGTGTCATTTACTGGAAATGCCTGAGGAATATTGGAGAAGAATCAGAAGCAACCAAAGAAATTATTGTAAATTTGCCTTGTGTTATAAATGAATGAATTTTCTCATTAAAATGAGTTCTTATCCTATACTTAGTTAAAAGAAAATAGATCTTGGTATAAATGTACCAAACCAGAAAGCAATGCCTCTGAAAATGGCATATCCAAGGCAAGATCCATTGTGAAATGAGAAAAGGCTGAAGTTTATTAATAATGGGCCAATCCTATGGTGAGCCCGGGTGGGTAAACTGCTATCTGGAAGTAGTCTGTTCACTCATGTGAAGTGAATTAACACTTCCTGGGCACCAGGGTACTATTAGGTGCATTGAAACAGCTGATTTACTATGGGCATCCTCGTGCCCTTGCACACCCGGCATCTCTATAGGATCGTACATAATGAAATTATATGATGCCAAGAAGGCAGACCTTACAAATTTTAGGCAATAGTCCAGTGATGTGGTAAGGACTCATGGCAGTTAAATCAGCTGGGGTGCTCCTCTAGCCATAGCAGAAATTTCTCCTTTAATCTTGGAAAGCAAAGAAATTAGAGCTAAGAAATCATCCCTCATGATAAGTCACCCAAACCTTTCTTTTATTTGTTATCATGGGATTGTTGCAAGCTCTCTTCTTGCTCACTGGGAGAAAAAAAAAGGAAACAAACCGAAGGTTTTCTTTATTCCTTTAAGCAAAGAACCAGGGAGGAAGTTGACACCTATTAAAGGTAATCCTTATGCAGTTTGTTTCTCATCTTAGGCTACCTAAAAAAAAAAAAGAAAAAAAAATCATCATAGCCAGATTAATAGGTAGGTGAAAAGGAAGCAGCAAAGCTTCATAAAAATGGAGGATCCTAGTCTCAAATCATGTCCCCACTGCCCACCTACAAATTAAGCAGAACATGATCTAATAAAGCTGATTGTATTGAAAAATAAATTATTTAGAATAGAGATATAAGCACTTTTTTTTTCGTAGTAGGAGTCATGTGGAAATAGCTTAAATTAGTTTTGAAAGAAATAAGTGCTTCTTTAATTGGTAGTATGAATTAGTTTGATAATATTGGTGCCATTGTGATTTTCATTCTTTTTTAAACTAGTGTGTAAAACTTACTCAGCTATTAATTTCAAAGACTTTGTGAAATGTTATAACTAACTGGGCGTGAACCAAGATTCATTTGGAATCCTGCTTATAAAAGCTGGATATATTTGAGTTTTAGGATGCTATAAAGAAATACACAAACGCATGTAATTTTATCTAGCAAATTGGTGGCCCAACAAAAGTAGGAATGCTCTGTTAAATCTGGGAAAATTATACTAGCATTATTTTGACTTCCAATCTGAAAGGCCTTTGTCCATCTAATTCCATGGTTTTATACATGAATTTTTATGAATATGGAGATTATACCTCAAACTAAAGTAGTATCCAAATTTGTCTCATCATTAAATGATTCCTCTTTGAAAAAGGAAAACATAGTCACTTATTCTGCTTATCCTTGAAAGATAGCAGAAGCCAAACTGTTACAAAATTATCTTGGCTGAAATACAAAATGAACAAATTGTGTTCTTTAAAGCTGGGACATGCTAGGAGTAATCATCCTGATTTTCTGCTAAGCACTAGTCATGCTAATTTCTGCCATCAACAAATTTGATTAAATTCAAAGAGGGTAAACATCTTTTTCCCTAACTTACAACATTCTTAATATTTAGAAACAGAAAATTTGTCAACCAGAAATGGGCTTTCTTAATATGAAATTGAAGCTATATCTTTTTTAAAAGCTCAAAATGAAACAAAAGGTCTTTTCTCACATTTCCTTTCCCTTCTAGGCAAAGAGAGTGTATTGCTGATCATGTGCTTTACTTTGCTTTTTTTTTTTTTTTTTCTTCTTCTGCTGTTCAGATAAGTCTATTTAGCCCTAGGGATAATTTTATCCCTCCCATCCGAATCATTTTAGAATTGAAGGCCAGTGCCAAAACATCTGGTCTAGAAAGTAAAAAAAAAAAAAAAAAAAATCAGTTTAGATGCCCGTCAAATCTGAATAAATCAACAAAATATTTGATTTTATACTTGAAAATTAAGTTACTTTTGCAACTTTTCAGTCTGACATGTTTCCTTTTTTTAATCCTCAGACCCCAAAATAAGTATTATATAATTAGTGTTCATTTAGAAAACAGTATGTTGAAGACACGTATCTGGAATACCCCAACATACAGTGATACTCAGTAGGAAGCTGCTCACTGAGGTGCTTTTGGAGATTGAATGTGGAAGACAGGGTTTCTGAAACTAAGTTATTTGGGACTCCTAGAGCCTTGCTATCAACCTGCAGTAGATACAGAGAAGAAATCTACCAGTTAAATGTTTTCAAATGATGCCCTTAGATAATATAAGTTTTACATGCACCGGTGACATTATAACAAATACAGATTCCCATCGTTGACACTGATCAAAATGCAAAAGGCCAGAATTTGGGGTTACAACTGGGGAGAAGATAACAAATTATATTTTAAGATCCACCTTGGAAAATTAATATTGAAGTCATTTTCTAGTTATGTTTTAAAAAAAGTAGTTTATCATTTCAGAATCAACACAAAAACAGACGCCACCATCTCATAAAATAAACATGCAGTGAAAGGGTAACACATGCATTAGCCACAAATTGAGTCTGTAGCCAATACAGGATGATGAGAAGGAATTCTCAGTATGGTGTGATGCGTGATCGAAGCCATTAGCCATATGGTGCAGTGTGAAGAGGGTGTCTGCGACGGAATAACAGTTGTATGTTATATGGTTTATTAAATAATTATGCAATGGCAAGCAATGCTTTCTTAATTATTGGCTGTTGTAAAATATTTTTGTTAATCTAGCTGCATTTACCAGGTTGAAAGATGCATGTTCCATCACGTCTCCACGCTTCCTATCTGCTTTGTGTGTGGAATGGAAAGCGGCTGCCATATTGAAGACTTAGGGCACATCTCTTGTATCATACTGTGTATCATCAAGGTATGCCACAGGGCATTTAGAAATATAGGGACTCGTTCCTTTTAGAGTTGCCTTCCCACCTTCCACCTGTCAGTGCAGACACACTGTATGTGGGATAGAGAATGTGATATTTTTATGTAATTTCCATGGAATGAGTCAGTGGAGCATTAAGACATCCCAATGAGAAGCAAAACAGTCACTAAAATATCTGGATATTTTGCTGTGTGATGCTGTGCCAATGCCTACTTGGATACTTGCTTTTTTAGACGGAAGACATTATCCTGACTCATTTCTATTTATAGTAATTTTTCCTCCATGTTAATTTGTATTACCTTCTTTTGTTTCCCTCCAACCTATATGGCTTTGTCAGGTGAAACACACTTTATTAACCATTCAGACTGCTCTGGCCTACACTAGATAGTTACTTAGATATAGTATGCTGGTTCTGCAAGGTGAGATGACCAGAGGACTGGTGGCAGTATCATGGTTAAAGCAGTGAAAAGCCTATGATTGCTCTATGCCCCCATGAGACTGCAGGGCAGCTGCATATGCCACTGAGAGAGATGTCATAGCTCAATGAAATGCTCTGGAGCTACAGCATACTTTTGCCTGTACCAGCCTACTCTCAGCTAAAGGAATTACAGTATCTTTAAAACATGGGTGTGTGCTTTCATGCATGGTTATTTTAAAGACATCTTAGAATTTTGAAAATTTAATTTAGAGTTTGTACATTATAGTTGGGTAAAAACACTGAAAAAGTAAAGCTAATCTAGGTACAATATTGACATTGCAGATAATATCCATGACCTTACTGCAAAGTTATGTCAATATTTCTCTGCTTTGGTATGTCAAGGCTGAAATAGTGAATATATTCTGATTATCATTTTTAATATGTAAGTACTTATGTAGAATCCCTTATGCTAAGGCCTCCATAATATTCAAAGAAGAAAAAGAAAAGGAAATTAAGAATAGTCATTAGGATAATTTGTCAGTATTTCAGTCTTCTCCTGTCAAACACAGGAGGATTGCATTTCCTGTCAGCCTTGATGTTCATTTTGGCCTAAAGCCTCTCTGTCCAATGAAACTTGGGGCAGAAGTCTTTACTAACCAATGTGTAATTCACCATGGCGCCTTCCCACTAACAGGGTGACCAGAGACATTCCAGATGGGAGAATCCCCTTCTGCCTTAGTCTCTAAGTGAGGACAACATGAAACAGACGTTCTGGGAACATTCTAGCCCTTGATGGACAATGCAGCACAAGGGAGGAATAAATCCGTGTTGTTTTAAACCACTGGGATTCTTAAGGTTTTTCATTGTTTGTTACTGACTAACAACAACAAAAAAATAGATGATAATACCAAGGATTTCATAGATATTAGTACTTAGGACAAGGTTAATGATAAACATAATATTTCACTTTAATAAATAATATTAGGCAAGTCAGAGTATTTGGAGTCTCCTACCCCATTTGTGAGGCTGGTGTGTCAAGCTGGGTTCCCAGAGACCTCCTCGGCTCACTGGGGGTCTGAGTGCAGCGGGACTGTGATAATTCTCTCTTCCATCACTTCTGCTCTTGAGCACCCTGGTGGGTAACTCCAAGTGAGTCAAACAAATATTATTTTCATATGATGGAATAAAGTTGAGGAAGTGCTGGGATATATGTGATATGTGGTGTGGCAAAAGTCATGGCTATGGTGTGGGTGAAGAACAAAAGTTTTCTAAATATTGATAAAATAAAAAACATCTGAGGTGAGAAGAGAGTAAAATAATATTTAGGCCTTCTTATCTTTTTTTTTTTTTTTTTTTTTTGCGGTATGTGGGCCTCTCACTGCTGTGGCCTCTCCCGTTGCGGAGCACCGGCTCCGGATTCGCAGGCTCAGTGGCCATGGCTCACGGGCCCAGCCGCTCTGCGGCATGTGGGATCTTCCCGGACCGGGGCACGAACCTGTGTCCCCTGCATCGGCAGGAGGACTCTCAACCACTGTGCCACCAGGGAAGCCCTTTATCTTTAAATTGATCAAATTTACCAAATAATTGCGAGTTCTCTGGTTTTACTTGGCTTGTGTACAGATTTGCTAATCCATTTATTCATCCAGGCAGCCAACCAATCAAAAAATTTTGAGTGCCTATTGTATGTTACAGGGACTGAGCAAAATGGTGAGGATAAAGACATGGACCTTCTTTTCATCCCTCCAGTAACCAATATTTCCATTGGAAAGGAACATAATTAATTACAGTAGAATGTAATATGTGATGCTATAAGTAAATACTATGTTCCAAGCACTCTCCTACTATTTAATTTTGTTTAATCTTCAAAGGAACTCAATGGGGTAGATAATATTCCCTTCACTGTAAATAGATAAGGATACTGGTTCTCAGAGAGCTTAAATCAGTTTTTTCAAAGTCCTAATACTAACAAATATTGGAAAATGGATTTGAATCCAGTACTGTAGAGAAGATTATGTGCACATTCATAAAGACTACCTTTGCTTATACAATTACCAAAGGGTTCCTGCCAAGATGGTCTGTCCTTTGCTTATCATTAGGCTTAGGCATAATATTGGGCTTTAATTCATCCTTAGGATTCTCTGAGTTTGAGACCATGTTCAGGTCCCCACCCAAAGAGTAAATTTTTTTTTACCCAGTGGACACACACACAATCTGGAAGGAAACAAACTATTCTGGTGCAGTATTTTTTCTTTGTTATAGGATGGGATGGAGTCAGGGAGATTGAAATTTGAGTTGGTAGTTAAAGGGAGTTTAGCCTTGTGTGAAACGTTTTGTTTTTCAATAACATTTAGATATTAAATACGTTCTCACAATTTATTAAAATTTTCTAGATACTTTTATTTAGGTGTGAGGTTTGATGCTCCACTTTTTCACAGTCATTTTGTTTCAAGAATCCTTGACCTTGGCCTGCTCAGCAGCAATTTTCCCTTGCATCTTGAGTCTTGGTCCTTTATTTCTTCATTGTAAAATGAGAGCAGGGGTTGCACCATGTTACATATATAAGGTTTCGGGGGCTCTAATGTTGTATGATTTCTTTAGCTTTTGGACCTGGTGGGAGTGCTAACTGGCCTGATTCTCGTCATGTTTTAGAAGTATGTACACATAGAAAATGATTTTTTTAAAGTTAATTTCAAGGTCACATAGCCAGTGACAAAATCACAGGCAGAATTCTGTCTTTTTGCTCCTTCAGAGCTTTCTTTTGTAATGCACTGGGCAGTCTGTCATTTGCCAAAGTACTTGGAAGACATTTGGGTTTATTTCTGTGTGTGATATATTGTTTCAAGTGATTTGAGTTTCCTGGAATCTGGAATGAGGTAGGGCACTAAATATTTGTTTTTATTACCAGATTATATGCAGTGCTTTATTCCACACTTCTTTCTCAGCCTAGTATTTCTTGTATGTGTGCACACATGTGCACGCACATGCACTGAACAACAGAGAAATATCAATACTGGCTAACAGGTGTCTGTGATTTCCTCTCTCCCACCTTAAAGAAATAGAAACATCTTAAAACACCACGGCAACACAACTGTGTATTTCTCACTTTGGTGAATAAATAGTAATGGAAGATAAAGGAGAAAGACAGAGTCAGGTGGCAGGTGTTTATGAGAAAGTCTGGGGTAATAAATTAAGATTGTACATATTGCATTTATATTCTTACATTTCCCAAGAGTAGTTCTGGATATGAACATCCAAGAATGGGATTTAACGTGAAACCTAAGAAGGGTGTCTTAATTGCACAAATATTTGCTTAAATATTAATATAGAAATAAGAAAAATTTAATTGAGGAACAGGCAGAAGTTCATGACAAATTCTATCAAAGCTTCTCATGATGACAAACGTTTATATTATAAGGCTTTCTCCCCCATTATAAACAACCTGATTTTCATCGATGAAAGCAGCTGGCAGAGACTGCTGAACCAGTTATTTTATTTTATCAGGCACTGCTAGCAAAGATACCACTTTCATTTTTGCATTTGTAGTGTAAATGAGGAGCAACCTATCATAAAATAATGCTAAGAAGATCAAAGGAAGCAATCCTTACTACCAAGCTAAAATCATTCTGGGAAAATGTTTTTGATTATGGTTAATAATGTAATCGAGTCAGAAACCTGCCTAGAAGTTGGAGTTATTAGCAGAATTACTGCTAATATTACAGGGTACCTAATAGTCAGTACTATGGCAAGAAAGTTCTGGACTTATAAAAATGCGGGGTTAATAAAATATTTACAAAGAGCTGTACAGTTTTGATTAGAATACTATGTATATTTTCTCAGAAAAACAAACTGGTGTTACAATTGAAGATTTAGAATTAAGGCAGGAAGAGGAAAGGATAAAAGGATGAAAACCAAAAGGGTCATTTTTTTTTTTAATCTTTGATTTCATTCTTTAAAGACCAATTACTTTCTGTCCCCTGTGGGAGGGGGAAAGAAAAACATTCTTAATAGCAAAATCATTCTGAGACTTTTCTGATTCATTTTATATTTAGCAGATTACAGCTTTAGTCATCAGTAGGAAAGAGCCTCACAAACTGACAGACCTGAAGTCATGTCCTTTGATTGTAATTGACAGAAAAAGCATTTAAGGTAAAGAAAAAAAATATTTTATTCATCTTTGATTACAGTGATGTGATTTGGTGACATAATACAGCTAGGAACTGATGCAAGAAAGGCAATAATTCCTACTTGAGGGTTTGACATGATGTATCCCTTTAGTCGTCTTCCTACCAACGCCTCCATCTACAATAGTCTCCTTGATGGCGGCTAGACAAACAGATATACAGCTTGTTAGAATTTAAAAGGCAAACAGCTCTAAAATAACATTTCTTAAGGCAGTGTATTTCAGCATTAAATGCTTGACAACTACACATTTGACTGGACCTAAAATTAAATCTATTCAATTTAAACATTTTACGGTACAAAGACAAAAATACCCACATTTAAGCAACACTTTCTTAAAATAATGGAAAATAAAAGGTTTATCCACAATAGCTCTCTAAAGAGATACATTTCTTTTGTTTTTCTTTTTGGATATCAGTGACTGTGTATGTTTCTAAACCCATCCAATATGATTTGGGGTATTATTTTTATACTTTGATAGTTCTCTTCACCCCTTTTCTGACTCATTTATTTTTCGAACAAGATGTTGCCATATATATTTTGGACAATTTACAAAAGAGGTACATGCAAATATGATTGAAATAATGTCAGACAGTTGGTAAAATGACACGTAGAGCATCACACCTATTTCTCTGACAAATAGTTACTACATTAAATAAATTTATATTCTAGGATTTGAATAATAAGCATAAAGTTTGATTCAATATCTTCATTTTTTAGTGCATTATGAAAATAACTTCTCTATATACATTCACAAGTGACTTCCTAACACTCAGATTTTAAAAGATCTAACACCTAAACTAATGAAGAGTATGTAGTTTGTGAAGAAATAAAAAGATATTAGAACATGTGTAAATGGCTCTATAAAATTTAATTTAATAAATTTTCTTTGCAGTCAGAGATTTGAAGAGTTTATATTTGAAAGTCACATAAGACCTCTAAGTATGCTAGAACAGAAAACTTATTGCTTTGCAATATTTTTTAGTGATTAAGAAAAGATCTCCTGAACGTCACAAATGTGTGTATATGTCTGTGTGTGTGTGTAGCCATAAGGAGAATTCAGAGAATACCCATCAGAGAATAACTTCTGATGGAGTTTCATTTTCCAAAGGAAGATTATGAAGTGTCAGTGCATGATGATATTTATATATGTAAATCAAGTATTTGAATCTGCAAGTTAATTGTGTCTAGAAATGTCAGACTAATTATAAACTCTTAGGCTGTATTTACCTGAATGTCCCCAAAGCTGTTTAAAACTAAAAATTTCAGTTTATAGAAGGTTGTTTTCATTATAAGAAATGGACTCTTTCAATCATACCTTTCAGGGGAATGTAGATATCACCTACACAAATATAGGTGTGAGTCAGAAAGCTGTACCACCTCGCAAGGAAAACATGTTCTTCTGGGTTAGACAGGTTCTGGATTATCTTGTCAGTGAGATCCAAAAGCATAAGCCTCATCAGAAGAATAATTTGTGTTATTGTCTAAGAGGCTTATGTAAAAAAGTTCTAAGACATTGTTACATAAACTACCCCCTTCCTCCCCATGGAGATCAACTTATATTTCATTCTGTACGAATGTTTGCTCTTAGTCCCACATAATTTACCTTTGAATCTTTTTGTTTTTTGGTTTGCTTTTCTCAAAAGTCTTATTTTGGTCTGTTTTTTACTTCTGGGACCATATGAAACTTTC
This sequence comes from Mesoplodon bidens, assembly GCF_964165515.1. NCBI lineage: Eukaryota > Metazoa > Chordata > Mammalia > Artiodactyla > Ziphiidae > Mesoplodon > Mesoplodon bidens. The sequence goes on from NC_138161.1 coordinate 133,277,195, forward strand.
AAGGCATAACCAATATGCATGTGATATCAGTTCATGTCCAGCATTAGGCTAGATCGTTTTCATCCTTTTACATAGAAGAATGCTGGTCTTTTCAGGAATGCTCATTCACATATACATGCATACCATGTGTGTATTTATGCTTCCAAACCTAAAAACAAAGGAAGGAGGAACAATGGTTTACTTGTTGGAAACTCAACTTTCCATTTTAGCCTTGACCAACTTCTTTTTCATTAAGAATGGAAGATTCTGTTAAAACTACTTGGAGATTCTTTTTTCTTTTTAAAATTCATCTAGATTTTCAATTTCCTATTCCACATGGTTGGTACAATAAATTATTTGACCAAGAGGGCAATTCAGTAGCAGCCCTTTGCAGAGAATTGTTCAAAGAGCATTTGGAGAATTTTTATACCATGCACTTATCTCAAATTTATACTTCAGCTCATCATCCACAAGGCAGTTACCTATCACGGAAAAACAGTTTTGGACAAGCCAAGGAGGCTTAGGTTACTAAACCATTTTCATTATTTAGAAGCATCTTTCACAAAATTGTTTAGCTTCATTTTCCAAATTCACTCATGTGTAAAGAGTTTTTATCAAAACATTTAATTCAGTATCACAATTTACACATAGCAAAAATAGTATAGTCTACTCATAGGGAAATATTAAAACTTTGAGTTATTTGTATAGTTTTGTACGTATTTATTTTTTAGTATAGATAAAACAATGTGAAAAGGAATAAGAAAATAATCCACTGTCGTAGCTGAAATGCCCAGTCACCCACTTTTACTTAATATTTAAGGAACAGAATATAATCCTGATGCTTTTATTATCTTCATTTTTTTGTTTACAGATGGGCGGTTTTGTCTGGGAAATTCCGTTCAAGCTAGAACTCACACTTTTAAATAAGAATATTTAAAAATTTTTATACATGATGATCTATTTACATCAGAAAGTTAACCCTCATATAGATTAGTTAAATCTTTTCCATAAAATTTTTATGCTTCTGGGAATTTAAAAGATATATTGCTTTATAAACATTGAATACTGAATTCCAGAATTATTAAAATTTTATAATTAAAAAGACCCTTAGAAATAATGACTCCTCCTAATTATATAAATTTATTTATTTATTTTTGGCTGCATTGGGTCTTCTCTTTGCTGCGTGCGGGCTTTCTCTAGTTGCAGTGAGCCGGGCTACTCTTCATTGCTGTGCGCGGGCTTCTCATTGCTTCTCTTGTTTCAGAGCACGGGCTCTAGGTGTGTGGGCTCCAGTAGTTGCAGCACACAGGCTCAGTAGTTGTGCCTCGCAGGCTCTAGAGCACAGACTCAGTAGTTGTGGTGCACGGGCTTAGTCGCTCCGCAGCATGTGGGATCTTCCCAAACCGGGGCTTGAACCCGTGTCCCCTGCATTGGCAGGCGGATTCTTAACCACTGCACCACCAGGGAAGTCCCTCCTCTTAATTATAAATTGAAAATATCTTATGCTCTTATTAGTAAGCTAAAATCAATTGAGTAGAAAAATTTCTCCTGAGATTTTTATTTTAAATAACTGGATTAGAAGTAGGAGAGAAAATAAGCTTAAAAGTAATTATTTAAATCTGATGTATTTGATTTCTTAAGGTCAGTCCACATAGACTCAAATGGCATGATTACCAGAAATGCCAGGTCCTGGTTAGTATGGAGACATTATCTGCTTCACTAAGTATTTGGTTCTATTTACTTTCATGCAATTACATGTAGACTTTGCCAAATAATCAATAAAGTAATAATATTTGGAATATTAAATTCTCACATTGAAAGCTAGATTATACATTAAAACAAATTGGGATCTATTATATTACTGTTCTCAATGGTTTGCCACCCTAAATAATGATTTTAAAATATATGGTATCCTAAATATATTAAATGATGTCTAAATTGTTCTTATAATCAAATTTCAGGAAAAAATAGAGAATAAAAATATGTTGATCAGAATTATAAGCATGATTTAAAACACTTTTTTGCAACAGGTGTGCTACTGCATGTGATATTAAATATAGTTTGGTATTTTAAAAAGTAGAAGAGCATGAGCATAGGATGTAACCAAATTGTTTATCACTTCAGACCTTTTAATATGGAGATGTGTTTCAATCTGTCTGGAGAATGGTATCGCTATTTTTTGTCAGATGTATTCAATTTCATTGTGTTATTTTTTTCCTAAAAATATAATATTGCATAAGCTTGCTAGTAAACCTCATTCTCCGTGTCATTTTATCACAAAAGGCAATTTGTTCTACTTCTAGGTCACTATATCATTTTAACATAATACTGATAATTGATAGTTGAGTCCAAAAGTGATATACTAGTGTATGTTTATACATTTAAATTGTTATGAAATTTACTATGCTAATAGTTTATTTTTAGGATACATCAAAAATAAGTTTTTAAAAATTAAAAAAAGTAAGTTATGGCTATAAAAATGAAATTTTTAAAATTAACATTTGAATGATAAGCAATTTGGGGGGTAATTATAGTTCACACTCTACAGTCAATGCATTTTGATATATGGATAACTGCTCCTAGTAATATCCTTTAGTTGGATTTTTGTAACTGCAGTAACAATTTATTGCAAAATTAATTCCTTGGCACAATTTGACATTTAGTGATGTGAAGTCAAAGTGAATTGATTTTATCACAGACCACTTGTGCCCTGGTTTCCTATGTTCAAGTACTAATTGGTTATTATAGGTCACTTTAGAACTTAGTTTAAAAATAAATTAGATTGTTGCAAGGTGCATTTAGTAGAAATATCTTGATATTTTCAGCTCTTGGGGTTTTATTTAAATAAAAAAAATGGTAAAGTAATGCAATCATCTTTGGTTATAAAAGTGATGGATAAATTGAAAACATTTTTAAATCAGGTCAATGGTACTGATGATTAGTATATTGTTAATCAAGTTCTTCAGATTGCTATCAAATGCTTTAGCTCTTTTGTTCAGGTTGGTGAGAGGATCATGAATATTAAAAAGATTCAAATGGATGTGCTCTCATGTAATATGGAGTACCACAAATGAAAAGACTAAATGAAGGCAGACTGTAACTCTATGTACTGACATATCTCTTAAATAAAGAGGAATGCCTAATCAATTTCTTTACTCACAAACATATAGCAACCAAATAGAATTATTTTTTTTGTAATCTATATCTTAATCAGAGTGACACCAGTGGACATGGTACATGAAAAATATTTTTTTAAAGAAAAGGTTTGCATAATAGTATGCTGTGGTTGGTAATAACTAGAATTTAAAAGAAAATGCAGATTAAAGATTAGGATACAATGTATTTATTTTAAAGTGTAGTGTGTTTTAAAATGTCATCTTGAAAGAGAGAGATGATAATATAATACTGTATCTGTTTGTTTAGCAACAATCTCTTTCTGCTTTTTAAATCTATGCTATTAGAAACATGATACGATATGTTAGGTGTTGATTTTACTTATTACTAAAAGCAAAATTTTGTTTTTTAAACCAAAATGGAAGAAAAAGGTTTTCCATAGACATCTCTAAACATTTAATTTAGAGTTTATATCACTCATAGAGTTTAATTTTTTCCAGTATGAATAAATGTTTGTAAAGAATTATGAAACACATATAACTAAAACATTGCATTTTGTGTATAAAATAGAAAAAAATAATATATTTATAAATGACTAACTTAAAAAAATCTCGAAGTAATGGTATGACATATTTTTAGAGTTTAACATAGCTTGTTGTTAAAACTGAATATAGACAGATAAATATATTCATCTAATAGAAACACTTTTTGGAAAGAATAATACATTACCTTTAGAACCTACCAATCCTGCACAGATTAATATGTGTGTTGATTGCTTACTTAGAAAATTCTATTTATGATGGAGTGAGATCTTAGGAGAATCGGATTCTAAACAAAAAGTGTGTTTAGGGTGAGAAAAGTCTGACAATGATGAGCTTCTCAGAAAGATCCAGGCTTCATGAAAGTATCTGAGTGATCCTAAATAGTTTGAGGATGAGCAGAGGGTTTAGGGTGTCTGGGATTTGTGGTTAAAAATGGAAGAGACAAGGGCTTCCCTGCTGGCACAGTAGTTGAAAGTCCGCCTGCCGATGCAGGGGACACGGGTTCATGCCCCGGTCCGGGAAGATCCCACATGCCGTGGAGCGGCTAGGCCCGTGAGCCATGGCCACTGAGCCTGTGTGTCCAGAGCCTGTGCTCCGCAACGGGAGAGGCCACAACAATGAGAGGCCCAAGTACTGCAAAAAAAAAAAAAAAAAAAAAAAATGGAGGAGACAAAATGGGGAAGAATAGGGCAATTTTTGTGAGGCACAGATTTCAACTTTTCCTAAGTTTGGCCTTATGAATAAGGGCCAGCTGTTAATACATTCATAACCATATCCTCATAGTCATGGAAAGCTACTGAAATACCAGTTTTGAAAATGTCCACATCTCAAGTTTATATTAGTATCCCAAATGAAGTAAGAAAATGGTCCATTATCTCTTAAAGTTTCAGAATATTTATAGGATCATAGAGTAGCAGAATTTTTGAACCACAACAGAATCTGGGAAGCCACATTGTCCAAATAAGTGATTTTCCCAGGAGAGAACAGTAAGACCCTGAGAAGTTAAGCATCCTGTTCAAGTTAATGAATGGTAGAGTCAGATTACAGTTAAGTTATTCTGATTTGTAATCCAGTCTAAGCTTTTCCCTTACTATTTAACCACCATAATTTTAGAACAAAACTAGAAGTTGAATATATACAAACGTATAATTACAAACTACAATACATGGTCTGAGGAAAATTGGATTACATGAAGAGAGAATATAACAGACTAACTCTATAGGGGCAGTGGTTCCATGATTATGAAACATCTTACTAAGGAAGTGATACTTAAGTCAAAACTTGAAGATGTAATAGCAGGTCAGCAGATGAAGAATGAGGGAAAAGGATGTTCCAGTGTGTGGAAATGCCATGTTGAAGGATCTGATATGACTTGTATTTTTGAGAAACAGACTTCATAGTATACTGAACAAGTCTTGGAAATTGATGAGAAATGAGATGGAGAAATTGGCAGGGGCAATTGATGGAGATCATGAAAAAGAACTGGAATTTTATTCTAAATACATTGGTTGGAAAGCTATTGAAAGATTTGAACTAGGCTTCTTAAGTGTTCTGATATATTTTTCAAAGTTTAATCTCACTGTTACAGAAAAAAAATGGATTGGAAGGTCATTAGAATGCAGAAAGGAAAATCATTTAGCAGTGCTTTTCAGTCCTTCAAATAAGAAATGCTTGTGGTTTGGACTAAGTTGTTGTTAGGGAAAATGGAGGGAAGTGAATGGAATTGAAATATATATAGTAAAAGTAAAGCCTAATGCAGCCTCTGCACCCTGACACCAAACTAAATCTTGAAGACAGAGTTTTGGGTGAAGTAGAAAAGAATAGCTTTATTGCTTTGCCAGGCAAAGGGGGCCACAGTGGGCTAAAGCCCTTGAAACTGTGTATCCTGTCCTGGAGGGTGGAGTGAGGAATTTTATAGTAATTGTTTAAAGAGGGCGTGATCAGCTCATGGACAGTCTTCTGATTGGTTGGTAGTGAGGTAAGTGAGAATCAGCATCATCAACCTTCTGGTTCCAACTGGTCCAGGGTCTAAGTGCCTGTGGGCAGCATAGAGTTAACTTCTCCTACCTGGTGGGGGTTTCATTATCTGCAAAACAGCTCAAAGGCATTGTTATGTATATCCCTTGAGGGGGAACTAGAACCCTGCCCCATGGTTGCACTATTGTCTTTCTTTGTTGTTGTTTGTTTTTTGACTCTTCCTCCCTTGTCTCTGCATCCCCTATCTTCCCTAATTAGCAACTGTTTGAACCTGCTTGTTGGAACTCAGAGAAGGTCATGGAAGCTGAATGAAGCCTGTTTCCTGTAATCAGGAAATGGGGGGAAACAGAAAGGCTTTTGTGCCCAGGAGCCCCACATGGTCCTCCTTGGCTTCAAAAGTTGAAGCAAAATATATTGGTAATTAGTTGTAATAGATTGGGAAAGGTGCTAAGGAAAAAGGAAAATTTAATTACTCCAAGATTTCTGACACTAAAATAAAAATCTTGAGTGAATGAAAGTTTAATTTATTGGGAAATCAAAGATATGCCAGAGGAAAAAATGCACAGAAAATCAGGGACTGGTGTTAGATATACTGTCTTAGAAACAACACGAATTACTTAATAAAGATGCCATGTAGGCAGTTGGAAAGAGTAGTCTGAAACTCAGAAGAGATATCTGGATAGAGGTTAAAATTTGAGATCTTTTCAAATTTTGGGATAGATGTGATTGCCTAGGAAATGAATAGAGAGGAACAAGAGAAAAGGGCCCAGAGGGGGAGTTAGATTGAGAAAAAAGAGCCCCTAAATGAGACTAAAGAGTAGTATGGAAGGAAACCAGGTGAGTTTGATGTTCCAAAGCCAACAAAGAGAAGTATGATTCAAGGACAAGTTCAAAAATTTTTTTCTTTGAATGCTGTTGAGAAGTTGTAGTGAGTTGAATTGTGCTCTCAAAAAGATATGTTCAAGTCCCCATTTTCCTGTACCCGTGAATGTGAACTTATTTAGAAACAGGGTTTGTATAAATGTAATCAGGTAAGATGACGTTGTACAGGATTTGGGTGGGCCTTAAGTCCAATGACTGGCATCCTTATAAGAAGGAGAAAAGGCACACAAAAACACAGAAGTCATGTGAAGGCAGAAGCAGAGATTGTAGTGATGCCGAAGATTGCCGGTAGCCACCAGAAGCTAGGAGAGAGACATGGGATGGTTTCTCCCTAAGAGCTTCCAGAAGAAAGTCACCTTGTGCCAGCACTTTGATTTCAATTTATATTGACCTCCAGAACTGTAGGAGAATAAATTTGTCTTTTTTTTTTTTTTTTTTGCGGTACATGGGCCTCTCACTGTTGTGGCTTCTCCCGTTGCAGAGCACAGGCTCCGGACGCGCAGGCTCAGCAGCCGTGCCTCACGGGCCCAGCCGCTCCACGGCATGTGGGATCCTCCCTGACCGGGGCACGAACCCGTGTCCCCTGCATCGGCAGGTGGACTCTCAACCACTGCGCCACCAGGGGAGCCCCTAAATTTGTCTTTTTAGCCACATAGTATGTGGTAATTTGTTACAGCAGCCTTAAGAAACTTATACAAAAATCTAGTAAGATGAGGATCCTAGGGGTTACACAATGGAAAGATATCTTTCATCTCTATCAAAAGCAGAACAGTCTCACAGGGTGTTAGGGGTGGAATCCATATTAGCAGGGCCTAAAAAAATGAACAAAAGGGGATGAGAAGAGTGGTAGGAAAATAGCTGGAAAATGATCAAGAGTTTTAATTTAATGAGATATACTAAGATATGTGTGGATGTCTAATGTCAAGGACACAGATGTAGCAGAGGCATAGAAGTTGAAGAGCTTCAGAGAGGGATGACTGACAAAATGAAGACTCTGCCAAGATAGTAGGGGGAGGGCCTCAGGTTATATACACCATCTCCACTGTAATTAGAAGGAGGGAGAGAAAGTGTACAAATTCAGCTGGATTTGTATGGTGGAGAGATGAAGGATGTCATATCTAATAGTTTTTAACTTCTTGATTAAAGACATTGCAAGATCACCTGTTAAGTATAAGGGGATGAAAAAAAGGTGGATATTCCAGAGACATGAAGAAGGTGTGAAACTGTAGGTATGAAGAGAGAAAAAGTCAACTGTTAAGATTGCCCAGCAGTATGCAGTATTGATTTGAGGGTAGTGGTCATGAGTTGATAGTGAAATCAACATGCCTAGCTGGGGATCACAACCCAAGATTTAAAGAGATTTTTTTAAAAATTAATCAATTAATTAGTTTCTGGCTGCCTTGGGTCTTCATTGCTGCAAGCAGACTTTCTCTAGTTGCAGCGAGCAGAGGTTACTCTTCGTTGCAGTGCATGGGCTTCTCATTGCAGTGGCTTCTCTTGTTGCAGAGCACAGGTTCTAGGTGCACAGGCTCAGTAGTTGCGGCTCGTGAGCTCTAGAGCACAGGCTCAGTAGCTGTGGTGCATGGGCTTAATTGCTTCTTGGCATGTGGGATCTTCCTGGATCAGGTCTCAAACCCGTGTCCTCTGCATTGGCAAGTGGATTCTTAACCACTGCACCACCAGGGAAGCCCCTAATCAGATACATATATATGATTCCCTTTTATTGGTGATTATTTTGAGACATCCTGGTTCTCTAAAACAACACAAGTGAAAGATTCTTCTGTCACCAAGGTAAAATGGAGAATAGTCAGTATTTTTCGTTCTAGCTCTTCTATTCCCATTCATTGAGCTCTCAATGATCCAGTTTATACCTATTAAAATAGAGTTAATACAGTAATACCCAATAGTCAAAGCTTAAGAGAAAATAACCCCAGGACTAATGAATATTGAATAAAAAGCTATAACCATAATCCAGGTACCAGTATACTAGTAGTGTAGTTCTTAGGCTGTTCTTAGTTTTATTGGTTTTCTAGGTGGTTCAGTTGATATTCGGGAAGGGATATTCAAAAATCCAGACACTCTGAAATTCCTGACAATATTTAGAAACTTAATATCTTAAAAATCTTTCAAAAAGATACTATTGAAAGTGATTTTAAACCCTTGATTGAAAAGTGTACTACTTCCACAGTGTAGTGTAGCCCAACAATAATTTATTTTTAAAGCTGTAATTTACTTTTGACATTATCATTTGGAGCCTTGGATGCTTTCAACTGTAATGATTGGCTCTGAGCTACAATGGGAGATTTTCTGAAAACATTGCTTCTTAATAACAGCAGTCAGAAGAGTACAAAGTAAAATGTGTGGACTCACACAGTTTACCTCCAAAGCACCCAATGACATAAATCAGAATAGCAGTCTATCATTAAAAACATTGTAATCCTTGGGCTACAAATGAATAAGGGAGGAAAAAGAATTTAAAATAAAATAACTGTGAGATTTCACTGTTTTAAATGGCTCCAAGTGTACATGCCTTAGCTAAACATAATGGAACACACACAAAAAATGACAGATTTAAATGCTCTGTCTTGAGCCATTGGATAGCACATAATAAGGTTTCTAAGCTGTTTTAACTGAGTCTGGTGCGTAAGTTTGGAATTTAGGATGAGGGTTCATTTAACCTGGGGTTTCACAAAAATAGAGCTCTGGAAGATGTTAATGTCTCTTGTTCTTTAACTCACAATATGATCCTCAAGCAATACTAAAGATTATGTGGGAATGAAGAGATTTAGATTTCATTTTCTTATTCTCAACATGATTGTTTCATTATAGGATTTTTACAATGGAAAGCCTTCAGGATTGCCTACGTATTACTGCAGGTGATAGGAAACAGGCACTGAATACTTAGTAGGAGATAAAGCCCCAATTGCGCCCCCATTTCTAGTGATTGCAGGTTGAATTTAGAATATGTAGAATTAACTTAGGCTACTTTGCTGGAAGGACTTCTGTTGAAGAAGTTTTTAGAGCAATTTGGCAGAACAAAGGGCTCATTACTTTTGCATAATTAAAATGAGAAAGCCAACTGTGGAAACTAAAATAGCAGGGTGGTGTCACATGACAACCCCTTATTAGGTCCTTTAATTTTTTTCCAGGTCTCTGGAGAATCACTCTCCACTACTGAGGCCAGGTGCTATGAGTTTCCACTCATCCAAGCTGCACCTGGAATAGAGTAGTGACTCTAGCATTGGCCAGGCTGCATGGTGGACCATAATTTCTTCCAGATTTTAGAGAAAAGAAAAATAAGTAACTGCTGGGGTGAGAACTGAATATTCTATATGAGGATTAAGGAAACTGGAGCTGCTTAAGGGGAGATTTGTGAACTGATAGAAAAATTCGAAATGAATATTGCTAATGACATCTTTTTCCTGCAGAATCGGGAGGTTAAGACTTAGGGAGGGAGAAAATGAAATGACTTTGAGTAGCAGTAGGAGGCAGGGACAGAGAGGTGTATTCCTAGTTCAATGGAAAGTGATGGGGGAAGGCAAGCAGGGTAGAGAAAGACAAGGAAACAGGAGGGAATGCTGTGGAGAAATCTGATCCATGCTCGGGCTGTCAACCTTGTTTAAACAAACTTTAAGTACAAGATCTATAACTACCTCAAAACAGGAAAGAAGAGTTTGTTAAAATTTAATGTTGTATAATTTAAAAATTCTTCCTTCTGATAAAATAAATGCCTAAGGTGTAATGAAAACACCTTGTTTTCATTATCTAGGAAGATGTTTATTTTCTTCTTAAAAACAATGCCCATGGGCTTCCCTGGTGGCGCAGTGGTTGGGAGTCCGCCTGCCGATGCAGGGGACACGGGTTCATGCCCTGGTCCGGGAAGATCCCACATGCTGTAGAGCGGCTGGGCCCGTGAGCCATGGCCACTGAGCCTGCGCGTCCGGAGCCTGTGCTCTGCGGCGGGAGAGGCCACAACAGGGAGAGGCCTGCGTACCGCAACAACAACAACAACAAAAACAAACAAACAAAAAATGCCCATTTGCTTCCAGATATATCTAGTTAGTAGATCTATAATGAAAGCCTCATTTGATTCATGAGATTAGCCATCATTTGGGGAGGTAAATCTGCTTGGATAATTTAAAACCTTTACTAGTGGATATTTGCCCATCTTTAATTTTAGAGGCCAGGAAGGTTGCCTGGCCTTCATTAGGAAATGTATGGAGACCACAGAGGAACCAACAGAGGGAGCCCTGCGTGATCATTTCATTGCCAGAGATCAGGACCCACATTTGATTGCAGCTCATTATTCTCATCTGCTAATGCTTCCATTGTCTTCTTTTAGTTTAGTCCGTTTAATGATTTAATAGACTTTATCCTGTAACAGAAATGGCATTTATTGTTTAATTTAGAGAATGCCTTGCTTCTCTCTGACCTGCATATTCTCCTTAGATGAGGTTTCTTTTACTTGGTGTAATCATCTTCAAACATGTTTCATTGTAGAAAAGTCCATAAAAATTCAGTAAAATATCATACTTGGAAATATTGTGCTATAGATATTTAAATTATTTAAAAAGTAAGTTAGATCTTATAGGGGTCTATTTTCAAATTGGAGTGTGTATTCTTTTTGCTTTACTCCTTGGGGTAACCCACTGTTGTGTCCTCTCCCGTTGCGGAGCACAGGCTCCGGACGCGCAGGCTCAGCAGTCATGACTCACGGGCCCAGCCGCTCTGCGGCATGTGGGATCTTCCCGGACCGGGGCACGAACCCTCGTCCCCTGTATCGGCAGGCAGACTCTCAACCACTGCGCCACCAGGGAAGCCCAAAGTGGTATGTTTTTAAGGAACATTTAGGTTACTCTGTGGAAAGTAGTTTAAAACATTAATTGTATTAAAGTAAATTTAAATGTGTTATGGGAACAGAGTAAAAAACTAGTTTGCATTTTAAAAATACTGTATTAGATTTCAAAGAAATTTTAAGATTAAGTCAGACATTGACTCTCCTCTGTTTCGGGGAATTCTTGTCCAAAAAAGTAAGATAAGCACAATTACAGGGTATAATAATTGTAATTTATGAGTCCCTTCTAGGTAACTAAATTATGCTCTGATACTCTGAAAGAGTTGTCCTTATTCAGGGACAGACATTTCCCAAATTAAAAAAGTTTCCATCTGATTACTCAGGTGAGTAGACTTAGAAAACCAAAAATATCCTTGCTTTATCTAACATAAATAATCCAGGCAAGGTAGGAGGTTATCATAACAGAGACATCTTGAGCTAACAGCTCTATTCACATTGATTACTCTGAATCAAATTCCTCAGTATTTGTCATCTTTACTCTTATTGCCAGCTGACTCAGACAGACAGTACAGGGAGATAGGAAACATGTGGTTAAGTAGTGCTGACATTTTTAATCCTCAGAGTACACACAATTTTCTAGTATCTTTTTTATTTCACTGTACACGGGTACAGTATAAACAACAAAAATTTTCATTGAAATTTCTAAAAGGAAATGATAACAATGTATGAAACAGACAATAAATTCAGATTTTTGCCAAGGCAGTAGGCACTCTGTTGATTTATCTTTTTTTGGGGGTAGCGTCTGTTATTATATTCTAAGTACATTAATAAAGAACAGGGAACAACAATCATTTAAAATTTATCAAATGCTTGCAAATATAAAAAAGTCATTTTTTACCAACCATTCACTTTTCTAAATTCTTAGATAAAGATAAAAGTAGTTCTTTTGTTATTTAAATACATTTAAAGCAAGTCAGTCCCTCAGAAAATTAATATTAATTTCCTTTTTCTAAATATTAGGACTTTCTTTCTCCCATCAAAAGGAAATGCATTTTAAACCTTCTTAAATTTAATAGGGTTATTATTTTGCATTGTAAGCAATTCATGTAAGTAATCTCCAGCCTGACAGACTGGCGCCATTAGAGACTGGTTAAATCAAATATTTCCGTGACCTATAATTTCAAGAGCAGAAGAATTCTAGTTCTGATTTACAAAGCTTTTCTGTATCTTGTCTTCCAGGTAATTTTCAACTCACAAAACCAATGGCGGGTCCTGTCAAGTCTTCTCTTTCTTATACAGTCTCTCAGAATTAATATGTATCCTCTGAACTAGAATCTGCTATTGAAGGGCTTTCTTCTTATTCCAAAGCATTATGTGGATTCTTCTGCTCATAACCATTGGCATTTAGGGGGATGTGTAGTCACATGACATACCAATCCATTCATATCTCCTCTTTTCCCCTGAAGCTGAAAAGGAACGTGAAATGATACACAACTTACCACTGCTCTCCATGCCTTACTACCTCTCAGCTTCCCAGACCACAGACCTTTGTTCTTCCTCCCAATCAATGAGCATTGGAGTTTATAGCATTCTCTCTCACACATTTGTCATTCTCTCTCTTTCATATTGATCTTTCCATTTTCCTTCCATACTTCAAAGTTATACACTTACACCTTGGATAATGCTAAGCAGAGTAATGTTAAATAAAACCAAATGAGTTTTTCTTCCTGTAACATATGTCGAAGGTGTTGACTCTGCTTAGAGATGAGACCATTTTATTTCCTTGTGTTTATGATCTCCATTTTGAGTCTTGGATGAAGTAGATAAATGCCTAGCTTATTAGAAGACATTGCATTGTCCTGTGCCCGCTTTACAGTTAAAATTTTTTACCACACATCCTGGGGGATCTGTGATCCAAAAGCCAGAAAGCCATCAGGAGTCAAACGTGCTGTTTTAGGCTCGAGTATCACCCTTTATTCAGTGAAATTTTCTAAGCTTCTATTTCTCTTTTACAAAAGCGACTTTTCTTCTTTTACTGAAATTGCTCCAGCAGAAGTTACTGGTGCCCTTTACAAAGTCACTGGCTTCTCCCTTGGTCATTAACCTGACCGACATTGACATTGGACCTTGCTGCTCACGTTGAAAGTCTCTCCAACTTTCCTTTTCCTGTTCTTCTCCTGTTCTTAATCCTTCTCTCTTATCTTTTTGGTTCTCTTCTGTCTTCTACCACTTAGTGTAGGAATTTATCAAGGTTTTATTCTTGCCTTTATTTCTTTTATCTACATTTTTTCCTTGATTGTCTTATCTACTTTCACCACTTCACCTCATCTTTATATAGTATTTTCCTAAATTGATATCATCATTCTTGAAGGCTTTTCTAATTATATTTCTCATGGCTTTTGTCATATTTCTCCATTGATGTTATACTGGCATCTTAAGGCCAGAATATTTTAAAATAACTTATTTCCTAGTATCTTATTTCTTAGAACCAGTTCTTATCTATTGCCAGGTTAATCTTTGTAATGTAACTTCTCTTCTCCAAAACTACCGGTGGTTTCTTAATGCCTTCTTGCTTTCCCTTAACATGAGCTGGGCTTTCCCTCCTTTTTGTTTTGCCTTATTCTAGGTCCTATAACCACATTTCTAATTGCTTGTGAAAATTTTGTGTTTTCAAAATTCAGGTAATACTTATTCAATGCTTAATTTTCTCAATCAGTTGATATCTTTCTCTCCTAAAACTTTTTTTTAAACTACTCTTATAAGAGGTATGATAACATAATTTATATGGAATCATATATTATGATTGTTGTACAAGCAGATTTTTTAATCCTAATTTTTAAAAATTAATTTATTTTTGGCTGCATTGGGTTTTCATTGCTGCGCACAGGCTTTCTCTAGTTGTGGCGAGCGGGGGCTACTCTTCGTCACGGTGCATGGGCTTCTCATTGCAGTGGCTTCTCTTGTTGCAGAGCATGGCTCTAGGTGCATGGGCTTCAGTAGTTGCAGCACGTAGGCTCAATAGTTGTGGTTCATGGGCTCTAGAGCACAGGCTCAGTAGTTGTGGTGCATGGGCTTGGTTGCTCTGCAGCATGTGGGATCTTTCCAGACCAGGGCTCAAGAACCCATGTCCCCTGCATTGGCAGGCAGATTCTTAACCACTGTGCCACCAGGGAAGCCCTTATCCTAATTTAATGTCCCTGAAATTAAGCTGTAATTAACAGTCAAAGGTATCTTAGATGTGATAAAATACAATATTTTCTCTGTAGCAAATCGTCAAGGTCCCTGAAAATAGGAAATATTTAATTTTTACCTCCCACATCTCCTTTTTAGTTAAAAATCGGTTGAATTAGCACATGCCAAATTGTCTTTATTCTGACACATCCAAATGAAACTGTCAGAGCCATCAGGTACTGCTCTCACAAGATAAATTAGACAAAGGTTAATTTGATTTAGATTCTTCTGTGTTTTTAGGAATATTACCATTAAAACAATATTAGGCCTTCCCATCCATGATCACAGGATGTCTTTTTAGTTAGGCCATCTTTAATTTCTTCCAACAGTGTTTTGTATTTTTAGTATATAGATCTTGTACTTTTAGCGTATAGATCTTGTACTTTATTGTTAAATTTATCCCTAAGTGTTTTATTACTTTTGATGCTTTAGTAAATGGAATTCTTTTCTTAATTTTATTTTTGGATTTGTTCATTACTAGTGTACAGAAAGTCAGTTGATATTTGTATATTGATCTCATATCCTGTAAACTTGCTGAGCTCATTTGTTCTAATAGTTTTTTTTTAATTTTTAAATTTTACTGGATTAGTTAGGATTTTCTATGTACAAGATCATGTCACCTTCAAAAATAGATAGTTTTACTTCTTCCTTTCAAATCTGAATGCCTTTCACCTCTTTTTCTTGCCTAATTTCCCTCACTAGAAACTCCAGTACAGTGTTGAATAGAAGTGTTGAAAGTGGCCATACTTGTCTTGTTCTTGATCTTAGGGGAAAACATTTCATTTATTCTTTTACCATTAAGTATGATGTTAGCCATTGGTTTTTCATAGATGGATTTTGTCAGGTTGAGAAAGTGCCTTTCTGTTCCTAGTTTGTTGAGTGCTTTCATGAAATAGTGTTGGATTTTTTCAAATGTCTTTTTAATGCATCTATTGAGATGATCATATGGATTGTCTGTGATCCCAGAATAGCCAAAAAGATTTTGAAAATAACAAAGTTGGAGGAATCACACTTCTTAATTTCAGAACCTAATGTAAAACTATAGAAATCAAGACAGTGTGGTATTACCATATGAATAAATATATAAACCAGTAAACTATAATTGAAAGTCCAGAAATAAACCCTTACTTATATGATCAATTGATTTTTGACAGGGGTGCCAAGACCATTCAATGGAGAAATAATAGTGTTTTTGTTCTGAGAAAACTGGATATTCACAAAAAAAATGAAGTGGGAATCTTTTCTCACACTGTATACAAAATGAATTAAAAATGGATTATTCATCCAGTGTAAGAATTTTAAAACTATAAGGCACTTAGAAGAAATTATAGGAGTAAATCCCTGTGACCTTTAATTAGGCAATGGTTTCTTAAATATGACACAAAAAAGTGCATACAACAAAAGGCAAAAAAATACATAAATTGAACTTCATCAAAATGAAAATCTTTGGTCTTCAAAGGACACTATCAAGAAAGTCAAGAGACAACCCACAGAATGGAAAAAAAAATTCAAATTATGTTACTGATAAGTGATTTGTATCCAGAATATATAAAGAACCCTTATAATTCAACAGTGTCAAACAAGCAAATAAAAAATGAGGAAAGGACTTGAACATATATCCAAAGAAGATATACAAATGCTCAAAAGGCTATGTGAAAGATGGCTCAACATCATTAGGCATTAGGGAAATGCAAATAAAAATCACAATGAAATACCACTTTATACCTGTCGGATGACTAAGGTTTAAAAAAAACCAGTTAATAACAAGTGTTGACAAGGATATGGAGAAATTGGAATTCTTATACATTGCTGTTGGAAGCACAAAATGTTGCAGACACTTTGAAAAACATTTTGGCAGCTTCTCAAATGGTTAGACATAGAGAGTTGCCATATGACTCATTAATTCCACTGCTAGGTATATAAACAACAAAAATGAAAACATATTCACACAAATACTTATGCATGAATGTTCATAGCAGTATTATTCATAATAGCCAAAAAGTGTAAATAACTGAAATGTCTATCAATTGATGAATGGATAAACAAAATGTGGTATATTAATACCATGAAATATTATTCATCTATAAAAAGAATTATGTCTAGACACCTATTACAACATGTATGAAACTTGAAAACATTTTGCTAAGTGAAAGAATCTGAATCTCTATTGGATCATTCCCATGGGCATACAGACATGCCTTGAGATCTATTAAACAAAACCCCTTCTCTGATCCCCAAGTCTTCCTCTAGGTGTCCCATCCCAGTTTTCCATATTCACAGCAAACTACTTCAGAATATTTTCTATACTCATAATTTCTGTTTCTTCACCTCCTATTTTCTCACTAACCCACTCTAACTAGTCTCTTACTCTACTACCACTACTTTGAAACTGGTCTTTTTAAGGTCATAATCACCTTTTGACAAAAAAAATGATAACCTTTCTGTTATTATCTTAACCTCTCAGTAATATTTAATATGGATGATCACAGCCTCCTTCTTATTTTTCAGACTTTCAGATAACTGTACCAATCTGTTTTTCCCTCTACCTCACTGACTGCTCCTTCTTCATCTCCTTTGCTAGCTGTTTCTTATCTACCAGACCACTACAGATTTGATGTGCCAGGATACCATCTTTGTCCTTTTCTTTTTGTATTCATGATTCCTCTATGTGATCCCATCTATCTTAAATCAGGGGACTCAGTATATACCACAAAAATCTGAGTGTGAGGAGACTAAAGTCACCCAAGGGTAATCCTCTGGAAAGTATTGCAGATGGGAGCCATTAGTGGTAGTGCCTGAAGCATCTGGGGGATGGGAACTCCTAACTAAGTTAGTAAAAGGGATTCCAAGGAATCCAACCAATAGCACCTACTATAACACCAATATGAAATTGCTCCTAATTTTTGTTTTCAGCTGTATCTTCGGTTCTGAGTTCCAAATGTATATCCACCATCTTACCCACCATGTCCATTGGATTTCCCATAGATTTCTCAAATTGTATTGGCCAAAACAGTACACCCCATCTCTTCTTCATCCCCTCTATCCTCTCCATCTTCCAATTCAGTGTTCCTCATTTCAGCCAGTGGCAGCATCATCTATTTAGTTGTTCAGGTCAAAATATTGGTGCACTGCTCTCTTTTTCTCAAACACCACACATCCAAACAATCAATAATCCCTGTTGGTTATAACATACACATGCCCACATGCACACATACACACTCAGTGAGTGTGACCACTTTTCACTATTTTTGTGACTATAATTCAAATGATTCAAACTCTTGGCTGAATCATTGCAATGGCCTCCTAAGTGGTATCTTTTTCTGTATACTTGCCTTTCTTCTGGGGGCAAACAGTAGTCAGAGTGATCTTTCTGAAGTACAAATCAGGTTAGCACTTACTATACTCCAAGTTATCATGTTTATCTTACTATATGTTAATGATTGTTACTGCTCCCTTCATTCCTCAGTGGTTAGAGCACAAAAACACTTAATAAAGTTAGTTTTTCTAAGCAATGATAAAGGGCCAAGAATAGTCCTCGCCAATCTATGCAGAAGAGAGGACAGGATTTTTATTGCCACCTGAGGAGACCCAGGAACTGATTGTTTAATGATCATGTCCCAGGTAACACAGCTAATTGGTATTATAGTTAAGCCATTTTTTGAACACTGAAAGACTGGCTAAAGCTGAATTTTTATAACTAAGCACTACTCAGTCTTTCATTGAAGTGGTAGGACCATCTTGTAAGTCAAAATCCTATATTGACCGAAATTGCATTTAATTTTTAATTTAATTTGAGGAAGTAGGCATATATAATATGTAACTATAACATCGATAATTTATTATTAATGCCATATATATCTCTTACTTAGATTTTATTTTGTGTTCTTCAATAAGTTTTCTTTGTACAAATACCTTTTAAAAATATTTATTACTGAATAATCATATACATTTTTCAATGGTTAAATTATATTTTTTCATGGTTGTTGCTGGCATGTAAGAATCCTCTTGATTTTTGTGTATTAAAGTCCAACAAACTTGCTGAGTTGTCTTATTAGTTGAGATATTTGATTATAGATTTCATTCATTCATTCATTGACCCCATATATATTTAGTGGGTGCCTAATATATGTTAGGTGTTATTATAGATAATAGTATGAAAAATAAATGAATCATGTACATTTATTTACATGTAATCAATTTCTGTGTACATAATTGCTATTTATTTTTTTCTTGTTAATTCTTATATCTCATTTCTTTTCTTGCCTTATTGTATTGGATGAAATGTCCATTGAAATATCAAATCAAAGTGGATATAGTAGGCATTCTTGCCTTTTCTGTTTGTGAAAGATCACATCTAATTTTTCACCATTAAATATAATATTTGCTGTGGGATTTTGGTAGATCTTATTTATTAGGTTATGTAGTTCTCCCCTGTTTTAGTTATGAATATATGTTGGATGATATAGAATGTTTTTCTGTATTTATTTTGATATGCATGTAGTTTTTCCTTTGTAATTTTGTAATGTGATAGATTATATTAAACAGGTTTTCTAATGTAAATCATCTTTGCTTGCCTGGAATAAATATCCCTACCTCACTGACGTACATATGTTTTAAATCATTGCTAGATTTATTAATATTTAAGATTTTTTACATTTATAATAAGTGAGATTAGTCTGTGAATTTTCCTCCTTTTACTCTCATTTCCCAGAATTGTCAAGGTTATACAGTTGACCCTTAAACGACATGGCTTTGAACTGTGCAAGCCCACTTATACATGGATTCTTTTAAATGGTAAATACTATAGTAATACATGATCCACAGTTGGTTGAATCTGAGGATGTGGAACCGGGGGTACAGAGGAACTGCAGAGATATGGAGGAACTGCATATGTGGAGAGCTGACTATAAGTTATAAGCAGATTTTTTTTTTCCGTGTAGAGGGTCAGCACCCTTAACTCTCAAGTTTAAAACTCAATTATCATTGTATCTTCTTTCCAAAAGCTGCCACTCATGAACTTCTTTATTTCTGCCTCTGATACCTATCCAGGAACATTTTAAAACCTAGAACTTTCTTTCTCACCACTCTCAGAGATTTGATTTTTCTCATGTGGTTGATTTTTTTCTTAGTAATACTTTTAAAATGTATCAGTATTTTTCTCCTCAGTACAATTAATTTCATCCCCGAGTTGCTTCATTCAGTTCAAATTTGACAGTCTACATTTGACTCCAACATATGAGCCATTGCAGGATTAGTCTTCTGAAAAAACCCAAACCATCTTGTCACATCTTTACTCATTAAATTCAAGGACTAACTATCATATATAGGTTAATATTTTTTTTCTAACTTCCTCCAACAGGTTTCTTCCCTAATCAGCTGCCTTAGCTGTTTTTATTATTGTTATTATTTTTAAGTTTCTGTTGCTGTGCACCTGTAATTAATTTCACCAAATTGATTGTAAGCACCTGTAGGGCAGAGACCATGTTTATCCTTCTTTGTATTCACTATAACTTCTGGCTGAGTGCTTGACATGCGCTGCTCTTCAATAATGTGCTGTTTGTTTGATTGATGAATCCCTTGTCTCTGCCTGATTAGCTCAGTTGTTAAGTGCCAGGTGCTAATGAGGCCAGGGTCATAAGATCAAGTCCTGTATGGATCATTAGCTTTGGCTTAGTTCATAACCCCAGTGTGTACTCTACCTCAAATCAGCATTTCCAGGAAGCATGTGTTTGGACAGAGAGTGGGAGCAAAGTAGAGGATGAACGTTAAGATAGTGTAATTTCATCTTCACTACCAAAGGTAACACGTCCTAAAATGTAAGGGCTCTTCCTGATGATGGACCTGCAGTACATTTTCACATACACAGGACAGCCAGCTCTGAGCTTGTTCCATAGTTCTGACTCAGTTGAACTTTCAGAATATTTTTCTTTCATCCTTCAAGTCAAAATCAGTAAGCTACTTAATTTGTTTAAAAAAGGAATCTCAAAACCTTATGAGTGAAGGTTAAATGAAGATTGTTTCCTGGTCATACAGTTTATTTTAAATTACTGCCAGCATAGTCCCATCTATTATTATTTTTTAAAATTTATTTATTTTTGGTTGCGCTGGGTCTTTGTTGCTGCACACAGGCTTTCTCTAGTTGCGGTGAGCAGGGGTTACTCTTCGTTGCAGTGCATGGGCTTCTCATTACGGTGGCTTCTCTTGTTGCAGAGCTCGGGCTCTAGGCGACCGGGCTTCATTAGTTGTGGCACGCAGACTCAGTATTGTGGCTCACGGGCTCTAGAGCACAGGCTCAGTAGTTGTGGCACATGGGCTTAGTTGCTACGTGGCATGTGGGATCTTCCCAGACCAGGGCTCAAACCTGTGTTCCCTGCATTGGCAGGCAGATTCTTGACCACTGTGCCACCAGGGAAATCCCCATCTATTATTTTGTAATGACTTATTTAATGTTACATTTGCAAATATTCAAAAGCAATAATATATCAGCCATTTCTGTGACCCTCAGAAAATGATATCTAAGTTATTATTTTTCTAAAATTTATGAATTTTTGAGTTTAGTAGATATCTATGTACAGATTAATTGGTTTTAGTACTGAGTTGGTTTCACATAAATGTATGTTCAATAATGGTTATTTTTTATTTTCAGTACAAGAGAAAAACTCAGTCTACAGAGACATAACTGTAAGATGAATGAGAAACAATGCAGTTAGGATCAAATGATTAAGGAGAAAAACAAATAAATGTGTAAGAAATATAGGGAAAAATTAAACAGGTAAAAATACCTATATGATGTTCTTTTTGAGTTCTATTTGATAGAAAGCTAGGAGAAAACACAATTTTTCTGCCTGACAAGAAAACTAATAAAATACAAAGTATCAGACAAATACTTTACGGTTTGAGTAACAAGATTTTATGCTTTCACAGGAAACTTGTATCTATCCTAGGAATGAAGTAACTGGATAAATGTAAAGCTAGATGTTTTTTTTTTTTTTTTTTTTTTACTTTTTATTTTATATTGGAGTATAGCCGATTAACAATGTTGTGATAGTTTCAGATGCACAGCAAAGGGACTCGGCTATACATATGCATGTACCCATTCTCCCCCAAACTCCCCTCCCATCCAGGCTGCCACATAACATTGAGCAGAGTCCCCTGTGCTATATAGTAGGTCCACTGGTTATCCATTTTTTTTTTAAGTTTATTTATTTATTTTTTTAATTAGTTTCTGCTTTATAACAAAGTGAATCAGTCATACATATACATCTGTTCCCAAATCCCTTCCCTCATGCATCTCCCTCCCTCCCACCCTCCCCATCCCACCCCTCCAGGCGGTCACAAAGCTAGATGTTTTTAAATTACCAGAACTTTTCCTACAGAATTTTTCAACCAGTTATTAAGAGATAGTTTTTAAGAATCCATAAACATTATAAGAAATCTAAAATCAGAAGGACACAAAGAAAGCCAAAGAAGTGTATCAGTTTTGTTTTCTGAGTTGATTGACATTGCCTTTATTTTGCCTGAAAGAAAGAAAGAAGAACACAAAATAGCCACTCCTCCAGGGTAACAAGCACATAGTCTAATGGATTGTCCCTTTGAAATATTATGTTGTGTTTGTACTCACTTTTCTACTATGTAACCTGAGTGACTTTCCTGCTTCCAGGTCTAATGTCACCAACTCTTATTTAATGTTAGGGCTCTTTGCTTCATAGCCTAAGTTGATCAGACATTTATCATAGGAAGATAAAAAAGTGTTCAAAGGAATTTGTTTTGGATTATCCTCATCTGTTTGAGAAGTACAGCATATTGATTAAGAACATAGGCTCTGATTTGCTCGTTTTCAAACCTAGTTCTCTTGTGCACTACATGTCTGACTTTGGGGTAAGTTATTTAACCTCTCTGTCACAGTTTTTGTCTGTAAAATGGGGCTAATAATTGTACCTACTTCTTAGGACAATTCTGTGTCTTAATATAGGTAAAGGGTTTTGAACTGTGCTTGACAAACAACAGATACTCAGCATATGTTAACTATTGGTAGTAACATTATTATCCTTGTTGCAGACCACTGAGATGGTCACCACTCCACCTGATCCTTGGTCCTAGCAGTATCTCTCTCTGCTCTGGACCTTGGGGCCTGTCATAGTTCAACTGTCTTTGAACTTCTACCACAGTGCAACCAAGTGCACAGGAAACAATTGGCTGCACTCTCCTGCAAGTCTCTGCATTTTGAACAGCTAGTGGTTATTAACAATATAATGGTTTAACCATTATCAATGGTTAAAAATGATTTATAATACTTTAGATTTTGAAAACCTGAAACCTGCACAGCCATCAATGTTTCTAGAAAGGAAAATAAACACATATTTAGGATATAGAATATAAATTTAAAATTTTAGAGTTTGGTAGAGAGCACTTTGTGAACTTTATGTTGGGGATATAACAGTGAACAAAACAGATAAAAATCACTGCCCTCAAGAAGCTTATATTCTAGTGGTGGGAGACATGCAATGAAAGAAAAACATATAAATGAAATATATTTTGTGCTGTAACAGGATAAGTGTAAAGAGAAAAATCAAGGAAGGGAGATAGGGCATGTCTAGAATGGGGGATGGGGGGCATTTGAAATGGAAGGATTCAATCCAATTTCTAGATTGGATTACCAAGGAAATTTGCACTGAAAAAAATGAATTTGAGGAAATAGCCGAAGGAGATGAGAGGGTGAGCCATGAAGATCTTGGGGAAGGAACTTTCCTAGCAGAAGGAGCAACAAGTTATAAAGTCCTGAGTTTGAATTGTGCCCCTTATTTTTAAGGAACAGCAAGGAAATAGAGTGAGCAATTATTGGTGTAATAAAATATGCATTCAGAGAGACAATGTAGGCCAGATCATGTAAGGTCTGGGTATAAATATGTCATTTTTCTTTATTATAATTAATTATTCTATTATTGTAAGTACATTGACCCTTCACACTTCTACTCTACTTTTAAATGGTTCAAGAATTCCAAGGGGTTACCCAGTTCTGGGAGCATGGTTGCCAGTTTTCTTCTATGCTAGAGGGAGCTGGATTCTTGTTAGCTCACATCTGTGTTTCTTCCTGCTTCCACCCTGCCCTGCTCTTCCAGGGCAACCTTTTAAGTTCTTAGGGACAATTTTGAGACATGTCAGGTCTAAGACACTGCCTACTGTAGCAGGGCTCATGCTTAGACTCAGAAGATACCCAGCGCTTAATCCACAGTTGCATACTCAGCCATAGTTTATCATATCATATCTCCTGTGCCAATGCAGCTTGATCTGGCAGGGTAACTTCTAGCATCAGTCACCAGCTGTGCCCAATCCAGGCCTCCCCTTGACACTTAGTCCCTTGATAGGGACCTATGTGGCTGGTAGAGCCTCCCCTGGCCAATGTGGTATGCATTTACAAAGGCATTTCCTCATTGGCTTATTGATCAGCACCACCCATGTGAGAATTAGGGAAAAATCTTTCTTTCCTCTGGGGGTATATGGCTCATGCAAGGCTTAGTGAACATGTGATGGATTTCAGTTCCAATTTACCACCTCTCCAGTTGGTGTCTTACTCAGGGCACAACTCACCTAATTTTAAATGGTGGTGCTGGCCTAGACTTCTTCCTCACGTCCTGGGACTCCTTGTACAAATGAATCCAGTCCTTGCAGAGTTATGTTCATAGGGGCCTTACTGAATATCAAACTTGGAAATAAGAAAGGCCTATTATACTTGAATCCCAGGGCAATGTTTGCATCCTTGGGTTACCTTTGAGAACCCAAAAGAAGACTTCCAAAAAATTTATTGAACAAAGTGATCTATGTTTTTTAACTTTAAACTTCTGAAATGCTAACATTTTCATTATCTCCTTAGTGTACTCCTTGTTTAAATATTAATTCATATCTTCTCTTTTTTTTTTCTTTGTCAATCATGTTAGAAGATTCTCAATTTTTTTTCATCTTTTCAAAGAATCAGATTTTGGTTCATTGATATTCTCTATTGTATTTTGTTTTCAATTTCATTTATTTCTGTCCTCGTATTTATTATTTCCATCCTTATATTTATTATTTCTTTATTTCTCCTTGCTTTGGGTTTATTTTTCTCTTTTAACATGAAATTTTAGATTATTGGTTTGAAACCTTTCTTCTTTCTAATATAAGCATTTGATGCTATAAATTTCCCTCTAAGGCCTGCTTTAGTAGCATCTCACAAATTTTTCTGTGTTACATTTTCCTCTTTGTTCAGTTCAAAATATTTTCTAATTTCTCTACAGACTTCCTCTTTGATTCACAGATTATTTACTAGTGTGTTAATTCCAAGTATTTGGATATTTTCCTTTATCTTTCTGTTATTGATCTCTCATTTAATTTCATTATGTTCATAGAACATACTTTGTTTGACTTAAATTCTTTTAAATTCATTAAGATTTATTTTATCACACAGGATATTTTCTATTTTGGTAAATATTCCATGTGCAGTTGAAACAAATGATCTGCTGTTATTGGATGGAGTGTTCTATAAATATAATTTAGGTCCAGTTGACTGATGGTGTCATTTAGTTCTTCTATATCCTTGCTAATCAATTGCTGACAGAGGATTCTTGAAGTCTCCAACTCTAATTGTGTATTTATTTCTCTTTTTAGTTCTGGCAGTTTTTACTTCATATATATATATATGTGTGTGTGTATATATATATATATATATATATATATATATATATATATATTTTAAATTCTACTGGCGTGTAGTTGATTTACAATGTTGTGTGAGTTTCAAGTGTGCAGCAAAGTGATAAAGTTATACATATACATATATTCATTCTTTTTTAGATTCTTTTCCTTTATAGGTTATCAGAGAATATTGAGTAAAGTTCCCTGGGCTATACAGTATGTCCTTGTTGGTTACCTATCTTATATACAGTAGTGTGTGTATGTTCATCCCAAGCTCCTGATTTATCCCTCCCCCACACGTTTTCCCTTTGGTAACCATAAGTTTGTTTTCAATATCTGTAAGACTGTTTCTGTTTTGTAAGTAAGTTCATTTGCATCATTTTTAAAAATTAGATTTCACATGAGTGATATCAGGATATTTGTTTTTCTCTGTCTGACTTCACTTAGTATGATAATCTCTAGGTCCATCCATGTTGCTGCAAATGGCATTATTTCATTCTTTGTTATGGCTGAGTAATATTCCATTGTACATATATATATACCACATCTCCTTTATTCATTTTTCTGTTGATGGACATTAAGGTTGTTACCATGTCTTGGCTATTGTAAATAGTGCTGTAATTAACATTGAGGTGCATGTATCTTTCCGAATTATCATTTTCTCCAGATATATGCCCAGGAGTGAGATTGCTGAATCATATGATAGCTCTATTTTAGTTTTTAAGGAACCTCCATACTGTTCTCCATAGTGGCTGTACAAATTTACATTCCCATCAACAGTATTGGAGGGTTCCTTTTTCTCCTCACCCTCTCCAACATTTATTGTTTGTAGATTTTTTGATGATGGCGATTTTGACCAGTGTGAGGTGAAATCTCATTGTAGTTTTGATTTGCATTTCTCTAATAATTATCTATGTTGAGCATCGTTTCCTGTGCTTTTTGGCCATCTGTATATCTTCCTTGGAGAAATGTCTATTTAGATCTTCTTCCCATTTGTTTGATCGGGTTGTTTCTTTTTTTGATATTGAGCTGCATGAGCTGTTTTTATATTTTGTAGATTAATCCCTTGTCTGTTGCTTCATTTGTAAATATTTTCTCCAATTCTGAGGGTTGTCTTTTCATTTTGTTTATAGTTTCCTTTGCTGTGCATAAGCTTTAAGTTTAGTTAGGCCCTGTTTGTTTATTTTTGTTTTTATTTTCACTACTCTAGGAGGTGGATCAAAAAAGATCTTGCTGTAATTTATGTCAGAGAGTGTTCTGCCTGTATTTTCCTCTAAGAATTTTATAGTATCTGGCCTTATATTTAGGTCTTGAATCCATTTTCAGTTTATTTTTGTGTATGGTGTTAGGGAGTGTTCTAATTTCATTCTTTTACATGTAGCTGTGCAGTTTTCCCAACACCACTTATTTAAGAGACCATTTTCTCCATTGTATATTCTTGCCTCCTTTGTCATAGATTAGGTGACCATAGGTGCTTGGGTTTATCTCTGGACTTTCTATCTTGTTCCATTGATCTATAGTTCTGTTTTTGTACCAACCAATACCATACTGTTTTGATGACTGTAACTTTGTAGTACAGTCTAAAGCCAGGAAGCCTGATTCCTCCCACTCTATTTTTCTTTCTCAAGATTGCTTTGGTTATTCAGGGTCCTTTGTGTTTCCATACAAACTGTAAAATTTTTCTTCTAATTTTGTAAAAAATGCTATTGGTAATTTGATAGGGATTGCATTGAATCTGTAGATTGCTTTGGGTAGTATAGTCATTTTCACAATATTGATTCTTCCAATCCATGAACACCGTATATCTCTCTGTTTCTGTCATCTTCGAGTTCTTTCATCAGAATCTTATAGTTTTCCGTGTACAGGTCTTTTATCTCCTTAGATAGGTTTATTCCTAGGTATTTTATTGTTTTTGATGTGATGATAAATGGGATTGTTTCCTTAATTTCTCTTTCTGATCTTTCATTGTTAGTGTATAGGAATGCAAGAGATTTCTGTGTATAAATTTTGTATGCTGCAAGTTTACCAAATTCATTGATGAGCTCTATCATTTTTCTGGTAGCTTCTTTAGGGTTTTCTTTTTTTTCTCTTTGAATAATCAATGCTTTTTTTTTTGAATTGGAAAGTGTTTTTTTTTTTAATTGGGGTATAGTTTTACAATGTTTTATTAGTTTCTACTGTACAGCAAAGTGAAGTAGAGGTCCCTGTGCTATACAGCAAGTTCTTATTAGTGTTCTATTTTATACATATTAGTGTATATATGTGAATCCCAATCTCCCAATTAATCCCACCCTGCCCCCTACCCCCGCTTTTCCCCCTTGGTGTCCATATGTTTGTTCTCTACATCTCTGTCTCTATTTCTGCCTTGCAAACAGGTTCATCTGTACCATTTTTCTAGATTCCACATATATGTATTAATATGTGATATTTGTTTTTCTCTTTCTGACTTACTTCACTCTGTATGACAGTCTCTAGGTCCATCCATGTCTCTGCAAATGACTCAGTTTCGTTCCTTTTTATGGCTGAGTAATATTGCATTGTATATATGTACCACTTCTTCTTCTTTTTTTTTTTTTTTTTGCGGTATGCGGGCCTCTCACTGTTGTGGCCTCTCCCGTTGTAGAGCACAGGCTCTGGACGTGCAGGCTCAGCGGCCATGGCTCATGGGCCCAGTCGCTCCACGGCATGTGGGATTTTCCCGGACCGGGGCACGAACCTGTGTCCCCTGCATCAGCAGGTGGACTCTCAACCACTGCACCACCAGAGAAGCCCCCACTTCTTCTTTATCCAGTCGTTTGTCAATGGAAATTTAGGTTGCTTCCATGACCTGGCTGTTGTAAATAGTGCTGCAATGAACATTGGGGTGCATGTATCTTTTTGAACTATGGTTTTCTCTGGGCATATGCCAAGTAGAGGGATTGCTGGGTCATATGGTAATTCCATTTTTAGTTTTTTAAGGAACCTCCATACTGTCCTCCATAGTGGTTGTACCAATTTACATTCCCACCAACAGTGCAAGAGGGTCCCCTTTTCTTCACACCCTCTCCAGCATCTGTTGTTTGTAGATTTTCTGATGATGCCCATTCTAACCGTTGTGAGGTGATACCCATTGTAGTATTGATTTGCATTTCTCTAATAATTAGTGATGTTGAGCAGCTTTAATTGTGTTTGTTGGCATCTGTAAATCTTCTTTGAAGAAATGTCTATTTAGGTCTTCTGCCCATTTTTTTGATTGGGTTTGTTTTTTTGATATTGAGCTGAGGTGTTTATATATTTTGGAGGTTCTTTGTCCGTTGATTCATTTGCAAATAGTTTCTCACATTCTGAGGGTTGTCTTTTTGTCTTATTTATAGTTTCCTTTGCTGCACAAACATTTTAAGTTTAATTAGGTCCCATTTGTTTATTTTTGTTTTTATTTCCATTACTCTAGGAGGTGGGTCAAAAAGATCCTGCTGTGCTTTATGTCAAAGAGTGTTCTTCCTATGTTTTCCTTTAAGAGTTTTATAGTGTCCAGTCTTACATTTAAGTCTTTAATCCATTTGGAGTTTATTTTTGTGTATGGTGTTAGGGAGTGTTCTAATTTCATTCTTTTACATGTAGTTGTCCAGTTTTCCCAGCACCACTTATGGAAGAGACTGTCTTTTCTCCATTGTATACCCTTGCCTCCTTTATCATAGATTAGTTGGCCATAGGTACATGGGTTTACCTCTGGGCTTTCTATCCTTTTCCATTGATCTGTATTTCTGTTTCTGTGCCAGTACCATATCGTCTTGATTACTGCAGCTTTGTAGTATAGTCTGAAGTAAGGGCCTGATTCCTCTAGCTCCGTTTTTTTCAATCAAGATTGCTTCTGCTATTTGGGGTCTTTTGTGTCTCCATGCAAATTTTGAGATTTTTTGTTGTAGTTCTGTAAAAAAAAATGCCATTGGTAATTTGATAGGGATTGCATTGAATCTGTAGATAGCTTTGGATAGCATAGTCATTTTCACAATATTGATTCTTCCAGTCCAAGAACATGGTATATCTCTCCATCTGTTTGTATCATCTTTGATTTCTTGCATCAGTGTCTTATAGTTTTCTGAGTACAGGTCTTTTACCTACTTAAGGTAGGTTTATTCCTGGGTATTTTATTCTTTTTGTTGCAATGGTGAATGGGGGTTTTCTTAATTTCTTTTTCTGATCTTTCATTGTTAGTGTATAGAAATGTAGCAGATTTCTGTGCATTAATTCTGTATCCTGCAACTTTACCAAATTAATTGATTAGCTCTAGTAGTTTTCTAGTGGCATCTTTAGGATTATCTATGTATTATCTACATAGATTATCTATGTATAGTATCATATCATCTGAAAACAGTGACAGTTTCTTCTTTTCCAACTTGTGTTCCTTTTATTTCTTTTTCTTCTCTGATTGCCGTGGCTAGGACTTCCAAAGCTATGTTGAATAATAGTGGTGAGAGTGAACATCCTTGTCTTGTTCTTGATTCTGAGGAAATGCTTTCAGTTTTTCACCATTGAGAATGATGTTTGCTGTGGGTTTGTTGTATATGTGCTTTATTATGTTGAGGTAGTTTCCCTCTATGCCCACTTTTGGAGAGTTTTTATCGTGAATACGTGTTGAATTTTGTGAAAAACTTTTTCTGCAACTATTGAGGTGATCATATGGTTTTTATCCTTCAATTTGTTTATATGGTGTATCACATTGATTGATTTGTGTATATTGAAGAATCCCTGCATCTGTGGGATAAATCCCACTTGATCATGGCGTATGATCCTTTTAATGTGTTGTTGGATTCTGTTTACTAGTATGTTGTTGAGGATTTTTGCATCTATATTCATCAGTGATATTGGTCTGTAATTTTCTTTTTTTGTACTATCATTTTCTGGTTTTTGTATCAGAGTCATGGTCACCTCTTAGAATGAGTTTGTGAGTGTTCCTTTTTCTGCAATTTTTGGAAGAGTTTGAGAAGGATGGGTGTTAGCTCTTCTCTAAAAGTTTGATAGAATTCACCTTTGAAGCCATCTTGCCCTGGGCTTTTGTTTGTTAGAAGATTTTTTTTTTTTTTTTGCGGTACATGGGCCTCTGACTGTTGTGGCCTCTCCCGTTGCAGAGCACAGGCTCCAGATGCGCAGGCTCAGCGGCCATGGCTCACGGGCCTAGCAGCTCCATGGCAGGTGGGATCTTCCCAGACTGGGGCACGAACCCATGTCCCCTGCATTGGCAGGCGGGCTCTCAACCACTGTGCCACGAAGGAAGCCCAGAAGAATTTTAATCACAGTTTCAATTTCATTACTTGTGATTGGTCTGTTCATAATTTCTGTTTCTTCCTGGTTCAGTCTAGGAAGGTTATACCTTTCTAAGAATTTGTCCATTTCTTCCAGGTTGGCCATTTTATTGGCATCGAGTTGCTTATAGTAGTCTCTTATGATGATTTGTATTTCTGTGGTGTCTATTGTAACTTCTCCTTTTTCATTTCTAATTATATTGATTTGAGTCCTCTCTCTCTCTTGATAAGTCTGGCTAAAAGTTTATCAATTTTGTTTATCTTCTCAAAGAACCATCTTTTAATTTTATTGATCTTTGCTATTGTTTCCTTTGTTTTTAGTTCATTTATTTCTGCTCTGATCTTTATGGTTACTTTCCTGCTACTAACTTTGGGTTTTGTTTGTTCTTCTTTCTATAGTTCCTTTAGATGTAAGGTTAGATTGTTTATTTGAGGTTTTTCTTGTTCCTTGAGTAGGATTGTATTGCTATAAACTTCCCTCTTAGAACTGCTTTTGCTGCATTCCATAGGTTTTGGATCGTAATGTTTTCATTGTCATTTTTCCCTAGGTATTTTTTGATTTCTTCTTTGATTTCTTCATTGATCTCTTGGTTATATAGTAGCGTGGTGTTTAGCCTCCATGTGTTTGCGTTTTTTACATTTTTTCCCTGTAATTTATTTCTAATCTCATAGCATTGTGGTTGAAAAGATGCTTGATATGATTTCAGTTTTCTTAAATTTACCAAGGCTTGAGTTGTTACCCAAGATGTGATCTATCCTGGAGAATGTTCTGTGTGCACTTGGGAAGAAAGTGTAATTTGCTGTTTAGAGATGGAATGCCCTATAAATATCAATTAAATCTATGTGGTCTATTGTGTCATTTAAAGCCTGTGTTTCCTTATTAATTTTCTGTCTCAATGATCTGTCCACTGGTGTAAGCAAGGTGTTAATGTCCCCGACAATTTTTGTGTTACTGTCAACTTCCCCTTTCATGGTTGTTAGCATTTGACTTATGTAATGAGGTGCTCCTATGTTGAGTCCATAAACATTTATAATCGTTATATCTTCTTCTTGGATTGATCCCGTGATCATTATGTAGTGTCCTTCCTTGTCTCTTGTAGCACTGTTTATTTTAAAGTTTATCTTATCTGATATGAGTATTGCTACTCCAGCTTTCTTTTGATTTCCATTTGCATGGAATATCTTTTTCCATCATCTCACTTTCAGTCTGTACCCACTTCCCTGGGTATGAAGTGGGTCTCTTGTAGACTGGGTCTTCTTTTTGTATCCATTCAGCCAGTCTGTGTCTTTTGGTTGGAGCATTTAATCCATTCACATATAAGGTAATTATCGATATGTATGTTCCTATTATCATTTTCTTAATTGTTTTGGGTTTGTTTTTGTAGGTTCTTTTCTTCTGTTGTGTTTCCCACTTAGAGAAGTACCTTTAGCATTTGTTTTAGAGGTATTTTGGTGGCACAGAATTCTCTTAGCTTTTGCTTGTCTTTAAAGATTTTGATTTCTCCATTGACTCTGAATTAGATCCTTGATGGGTAGAGTAATCTTGGTTGTAGCTTATTCCCTTTCATCACTTTAAATACATCATGCCACTGCCATCTGGTTTGCAGAGTTTCTGCTGAGAAATCAGCTGTTAATCTTATGGGAGTTTCCTTGTATGATGTTTGTTGTTTTTCCCTTGTTGCTTTTAATAATTTTTCTTTGTGTTTAATTTTTGTCAGTTTGATTACTATGTGTCTTCGCATGTTGCTCCTTGGGTTTATCCTTCCTGGGACTCTCTGCACTTCCTGGACTTCGGTGGCTATTTCCTTTAGCATATTAAGGAAGTTTTTGACTATAATCTCTTGAAATATTTTATTGGGTCCTTTCTCTCTCTCTTCTCCTTCTGGGACCCCTATAATGCGAATGTTGGTGCATTTGATATTGTCCCAGAGGTCTCTTCAGCTGTCTTCATTTCTCTTTTCTCTTTTTTCTTCATTTTTTAGATTTTTTTATTAGTTTCTGCTTTATAACAAAGTGAATCAGTCATACATATACATCTGTTCCCACATCCCTTCCCTCATGCATCTCCCTCCCTCCCACCCTCCCCATCCCACCCCTCCAGGCAGTCACAAAGCACCGAGCTGATCTCCCTGTGCTCTGTGGCTGCTTCCCACTATCTATCTACCTTACGTTTGGTAGTGTATATATGTCCATGCCTCTCTTTCGCTTTCTCACAGCTTACCCTTCCCCCTCCCCATATCCTCAAGTCCATTCTCAAGTAGGTCCGTGTCTTTATTCCTGTTTTACCCCTAGGTTCTTCATGACATTTTTTTTTAATTCCATATATATGTGTTAGCATACGGTATTTGTCTTTCTCTTTCTGACTTACTTCACTCTGTATGACAGACTCTAAGTCTATCCACCTCATTACAAATAGCTCAGTTTTGTTTCTTTTTATGGCTGAGTAATATTCCATTGTATATATGTGCCACATCTTCTTTATCCATTCATCCGATGATGGACACTTAGGTTGTTTCCAGCTCCGGGCTATTGTGAATAGAGCTGCAATGAACATTTTGGTACATGTCTCTTTTGGAATTATGGTTTTCTCAGGGTATATGCCTAGTAGTGGGATTGCTGGGTCATATGGTAGTTCTATTTTTAGTTTTTTAAGGAACCTCCATACTGTTCTCCATAGTGGCTGTACCAATTCACATTCCCACCAGCAGTGCAAGAGTGTTCCCTTTTCTCCACACCCTCTCCAGCATTTATTGTTTCTAGATTTTTTGATGATGGCCATTCTGACTGGTGTGAGATGATATCTCATTGTAGTTTTGATTTGCATTTCTCTAATGATTAATGATGTTGAGCATTCTTTCATGTGTTTGTTGGCAGTCTGTATATCTTCTATGGAGAAATGCCTATTTAAGTCTTCTGCCCATTTTTGGATTGGGTTGTTTGGTTTTTTTTTGCTATTGAGCTGCATGAGCTGTTTATAAATTTTGGAGATTAATCCTTTGTCAGTTGCTTCATTTGCAAATATTTTCTCCCATTATGAGGGTTCTCTTTTGGTCTTGTTTATGGTTTCCTTTGCTGTGCAAAAGCTTTGAAGTTTCATTAGGTCCTATTTGTTTACCTTTGTTTTTATTTCCATTTCTCTAGGAGGTGGGTCCAAAAGGATCTTGCTGTGATTTATGTCATAGAGGGTTCTGCCTATGTTTTCCTCTAAGAGTTTGATTGTTTCTGGCCTTACATTTAGGTCTTTAATCCATTTTGAGCTTATTTTTGTGTATGGTGTTAGCGAATGATCTAATCTCATACTTTTACATGTCCCTGTCCAGGTTTCCCAGCATCACTTATTGAAGAGGCTGTCCTTTCTCCACTGTATATTCCTGCCTCCTTTATCAAATATAAGTTGACCATATGTGCGTGGGTTTATCTCTGGGCTTTCTATCCTGTTCCATTGATCTATCTTTCTGTTTTTATGCCAGTAACACACTGTCTTGATTACTGAGGCTTTGTAGTATAGTCTGAAGTCAGGGAGCCTGATTCCTCCAGCTCCGTTTTTCGTTCTCAAGATTGCTTTGGCTATTCGGGGTCTTTTGTTTTTCCAAATAAATTTTGAAATTTTTTGTTCTAGTTCTGTGAAAAATGCCAGTGGTAGTTTGATAGGGATTGCATTGAATCTGTAGATTGCTTTCGGTAGTAGAGTCATTTTCACAATATTGATTCTTCCAATCCAGGAGCATGGTATATCTCTCCATCTATTTGTATCATCTTTAATTTCTTTCATCAGTGTCTTATAATTTTCTACATACAGGTCTTTTGTCTCCTTAGGTAGGTTTATTCCTAGATATTTTATTCTTTTTGTTGCAATGGTAAATGGGAGTGTTTTCTTGATTTCATTTTCAGATTTTTCATCATTAGTGTACAGGAATGCCAGAGATTTCTGTGCATTAATTTTGTACCCTGCAACTTTACCAAATTCATTGATTAGCTCTAGTAGTTTTCTGGTAGCATCTTTAGGATTCTCTAAGTATAGTATCATGTCATCTGCAAACAGTGACAGCTTTACTTCTTCTTTTCCAATTTGGATTCCTTTTATTTCCTTTTCTTCTCTGATTGCTGTGGCTAAAACTTCCAAAACTAGGTTGAATAAGAGTGGTGAGAGTGGGCAGCCTTGTCTTGTTCCTGATCTTAGTGGAAATGGTTTCAGTTTTTCACCATTGAGGACAATGTTGGCTGTGGGTTTGTCATATATGGCCTTTATTATGTTGAGGAAAGTTCCCTCTATGTCTACTTTCTCCAGGGTTTTTATCATAAATGGGTGTTGAATTTTGTCAAAAGCTTTCTCGGCATCTATTGAGATGATCATATGGTTTTTCTCCTTCAACTTATTAATATGGTGTATCACGTTGATTGATTTGCGTATATTGAAGAATACTTGCATTCCTGGAATAAACCCCACTTGATCATGGTGTATGATCCTTTTAATGTGCTGTTGGATTCTGTTTGCTAGTATTTTGTTGAGGATTTTTGCATCTATGTTCATCAGTGATATTGGCCTGTAGTTTTCTTTCTTTGTGACATCCTTGCCTGGTTTTGGTATCAACGTGATGGTGGCCTCGTAGAATGAGTTTCGGAGTGTTCCTTCCTCTGATATTGTTTGGAAGAGTTTGAGAAGGATGGGTGTTAGCTCTTCTCTAAATGTTTGATAGAATTCACCTGTGAAGTCATCTGGTCCTGGGCTTTTGTTTGTTGGAAGATTTTTAATCACAGTTTCAATTTCAGTGCTTGTGATTGGTCTATTCATATTTTCTATTTCTTCCTCATTCAGTCTTGGCAGGTTGTGCATTTCTAAGAATTTGTCCATTTCTTCCAGGTTGTCCATTTTATTGGCATAGGGTTGCTTGTAGTAATCTCTCATGATCTTTTGTATTTCTGCAGTGTCAGTTGTTACTTCTCCTTTTTCATTTCTAATTCTATTGATTTGAGTCTTCTCCCTTCTTTTCTTGATGAGTCTGGCTAATGGTTTGTCTTATCTTCTCAAAGAACTAGCATTTATTTTGGTTGATCTTTGCTATCGTTTCCTTCATTTCTTTTTCATTTATTTCTGATCTGATCTTTATGATTTCTTTCCTTCTGCTAACTTTGGGGGTTTTTTGTTCTTCTTTCTCTAATTGCTTTAGGTGCAGGGTCAGGTTGTTTACGCGAGATGTTTCCTGTTTCTTAAGGTGGGATTGTATTGCTATAAACGACCCCCTTAGAACCGCCTTTGCTGCATCCCATATGTTTTCGGTCATCGTGTCTCCATTGTCATTTGTTTCTAGATATTTTTTAATTTCCTCTTTGATTTCTTCAGTGATCACTTCGTTATTGAGTAGTGTATTGTTTCGCCACCCTGTGTTTGTATTTTTTACAGATCTTTTCCTGTAATTGATGTCTAGTCTCATAGCATTGTGGTCGGAAAAGATACTTGATACAATTTCAATTTTCTTAAATTTACCAAGGCTTGATTTGTGACCCAAGATATGATCTATCCTGGAGAATGTTCCATGAGCACTTGAGAAAAATGTGTATTCTGTTGTTTTTGGATGGAATGTCCTATAAATATCAACTAAGTCCATCTTGTTTAATGTATCATTTAAAGCTTGTGTTTCCTTATTTATTTTCATTTTGGATGATCTGTCCATTGGTGAAAGTGGGGTGTTAAAGTCCCCTAATATGATTGTGTTACTGTCGATTTCCCCTTTTATGGCTGTTAGTATTTGCCTTATGTATTGAGGTGCTCCTATGTTCGGTGCATAAATATTTACAATTCTTATATCTTCTTCTTGGATCGATCCCTTTTATCGTTATGTAGTGTCCTTCTTTGTCTCTTCTAATAGTCTTTATTTTAAAGTCTATTTTGTCTGATATAAGAATTGCTACTCCAGCTTTCTTTTGATTTCCATTTGCATGGAATATCTTTTTCCATCCCCTTACTTTCAGTCTGTATGTGTCTCTAGGTCTGAAGTGGGTCTCTTGTAGACAGCATATATATGGGTCTTGTTTTTGTATCCATTCAGCCAATCTGTGTCTTTTGGTGGGAGCATTTAGTCCATTTACATTTAAGGTAATTATTGATATGTGTGTTCCTATTCCCATTTCCTTAATTGCTTTGGGTTCGTTATTGTAGGTATATTCCTTCTGTTGTGTTTCTTGCCTAGAGAAGTTCCTTTAGCATTTGTTGTAAAGCTGGTTTGGTGGTGCTGAACTCTCTCAGCTTTTGCTTGTCTGTAAACGTTTTAATTTCTCCATCAAATCTGAATGAGATCCTTGCTGGGTAGAGTAATCTTGGTTGCAGGTTTCTCTCCTTCATCACTTTAATTATGTCCTGCCACTCCCTTCTGGCTTGTAGAGTTTCTGCTGAGAGATCAGCTGTTAACCTGATGGGGATTCCCTTGTGTGTTATTTGTTGTTTTTCCCTTGCTGCTTTTAATATGATTTCTTTGTGTTTAATTTTTGACAGTTTGATTAATATGTGTCTTGGCGTATTTGTCCTTGGATTTATTCTGTATGGGACTCTCTGTGCCTCCTGGACTTGATTAACTATTTCCTTTCCCATATTAGGGAAGTTTTCAACTATAATCTCTTCAAGTATTTTCTCAGTCCCTTTCTTTTTCTCTTCTTCTTCTGGAACCCCTATAATTCGAATGTTGGTGCATATAATGTTGTCCCAGAGGTGTCTGAGACTGTCCTCTGTTCTTTTCATTCTTTTTTCTT
Source organism: Mesoplodon bidens (assembly GCF_964165515.1). NCBI lineage: Eukaryota > Metazoa > Chordata > Mammalia > Artiodactyla > Ziphiidae > Mesoplodon > Mesoplodon bidens. The sequence goes on from NC_138161.1 coordinate 133,314,409, forward strand.
TATTTTGCTCGGCAGCAATTATTTCCACTATTTTATCTTCCACCTCACTTATCCCTTCTTCTACCTCAGTTATTCTGCTATTGATCCCATCTAGAGTATTTTTCATTTCATTTATTGTGTTTTTAATTGATGCTTGATTCATCTTTAGTTCTTCTAGGTCCTTGTTAACTGTTTCTTGGATTTTGTCTATTCTATTTCCAAGATTTTGGATCTTGGAAATAGAATCCTTGATCATCTTTACTATCATTATTCTGAATTCTTTTTCAGGTAGACTGCCTATTACCTCTTCATTTGTTAGGTCTGGTAGGTTTTTATCTTGCTCCTTCACCTGCTGTGTGTTTTTCTGTCTTCTCATTTTGCTTATCTTACTGTGTTTTGGGTGTCCTTTTTGCTGGCTGCAGATTCGTAGTTTCCGTTGTTTTTGGTGTCTGTCCCCAGTGGCTAAGTTTGTTTCAGTAGGTTGTGTAGGCTTCCTGGTGGGGGGACTAATGCCTGTGTTCTGGTGGTTGAGGCTCGATCTTGTCTTTCTGGTGGACAAGTCCACGTCTGGTGGTGTGTTTTGGGGTGCCTGTGGCCTTATTATGTTTTTAGGTAGCCTCTCTGCTAATGGGTGGGGTTGTGTTCCTGCCTTGCTAGTTGCTTGGCATAGGGTGACCAGCACTGTAGCTTGCTGGTCGTTGACTGAAGCTGGGTGCTGGTGTTGAGATGGAGATCTCTGGGAGATTTTCGCTGCTTGATATTATGTGGAGCTGGGAGGTCTCTTGTGGACCCGTGTCCTGAAGTTGGCTCTCCCACTTCAGAGGCACAGCACTGACTCCTGGCTGCAGCACCAAGAGCCTTTTATCCACCCGGCTCAGAATAACAGGGAGAAAAAGTAGAAAGAAAGAATTAGTAGAAGAAAGAAAGAGAGAGGGAAAGAAAGGAAGAAGGGAAGAAAGGAAGGAAGGAAGAAAGAAAGAAAGGAGGGAGGGAGGGAGGGAGGAAGGATGGAAAGAAAGAAAGGAGGGAGGGAGGGAGGAATGAAAGCAAAAGGAAGAGTGAATTGAAGAAGGGAGGGAGGGAGGAAGGAAAGAAAGAAAGAAAGACAGGAGGGAGGGAGGGAGGAAGGAAAGAAAAAGAAAGTGGAAAGAAGAATGGTGGGAGGGAGGGAGGGAGGAAAGAAAAAGAAAGAAGGAAAGGAGGAGCGGAGGGAGGGAGGAAGCGAAGGTAGGAAAAAAAGAAAGAGCAGGTAAAGTAAAATAGAATAAAGTATGAAATATAGTAGCGTTATTAAAATTAAAAAGTAATTATTGAAAAAAAAACGGACCGATAGAACCCTGGGACATATGGTGGAAGCAAAGCTATACAGAGAGATTCTTACACAGAAGATTACACATACTCATTCACAAAAAGAGAGCAGGGGGGAAAATCAAAAATCTTGCTCTCCAAGTCCACCTCCTCAATTTGGGATAATTCGTTGTAAAAAGAGGAAAAGGGCGAGAAGTCTGAAATCTTGCTCTCTAAGTCCACCTCCTTAATTTGGGATAATTCGTTGTAAAAAGAGGAAAAGGGGGGAAAGTCTTAAATCTTGTCCTCGAAGTCCACTTCCTCAATTTGGGATGATTCGCTGTCCATTTATGCACTCCACAGACGCAGGGCACATCAAATGGACCGTGGAGCTTTAATCCGCTGCCTCTGAGGCTGCACAGAGAGATTTCCCTGTCTCTTCTCTGCTCTCACAGCTCCCGGGTCTCAGCCTTGGACCTGGCCCCGCCTCTGCGCGTAGGTCGCCGGAGGGCGTCCGTTCTTCGCTCAGACAGGACGGGTTTAAAGGAGCCGCTGATTCGGGGGCTCTGGCTCACTCAGGCAGAGGGGAGGGAGGGGCGCGCAGTGTGGGGCGGGCCTGCGGCGGCAGAGGCCAGCGTGACGTTGCAGCAGCCCGTGGCGCTCCGTGCGCTTTCCCGGGAAAGCCGTCCCCGGGTCCCGGGACCCTGGCAATGGCGGGGTGCACAGGCCCCCCGGAAGGCGGGGCGCACAGTGACCCGCGCTCGCACACAGGCCCTGTGGCGGCGGCGGCGGCAGCAGCAGCCCCAGCGTCCCACACCTGTCTCAGAGGTCCGCGCCTTTAGCCGCGGCTCGCGCCTGTCTCCGGCGCTTCCCAAAGCAGCCCTCTTAATGCCCTCTTCTCGCGCACCAGGAAACAAAAGGGAAAAAAGTCTCTTGCCTCTTCGGCAGCTCCAGACCCTTTCCCTGGACTTCCTCCGGTCTAGCCGTGGTGTGCTAACCCCTTCAGGCTCTCTTCCTGCCGCCAGCCCCAGTCCTCTCCCTGCGCTCCCACTGAAACCCGATACCCGAGCCTCAGCTCCCAGCCCCGCCCGCCCCGGCGGCCAAGCAGACAAACCTCTCGGGCTGGTGTGTGCCTGAGGGCACCGATCTTCTGTCCGGAATCTCTCCGCTTTGCCCTCCACACCCCTGTTGCTGTGCTCTCCTCCACTACTCCGAAGCTTTCCCCCTCCGCCACCTGCAGTCTCCGCCCGCGAAGGGGCTTGTAGTGTGTGGAAACCTTTCCTCCTTCACGGCTCCCTCCCACTGGTGCAGGTCCCGTCCCTATCCTTTTGTCTCTGTTTATTCTTTTTTCTTTTGTCCTACCCAGGTATGTGGGGAGTTTCTTGCCTTTTGGGGGGTCTGAGGTCTTCTGTCAGCGTTCAGTAGGTGTTCTGTAGGAGTTGTTCCACGTGTAGATGAATTTCTGATGTATCTGTGGGGAGGAAGGTGATCTCCGTGTCTTACTCTTCCGCCATCTTCTTCCGGGGTCCTCTTTTTTCTTTATTCTGTTCCATGGTAGTGATTTCCACCATTCTGTCTTCCAGGTCACTTATCCGTTCTTCTGCCTCAATTATTCTGCTCTTGATTCCTTCTAGTGTATTTTTCATTTCATTTATTGTATTGTTTGTCTGTGTTTGTTATTTATTTCTTCTAGGTCTTTGTGAAACATTTCTTGCATCTTCTTAATCTTTGCCTCCATTCTTTTTCTGAGGTCCTGGATCATCTTCACTATCATTATTGTGAATTATTTTTCTGGAAGATTGCCTATCTCCACTTCATTTAGTTATTTTTCTGGTGTCTTATCTTGTTCTTTCATCTGGGACATAGTCCTCTGCCTTTTCATTTCGTCTATCTTTCTGTGATTGTGGTGTTTGTTCTGCAGCCTGCAGGATTGTAGTTCTTGCTTCTGCTGTCTGCCCTCTGGTGGATGAAGCTCTCTGAGAGGCTTGTGCAAGTTTCCTGATGGGAGGGAAAGGTGGTGGGTAGAGCTGGGTGTTGCTCTGGTGGGCAGAGCTCAGTAAAACTTTAATCCATTTGTCTGCTGATGGGAGGGGCTGAGTTCCCTCCCTGTTGGTTGTTTGGCCTGAGGAGACCCAGTACTGTAGTCTACAGGCTCTTTGATGGGGCTAATGGTGGACTCTGGGAGGGCTCATGCCAAGGAGTACTTCCCAGAACTTCTGCTGCCAGTGTCCTTGTCCCTGCAGTGAGCTACAGTCGCCCCCTGCCTCTGCAGAAGATGCTCCAACACTAGCAGGTAGGTCTGGTTCAGTCTCCTATGGGGTCACTGCTCCTTCCCCCTGGGGTCTGGTGCACACACTACTTTGTGTGTGCCCTCCAAGAGTGGAGTCTCTGTTTCCTCCAGTCCTATTGAAGTCCTTCAGTCAAATCCCACTAGCCTTCAAAGTCTGATTCTCTGGGAATTCCTCCTCCCATTGCCAGACCCCCAGGTTGGGAAGCCTGACGTTGGGCTCAGAGCCTTCACTCCAATGGGTGGACTTCTGTGGTATAATTGTTCTCCAGTTTGTGATTTGCCCACCCAGTGGTTATGGGATTTGATTTTATCAAGATTGCACCCCTCCTTCCATCTCATTGAGGCTTCTCTTTTGTCTTTTGAGGATTTTCTATGTATAGTATCATGTCAACAGCAAACAGTGACAGTTTTACTTTTCCAATTTGGATTCCTTTTATTTCTGTTTCTTCTCTCATTGCTGTGTCTAGGACTTCCAAAACTATGTTGAATACAAGTGATGACAGTGGGTGCTTCAAGTATTTTTAAGCTCTGTTTTCACATATACTCACTTTAAGATTGTTGTGTCTTCTTGGTGAATTGACTCATTTTCATGTTGTAATGTTCATTTTGTCCTTGGTAATTTTCTTTGTTGCAAGGTGAACTCTATCTGATATTAACTTAAACACTCTGCTTCCCTTTGAGTGTGTATGGCATGCATGGTATCTCTTTCCCCATCCTTGTACTTTTAACTTACCTTTATCATTACAGTTGAAGTAAATTTCTTGTAGATAGCATATAGTTGGATCATTTTTAAAATATCATTCTTCCAATGTCTCTCCTTTACATTTACATGTACTCTGGCTATGTGCTTTTAATGTAATTTTATTTGTTTGGAATTTTGTCTGTCACTTTATTTTGTTCAATTCCTCTGTTTCCCCTTCATTACCTCCTGTTGGGTTATTCTGAACATGATTTTTACTATTCTATTTAAATGTCTCTATTATATTTTGACTATTTTTCTTTTTATATTTTCTTTAGTGGGTGCCCTAGGGATTACAGTATAAATACTTAATTTTCACTGTCTACTTAGAATAAATAGTTTACTATTTAACATGGAATATAGAAACCTTACTATAGTAAAGATAAAGACCTTATCTTCCTCCCTCTATGTTGGAGTTGTTCTTTGTATTACACCTGCATATTAAAAACCTTTTCAAACATGTTGTAATTTTTTTTGCTTTCAACTTCTATTCATATTTGAAAGAATTCAATAGAAGGATAGTCTGTTTACTCAGATACATACCATTTGTTCTCATTTCTTTTTTGATGTTACAAGTACATTTCTGGTATCCTATCCCTTAGGCCTGAAATGAATTCTTTAGTAAGTCTTTTAGAGCAGGTCATATGGCAACAAAATCTTAGTTTTCCTTTACTTCCCATTTATTCCTGATGGATAGTTTTGATGTATATAGAATTCTGGGTTGATAGTTCATCTTTTTCAGCACTTTAAAAACATTGTTTCACTTCCTTCTGATCACCACTATTTCTGATATGAACTCTGAAGCCACTTGAATCCTTATTCCCCTATCATTATTCTGTCACTTTTCTTTGATTGTATCCAAGGTTTTTTCTTTGCCTTCAGTAAATATGATGTATACAATTGTTGTTTTGTTTTTATCCTGTTGTGGTGTACTACAATTCTGGAATCTGTAGCTTTATGTCTTTCATTAAATTTAGGAAGTTTTCAATCATTATTTCATCAAAAAAATTTTTTGCATTATACTCTATCTTGTCTCCTTATCAGGTTTCAATAACACAAATGTTTTACTTTTTGGTAAGGTCCAACAGTCCCTGAGACTGTTCCTTTCTTATAATGTTTTTATGTTTGTTTTTCAGATTTAATACTTTTTACTGATCTATTTTCAAAGTTCAGTGATTCTTTCTTCTGTCATATCCATCTGCTATTGAGCCCATCAATTGGGTGTTTTATATGTTAATGTAATTTTCAGTTTTAAAATTCCCCTTTGTTTCTCCTTTATTTCTTTTATTTCTTTGCTGAGACTTTCTATTTGATTAAAGGGTTCATCCTTACCTCTTGGAGTATGATTATAATAGGTGATTTAAAGTGTTTGTTATATTATTTCAACATTTGTCTCATCCCTGTGTTGTTGTCTGATGATTCAATTTTCTCAAGCAAGTTGAGATTTTCCTGATCCTTATATGCCAAGTAGTTTTTTTACTGTATCTTGGACATTTTGAATATTGTTACTGGATTTTAGGTCTAATTTTAATCCTACATAAAATGTTGACGTTTTTGTTTTGCAGACTCTTGACCTAATTCAGTTTAAGCCACAAGTTCCACCCAGTCTCTGTGGATGGCAGTTTCAATGTAAGTGCTGTTCTTAAAGATTTTTCAGTGTTATTTGGATTTGTCTTTGGTGTGTGTCACCCATTGGCCAAATTGGAACTTGATCAATGGTCTTTTATGTTCAGTTTTCAAGGTTTTTGGTGTCCTGAATAGTATCAGATTCAGATGTGAAAAGCTCAAGTTTAAGCCACATTCATAAAGAGCTTTTTGGATTTCTCTCCCCTTGGGCTCCCCTTTCCCTGGCTCCACCCTTTCCACAGTTTCTTCTGGTTCTCTGAGACTTCTCTTTTTGGTTCTGTCAGTAGAAGACTGGTACTTCATTTACTCTGCTCTGTACTTTTCATGACTGTGCCCATTTCTTGCAATGACAGAAAAGAAAAAAAATAAAGGAAGTTCTCCCCATGCACATTCCTCAGATAGTAGAGGAAGGTTATTTTCCATCAGAGTTTTAGGCTACTGCAAACCTCCATATGCACCACTGTCATTGCTGCCACTTAAGTTCCAGAGAATGGGGAGAAGAGGGAAAAATAAAAATATGGGAAAATTTCCTCACCCTCTCTGAAAATTAAGAGACTCCTTTTCTGCTCTTTGTACCAGAATTGGAGAGCTTATTTTAGCTTCTTCCCTGTCTGTGCCCGTGTCCACTTCATGTTCAAATTGTGTTGAGTTCAGACTGGTAGTTACTATTAGGGGAGAATAAGGTAAATTCACTGCCAGTTTGAAGGTACTTCTATTTTGGTATTCTTCCCCAATGTGCCTGGTACTATTTACTTTTCAGAACCTTAAGATGTTCCATGCATTCTGTTTAAGTTTTATAGCTGCATTCAGAGAAAGAGACAGGATGAAGTGTGTTTATTCCATCTTAACTAGAATTGAAAGTCTCTATCCTATTTAATTAAATATTGAGATAAGAATGAAAAGAATCTTCCAAGAAGAGATGCACTGTGGCCATTTAAAAATTGAGTACAACCTATTCAGTCAACCAGTTTCAGGCCATTGTGAATGTTTCAGTTTTAATGTGTTGGAGGGAACAAAGTCAAGTCTTGCAGGATATACTTCAAGGAAGAAACTTAAATGTAGCCATTCCCTATTTATCTGTTACCTCTTCTATTGGTAGAAAGCTCCAGATGGCTTCACTGTAGAGTATGAGAGTGAACTAAGATAAGGTAATGTCAGAACCCAAGCACAGGTCCTGCTAGAAATAATCAGAATGCTTTTCTAGTCCTGGCATGAAAAATACATGTCCAAAGCTATAACAGTGAGATTATGCCATATAATAATTCCTCAAAAATCACACAGCCTCATTGTTCGAGTACCTGAATTCAACCAGTATGTGAAGAAAGTTAGATGCTGAGGTAAACTCCAAGCTTTCTGTGTGTTTCTGCACAAGACTGTTTTCATGTTTCTCTCTTATTTCAGAGCTTATAGTGGCTCCCTACATCACTTTGACTAGATATCAAAGCCACTTCCTAACTCTCAGTGCTAGGTTCATTTCTCTCACCTCTTATAGTCCTCCTCAGAGGACTTTTTTTTTTTTTTAAATAAATTTATTTATTTATTTATTTAGGGCTGCATTGGGTCTTCGTTGCTGCACGGGGGCTTTTTTTTTAGTCACAGTGAGTGGAGGCCACTCTTCGTTGCGGTTCACTGGCCTCTCATTGGAGTGGCCTCTCCCGTTGCAGAGCACAGCCTCTAGGCACGTGGGCTTCAGTAGTGGTGGTGCACAGGCTTAGTTGCTCTGTGGCATGTGGGATCCTCCCAGACCAGGGCTCGAACCCGTGTCCCCTGCATTGGCAGGCAGATTCCCAACCACTGCGCCACCAGGGAAGCCCCTCAGAGGACTTTTATCAGTCTTGCTTTGTGTCTTTTGCTATTTCATACACTGACTTAGCAACAACCTGATTCTTTAAAGAGATTATCCTATTAAATTAGTATTTTAAGTATAGTTTACTTATTTAATAGACTGACCATAAGTAACACCAAACTTTTTCATATAATTTTTATCCATTTATGTGAATAATTTCATTTAATTTATTGGTAAGTCTACAAATATCTCTGATGGTTAACTTTCTTACTTCAAAGCACACAGATGCCAACAGATGTGACTTTCTGCTTTTTCCAAATTCATATCTGAATATTTATTACATGTCTTTGAATTTCTTTCCATTCCTTGGTGAGAGAGTATTGGGAGGAGGAACCCATATTAATTAATATTAATCATCATATTAATATACACATTCATTTTTGCTTTTCTCCAATTTTAGTGAAAGAAATAACACTCATACTTTCCAAGGCTACTTCCTCAACATTAGCTATGAATTCCATTTCCTCGTAACTTATCAGGAGCCTTAGTTAATCATTTGCCGCCTTTCTCCTACTCTTAATTTCTTTCTCCCTCTCCATTGGCTCTACCTGCTCAGGTATAGAGCCTGCTTAAAAATATCTTCCTTCTGGGCTTCCCTGGTGGCGCAGTGGTTGAGAGTCAGCCTGCCGATGCAGGGGACACGGGTTCGTGCCCCGGTCCGGGAAGATCCCACATGCCATGGAGCAGCTGGGTCCGTAAGCCATGGCCACTGAGCCTGCACATCCAGAGCCTGTGCTTCGCAATGGGAGAGGCCAGAACAGTGAGAGGCCCACATACCGCAAAAAAATAAAAATAATAAAATAAATAAATAAATAAATAAATAAAATATATATATTCTTTCTACACAGTTACTGGTATCCCTTCAGTTACTGCTGTTTCTTTCACTGAGAAAGTTGACATTTCCTGTTTTTACATTCTAATTTCCTATTAATTAAAAAATCCATTCCCACCTGGCTTCCTCTACAATCAGGCAATTAGAAATGGCTCTTGCCAAAATCACTGATAATCAATAATCACATTTTTTTCCATTTTTTATACTCTAAAGCTTGGTTGGTCACTCCTTACTATTATAAACTCATTTCTATGAACTTATATGTTACCATAGTCTCTTGGCTTTCCCCTGGTCTGACTACTGTTTGTATACATTTTGGGCTCTACTTTTCCCACTTTAATAATAGTTTATTCCAGTCTCATGGCTTCAGGTACCATATATGCATGACTCTCAAATCTATATCTGTAGTCCATTACAAGGGAGGGATGGGGGGAGGGAGAGAGTGAGACATTTGGTTTTCTACTGGACATTACCCTTTGGCTATTCCATGGGCACTTCAAATTCAGTGTGTTCAAAAGTGAGCTCATAGGGGCTTCCCTGGTGGCGCAGTGGTTGAGAGTCCGCCTGCCGATGCAGGGGACACGGGTTCGTGCCCCGGTCTGGGAAGATCCCACATGCCGCGGAGCGGCTAGGCCCGTGAGCCATGGCCACTGAGCCTGCGCGTCCGGAGCCTGTGCTCTGCAATGGGAGAGGCCACAACAGTGAGAGGCCCACGTACCGCAAAAAAAAAAAAAAAAAAAAAAAAAAAAAAAAAAAAAAGTGAGCTCATGCTTATCCTAATAGTATGTGCTTCGTCCTCTATTCACGATCTCAGTGGTCCCTTACAATCACACGTTGTTCAAAATCTGCTTTCTCTCATACCTCCACGGTTAATCAGCAACCAAATCCTAACAATTCTATTTTTAATTATCTTTTGACTCTTTTTCTTCTTAATCCCATGGCTATTTTCTTTGTCCGGGCCTCTACAATTTCTTCTTTAAGTGACATCATTAGTCTCCTTACTGACCTTCTGGTCTCTAGTCTTGATCTTCTTCAGTCCATTGGCCACATTGCAGACTTAGTGATTTTTCTAAACAGAAAAATGGATCATATGATTCCTTTGTTTAAAACCTTTCAATGATCTCCCCAAACATTCAGAATAAAATTATGGTTTCTTAGTGTAATATACAAAGCCTTCCCTGATCTAATACCACCATTTTCTTTAGGAAGCCTCCTTTGATTTGCCTTCATCCTTACCAACCCCTCTACCAGCCCCTCCCCACAATATGGACTAAGTGCTTATGTTTTACAGTCCTACAGTATAACTCTCTATGCCATCACAGCCCTCATCACATGGTATTGCCACTAGCTATTTTTTGTTGCCATTTAAATAATGCCTATGTATGATTAATCTTTATATCACAATGTCCATGCTGGGACATCAGTCCCTGGAACACTGGGATGTTTATTGAATGCGTGTATGAAAGAATGAATGAAAAATTTTGAAATCCAAATTGAAGAATTTAAACTCTTGAGCAGGGAAATGGCATGAAAATCACTGAAGAACATTAGATGAATAGTAGATAAGGTAAAGATATCTGGAAGTGTGTACAGATGGTGAGATAACTGATAACCACAAGGCTTTTTGTAACTGGTATGATATCAAAAAGATCTAAAATGGTAGGTTGGGTGACATGCAAGATAACTAATAATTCCTTTTAACCTTAAATTATTAAAGCCCTAGAATGAATTATGTCTTGGCCTCAGAAAAGATTACAGAATCAAATTGCCATATTCTCAAAGCAGTATGTATCCAAAATTTCATATATATATATATATATATGTAAACATATGTATACACACATATATATATAATTTTTATATCATGAATTCAATATATTTTAATATATATCATAATTAACATTGGAATGCAAAGAAAACCAATTATACTTAAGCTGTATAAATCTTATGTATTTGTAATTTGTTCAAAACAAGCTTCTTTCTTTTATGTTTTAATATTTCCCTATTGGGTCTTCTAGCTGAAGGGCTAGAAGTTTCCTGTTTGTTTTATTTGTGGTGTAAGCTCTGTTTTCTTCATATGTGCTTGCCAAATGCTGCCATGACTGTGCTTTTAAAATTAAACACCTTACTTACTTAGTTCATATCAATAGAAAGCTTAGAATAACTAAACTCCTTATGAAGTCAAATTCAGAAAACTAGTATTTATTTTCTTTAAACAGCCTAGAAATGCAATATGCCATTTTGTTGCAGGTATAAATTTGTAAATTTGAACAATATGATATTTATTTTCAAAGTCTATTATGTGTCAAACAATTTTAAATATTTCAAAAACTATGGATTTTACTGTTCTAAATTAAACAAGTACCACAAAAATTTTTTACCAGTATTTGTGCCAATAGAAAACAATAGGTATTGCCTATCACTCTCCAATTCTCATTGGTTAGTTTAGAAGATACTTTTTAATCTTTATTTTGTTTAGAGATACTCTAGCATGTGATTTAAAAAAATAGATTTAACTTAAGCAAAAGAAGCTTCTTTTATGTTAACCTATTTATTTTGTTTTTCAACTGTTATAGTGCTTTCCCTCCTTCTTAATCCGTATAAAACTATTAAGATTTTTTAAATGGCCCATATTCTATCTGCAGACTGATTATTTAGTTCAGTAAGCAATAAAAAGCATTAACAGTCTCATATAATCCCAAGAGTTCCCTAATAGGCAATGAACACAACATCCTTGTTAATGATTTTGACTAACCAGTCTTTACAGTGATGTTGGGTTTTGTGGTTACCACTTTATTTTATAAACAATATCTACATTACTTTCAAAGGCAAATAAGAATTTGAACTTTAATTTACCTATTACATCATGATGAATTATTTTCTTCTTCTAAGAGAAGTAATATTCCTCTGAATATTTTTAGTATCATGTTGTTAAACTATAAACTTGCTATTGAATTACTTTACAAAATCTTTTCTTAAAACTATTTTGTTTTAAAGCACACATACAGAAAAAAAAAACACAAATGTATGGTTTAATGGATTCTTTTAAGGTGCTACATCATTTTAACAACTACCCAGGTCAAGAACTAGAATTTTACCACTTACTGCAGAAGCTCCTCAGTTGCCAACTGCTGGTCATAGACCCTTCCCTCTCCCAAAAGTAACTACTCTTTTGAATTTTATTGTCACCATTTCCTTATAGTTTTACCACTGAAGTGTTCATCCTTGACATTATAGTTTAATCTTGCACAATAAAAAATTAAGTTTTTAATAAAGTCTCATTTAATCTACATGTTCTTTCACCTTTCCTTTTCTTTATAAATTATAAAGAAATTTATAATTTCTTTATTGAATAATAATTTATTTGTTGAATAACTTTGGGAAATATTGACTGCAGTTCTATAAATTCTTCTGCTCTGCATATTCCCTGAAACTTAGTAGCTGGATCAGAGGCTTGATCAGACTCAGGTTTGTTACTTTTGTGTTTTCTTTCATCAAGAGGCACTTAATGCTGTTTTTCCCTCTTTTCCTGATGTTAGCTGCAGTTGATGCTCAGTGCCTAGACCTATTCATTTATTGGGGGTTGCAAACAGTGATATTCTAGTTCTATCATTCCTTTTTCAAATATTAGGTGTATACAATATATACTTCCCCTGACCTATTTTGTTACCTTGTAGAACAGTTCATACAGGAGTCAGGATAAATGCTTGATTCTTTTCCTTCAGTTGTCAGTTTTCAAGATAATGAGTTGACTCCCTATTACCCTCAGAAAATGACCTATTAATATATTTTAAAAATTATTTTAAACTCATAGATTAAAACATCTTTATTTCAATTGAAATTATTCTTTTTGAAGCTCAAATTATTGCATCATTGGCCAGTGGGAGCCTCTTGAAGTTAGTCTTAATAGTCTTAATTTCTTCTTCATCCAATATAATGATGCTCCAGGTTCATCTTCCCCAGACCTGGAATGACTCATTTCTCTAAGAAATGCTAGTTTCTCTTAGAAGTAAATAATATTTTAAGATCATTATCTGGGCACTAGGGAAACATAGTTATTTTTCTAGGCTTCTTCAGTAGAGAAAACTAGTATATTTTACACTCACACTTTTTCTCACTCACGCACACATATTCTACAGTACTGCATATGAATTTATACTGACAATTTCTATTCAAATTTAGGATTATAGATTTTTTTATATATAACCTCCTTTATGTTTTACATTCTTACTCCAAACTAAGAATTCTCTTTGTCAAAGACACTAGAGGACTTGAGGATATGGGGAGGGGGAAGGGTAAGTTGTGACAAAGTGAGAGAGTGGCATGGACATATATACTCTACCAAACGTAAATAGATAGCTAGTGGGAAGCAGCTGCATAGCACAGGGAGATCAGCTAGGTGGCTTGTGACCACCTAGAGGGGTGGGATAGGGAGAGTGGGAGGGAGGGAGACGCCAGAGGGAAGAGATATGGGAACAGATGTATATGTATAACTGATTCACTTTGTTATAAAGAAGAAACTAACACACCATTGTAAAGAAATAATACTCCAATAAAGATGTTAAAAAAAAGGACACAAGATGATAGAATTAGAATAACCTATAAATACTTTAGCCTTTGATATGCATTCTTTTGGGAACAACCAAAATAATAATCTCTCTTTAGGTATGTTACCATGTACGAATGTTCTAGGAAAGAACTGTGTTAAATTTGTCCTATGTTTCTTTGTCAAGTTCCTATAATTTTATTATTTAAGTTATTTTATATTTTAGCTCAAGGCAAATTTTGCCATCTTCCCAGATAGCACCTTCTTCTTTGGTCTTCTCACTCTTCAGTTTCTTCAGTGTGTTAGCCCCAAGAGGTTTTTCTATAACCCTATAAGAAGTATTTCCTCTATAATGTCACTTTAGGGTCTGTTTCCCAAATAAATATTGATTGGCACCTGTTGTATGCCTTACTGAGTACTGGATAGTCAAATAATTCATTAAAAGTGAGTTATGTCACTGTGACCAGCAGGTGTTAAGCAAGTAGAAGAATGATTGTAAAATAAAACCCTTTGTTATAGCACAACTAGTGGCTTTTGTTTAACTCAGGAAAGAGAGAGTCCTATTCGTTGATAAAAAGTAGACTTGTCATTGAGAAAAACATTATTGGAATACCGTTTTCCCCCTGCAGTGGTGGGCTTTCCTAAATCTTTGCATTTCAGCATATTTATTTAATTTTTTAATGGACATGACTTGGTTGTATTATTCACAAAATAAAAATAAATAATGAAAGTAACAGGATCTTTACATTTGTTATTACAATTATCCAGAAGCATTCCCATCATAAAAGTTCTGCATAACAGTTGTGATCAATTGACTTCTGTAGACACAAAGAGGTTATTTCCATTTTCTAACATAAGGACTGCTTTTCTTCATAAAAATCCAATTAAGATCACTTTGACAATCAACTCTGGACTGATAACTCTTTTGCAATTTAGATCTTCAGAATTTTTTTTTTTTTTTTTTTTTTTTTTTTTGCGGTATGCGGGCCTCTCACCGTTGTGGCCTCTCCCGTTGCGGAGCACAGGCTCAGCGGCCATGGCTCACGGGCCCAGCCGCTCCGCGGCATATGGGATCCTCCCGGACCGGGGCACGAACCCGTATCCCCTGCATCGGCAGGCGGACTCTCAACCACTGCGCCACCAGGGAGGCCCTTCAGAATTTTTAAGTTGAACTTTCTGTTCTGAATTTAAAATAAAATTGTGTTTGAAGCTGTCAGAAAATGGTACATTTTAATGTAAATATATCTTGAAGTTGTTTTTAGAGCCTTGGCTAAGTCTTTAAATTAGGCATATAGAATGATTTATAATCCCAAAATTTTAAACATTTCTATTACATCAAATAGAGAGTGACTGGGACTATACTTGGAATTACTGTAGAAATTTGTTTTGAGTAATAACATGTGCCTAAGAAAAAACGTAGAAAAGTTTATGAAGGGCCTTTTGAGGAGGTGTCCTGAATGTGTCCCTCACAGTGATTCATGCCACCATCCAACAATGCACTTTTTTTTATAGTGACTTGGCATCCATTGAGCACCAGCAGGAGAGTCAGCCCTGAACACTAAGAATGCCACCTTAAGGACTCTGTGACCTGTACTTTGAGGTCGCAAAAATGTAAAAGCCAGTTTAAAAATACTTTTTAAAAGTTTTTAAAAGTTTAAAGCAAGTCTAATATGTTTCTTCTCATTTAAAGGCTTTATGTATTAAAAACTAATCATTCCATAAAATGTATACTGGTGTCAAAGTAACATTATAATTTCAATAAACTCTCCCCATAATATTACAACATGACATTATTTCTCTCTCTCTCTTTTAAAGAAAACCCTGGTAGTTCTATTATTATTATTATTTTTATTAGTTTCTGCTCTACAACAAAGTGAATCAGTCATACAGTTCTATTATTTTAAAAGGAAATACTGGTGAATGAATGATGAAAGGAATTTTCAAATATCACAGTGACTTCAAAAATTTTGGTGATGGATTTGAGCTGGTTAAAATATAATTAAAAAAGAGTTATCAGGAGGTGTGCCAACAACTGCTTGGTGGTGAGTAGACATTATCAAAGACAGATAAAATTGCAATGTAAGTGATGATTGATTAGTGTGGAAAAGCATAATTTCTTTCATCTTTTTGGTTTTTGTGATAAACAATTTCTAGTTATCACAAAGTATAAGGAATGTTTTGGGATTTATATTGGATGTGACATCAGCAATTAGCTGAGCCTCTAATTTCTCAGTTGACATAAATGAGGTCCAGGAAAATGTGGTGACTTCCCCAAGGTCACACAGGTAGTTAGAGACATGATTAGCAACCAGGATATCTGACTTTCCCTTTCAGTGTTATTTTTCTAGGACCTGTCTGCCTCTTAAAGATGTTTCTGCAGACTCAAAACACTGTGGGTGAGATAGGTTGATGTAGGCACAGGTAGGAATCAAGCCAGGAGTGAGACAGGAGGGACTAACAAAGTCCTCAGGAAATGTGACAGTACTTGCCCTCTTTGAAAGCATTAGGTTTCAAATATTTAAAGCATTATGCTGTTCAACTAAAATATGCCTACAGGCCAGCCAATTGCCTTTTTGTTACTCCAGGGGTTTCACTTTTTAGCTGCTTAGATATATTCAATATCTAAAATGGGTTCATATAGATGTGTTTATAAACAGTAATACAATTTCAACTAGAGGTTAGAAATTTTTTTGCTGTGGAATACATTGTAAATAAAAGGTTTTATAAAGAGCGCTGAGTAGATGACAGTGTACCCATCATTGATAGGATTTCTTTCTTTCTTTCTTTGATAGCTTTGGAGGCATTTTAGGCAGTCTGTTTAATCCATCCAGTCAATCAGGAGTCTCAAAAGTTGATCACTTTGCTGTAGGGCTGTGTGGTACCTTGCCGAGATGGAAAACTTCCTGTTTTTCAATGTTATAAAAAACAAAGCTTTAATGGTTGAGAACTTGCCACAGAAAGTAAATAATGGCTCTGCATATGTTTTGCTAGCTACTTTTATAAACTAAATTTCCTATGCAAATACAAATACCTTAAGAGTCCAGAGCCCAATAATCAAAACCAACCCTCAATATATTTAACTCTCATGTCAAAACTTTAGAATCTGTTTAAATCTATTTTCACTATGAGACATGTCCTTATTATAACATATAACCTCTGTGTTGATGCAAATTCCAAATATTTTTTCACCAGTGCTTTTATTCCAGAATAAACAAAAAGGAAGAGAGAGGTACGATGATAAATGTTTAGTGAGTTTATTGGCATTTTTTAACATCTTTATTGGAGTATAATTGCTTTACAATGGTGTGTTAGTTTCTGCTTTATAACAAAGTGAATCAGTTATACATATACATATATCCCCATATCTCTTCCCTCTTGCGTCTCCCTCCCACCCCTCTAGGTGGTCACAAAGCACGGAGCAGATCTCCCTGTGCTATGCGGCTGCTTCCCACTAGCTATCTATTTTACGTTTGGTATTATATATGTCCGTGCCACTCTCTCACTTTCTCCCAGCTTACCCTTCCCCCTCCCAGTGTCCTCAAGTCCATTGTCTAGTAGGTCTGCATCTCTATCCCCGTGTTGCCCCTAGGTTCTTCATTACTTTTTTTTTTTTTTTTAGATTCCATATATATGTGTTAGCATACAGTATTTGTTTTTCTCTTTCTGACTTACTTCACTCTGTATGACAGACTCTAGATCCATCCACCTCAGAGTTTATTGACATGTATTATTTACTTATGTACAAGACTTTGGAGGTGTAAAGCAGTATGTTAAAGGAGTTAAAGAGTGGACTCTTGGTTGGGGAGATGACATGAACTCACAGAAAAAAATAGCAATAGATGCTCATGAATCAGAAGTGTCAAATGTGTGCCATGGTGTTATGGGTATTACACAATTGAAAGAATACTTCATCCTGGCAAAAGCTAGGAAGGTTTTAGATAGGGGGAACAACTAGGGGTAAGAGGGGAAAAGGTACCTTCAAAGGCATAACCATGGGAAGCCATTTGAGGTGTCAGGGATATGGGAAAACCTCTCTTTATCCAAAGTCTAATGAACCACTAAGGACATTGTGTAAGAAAGGCAGACACATTTTGGGAACCTACAATGTGCCTGGGAACTTTTCAAACATTCTTTTACTTGAAATTAACTTCAAAGTAAGTATTAAGGACATACTCATCTTATTGATTCAGGAAACTGAGTGAGGCTCAAGGGAGGTGAAAAGATTTGTCTTGGAGTTTCTGGGTCCAAGGCTAGTACTCTTTGCATGGAATTACAAAGAACACTGTCTTTCTTTGTGGGACATCCAGCTGGAAATGTAGGACCCTTTGTTTTGATTGTCTCCTAGTCACAATGGTGGTGGTGAGGGATTCCCACCCTAGTGTTATGGGGATGGCTGAGCACACCACACTCAACACGAGACAGATGACATTGACAGCAGTTTATTAATCACATAAGCTCCCAGCCCGGGGGAGGAAGACATCCGACACCACCCAAGGCTACACAGGGCTTGCACTCAGGAACACAGTGAACAAAACAAGCAAGGGCTGTGGGAAGCAGGCTCTGAAGTAGTAAAAATGTGATGTTCCTCTGGTTGCTGTGGGAAGCTATGCTTGGCTACTTTGAATAATTCCAAGGGCTGGCAGGGAAGTGAAACCTGCTATTCAGGGATAAGCAGGAACTATTTTTGGTACATCTGATAAGGAGTGTTCAGCTAGGCGACATTATACACAAGAGCAGAGTTGGGAGAGGAATTTGAGGTTAGGCCGTTTTGAGACTTTCCTTGTTTTGGATGTCAAGGTAGCACATAATACTAGTTGAAGGCCTTTTATCACACCCTTATGATACTGTTGGCTCTTTTATCTTTCTAAGTTTTTCAAATTCTTCAAACAGAAGTGTTTTTTTGTTTGTTTGTTAGTTTTGTGAAGGTAGGAACTCCTCACTCTTCCTATGTGTGTTAGGCTCCTTTTATATTCCTGGCACTTATTCTCTTCTTATCATTGTCTTGTTTATTTGCAGATGCTTTTTTCTTATTGGCTACCCCCAAAGAAGGTAAGCTCTGTAAAGGCAAGGGACCTTTTAAATCATCGTATTTATTGCTGTGTTCCAGTGCCTATGACAGTCTCTGGTGTATAATAAATGCTCAATAAATTTTGTCAAAGATAACAAATAAGTATAGTTATAAATTATAGACCTGAAGATATTTTTATTTGGTGGTGATCCTTTCCTCAGTCAGATTAATACACCAAAAATGTATCAAGGGCCTTTTCTGTACCAGCTTCTGTTTTTAGAATAAGTTTCTACCATTAAATAACTAATATTCTGGAGGAGGAGACAAATTAATAAAAATACAGCTGTAACTTGATGACAATATCTATGAGACAAAAGATCAGAGGGGTTTGAGGACTTAAGATGAAATTGTTCTTGAATAATCAGAAAGGAAGCCACGACTGTTTTTTTCAATCCAGATAAAGGAACCCCCCAACTTATTTTAGCTACGTATTCCCGTTTTCTGTACTTCTTAAAGACAGGGAATATCAACAAAGATATATCTTTAGTCTTTCATGATGGAATTTAAGATGAGGGATAAATTCCAAAACGTAGTTTCTTTTTAGCTCTTATATGGGTTTTGTCTACATATTAAATGTTGTAGAAATGAAACAATTAAAAAAATGAGATGTGTGTCTAACATTTGTAGATACTGTTTGCTACCTGCTTCATTTATAACTGTCAGATAGATTTGTTGGTCATTCAGAATGGGTCTTATGGGGTAGATGGCTTGCTAAGTGCCTCCCTCCATCCCACAGAGTTAAAAATATTTTCCCCATCTGTCTCTGTGCACTTTCCAGAGGTCTGTGTTTACAAATAGATTGTGGAGTCTGAGATCCTGTTCAGTATAATTCCAGTTCCTTTATGGCCCTTTTTATACCCTTTAGCAATACAGACTAGTATAGCGCTATCACCAAAAGGTGGGTTTATGTTCTCATATGCATCCCTGGTTTCCCCTGTTTGAAAATTTAAGCAGGAAATTTATAGGATTTAAGTCAAAGTGCCCTATTGGGAGTCTTAACAGTCTTCACAGTGTGATAGAAACATATTGTGACTGTGTTCCTTCTGTTTGAAGGCGATCTTGGGATTTTACTGTTTTATAAATTAAAGAAAGGGATTGATATCATAAATTTACTCTGGAATTCAGTAAAGGTGAGAGTGATTGCTACAAAGGAGACAGCCAATATAAAAGAGGGTTTTATATTAATCTGAAATATAGGTTGTCTATATTTTTCCCTGAGTTATACATACATTGAATAGGTCGGTACCAACTTCATTAACATTTATTGGGGGAGGAAATATGTTCCTAATTGGATATGAATCCGTTAACTTTGCAAGTTTTAAACGTGGCATTTAGGAGTGGCATATATGTCTAAAATCCTTCAAAACAGTGAGTGATATAAAGAATAGGAAGATTTGATTTACTCTCCTGTGTTTGAGATCCATTTTTCTTTAGACTGATTTTTTATTGTCATGGCCTTTAGGTAAGAAGGAAGTTATGCAGGTTAACCAGAGAACAGGCAGTTGGGGGGAAAAGACTTTGAAGCCATGAAATCAATCGATCCTATGCTTCTCAAAGAAAGATATATTCCTGATTTTTTTCTTTAATACTTTTTTACATGTCATGAGTCAAAATTTGAGATGAGATTTTACCATTGTCATTCTCTGTGTGGTTCTCTTTTCCTTCCTGATCACCGCCTCTTTCTTTCTCTTATTTTATTTTATTTTTATCATGTACTCTAGTGACTGCTAATGCATAGGAACTACTTTTGAGATTATCAAACTAAACTTCTTAAAACGTTAGTTTTTTGCTTTTGTCTTTTACACATAAAATAACTATTAATTCCTAATTTCTTTATAGATGGCTGCTTTCATCAAAGCTTCTTACATATAAATTATTTCTACTATTCATTTTTTGTATATTCTTCTTTTGAAACCAAAATTAAATGGTTGTTTTTTTCCTTCAGGGTTAATTTTGGGGCTATGTGATTTTGGCCTCCATAATTATTCTTTTATGCCCTCTAATGGCAGCCTGAGGAAACTCCTATTGGACACAATTTCAAGAAAATAAACTTACAAAAAAACCCAAGAAATCACTCAAAGATTTTAATATAAATAACTTTCACACACCAAGCATTCTTGCTGTGGGAAAAACCATCTGTTCATTTACTAAACTTGGGAAATAGGTCTTCTGGTTGATTAGCCATAGTTTTTAAGGAATTTCTTTATTTGGATGATTATTTTTAAAACTCTATTTCCAATTGCAGTTAAAATTCTTATGTGATTCTATTAGGGGAATAGATATTTTCCCAAAGTGTTTATTTGCTTTGAAATTAGTAAATATATAGGTATGCATATTCATACATAGATAGCTACACCATCTTTAAAATTGGCTTTGTATTTATTATTAGGTATGAATGGGGATGAGGAATGGGAAAATTCAAACTTGTTTCTTCGGAGGTTTCTGGCATTACCTTCAATGGTGCTACAGAATAAATCTGGACTATGGTACTAAAATCCAGTCTCTCTCTTTTTTTTTTTTTACTGTTGTAGCCCTATATGTTTAGAGAATGCCTGAAGAAGTTGGCCTGAGTCTCAAACATCATGAGTGGCCCTCACAGGAGATTCACTTTCAAAGTTAAAACCAAAGCAAGAAATTTTCCACATCTTAAAAATGTGCTTATATCAGCTGGTTCCAGCTATGCATTACAAGCAGATTTCCTAAAACATTAATTTCTCTTTTGCTCCTCATTTTTGCTCTTCTCGTCATCTTGCTTTCTTCACAGCTCAGGACTTTGGCCTTAGATCCTATTGGAGTTGTTCTGCTTCAGTACCATTCTAGAAATGTAGCTTTTACTCTTCATGATAGCAGGAAACAGCATGGAGGCATCTACTGGTTGGAAAATAATCTTTTCCCCTCTGCAGGTCTTGCTCTATGAGTCTTCGTTGGTTGCACCCAAAGAATTACACTCTATTCTCAAAATGCTGTTAGAAGTTTTTCTTGCCTATAGTGTTAACTTGGAATAATACTTATAAGCATTGATATAACTAGATATCATTAAGTACATACTCTAAAAAAGATAAATTCATAAAATTCTCTCCTTATAAAATTTAAAAGTTCCTGTGATATGATGATATTATACCAAATATTGGAGTATTCTCTAGAATTAAATATAGATATAAAATAGGCTGAACAGGCAAAAGTTCTCTGAGCCAAGGACTATAATGCTAATTTTAACAGCTTCTGTTCATTGAACACCTGCAATGTGCCAGGCTCTATACAGCTCACCTCTAGTCTTTCCCTCAATTCTACAAAAAAGAAGTCACTGTTCTCATTTGACTCATGAGAAAACCGAGGCTCAAAGAGTTGGAATGACTTGTTCAGGGTCACAGAGATGTAAAGAGGCAGAACTCGGTTTCTGACACCAATGGGATCTTAGTGCAAAGGTTGTAGAAGGGTCCAGAATAGAGATTTGAGTTTGATTTTTCATTTTACTCCTACTGTGCTTCATGACTTTTGAATGATCTTCATCTTCAGCTTTAAATGTGTACTTGTATTTGGGATAATAGACAAGTGTCACAATAGAATGTAGCGAATCAGTGCTTCCCTGTTTGACCGGGGTTCTGATTTGGGCTAGGCTACTTCCTAAGTGTGAGACATCCAGTGAATTAAGTAATCTCTTTCCATCTATTGAAAAAGATAATAGCAAAACTAAACTATAGACATACAGTGTCAGGAAAGTTAACTCTGGGGAGAAACAAGAGGGTGGTTATTGAAAGGGGCCCAAGGGTGTCTTCTGGGGTGCCACTGGCATTCTAATTGATGGCCTGGGTCATGAGGTGTGATGATTCATTGATCTGTTCACTTCAGTTGTAAAAAAAAAAAAAAAACCCATATAATAATAGTAACCATTTCAATCGGAGGATTAAGATATACTGCCTGGTGCATAAAAATTCTTTATAAATAACAACTGTTGATTTTTTGAAGTCTGTTGTCTTATTTTAAGAATTATTCAGCTTTAAAAGCAGGGAATAAAAAATGCATGCTGTATATGAATATGAATATCTAGATAACTCTTTATAGCTGTAGTCATTGCCACATGGCAACATTTTATTGTTTCACCATTGAATAAGTGAAAACACAAAAACAGGTTTTGTTCTATGTTAAGAAATGAAACCCAAGGTTCTTATTTTGATTTATGACATTTAGTTAATTACTATTATTTTCAAATGTAAAATTCCAAGAAACTACTGCTCACCTAACAATATTTTTTTAATGCAACTGAATTTCTTGCCCTAAAATGGAGTTTCTTCACCAGCAACTCTAAGGTTTTGTGCTGATGTGAAACATAGGGAAAGAAGGAAGTGATTGCTGAAATTGGGGAGAGAAACCCTGACTGAAGAAGATGAAGGGGCCCTAGGTACTGTGCCAAGTACTTTAAATGTATCATATTTTTAGAAACGACAATTCCTGTTAGGTAGGTAGGATTTTCTATCATCCCATTTTACAGATGAGAATCGGAGATTTAAGAGTAGCTAAATAACTTGTCTGTCACACAGCTAATAAAAGACACAGCTAGATGTCTCCCACCAGAGTCTCCCCATGTCCTTCTTACTGCCTCATCAAGGCTTTTCCATTTTAAAAGTAACTACTCACAACTGGCGTGACATAGAGGTGATACAGGATACTGCTTCAAAAAGGCTTATTGGAATAAACAAAGGAAGAATACCGAAAATTAAACTTTCTAATATTTGTAACACAGTTAACCTCCTTTCCAAACACTTGGCTCCTGAAGAAATATTCCTTTGAAAGAACTGTCCTATTAACAATCATTCAGTGACAGAGAATTAACAAATTGCATGGTGAATTATTCTCTTTTTGCTGGATCCTGGAGGTACCCAGAATGATAATGCTATTATTTTAAGTAGGCTTGCATGTTGCTTATGGTAGGTTACCATATTTTTCTCCCCACAATTTGAATTAATTACATTTTCTTCATTTTATGTCTGAAAAGAGAAGTAATGGATAGCTTACTGCCATCCTTTCTACATATGCAGACATCTTATTGATTCTTCCTGGAGGAACTTGCTGACTTCAATAGATGATATAAGAATAAAGGACTTTAGCTGTTCATATTCCTCAAGGGCAGAGGGGTATACATCTTCTTTATCCAACAGCCATGCAGACCTCTACGCATTTTTCATAATGCATCTGGTTTCTCTATTTGAGACATTCTTTTATCTCCAAATACCTTGTAGTACTTCCCAATTGGGGCTGCAGTTGGCTGCCTCAGCAAGTTAACTGTAAAACTTAAAACTTTTATGTTTAATAGTGTGGGAACACTTGGGTCTTTCTCTTAAGTGATGAATATGATAAAACATGGCATTTTGTGAATTTCTGGTACTCTCTAATGGTTTGTTGATTGGAATAGAAAATAAGTCTTAAAAATAAAAAAGCCCAGATTTTAGGATATAAGCTTTTACCTTTCATTTGAAACTTAAAGAATGAGCTCACTGATATTTTACCTTGGGTTTTAGAAACATCATTATTAGCTGGGTGGGGTGGGAGTGGGGGAGCTTACTTAATCAGAGTGGAAAAGAAACAACAATGAACATGGAGTTAGAAGTGATAGTTTCCAGTCCTGGTTCTGCCATTTCAGAGCTTTGGGAAGTTACTTGCCCCTCCAAGTCTTAGCTTCATTTATAAAATAGCAAAAATAATACCTACTTTCTAATCTCACAGGTTTTGTGATAGTCACATGAAGTAGTATGTGAAAATACTTCATAAATCACAGTTATATAAAAGTATAACCATATACATATATCTGATTTTAGAAACCCCAGTAGCTTTATTATTCCTAGTTAGAAAGAAGAGTTTACAAAGGTGCATCAAACCCCAGTTAAATGAGTAGCATGGTGGTGAGTACTGAGGAGAGTTTCTCAATTTCCATGTTTTGAGTAACCTTCATGTTTTGACCTAGCCTTCAGGCAGGTCCTAGGTAGCCAGACACAGGGCCCCGAGCAACCACATACACTTAATCAAGTGTGCTGTGCAAATTCTATAATTTTCTGTGTATACTATGATGTGAGAAAGTTGGGAGGCCCTAACAGGATGATTGAAATCCAAAGCATCCAAAAACAACAGAATAAACTTTCTTCTCAAGTGCTCATGGAACATTCTCCAGGATGGATCATATCTTGGGTCACAAATGAAGCCTTGGTAAATTTAAGAAAATTGAAATTGTATCAAGTATCTTTTCCAACCACAATGTTATGAGACTAGATATCAATTACAGGAAAAAATCTATAAAAAATACAAACACATGGACGGTAGACAGTACACTACTTAATAACCAAGAGATCACTGAAGAAATCAAAGAGGAAATCAAAAAATACTGAGAAACAAATGAAAATGGAAACACGATGACCCAAAACCTATGGGATGCAGCAAAAGCAGTTCTAAGAGGGAAGTTTATAGCAATACAATCCTACCTCAAGAAAGAGGAAACATCTCAAATAAACAACCTAACCTTACACCTAAAGCAACTAGAGAAAGAAGAACAAAAAAACCCCCAAAGTTAGCAGAAGGAAAGAAATCATACAGATCAGGTCAGAAATAAATGAAAAAGAAATGAAGAAACAATAGCAAAGATCAATAAAACTAAAAGCTGACTCTTTGAGAAGAAAAACAAAATTGATAAACTATTAGCCAGACTCATCAAGAAAAAAAAGGAGAAGACTTAGATCAATAGAATTAGAAATGAAAAAGGAGAAGTAACAACTGACACTGCAGAAATACAAGGATCATGAGAGATTACTACAAGCAACTGTGTGACAATAAAATGGACAACCTGGAAGAAATGGACACATTCTTAGAAAAGTACAACCTTCTGAGACTAAACCAGGAAGAAATAGAAAATATAAACAGACAAATCACAAGCACTGAAATTGAGACTGATTAAAAATCTTCCAACAAACAAAAGCCCAGGACCAGATGGATTCACAGGTGACTTTTATCAAACATTTAGGGAAGAGCTAACACCTATCCTTCCCAAACTCTTGCAAAATATAGCAGAGGGAGGAACACTCCCAAACTCATTCTATGAGGCCAACATCACCCTGATACCAAACCCAGAAAAATATGTCACAAAGAATGGAAACTACAGGCCAATATCACTGATGAACATAGATGCAAATATCCTCAACAAAATACTAGCAAACAGAATCCAAAGCACATTAAAAGGATCATACACCATGATCAAGTGGGGTTTGTCCCAGGAATGAAAGGATTCTTCAATATATGCAAATCAATGTGTGATACATCATATTAACAAAGTGAAGGATAAAAATCATATGATCATCTCAATAGATGAAAAAAAGCTTTTGACAAAATTCAACACCCATTTATGATAAAAACCCTGCAGAAAGTAGGCATAGAGGTAACTCACCTCAACATAATAAAGGCCACATATGACAAACCCACATCCAACATCATTCTCAGTGGTGAAAAAATGAAACCATTTCCACTAAGATCAGGAAGAAGACAAAGCTGCCCACTCTCACCACTATTATTCAACATAGTTTTGGAAGTTTTAGCCACAGCAATCAGAGAAGAAAAAGAAATAAAGGGAATCCAAATTGGAAAAGAAAAAGTAAAGCTGTCACTGTTCACAGATGACATGATACTATACACAGAGAATCCTAAAAACTCTACCAGAAAACTACTAGAACTAATCAATGAATTTGGTAAAGTAGCAGGATACAAAATTAATGCACAGAAATCTCTTGCATTCTTTTACACTAATGATGAAAAATCTGAAAGAGAAATTAAGGAAACACTCCCATTTACCGTTGCAACAAAAAGAATCAAACACCTAGGAAAAAACCTACCTAAGGAGACAAAAGACCTGTATGCAGAAAACTATAAGACACTGATGAAAGAAATTAGATGATACAAACAGATGGAGAGATATACTGTGTTCTTGGATTGGAAGAATCAACATTGTGAAAATGACTATTCTACCCAAAGCAATCTTCAGATTCAATGCAATCCCTATCAAACTACCACTGGCATTTTTTCACAGAACTAGAACAAAAAATTTCACAATTTGTATGGAAACACAAAAGACCCCGAATAGCCAAAGCAATCTTGAGAAAGAAAAACGGAGCTGGAGGGATCAGACTCCCTGACTTCAGACTATACTACAAAGCTACAGTAATCAAGACAGTATGGTACTGGCACAAAAACAGAAATATAGATCAATGGAACAGGATAGAAAGCCCCATGATAAACCCATGCACATATGGTCACCTTATCTTTGATAAATAAGGCAAGAATATACAATGGAGAAAAGACAGCTTCTTCAATAAGTGGTGCTGGGAAAACTGGACAGCCACATGTAAAAGATTGAAATTAGAACACTCCCTAACACCATACACAAAAATAAACTCAAAATGGATTAAAGACCTAAATGTAAGGCCAGACAGTATTAAACACTTAGAGGAAAACATAGGCAGAACACTCTATGACATAAATCACAGCAAGATCCTTTTGGACCCACCTCCTAGAGAAATGGAAATAAAAACAAAAATAAACAAATGGGAGCTAATGAACCTTAAAAGCTTTTGCACAGCAAAGGAAACCATAAACAAGATGAAAAGACAACCCTCAGAATGGGAGAAAATATTTCCAAATGAAGCAACTGACAAAGGATTAATCTCCAAAATTTACAGGCAGCTCATGCAGCTCAATATCAAAAAAGCAAAGAACCCAATCCAAAAATGGGCAGAAGACCTAAATAGACATTTCTCCAAAGAAGATATACAGATTGCCAACAAACACATGAAAGAATGCTCAACATCACTGATCATTAGAGAAATGCAAATCAAAACTACAATGAGGTATCACCTCACACCGGTCAGAATGGACATCATCAAAAAATCTACAAACAATAAATGCTGGAGAAGTTGTGGAGAAAAGGGAACCCTCATACACTGTTGCTGGGAATGTAAATTGATACAGTCACTCTGGAGAACAGTATGGAGGTTCCTTAAGAAACTAAAAATAGAACTACCATACGACCCAGCAATCCCACTACTGGGCACATACCCTGAGAACACCATAATTCAAAAAGAGTCATGTGCCACAATGTTCATTGCAGCTCTATTTACAATAGCCAGGGCATGGAAGCAACCTAAGTGTCCATCGACAGATGAATGGATAAAGAAGATGTGGCACAGTTATACAATGGACTAGTACTCAGCCATAAAAAGAAACGAAACTGAGTTATTTGTAGTGAGGTGGATGGACCTAGAGTCTGTCATACAGAGTCAAGTCAGAAAGAGAAAAACAAATACTGTATGCTAACACATATATATGGTATCGATTTTATTCTCCACTGTTGCCTAGTGAAGTGTCAGGCACATAGTAGATTCACAGCAATTCAATGAAGTAATATTGGGCAAGTAATTAGCCTCTCTATAGCAAGAAAAATAGTATTTATCTACCAGCTAGAATAAGTCCATTCTATCATATGGATGATTTAGATGAATTATTTCAAGGAATAAAAATCTGTGTAGACAGAAAAGATGGTGGATAGATGGCCATGACAGATGGAGCTCACCGTTATGTCCTCTGTCTCATACCTTATCACACTGGGATGTTATCATTGACTTACTTGACAGCTTCGCCCACCTAAACTGCAAGCAACTTGAATTAGCACTTCTTCCTCTTCCTCCTCTTTCCCCTTCTCCCCTTCTTCCTTCTCCATCTTCCATCTCGGATGCCTAATATAATTCTTAGTCCATAGTAGAGTCTTTATATAGCTTCCCTATAGATCATCAACAACCAATTATAAAATATAGTGATGAAAAAAATCCCATTTATATTAGTAAAAACACCTGTGAATAAACTAACTAAAAATAAACTTTTATAGACTATAAAAGATGAAGAAATTCCTAGTTAAGAAGTTTCAATAAAATTAAGACTCATCCTGACTAAATTAATATACAAATTTAAGGCATTTCCAAGCAAATTTTCAATGGGATTATTTTTATAATTTGACAAAAATGACTGAAAACTTTATATGGGAGAATAAAGATATGAAAGAACCAATTCTGCTTTTAAAACTTAAGAGGGATACTTGTATTACCAGATACTAAAAAGTAGTATAATGATATTAAACAAATATGGTTCTGGTACAATAGATGAAGATGGGACAGAAAGGAGACTGCTAAGACAAATGTGTGTGAGTATGTGTGATAATATGTTATAGAGAGCATTTCAAATTAGAAAGGCCAGATCATTCAGAAAATACTTTTGTGACAGCTGGCAATCATATAGGACAAAAATTAGGTCCCTACTTCCCACCATAACAAAAAATGCAGATTATCATATTTTGGGCATTAAAATACACAAACTAGTGAATAATTAAATAAATCTCATAGTGGGAAAAACATTTATAAACAGGCTATCTTTACAGAAAATCACATTGTAAAAGAGTAGTAGAATTGATTATGGAACAGAAAAGAACAAACGTGATTAATTTGAGAGTATGTTTAGTTCAGGCATCCTAGCTTTTCTAGATCATCAAAGAGGACCTTGTAGTTGTCAGCCCAGTTTAACCTGCGCATCCCTTTTTCTTCTAGAGAAGTTGCATATTTCTCATTAGAAAAAGTCAATGGTATAATAAACTTGAGAGAGAGAGAGAAAACGCACTGAGAGCTGGGCAAGCACTTAAATGGGAGAGGAGGAAAGAAGAGGGGAAGGTAGAGAGGAGAGGGGGGAGGGGAGGGGGAAAGGAAAGCTCAAGCTTAAAGATCTTGGCTATGGAGAATTATGTTTTGTAAGGTTTGTAGGATGTGCCACTAAAGCAGATGCCAAGTTTGAATTATATTTTTAGGCAAAAGAGCTAACCCCAGGGTATGACATATGGGGTGATAATTCATCCAGAGCTGTATGCTTTAGTGCAGGGGTGCAGATACCTCAGTATATGCATTATCTCAGGGTACAAGGAAGAGAGAGATGAGTATGGAAGCAAAGTGTCATCCCTTAATATACCTCTCTTTACCTTCACCACTATCCAAGTGACCCAGTCTCCTAGCCACTCTATATTTGGGATGTTCCCTTTCACACAGCTCTTGATATTCATTTCAAACACTTTTCATTTGCATGAAAATGTTATGGTAGCATGAAATGACTTGCTCACAGATCCACATTATTTTATAGATGGCCCTACAGGTAAATTCTTCCTCTTAGGTAGAATGAACCACAGATGGAGCAAAGTCAGTCCTAGAGGGGCTTACTAAGCTAGTCAGTTCCCCGGAGTTTGCTATTTATTTTAAAACTGTGTGAACATGATATACCAAATGAAATCCAAAGGCTGAAGTCTCATCTCAATGGAATCTGTGGTTTTAGAGTCATGAAACTTATTTAGGTGAAACTTGGGTTTCCCACAGCTGTGCCTGAAACTTCCCATGGCAAGATCTTTACATGACTGCAGACAGCTTACCGAACGCATCTGCTTAATTTATTGCTATGGTCAGTTCTGTCAGCAGAGAAAAGAATTAAGATAAACCTATTAGACTATCGTTATATGACAGTAAATCAAAACGGTCATTTTAAAGACTGATTTTTAAAACATAGATGGAATATAAATTGTGTGATGATGTCAAGCTTAAGAAACATTTAGAGGGAAGAATATTGAGAAAATACATTCTTTACAGAATGATTCCTTATTTATGGCCACTGCTAGAATAATAGCAGTACTATCCTACTGTGTCTCATATTTATAGAAAAATTTTGCAAAGGACATGCCAGCAGAGAAGGGTGATAATCAAGTGATTGTTGAATAGAATTAGAGTTAAATCAGTGAGTTTAAGAATTCATAGTACTATTGTTTAATAGCGTATTAGAGATTTGTTTTAGTCGTAATACCTGATATAAAATGCCATTTTGATATGGGTTATTTTAATCTCTGGAACTAACAGATTAATTATTAAAAACAAGCTTTAGTCTTAGACGTTTTACGATTGCCACATGATGTCACGGAATTGGATCTCTGAACGAGTCACCTCAACTCCATAAGCCTCATTTTTCGCTTTTATTAAATAAGGGTATGGACTAGTTCATCTGTGAGTTTCTTCTCACCTGTAAACTTGAATAATTCCAATTGTCTTTGAGGACATAGAGCACATTGTATATCTTGGCTTTGCAGTAACCAACTAAGGAACACAAAGCAAAACAGAAGTTTCAGAGTTTCTGAGGACATTTATGGTGTGTGGTTCATTGAACACATATTGATGGGATTCCTACTGCTGTAGTGCGCTTCTAAGGGAAACCTTTTCCCCATATTTTAACATTTATGAAATTGGGATTAGTTTTACATGTGATGGCATGCCATAATTCCATCTTTACGAACATTTTTTCCTTACAGGTACATAAAACAGGGACTCAATTTATTCTCTGTTGAGTCTTAGGGTCGATGAAATTCAGAATATGTCTGGTGACATGCTGTGTGCTGAGGATACCTGGTCCCTGTATGGGCAAAGCTTCCATTCTAAACATATAACCACATGAAGAAGTGTTAAAACTGCAACAGTGTTACATGTGCTGTGAGATCACGTCACCACAGTGCAGCCTCATCTACCATCAGCCTCATTTCCACCAGCAGCCCTTCTACATTTGGAATGTTCCCTCCACATCATAATCTCTTTGCTCAATTGTGTGTACTTCCAGACAATAGAATAATTTTAATATATTATTTGAGAATAATTTTCTATACTGATGAGGTGCTCATGTGGCCTGAATGAGGAAAAAAATTGGGAGCGCTTTCTTTATAAGAATATTTGCCAATAATGGAATACCAATTTTCCTATTTCTGCCCCAAATTTAGTGTTCATTTCATAGACCAATTTAATTGTCATGTGACCATTTAAAAATGTTCACTATTTATGCTATTCATTGTCTCAATCTATAAATAGTTATCACCCTATTACATTTTTATAATTTTTTTATAAAATCATGATTTTGGCTTCAGGGTTTTTCACTGTGGACTTGTATCAGAAATGAAATGTGTTACATCAGGAGGATAGATGTAAAATTATACCTTTCCTTGGTAACCACAACCAAAGCAGGTGTTCCATGCCACTTATAGGTAGAACCCCTCTGCCTGGCATAATCAAAATGTCTTTCTCTTGTTATTGAAAATGCTGGGAGAGGCAGACTAGATGGATGTCAGGGAGAGAAAAGAGGGTGGGGGAAGGAAAAGTATAGAAAAAGTGGCAGGTGAGTGGAGCAGTGGGCACTCAAACTTTGTAGTTGGAATGGAGAAAAGAAAGAGATGGCCCTCAGGCTGAGCTATCAGTGTAGGGCCAAAGGCACTAGGCATGGTTGCCCATGTACACATCTGGTTTAGGTTTTATGTATAGAAGAAAAACATGACAGAAAATTTGCAAACAAAAATAATCTTGATTACTGTGCATTAATTCTTTTCCATCTGCCCACATATTTTTTCATAGCAGACAAATCATAAATATATTTCTGTATTTACTTTTCTCTTAAACTTTGCATCAGAAGCATTTTTGCTATTTAATTTCATAGTGTTCCAAATTTTAATGTTAATGGCTGCATCATTTATTCATTCAACAGATATATTTTGAGTGCCTACTACATATCAGTACTAGGGTTTGCTATTAGTACTGAATAAAGCAGACAGAATTTGCATAAAGTTTTATTAAGTGGAAGACTAGCTTAATTAACTATTCCCACATTAGGCATTTAGGTTGTTTCTAATTTCCCCATAAGGAAATCTCTTTCATATCTACCTTTCTTCCTTCTTCCTCCCTCCCTTCCTTCCTCCTTCCTTTGTATTAATTCCTTAGGATAAACTACCAGAGACAGAATTTCTTCTCAAATAGATGGACATTTTTGGGAGGAAAAGTGGGCTCTTAATTTACAGTTACATATTTTAGTGTTTTGACATTAAAATGATTATTTGCTCAAGCAAAATGATAAAAACTATGCCATTGTTTGGCTGACAAGATTCAAAATGGAGATACAGAGACATTTTATAACTATGTTTGGGATTTGTATAAATTGTTTGAATTATTTATATTAACTGTTGTGTTTAAGAGCTCCTAGTTAAAAATACAGCTTTAGTTCTTAAAAAAGGAGTTAAAGGACATGGGTTTAACTTGTGAATGCCTAGAACTAATAAGATAAAAATGATCAAATGAGAATGTAACATGATTTTTAGAAATGCTACTTAACCAAAGTCAGTAGCATTATGGAAAAATGGAGAAATGTTCACTGCCTAAGAAACCTAAACTTTGAAGAAACCCTGGAAGACATTCTCTTGGAACTAATCCTAATTTTACTAAGGGATGTAACAGATGATCTAAGAAGTCCTTTGCTTTCTGGGACACTATGATAAAATGATAATTCGTTTTTCCATTGTGCTACATAGGGATTTAGAGGCATTACTCATACCCATCACCTGCTCATTGGTGAAAGATTAAAATCCTTATAAACATGCATGTGTATGTGAGCATCATACACTCCTTATAACTGCTTCTGATGTGAGTATCCCTCTCTGATATAACCACCTCCAAAGCTTTATGGACATTCTTTCTAGCCATTCCCATGGGGTCTGGGCATGAACATATCAGTTACCTATTTCAGCAGACAATAAAAATGAATAAATAACTAGTTAATGCTACAGTTTAATTGTTAAACATATAAAATCAAATTTACAAGTCAATTAGGCCATTAGGAAAGGGCTGAAAACAGTAGATGCAGTTTTAAAAACAAAAGCTACTTAAATGTCAAAGAGACATTGATCATAGATTTTTGTGTAGTACTTCCCCTTTAACATGGTAAATTGGGTCTGTTTCATTCTTTATTCAAAACAGAAAAAAGGCTAACATTTCCAAATATAATTTTTTTTTTTGCTACAGTGATATTGGTTCCTGAAGCATTACGATTTTTTTTTGTGTGTAGAATTTTAGTATTATCAGTGTTACAAGAGAGAGAAACTAAGATAGCAAATATCAGCAGGGAAAAGTGCCTGCACAAATATGCCATGTAAAACAGTATCAGAGATAAGTAGGCTAAACAATAAAGAGAATTATAAAGCAGTATATTTCAAATGGTCTAATATAGTATGGTTGATTTTATCTTTAACAATTTACTATCAAAAGTTGTATAATCAAACCCTTAAAATGAAAACTTACATATAGTCCTAATTTAACTTCATGACAAGAAGTTCTGATGTGAACCATTCAGAGATGTTGCATACGACTCCATAAATACAGGTGGGATATCATTAAATAGTGGGTAGATCTCAGCATGCTCCAGTATCTAGAACAAAACCTAGTGTTTGTACCCTGCTCTGTTTCTGAGAGTTCATTCACTACCTTCAGTCACTGTTCATGAGAAGTCCATGTATGTCACTCTAGCTTTGTGAAAGCCTTGGTGGTATATTTATTGTGTGATTAGGAGGCTATTGTGTTGACAGGGGTGTAAAGATTAAAGTTAGATTTCTGAATGTAGAACACTGTTTAACTTGAAAGTATAAAAGTAGAACTGCCTTTGTTGGTTATGTCTACAACCAGAGTTGTGTCAGGTAACTGTGGATAAGATATGTCCCTCAAAGGAGAAGCCAGACTTTGCAAGGAAGGTCACAGAATGACTAGAAAGTGGAAACTTGATCTCTTGGTTTCAAATGCTTGGAAGAAAAACTAAAGAGCAAACTAATTTTGCAAAGTGGAGGTTAATGTACCACCGTCCACTTCCACCTGTACTACTGCAGCTTCCTCCTCACTCTAAGCTCTGGCTTTGGTCTTGCTCTCCTCATCCATTCTCCAACCTGTGTTCAAAGACCCAATTCTGAGCCTGCTTAAACCTTCAGCATCTCTCAATCACTACTTATCATTGAACGCAGTACTGTCATCTCTAATCACTGTCACATACTCCATCTTTCTTCCTTTTACCACCTCAATTTTTGTGGTAGCCATTCTGATTACCTGCAGTTCCCCATGTGCATCCTGCTCAGGATGGTGCACATGGGGCTTTCTCTCGGTATCAAAGATCTCTGGGTGTAATTTGTAGTAACTTCAATACAAACTGTCCTAGACAATAAATATACTATTTCATATATCAGGACTTTCAGGACAACTCCCTACAACAAAGAATTCATTTGAAAATGTCATCAAAGACTCAGGTTTTCTCTACCTCGTCTCTATTATCTTAGGTCATTACTCTTTTTGTTCAGGCTGGAAACAAGATGGCTGCAGCAGTTCCAGGACAAAGTTCTGGCACAAAAATTGTGTGAATAACAGAAGAGAGTCAATTTGATCTTGTGATTATTACAAAACTATTGGAATTATCCTTAGACCTATGGTTCTCCATAGGGAGTAATTTTCTTCCCCAGCAGACATTTAGCAATGTCTGTAGATAATCTTGGCTGTCACAGGTGAGGGGAAAAAAAAATTATCCAGGACCAAATATCAAGAGTGTCATGTTTCAGAAACTCTACCTTAGACCAATCAGAACCCTTCATGAATCTGGGGATAAAGTTTATTTCTTCTGAAGAATATGGTTGTTTATGGGAGGGGTGGATGTCTCAGCAAAACTAGAGTTCTGTTAAGAAGGAATAAGAATGGGAAGAATGTTGGATTTGTAATGAACAGTGTCCACTACGCCCAACCTGGGTTGTTCTCTTTGTGTTCTTCACCAGTTGTCCAATTCACATGTATTCTATAGACAGTATTTTTAAAACTGTTACTGAAGTATAGTTGATTTACAATGTTGTAGTAGCTTCTGGTATACTGCAAAGCAATTCAGTTACATATATATATATATATATATTCTTTTTCATATTCTTTTCCATTGTGGTTTATTACAGTATATTGAATATAGTTCTGTGTGCTATACAGTAGCACCTTGTTGTTTATCTATTTTATATATAATAGTTGTATCTGCTAATACTAAACTCCTAATTTATCTCTCTCCCACCCCCTTTCCCCTTTAGTAACTATGAGCTTGTTTTCTATGTATAGACAGGACTTTCTTTAGGACATCTTCTCTGAATATGGTCCCCTCTTCCCAATTATTGATACTTTCCCCTGCCTGGACTGCATACTTCCTATGCTACTAAAATGGGTACTACCTCATATTACTACACTCATCCCTTGAATTTTGATTATTTTTTACTTTTCCAAAGCTTTCTCTAGTGTGTAATATCTTTAGACAGTAGGGACTATATCCTTTTCATGTCAAAAGGTCCATCAAGAAGAAGCATGTATGCCAAATAGTATGTGAGCAATAAGTGACTGACCAAGGAAGAAGTGAATCACATCCCTAAATTTGTCTCCTTGTGACCTAAATCTCTGGGGAGTTCCTGAAGTTCCAGAAGTTTGGCTTTGGGACCTAGAACCTGACACAAAACATGAAAGTGTGCCCAATTCTAGACCTGCTCTTGCCTTTCCACCACTACTCCCCAGATGGCTTCTAACCATGTTGACCCTTCTGTATTTAGCACATGGGGCATGATAGCCACTACCATCGTGAAAATATCCTGAGATGTGAGCCTTATCTCTACTGAGGGAATGTGTCTTTGGTTTCTGGTGCATACTCTTAGTAAGAAAGGGAAAAACAGAAGAAATGCTCACAAGAATCAATACTAAAGTGTTAATCTGTAAGAATTCTATAAGAAAATTGGCAAATTTCTCTTTATTTTAATTTGGTACTTTACTTACCAATTAGTAGAAGGGGGGAAAAGAATATTTTGACATGCAGTAGGTACCTCAATTACATACTGAAAGGATCAATTGCTATTCTTTGTCGAATTAATGAAAACAGCATTTTGATTTGAAATTAAGAATGTAAATAGCTGTGTTTCATGCTCTTTCATAGGAGCTTTATTTTTGAAAACAATAATATCAAAGTGTATGTTTCCTTTCGAAACCAGAGGGTTCATAATGGATTTGTATTCACACAATTTTTATTGTGTATCAGAAAGCAGAATATATTTTCATTAAAACAGCAGGGGAAAACAAAGAAATCTCAATTTAATTAAGGTGATGTAGTTAGAGATTCATATGAGCTCTTCAATGTAAATTCTGCATTCAGGGGTCTGTAAGATGATGATAAAGTCTTCTTAGGCAGAAAGTTTTAATAAAGACACAAACCAATTTAGCATATTCCTGAGAGAAAATATTAATGTTAAGAGAAAGGAAGTATACACATTTATTTTTAGTGCACTATTTAAAATTGCTTTTTGTGTGTGTGGTGTACTTAACATAATACTCTTTGAAAGAATGCATTTTAGTATCTTTAGGTCAAATACGACTGGCTTTCCTAAGCACCACAGGATCTTTAATTGGTTCAATTTTCTCCACCTCCACCATTATAATTTGGCTTACAGCACTCACTTTCTCTAGAGCTCCTGAAATAGTCTTTTGACCGCTCACCGTTCTTCCATTCTTGTTCTCCACAAAAGCCCTTGTTG
Organism: Mesoplodon bidens; assembly: GCF_964165515.1. Lineage (NCBI taxonomy): Eukaryota > Metazoa > Chordata > Mammalia > Artiodactyla > Ziphiidae > Mesoplodon > Mesoplodon bidens. Next base: position 133,351,109 of record NC_138161.1, read on the forward strand.
ACTGAAAAAAAAATGCACAACCTAAACGTTGAGAATTATGTTTTATTTTGTGGACAAAGCTGAGGACTTAAGCCTGGGAGACAGCATCTCAGATAGCTCTGAGGGACGGCTCCAAAGAGGTAAGGGAGGAGCCGGGAACTATAGGATTTTTTGCAACAAAGACCAGGAAGTCAGAATGTCAAAAGGTTACTGTTAATTAAAGAAAACCAGACATCTCAAGTTAAGGAATTTAGTGCTTTTCTATGTATGAGAGGATGCAAGAGTCTGGGCTCATTGAAATCATTCCTTTGATAGGCACCTCAGCTCTCTAGGGCCAGTATCCTGTGCTTTCTCATCCTGATCTCAGGGTGCACCACTGGGGGTGGCTGCAGTGTCTGCTGGTTTGATGAGGAGCATTAAGTTTCCGTCCTGAGTTCTCTTGGGGCTAACCATCTTGGCTTGATGGTTGCAGCATCCTTTGTTTACTGATATATGTATGGTAGGCAACCATTTTTTCATCGACATCCTCCACCATATAAGACACAGAACTGAGAATGTCGCTAACTTTCTTGAAACCCTGCAGTGATTTCTCACGGCCCTGACTAAAATTCAAACTGTTTAATCCAGTCTACAATGACCCTCATGATTTATCCACCTCTCCAGGTTCTCTCGCTCTTTCTTACACGGGTCCTTGAGTCCCCCAGTTATAACAGCTAAACCCTATGTTATGCCTATAAGCCTTACTTTCTTAAGCCCTTCTAATGTTCTTCTCTCCACTCACTATATTTCCACCATACTGGCTTTTTCTTATCTGTTGCCTAAATACAGCAAACTTATTTTCACCTTAGGGTGATTAACTTGCTCTTTTCTCTGCCTGGAATCTTCTCCCCTCAGATCTTGACTTGGCTGGCCCACCCTTGTCAGTCAAAACACAGTTCAAATATCATCTCTTTAGAGGAGCTTTTTCTGCCAGAAAATCTAAAGTCATCCTTCTCCTAACCCCAGTTACTCTCTATGACATGTTACAGTATTGTTTCTTTATTAAAAAAAAAAATCCTTGTCCCTATCCTAAAATCATAATCTCTCCCGCTCCCCCTCTTGTCCCCTCTCCTTTGTTTTGTTTATTGTTTCCCCTACTGGAGTGTGAGCTTCAAGAGAGAAACCTTTTTATTGCCCCAATACCTAGAATGGAGCTTGGCATATAATAGGTACTTAATTATTGTTTTTGAATCTTGAATAAAGATCCTCTTTGAACAGGAATTCACACAAACTGATTCTGATTGCTCACTATGGAAGGGACTTCTGCCAACTTTTCACTTGGCTAACTCCTACTAATTTTTAATACATTTCCTTAGGGAGTCCTAGTCTGATTTTTACAATCTTTCACTATACCCTTTACTTTGCTTCATAGCACTTATCAAAATTTGTATTTGTTTATAGACTGTTTCAAGAAGTCATACCCACATACATGAGTATATGTGTATCTATAGGCGGTATGCTGTAAATACTTATTTTGTAAATTCATAGAGGGGGGAAGTATATGAGGTATTGATGAAGGAACTTGGGCTTTTTTCTTCTTGTGCAATTGCCCTGGATAAACCAGGTTATAGAGTCACCCTAATCTAAAGTAGATGTGATTTCACTTTCTGGGGATTAATACTACAAAAAAATCCCAGCAATAAATAATGGTATCTGATCAAAGACATTGCCTAACTTAAGAATACATTGAATCAGAGTATTTCCCATGCCGTATAAACAGAAAGATCAACAATGTCTTGATATTGTCATAGAACAGAAATGAAAAGAGTCTAAGTAGCCACCTGTAAGGTTTTATACCTTATTAACTTTCCAGTGTGTCTTGTCTCATTTTATGTTAAGCCAAGCAAACATGGGACATTTTTTGAAATGATTAAGAATTGATATAGCAAGATGCCATTAGGAACCAGTTAATGCATAAATTAATGAAAGATCTCAAAGAAGCCTAAACCAAGGACTTCTTAAAAATGATTTTCAGGATAATTTTAAGGATGAAGCATTGGAAAAGTCATTGCTTTCCCATTTAACCCTCTGATGATAGGCTCTCTGAGACACTGAATGGATAGAAGATTGTTGTGCGTGATGTAGAAACTGCAAAGGACTTAGACGCAGGAGGTCTTGGGAGAGTCCTGGCTGTACCACTTTACTAGCTGTATGGTTTGAGGCATATTTCTCTTTCTCTTTCTGACCTCAAGTTTCCTCACCTGTAATTGGGCATGATAAAATGCCTATGGGTTGCTGGTGAGAATTAACAAGATAAAGTATGTGAAACAAATTTTGTAAACTGTAAAGTGTATACAACTGCTAGTCACATAATTATTTTGAAGATGTTTTTAGTCTCTCCTCAAAAATCTCCATCTAGTCGGAAGAAACTGTGACAAGGGTGAAGTTATTTATAGACACTGAGACTTTATAGGTGCAATTAGAGTCACCATTAGCCTTGAGCACAGAACTGCTACTAGAAAGGACAAAATGAAGGTGTCACAAGCAAAGGGATAGTACTGACTTGTACATCCACGAAAATTCAAGTCTGTGGGCCCTTCTCCAACTTGGACTAGACATATACAGACCAATACACATATATCCATTTGCCACTGTCTTCCCTCTGATGCCACAATCCTGGCTACTTATGGCTATGGAAATAACATCAAATAGCTTGTAATAATATATGGTTGTTTAGATGGTTATATTTATTGGTCAGTTAAGATTTTGAGAAAGTCAGTACCTCTCAAAAAGAAAGACACAGTTCAGAATTGGGATTGGCATATACCAAATAGGGGACCTGTTACCCATCGAGGGAAATCCAAAGCTCTTATTAGGTTGGTTTCTTTCTGACATTGTTCTTGGTAGATCTCAAGGAAACCACCTTGGCTAGTCTCAAGTGCCTTGGGGTAGATGTAGATCAGGGAGATAGCTCAAGGGGACAAATCCATTCCAACCTTTCAGGACATGAGCTATGGTCCCTTCGTGGTTTGGTCATACTGCCAGTTTTATACCCTGACCAAGGGCATTCATTGATGTCACTTCATATATGATGTAAAGGGACAATCTTGTGATATTCAGGAATGCAGAAACATCCAGAGAGGAGAGGCCCAACAACCAGAATTGTCACAAAGGTAAAGAATTTTTTTTCCTTCCTCCTAAGGGCCACATTAGCACCAGATACCGATAATAGAGACCACTGCATGAATTGGTTGCAATGATTTTTTTATTCCATCTTAATGAAAAATGAACCATTACATGATTCGCCCTTCTGAAAAGTACTTAATGCTTATATTTTCCATGAAGTGAGATAATGTGACTCAATCTACTTATATATCCTAGACATAAATTCAAAGTTGATTAATGTCAATGGAATTGAGCCATCATCATAATTCTGGAGATAGGCTCTTAATATATGATACAATATATTCTTGCAAAATTTCTTTTATGATTTTTATCCCTTGAGCACTAAAGAGAGTAATCCTAAGGTTTTCTGACTCTCAAAGCCTTGCAATCATATTTATTTAGTCAAAACTTATAGCCAAAAATTTTACAGTTTTCATACTACATTTTTTTTCCATTTTCATCTATTTATAATCACCCTGCATATTTCTGAGGTTTTTTTTTTTAGTGCATATGTTCAGTGATAACTCATGAATATTTCACATAATAGGATTAATTATCAGCCTTCCACTAATTATAATTAAAGTCTCCTCAGGTAATTGTGTAAGTTAACTTTGGCAATTCACACATACAGAAGAGTATTTTGCAGAATAATAGGGCATTGTGTTGCAAAATACAGTAAAGAGCATAAAGGGTATGAACACAGAATAAAAGAATTCAGAGCTCTAATGTATTAAGCTTATGTGTGTTGCTATATATCTAATTGCAAATTGTGCTACTAAATATATTACATCGTCTATATATAGTAATGATCCCTTAACGCAGACCTTATGGCAGTAGGCATTTCTGCTAAAAATTACATCTAAAACATCTATTTCTCTCCTCTCTTAATAGATATTAGTATTCTAAATTCTCGTTAAATAGCTTATGCTTTAGAAGATAAATGCCCTCAAAATTGGTAGTTTATATGCAAAACAAACGAAAAAGCCTTTCCTCAAAGCATCTATCCCTGAATGTACAAATTAAGGCTTGCTTCATTTATGAAGCTTATTTTTTAACTTTTATTTATACCTAATGGTTAGTTTATATGTTACTTCATTAAGAAGTCAGTGTTTTGAAGATGCCATATGACACTGAAATGACCATCTTTTGAAATTATGGGATGCTTCGTTACGGAGTCAGACTCTAATCTGCAACCAATTTGTGTCAGCTTTCCGCATAGAAAAGATCTCAAATCCTCTCTTAAACCAGGAATCAGCTGAAGGTTTGTCTTGGTTTCATGAGCCCAATGCAATTAGGCAGCACGTGAATGTGGGACACATGCGTTTATTGCTCTTCCTAGCATGTGTTACTTTGATGTGTTAGGTCGGAAGCCTCACTCTTTTCTGGGCAGCCTTCCTCCTGGGTCTTTATACTGCTTAGCAGTTGAGTCCAGACTTTGAAACACAGCCTAATTTAGAGGCGGATGCTGCAGCTGCTGCTGTCATTTCAGATGATTTTTTTTTTTTTTTTTTTTGCTTTGATGTCAGCTTAGAATCTTGGGTGTCGTATCAGTAAAGCAGTGTCTGCGATTCACAAAACAGAAAGCACACCATTTAAGCTTTTGTTTTAGCCTTTAAATTGAATTTCAACACCTCCTAAAGGATCAAAAAATTGTAGTTGTGCAAAAATTCCGTATATTATTCATTGAAAGAAAGGTATGAACAAAGAATATGTAGCTCTCTTGGTATTAATTTAATCAGATTTGCTCAATATCTGATAAACATTGAGGGATAAAATATGTGAAATGTAAAGCAGCCTTTTGTTTCTTTATCTTAGTCTGTCTACACCTAATCAATGTGGCACAAAGGTTTTCCTTCCAAAGGTTTGTCTGACTCATCATTAAAGCATTTTTTATTAATTATTATTATTTTGTTGTTGTAGAACCATATGCTTTACCTTAGCAGGAAACCTACCAAATCCCTTGGGGAAAGGACCAATAATGGACCCATTTTTCTTTATTTCCACTAATCAAAAATCCTACGTCTGAGAAACTAAATCCACTGGCTTTCTAAGTTGTAAATAACTTTAATGTCTCCAAATCATCTGTGACTTGATATGAATGAAGTACAGGTTTAAAGCCTAAAAGAGGTAGAGATTTGGGTGTTAGTATAGATGCTGGTGAACCTATAGGACCACATGGATAGGTTTCCTCAGATGATGCAAGACCAAAAAGGCATGGAGGATTCCTTTCTATACTTTCCCAGTTGACAAGAAACATTTATCATCAAGGATCTCAGAACAGCACCTGCCTATATGTATGCAGGTTTGTTTTTTTAATAGGATGAAAGGGGAAAATTGCTACTGTCTGTGAGCAAAAAGAGAAAATACAGACATTTCTTTGTGTGACATAATCTCACCTACATTTAAAGAGAAAATCTAAGAGGGACTTTATTGTGGTATTTGGCAATAAAGAAAGTCTAAATTCTAGCTACCTGAATGAATTTTGTGATGATCCCTCCTTTTTTCCCTCTTGTCTAGAAATTGTTATTATAGCATATTCTAGGGAAAGTTCTCTCCGAATATGGTCATCATTAATTTCTCTGAGAGCAAAAACCATTTTATTGTTGATAATAATGAACGAAATTTTTAAATTTGGTGAATGTTTATCCTAGCCTTATTTTAACATAAAACATTGGAAATAACCTAAATGTCCTAAATGAGAATTGGTCAAGCAAATGCTGCACAGCCATTCAGTGGAATACTACACAGTCATTTAAAATGTTTATCAAGAGTCTTTATTAATATTGTCCAACTATATAGGAAAATATCATAGCAAACAGATGAAATAATAAAGGAATCACAATGATGATAACAGATGTCTTTGGTAATTTGGAATATAGGGTTTTTCTACTTTTCTGTATATTCAAAACATTTATGTAGAGAAATGGTTTATAACTTTTATAAAGTAATAGAGAATTATTTAAAATTTGTTCACTAGCTGTGTTTTTACTTTAGAAAAATTCAATTCAATTCCATTTAATTCCTCAGATTTCACATGGGCATAAAAGATTCTTCTTTTCCTTTTACTATTTTTGGGCATTTTTCCAAACAGAATTTTAAACATTCACATTTTTATGCCAAGTATTTTGGTACTATATGGAAATATTATGACTACATTTTCTTATATTTTAAAAATTAAGTGTTGGATTTTCTGAGTATGACTGAATTTGACAATACAGCTGTGATCCCTTGACTTTCCTGAAAAAAAGATTATTATAAATTCTTTGTTATTATGAATTTATTATTATAAAATTCCTTTAAGTAATAGATAATAGGAAATTAGAGCTAAATAGTGATGCTGAAGCCATACAAGTTTATCCCAATTCAGGCTAAGTTTAAATAGGCCTGCACTGTTCAATAGGGTAGCCAGAAAACACATGCGACTAGTTAAATTTAAATTAATTAAAACCATATAAAATTAAAAATTCAGTTCTTCAGTCACACCAGCCCCATTTCAAGTGCTAAATAGCCACATGTGGCTAGTGGCCATGGTATTGGATGATGGATATAGAACATTTCCATCATCACCAAAAGTTTTATTGGAAAGACACTGTTCTGGATAATTAGTGCTCTGCTTCTCATTTTATCCTTTATAGCATGTTTAGAGAAGCAAATTTTAGATGATGTTTTTTTTTTTGATTTTGCCATTATATGAAGACACGTTTGAGGGAGAGAGAGGAAAAAAGCATGTTTTGTTTGCTATGTGTGTTTCAGCATGTTTTGTTTGCCATGTGTGCTTATGTGACAAAAGAAAGTCATATGATTGAACAATAGTCCATACTAAAATAAAATCCATCTTTCATGCCTTTGTTCTTACAATATTTGCTTTTTTCAAAACCCAGATGGTTTTTTTCTACTTTAACATGAGCAATAGGGCACAGAGTCTTGTGCAAATAGAAAGTGTAGGAAAAACCTGGAGGCTACCAGCCATTTAAAATGAAAGGTGACTTGAGGATATGGGGAGGGGGAAGGGTAAGCTGTGACAAAGTGAGAGAGTGGCATGGACATATATACACTACCAAATGTAAAATAGATAGCTAGTGGGAAACAGCCACATAGCACAGGGAGATCAGCTAGGTGGTTTGTGACCACCTAGAGGGGTGGGATAGGGAGAGTGGGAGGGAGGGAGACACAACAGGGAAGAGATATGGGAACATATGTATATGTATAACTGATTCACTTTGTTATAAAGCAGAAAGTAACACACCATTGTAAAGCAATTATATTCCAATAAAGCTGTTAAAAAAATAAAATGCAAGGTGAAAGGAGGAGCTTCCTTAATCAGAAGAGGATAAGAGAGAAGATAAATTCCACTATGAAAACACTACTTTAAGAAAAAGAATAATAAAACAATGACATAAATATGGTAACCATCTTTTAGGGTATCATGTATAATCTTTTCTAGCACACTGAAGATCTTTTCCTAAGAGTAACTGTGCTGAGTATTGTACAGACAGTGAAATTTAAGATCAAAATACAGATCAGAGTCATATCTCTAGAAAATCTTTTTTTCTTTAAATCAGAAATGTAATAATTCTGAATATAAAAATTACAGGAAATACAGAAAAGCATAAAAAAGTAAAAATCCTTCATTATATTTTCACTTAGTTATTAAATTGAATAATTAAGATACATTTAATTTTATAAGAATGTTTAAAATTCTCACTTAACATTATATCATAAGCACTTTATCAAAATAATTAAAAGGTCTTCATAAAATGTAATTTCAATTATTTCACTTATGTGTAGAATTTATTTAATTGATCTATCACTTTGGAATATTTAGATTGTTTTCAATTTTGTTATTTAAATAATGCTGCTATAAACAGTTTATTAGCTTGAATCTTTGTTTACATCTGTCATTATTTCTTTGGGATGGGTTTCCAAGAGTAAAGAATTACTAGATTCTAGAGTAAAATCTTGCTTCTTATTGATAAATTTCTTTACAAAAATATGGTGATAGGGCCTCCCTGGTGGCGCAGTGGTTGAGAGTCCGCCTGCCGATGCAGGGGATACGGGTTCGTGCCCCGGTCTGGGAGGATCCCATATGCTGCGGAGCAGCTGGGCCCGTGAGCCATGGCCTCTGGGCCTGCGCGTCCGGAGCCTGTGCTCCGCAGCGGGAGAGGCCACAACAGTGAGAGGCCCGCATACCGCAAAAAGAAAAAAAAAAAAAAAAAAAAAATATGGTGATAAATGTACATTCCCACTAGCAGTGAATATGAATATTTGTTTCCTGATACGTTCTTAATAGAATGGTAAATAAAGGAGTGGTATTACTAAAGTTGGAAATTATTCAGTATAAGTTTATATTCATTTGTGATAATAAATTTCAAAGAAGATGCTCTCAAAATTCATTTAAAATATGTATTTAAATAGCATCATATATTAAATTTTAATTCATCAAAGGATAACATATTATTAACTAGCATAAAAAATGGAAACAATTTTTTTCCTATATATTAATCCACATTTCTTAAAAGTATGAAACACATAACAGGTAAACAATACCATTGTGGTATAGTACTATCTTTTTTTACCCTTCAACTTTTTGGAGGTATGTTTGACAAGTAAAAGTTGTATATGTTTAAGTTGTATAATGTGATGTTTTGATAAACATATACTTTGTAAAATGATTACCACAATCAAGCTAATTAACATATATATCACCTCACATAGTATCATTTTTGTATGGTGTGTGATGAGAGCACTTGAGATTTACTCTCTTAGCAAATTTCAAGTATACAATACATCATTATTATTAACCACAGTCACCATGCAGTAAATTGTCTCCAGAACTTATTCATCTTATAAGAAAGTTTGTTCCCTCTGACCAAGAGCTCCATTTTTCACCCACTCACCCCACTTTTTTTTTTTTAGATTCCACAAATAAGTGAGATCATGCAGTATTTGTCATTCTGTATCTGGCTAGTTTTATTTAGCATAATGTCCTTTAGGTTCAGCCATGTTGTCACAAATGGCAGACTTTCCTTCTTTTTTAAGGCTGAATAATATTTCTTTGTGTGTGTGTATGGTGTGCATCAAAATTTCTTTATTCATTCATCTCTTGTTTCTGTGTATTACTGCAAATAATGCTGCATTGAAGATGGGGTTGCAGGTATCTCTTTGAGATTCTGATTTCCTTTAGATATATACCCAGAGGTGAGATTTCTGGGTCATATGATAGTTCTACTTTTAATTTTAGGAGGACTCCTCCATACTGTTTTTCATAATGGCTGTACTAAATTGCAGTCCCCCCAACAGTGTACAAGGTTTCCCTCTTCTCCATATCCTTGCCAACACTTTTTATCTTTTGTCTTTTTGATAATGAGCCATCCTAACAGGAGTGAGGTAATATGGTAGTTTTGATTTGCTTTTCCCTGGTGATTAGTGATGTTGAACATATTTTTATCAACACATTGGCCATCTGTATATCATCTTTGGAAAAATGTGTATTCAACTACTTTGATCATTTTAAAATCAGGTTATTTGTTGCTTGTTTTTGCTATTGAGTTGTAGGTGTTCTTCTGAATATTAACCCTTTAGCTGATACATAGTTTGCAAATATTTTCTCCCATTGCATAAGTTGCCTTTTCACTTTGTTGATTGTTTCCTTTGCCGTGCAGAAACTTTTAGCTTTTGTAGATTCAGTTGTTCATTTTTGCTTTTATTGCCAGTGCTTTTGGTGTCAAATCCAAAAAAATCATTGCCAAGACTAATGTTAAGGATCTTTTTTTCCTATGTTTTCTTCTAGGAGAAGAAAACAGTTTACAGTTTCAGTTGTTACATTTAAGTCTTTAATCCATTTTGAGTTGATTTGTTGTAATGTGTAAAATAAGGATCCAATTTCATTCTTTTGTATGTAAATATCCAGTTTTCCCAATACCATTTATTGATGAGGCTATTCTTTTCCCATTGTGTATTCTTGGCACCTTTTTCAAAGATTAATTGGCCATATATTCATGGATTTATTTCTGGGCTTTCTATTCCACTGGTTTAAGTATCCATGTTTTTTTGCCAGTACCATACTGTTTTGATTACTATAGCTTTGTAATGTAATATGAAACTGATCTTGAGTTTTTAGAAGTGAAATATGACATGAAACTATGGAAAAATTTAAAATTTATTTTGATGAGTATTAAGGAAACAAAATATATTGAGAAATAGATCTGATGTATCTGTGATTATTTATCCAAATTGTCTCTTTAAGTTGACTTTACCTATTTAAGACAAAAGTATACAGGCAACATAAAAGGGTAAAATTCTGTTGCACCATTAAGATTCTTCCACAATAGCTTATGATGGACCTCAATTAACAAAAAAAATCCAAACAACACACATGGGTAAAATCAAGTTGTGATGAATTACAAAACTTTGTTCACCTTGTTTTGCAATTGTCTGTAAATTTTATAGAGTACTCTTGGAAGTAGCATTTATTAAGTAGCTAACATGCAGTAAGCACTTTATATGTAAAAATTAGGTCCAAAGTCATTTGGTTAATAAGCACAAGAGCTGAGGTTTGAATTTCTCCAAGTGCATATTCTATCCTTGTATCAAAATACTTCTTATACACCATGAGTATGTATATTGTTGTCATTACTAGGATGTATGCTTGGTAGTGGAACTTCCAGGAGTAAGAGTCTGACCTCAAGAAGGTTAAAATACATTTGGGCAGAGCTATACAGAAAAATATTTAAATTACACTACTTTTGTTATATTGGTCAAAGCTTAAAATGCAGCTCATAAATACAAATTAATCCTCCTATAAAATACATAGTAATTGCTTCTTCTGATGAAAGAAAGAACCTGAGATGAATACATAGTTATGGGCTAAGCTACTCTACAAAATACTATGGTTCCAAAAAGTTCTAGGTTTAATATTTGTATAACACTCTTGAGGTAATTGGGTAGTCTGAAAGGGGACTCTCTGGCACATGAAGTTTTCCAGAGAACGAAGTTTCTTCCATATTGGTGCTTCACCACCTTCTAGTGCATTTCTGTGGCCTGTATGGTCAGTGCTGGCTCATGGGCAGCACATGTACTTTCCAGTCCTGGAGAAAAGCTGTGCCCAACTGTTTTAAAGATATACTTCCCTTTCCTCATAAATTGCATGTATCACTTCTACTCACATCCATTAATAAGAACTTAGCCACATCTAGTTGCAAGGGACCCTGGGAAACATAGTCTCTGCCTGGGCAGCCATGTTCCCTGCTAAAACCTGGTGGAGTAGATATTGTTCACTAATAAAAAGCACAAAGAAAAAATTGGATATGGAGGGGGTATTTAATACTTAACTAAACCTACTAATTCCTCATTTCCCCAATGATTTTAATGCCTGTGTCATCATAGCTTTTTCCCCCCCTTGGAGCTGGCTGTGACCATAGAGGTAATCTACCCCAATTCTCATGTCTTATTGGTGAGAAGAATTCAGCTTAGAGAAGAATAGAGTTAGCTCAAATTTCTTCTGCTAATTAGTGTCAGAACTGAGACATCAATTTAAACCCTGCTTTAAATCTAAAATTTAGACAGTCTAATTCCTCTTAGTTTATTTTTTTAAAGCAGTTTAAAAATATGAAATCATTAAAAGATAAATTTATACCCTAAGCATTAAAAAATTAATTTTGAATATATGTGTGGAAAAAACTGTTTTTGTTTATAAAATGGATAGGCTGATTGGAAGGCCTCAACATCTTTCTTGAATGAATCACAACACATTTGAATTATCTATAATTTCTGATTTCATTGTCTTTGAATTAGAGCAAGAACTTTAAGACACGTTTGAAGTAATCTAATTAAGAGTTCTTCTGGATTAAAACTTTTTTTTCACTCTAGCCTTTTATGGTTATCTTGCATAGATCTAAATCTGCAACATTTTTTTTCCAGCCCTTGGCTTTTATCTAGTCTTTCTAATGTATTCAAATTTCATAGAAACAAGAATTGTCTTTCTCTTGGCACTCATATTCTACTCGGTTATGAAATATTTAATTAAATTATGTAAATTTTGTTCCAAGCCCAATTGAAATAAACATTTTGTATTCAAACATAACTGACTTTTATTAAACATACAACTCAGCCAACAAAGCAGACATGGGAGTGTGTACTAAAGAGTTGTTTAAGGGCTCAGTGCTGTACATGTTGGATGCATCAACAAGTACAGAGGGAATGGAGACCTTTGAAGAGAGCTTCTTAAATGTGCATCCAAAATTAATGTGTTGACTGCTCACATTTTAAAGTTTACCATTCCTTCCCCTTTGTTTTTATTATCACTATTATCATATTCATCACCATTAGTAGTTAAGATCCTAATATAGAGAATACTTTGCTAGAAATTGTGCCATCTTAAAATTTTAAGATATGGTCTCTAATCTCAATTGTCTTGAAATTTAGCTGGGAGGACAGAACATCAAAGGCAGAGTTCTGAAAAGCCTAGAGTAAAATCAAGGAGAATTTGGGGCTATGCAAAGTTTTTCCCATTCTTTTCCATATTCTTCCAGGCCTTCTAAGAAAAGCCAATATGCTAATTTTATTAAAAGTACCACAATCTACATAATGCTGTTGATTTCCTATATCAATAAAGTAACCAAATCTATTAAGGTACTAAACAAGTACTCAAATTATCTAAAATGCAGACAAAATTTTATTTATAAGTATGATTTTCACAGCATTGAAAGCAAATTAAGTATTCAACCATATGTCATCAGGAGATTTTATGCCTCCTGCCTAGAAGCAAGCTGACTTTATCAGGAAATATTATAGTGAAGTAGAACTTGTGGACTCTAAAGATGTAAACGTAACTCTTGACCTCAGAATCACTTATGATTAAGTTACTAATGTCAATAGTTAAAAAAAATACACATAACATGGACTGATAGGAAGCCATTAAAAATCATTTTATGAAGGACTTAAAAATAATATTGAAAACTCCTGGATATAATTTTTGGTGTAAAACTGTGAAATAAAACTGATAATAGAGTTTAACCACAGCTGTGTAAAAAGAATCAGGTAAAACTCTGAAAGGACATATATTATAGAGTTTATTGGTAATTTAAAATTATCCTTTATGGATATTTGTCACGAGTTAAAATAAATGTTACTTTAAATAAGTATTAAATGCCTTTCAATTTTCCCAAATGTATTATTTAAAGATGATGTGTTTTTAAAATATCCCCAACAATTTACAAAGTCACAGAGTTTTTAATTGTTCTCCAATCTTGGTGAGGATAAATTTCAGGTGCAAGCAGCTATAGGATTTGGTGGTTCACCTAAAGAAAAAGACAAGGACAAGACGCTGGCGTTGTCAACTCCCCATGTCCTATTAAATGGCTTGTACTAAATTTACATACCTTAGAAAGTAATTTAAGCTGGTAATTTTTTTTTTCTGAAAAGGAATAGCACTAGCAGATTAAAATTAAATGAAAGATATATTTCCCTACAGATAATAGAACTCAAAGTTTTATTTATAGGATATACTTTTCTCAAATAGATGGTAATACATAAAGATGTGATTCCATGACAGCTATCAACTAAATTCATTCCAGATAATCAAAAGTCCATTTAAGCTACTTACTCTGTAAAGGTTAAAAACATTTTTGTATTCTAGATTTTTTAGGGAATTCTGTGGTAAAGGTAATAGATTTCATAAAAATTGATAGGAGAAGATATAACTAGTAAGGGGTTGCTCAAGTGTTGAGTAGGTAAGCAAAAAATAAAGAATTACTACCACCAATTTGTTTATTTCATACAGTATAGCTCCTGTGCCTCACCCACATTCTTCTTGCCTGACTTTTGTTAGAAAAGGTCAGATTTTGAGTAATTGGCTGAAAGTATAATTAAAGCTAATTAACAAGTAATGTAAGCAAGACTGCACAATTATAGAAATGATTTTCACAGTGATAAACTATAGTGGAAAGTTAGAGTGCTGTAGCTCCTAAAATACATTTTTCCCAAAGCCTTGTTCAAATTGCTTCTATGAGATAGTCAAGAACATGTGTGAAATTATTTACATATTTGACAATATGGTTCTTGAAAATTGTTACTTCACCCTCCAATTAACCCAACCCATCTATCCCTACCAAATTTAAATGGACCATGAAGTTCATTTTACAAATGACACCACAGAAATGATTGCTTTTTAGAGGTAAATGAGCGACCTAGATTATTTTTTTAACCTTATGTCTAAAACCTTCAATGCAACACCAACTAAATTATAATATAAAATACAAAAATTATGAATATGTTGAGGAAATTGGTAGAAAAAGATTAATTTACAATATGCTATTCTTTTTCTTTTGATTCTTGACAACCTTATATGTATATAAGCATCTAAAATAATATTCTCCCCAATAAAAATTCTTTCCTTGCCAGAAATTCATTTATATATTCATTCTCTTGGGTTCCTATAGACCCTGAGCATGGGCTTTTTTTCCTTACCAACCACACCTCCTCCAAATAGGTAAATAGAAAGAATAAAGAGAAAGTTCTCATCCTGCATACTTTAGTTTCATTTTGTTACAGTGGATGTAACAGTAACAGTAGAAAGGATACAGAATTTGAGATGATCTCAACACTTCTGTATGCACAGGTATGAGTTGTTAATGATAAGTTTTTTAGGGAGAGGTTGAAGAAATATTAATTAAGTTGTCTTTCCTATTAACATTTCATGCACATGACTTTCAAATACTTAATGCTGTTATCTCCTTTTGTTGGTCATCAAATGGATATTCACTAGAACTTTGAAGTGACCCTCAGCATCTTCTCTTTCTAGGATGATGGCCAAATGTTGTGCAGAAGGGCACCAGGCATTGGTGGGCAGTGGGTGTTGGGGAGCTGAAATCCATGCCCTGCATCATTTCTCAGGTTGTGCCCCTGTTTCCCTGCTCTTCTCCCTCTCCCTGTTTTTCCTTTTGTATTGTTCTCTCAGTTAATGCTCTCCAAGACTCCATAGCTCAGTCATTTTCAAACTCCTTACAACCCTCTTCCTCTTACATCTAACCCATCTCCATATTCCACTGATGTTCATTCTTCAAAGTATTTCAAATCCATTTCTTCATTCCACTCCTACTGATACTTCCTTTACTCAGACCGATATAAATTCTCATTCTATTATTGCATTAGTCTTTTCATTCTTCTTTCATTTGACAGTATGATTCCCTGCAATTCATTCTTCTCTTTCTATGAAAAATCGTTCTTAATTATAGACATCTTTTTATAGACTTCCATGAGTTCTATGTACAAGTTTGAGTAGAATATCCTGATATCAATCTTTTTTTCTTTGCAGTTAAAGGACATAGTGATTCTGAACTTGAGTTAGAATATAACATCTGATATCAAATGATTCTTTATTTTTGCATCATTGTAATGCTGATATCTTTGCATAAATGAATTTCCCTTTCCTGATTACTGTGTGCCTCCTGGATTCCCTACTTTCTATCAGTCATCCCAGACTGAAACCACTGAGCCTTCTTGTCTAATGAGTCCTATCTAGTATATTGTGAAGTCTAGATACACACAAACTTTTTCATTCTAAAATATGTGAAATTTATACAGTACTTCTCAAAATTTAAGGTGCATATAAATCACCTGGGTTTTTTTTAAAACGCAGATTTTTGATTCAGTGGGTGTGAGGTAGGTCCTGAGACTGTATATTTCTAACAAGTTTTCAGGTGGTGGTCATGTTGCTTTACACTCTACCATGGTATTGGTTGCTTGAGTACTACCATCTATGATTGTCTATGTATATGAAACCCAGAGAACTACTACTTTGGCAAATAGGCTTTCAATTCAATAAATATTTATGGAGCATCAGTGGCTAAAAGGTGCACAGAATTGAATAGTATCTATCCTTTGTCTTCAAAAGATTACAATTTAATAAAGAGGATATAAATAAATAGATAAATAAATGCCAAGGATAAAAAACTATAATGCAGAGTAGAAATATATCATAGTGTCATATTGACAGAGAAGCACAAATTGGGAAGTGATGTGATGTGCCAATTATATATAATTGAGGAGAAAGCAAAAAAAGCTTCAGAAGAATAGGCATTTGAGAGGTCTTTGGAAGTAGAATTTCAAGAAAGACAATATGAATAATATAGTAGGAACCACAGGAATAATAAACAGCATTCTGGATTGAAGAAATTCCTAGAACACAGGCACAAAGGTAGAACACTGTGAGGTATCTGGAGAACTCATCAAGAGGTCCTGTCTGGCTGTGCTGTTAGGCAAGTAACATACAGAAGAATATAGGAAGGAAATGTGGAAGAGGTCTAAGAAACAGAGAAGAGCATTTTAAGGGTCACCAGGTGTGAACTTGGCCTATATTCCACATGGGAAAAATCTGCATAATACTCTGTTCAAGGTGTAGCTTGAATATTTTCAGAATGCCTTTTAGACTAGCCTAGACTAGTCATCTCCCTTGAAGTAACGGAGCCTTTTTTACTTTTCCTGTTCAATTCAACAAACATGTAATGTGTAAGATAGAGGATGAGGTAAACAGAGAGCAGGTCCTGAATAACAATTAATCAAGATAATTGTTGACCATGAAAATATATTAATGCAGTAGGACTAGCATAATGACCACAGTTAAGTATATGATTAATGGTATATAAGTGATTTCTATGTAGTGCCTTTACGTATGACATATAGGTGACACTATAAGTATAGTTATGGATGGCAGGAGCTAAATTTAAGAATATCTTTAAGATCCAAGTTCTCAATCACATGCAAGTTCTTCTAGTACTATTTCTGTATATTTATTCTGATTTAACAAGTAAGGCACGTAATTGCCCAGGGACTACTCTGGCTTTCTTGATTCTTTACATATAGTGAAAACATCAGAGTCCTCCATTGTGTCTTTTTTTTTCTACCAGGTAATCAAAGATACAATCCAAGTTAAAAGTAGTGCTTGCTAAGCAAATTAGATTGAAGCCATCCCAAATAAATATGCAACCCAATTAAAAATAGTGCTTTTTTTGTCACTTCTAGACAGTCCCTCTATCCTCCTATTTAAATTAGATGATTGCCCCTTAGATCCCTTTACATAAAATTCTAGAGTTGCCATGTCAAAAGGAATCTTGCACTTTATAGGATTCCCTTCCAATCTGCTCTCAATCTCTGATAGGTTAATTGCCAGTTGCTTTCATCATGTTTCAACATTATACATATGTGACAAATATATATGTTCTCTGTTTTTTTATAATTGAGCAAAGGAATATTCAAAGGGGCAACAACAATGTTTCAAACTCTTCAAAATAATGATGTAAAAATACCAGATATTACAAGCATTTTGGGAAGTGTAGTGGCTCATGGCTCATGATCAGCACTCATGGAGGCTCAAGGTGACACAAAGTAGCAAAGTAACTGTGCCTCAGACACCTTCTTCAGGGTAATGTATTTCACTGAAATATATAACTCCCATTAAAGACCCTTTAAAATTTTAAAGCTGTTTTTTAGGGACTTTTCTTGCTTCACAAAATTTTTTTAAATTGTTTCTTTGCTTCCTAGCGAAGTGGGCATCTGGATGTTTTTTATGTCTACATTTACCACTAGTCAATGGAATGAGTCATTTCCCTGCAGTCAATTAGAATTTGAAAATTTTAAAGTCTATGCTATGTCCGGGAGCAGTTTTATGGCCTTTATCTTATTTTATGAGATTAACTTGAAATCCTTACATTATGAGTGAGCACACATTTGAGACCAATTTTAATGTTTTTCTTGGAAAAATAGTACACTTAGGAGTTAAACTTTGTCCCAACAACTGGTTTTTATTAGTAAGGAGGCTGTTGAAACATAGGACTCAGGAATAATAGAACAGAGGAACAGAATCATTAAAAGATAGCTTTCTGATTATTGAGCTTCAAGTCACCTACTCATTTTTCACCAAAATACCTTGTTAATTCATAAGACATGTATGTACATGTATATTTATATGTGTATATAGATAGGCATTTTCTGTCCAAGGCAGAGAGAGACCACTGACTGTGTTATGGTGGTAAATTATATGATGTAAACTAAAATCTTACACAATATAAATGGTATATAGTTTTTTTTGTTGTTGTTTTTTTTTTTGTTTTTTTTTTGTTTTTTTTGCGGTACGCAGGCCTCTCACTGTTGTGGCCTCTCCCGTTGCGGAGCACAGGCTCCAGACGCGCAGGCTCAGCGGCCATGGTTCACGGGCCCAGCCGCTCCGCGGCATGTGGGATCTTCCCGGACCGGGGCACGAACCCGTATCCCCTGCATCGGCAGGCAGACTCTCAACCACTGCGCCACCAGGGAAGCCCGGTATATAGTTTTAAAAGTAAAAATGTACATCCTTTTACACACTGACAGTGAAAATTAATCAGAATCTACCTTTCCTAAAATAACTTTAAGGCACATGATTAATTTCTCACAAATACCTTCTGGGCACAGTGTCACATGGTTTGTCAGTTAAAACATTTGTTACAAAAACGGCACCAAATTTTGAAGGAGTGGGTACCAAAGGAATATACTTCCTCTTAGGCAAACTTTCTCAATTTGATCAATCACTTTTAGTAGAAAAGGATTTTCCAGGAAGGTTACCATAATCTCCAAATGGCAGGAATTTAGGAGACTGTTAAAATTTTACTGAAATAAAATACATGAAAAAGTTTTAATCTCCTTTTCTGAAAACTGAAAAACAATGTTCTTAATATCAATATTATCAACATTTTGAGCAAAGGAAACACACTATCAAAAAATGTTAACCAATTTTATACTTCCACATTTTAATTCTAAGAAGTTGCACACACTCACTATTTCTTAACCCCATATTCCTTAACATGCCTCAAAGTTTGTCTGAAATAACCATAAACCATGACATCATTGGACATTATTATTAATGAAGACCATGTAAGAGTCTGTGTTGAAAGCCTGATTAAAGCATATTTGAATGACCTTCATAAAATTTTAGAATACCAAGGCTTATGCATGTTGACAGTGAGTGAAATGGGATAACCAGAGATAAAAAGGATTTTTGATCATATGGAAAAAGACATCAATCCAGAATTTAGCCACAAAACATATTTTTGCAGCTACTTAAAATAAAGAGGCTTATAAATCTTTCCCTCTCGCCTCACAGTCCATCTAAGAAGAGAAATCACTTGCAGAAGATAAGTATAGTCTGAAGAAGTAACAGGGAACATTTCACCTTTTGTAATTAGTTTGAATATCAAATTAAAGTTTGCTGTATATATTTTTCCTAGGGTTAAATTAGCAAAAAATCAGATAAATACTGATAAAGATTTAAGTTTTCAAAGAATCTTTTAAGTTATACCATGAATATTTATGTAATCAAAAATGATGAGCCCTATGAAGAAAAACATATTGTGCCCAATGAAAGCAAGTGATAAGGAAATGTGGTTTGGATTGAGGGATCAAGGAAGTGCTTTATGGGGAAGAACATATTTAAGCTGAGACCTGGAAGATTCAAGGTGGAAGAAGTAGCAGGCTTGAAAGCAAAATTGAAAAAAAGCTTGGTGAGCTTGATAAACAGAAAAGAGCTATGTGGCAAGAGAATGGAGATTTCAGGAATGCAAAATTAGAGAATCAGGCAGGCCCAGATAATGTAGAGCTTTGTAAGCTATGGACAAGAATCTGGATTTTATTTTAAGTATAATGAAACTTATAAATGTTGCTTTAAGGGCAGTGACATGATCTAACAAACATTACAAAAAATAAGACACTTGTAGTTATGTGAAAAGTGAACTAAAAGGGGTGAAGAGAAAAATGAGAGATTAGTATGCAAGTCTATTAGACCTGTCTAAGAAGAGATGGTAGTGGCTTTGACTAAGGTGGTGGTACAGGTAATGGAAAGAAGAAGTCAATGTATTTACGATATATGTTGAGATTTGGTAACGAGTTGATATTGAAGGTAAATAAGAGGATGTGTCAAAAATGCTTGGTTTCTGGTGTGGGAAAAGTGCATGGAACTAGGTGCCTTCAATTAAGAAATGAAATTATGGGTTTCGCTGGTGGCACAGTGAATCCACCTGCCAATGCAGGGGACATGGGTTCAAGCCCTGGTCCGGGAAGATCCCACATGCCGTGGTGCAACTAAGCCCGTGCACCATAACTACTGAGCCTGCGCTCTAGAGCCTGCGAGCCACAACTACTGAAGCCTGCGTGCCTAGAGCCCATGCTCCGCAACAAGAAAAGACACCACTATGAGAAACCCGTGGACCACAACGAAGAGTAGGCCCCGCTCGCGGCAACTAGAGAAAGCCCGTGCACAAGGAAGACCCAACACAGCCAAAAATAAATAAATAAACATTTATTTTTAAAAAATGAAATTACCCTTCATGCAACTCATAACAATTATTGAAACTGGTGTGTTGCTGTCTCTATTAGTGTTGTATTGTCTAATTTCTTCCTTCAATTTTGAGAGTTTTTGCTTCATGTTATTTTGGGGCTCTGTTGTTAGGTACATATGTTTTGGGTTGTTTTTTAACTTTTAATAGAGTATAGTTGATTTAAAATATCATGATAGTTTCAGGTGTACAGCACAGTAATTATATAAATTCATATTCTCTTCAGATTCTCTTACAGGTTATTACAAAATATTGAGTATAGTTCCCTATGCTATACAGTAAGTCCTTGTTGGTTATCTATTTATATATAGTAGTGTGTATATGTTAATCCCAACCTCCTAATTTACCCCTCTCCCCACTCCCCTTTTCCCTTTGGTAACCATAATTTTATTTTCTATGTCTGTGAGTCTCTTTCTGTTTTGAATTCTATATATAAGCAATATCATGTGATATTTATCTTTGTCTGGCTTACTTCACTTAGCATGAAAATCTCTAGGTCCAGCCATGTTGCTGCAGATGGCATTATTTCACTCTTTTTTATGGCTGGTAATATTCCATTGTGTGTGTGTATACATACACACACACACACATATATATATATACATATATATATATATATATATGTATATATATATATATATATCACATCTTCTTTATCCATTCATCTGTCAATAGACGTTTACGTTGCTTCCATGTTTTAGATATTGTAAATAGTGCTGCAACGAACACTGGCATGCATATATGTTTTTGAATTATGGTTTTCTCTGAATATATGCCCAAGAGTGGGACTGCAGGTTTGTATGGTAGCTCTATCTTTAGTTTTTAAGGGAAACTCCATACTGTTCTCCATAGTGCTTCACCAATTTACATTAACACCAACAGTGTTGGAGGGTTCCATCTTCTCCACACCCTCTCGAGCATTTATTATTTGTAGACTTTTTGGTGATGGCCACTCTGATCAGTGTGAGGTGATACCTCACTGAAGTTTTGATTTGAGTTTCTCTAATAATTTGTGATGCTGAGCATCTTTTCATGTGCTTTTGGCCATCTGTATGTCTTCTTTGGAGAAATGTCTATTTAGATCTTCTTCCCATTTTTTGATAGGGTCGTTTGTTTTTTTGATACTTAGCTGCATGAGCTGTTTGTATATTTTGGAGATTAATCCCTTGTCAGTCTTATTGTTTGCAAATATGTTCTCTGGTTCAGTAGGTTGTATTTTCATTATGTTTACAGTTTCTTTTGCTGCGCAAAACTCTTATGTTTAATTAGGTCCCATGTGTTTATTTTTGTTTTTATTTCCATTACCCTAGGAAATGGATTGAAAAAGATATTGCTGCTATTTATGTCAGAGTGTCCTGCCTATGTTTTCCCCTAGGAGTTTTATAGTATCTGGTCTTACGTTTAGGTCTTTAATGCATTTTGAATTTATTTTTGTGTGGTGTTAGAGAATGTTCTAATTTCATTCTTTTACATGTGGCTGTCCAGTTTTCCCAGCACAAATGATTGAAGAGACTGTCTTTTCTCCACTGTGTATCGTTGCCTCCTTTGTCATAGATTAATTGCCTATAGGTTTGTGAGTTTACTTCTGAGCTTTCTATCCTGTTCCATTGATCTATAAGTCTGTTTTTGTGCCAGAACCTTACTGTTTTGATTACTGTGGCTTTATAGTCTAGTCTGAAGTCAGGAAGCCTGATTCCTCCAGCTCTGTTTTTCTTTCTCAAGATTGCTTTGGCTATTCGAGGTTTTTTGTGTTTACATACAAATTTAAAATTTTTTTGTTCTAGTCTGTGAAAATACCATTGGTAATTTGGTAGGGATTGCATTGAATCTGTAGATTGCCTTCAGTATTATAGTTGTTTTGACCGTATTGATTCTTCCAATTCAAGAACCTGGTATACCTTTAGGTCTGTTGGTGTCATCTTCAATTTCTTTCATCAGCCACTTATATTTTTTGGAGTACATGCATTTTTGTCTCCTTATGTAGTTTTATTCCTATTTTGTTTTTTAATGCAATGGTAAATCGGAGTGTTTCCTTAATTTCTTTTTCTGATCTTTCATTGTTAGCATATAGAAATGCAAAAGATTTCTGTGTATTAATTTTGTATTTTGCAACTTTACCAAATTCACTGATGAGCTCTAGTAGTTTTCTGGTAGCGTCTTTAGAATTTTCCATGTATAGTATCATGTCATCTGCAAACAGTGACAGTTTTATTTCTTCCTTTCCAATTTGGATTCCTTTTATTTTATTTTTTCCTTTTCTAATTGCTGTGGCTAGGACTTCCACAATGATGTTAAATGAAAGGGGTGAGAGTAGAGACCCTTGCCTTGTCCTCATCTTAGAGGCCATGCTTTCAGCTTTTCACTGTTGAGTATGATGTTAGCTGTAGGTTTGTCATATATAACCTTTATTAGGTTGAGGTGGGTTCCCTCTGTGCCCACTTTCTGGAGAGTTTTTACTCATAAATGGATGTTGAATTTTGTCAAAAGCTTTTTCTGCATCTATTGAGATGATCATATGGTTTTTATTCATCATTTTGTTTTGTTTTTTTGTTTTTGCGGTATGCGGGCCTCTCACTCTTGTGGCCTCTCCCATTGCGGAGCACAGGCTCCGGATGTGCAAGGCTCAGTGGCCATGGCTCACGGGCCCAGCTGCTCCGCGGCATGTGGGATCTTCCCAGACCGGGGCATGAACCCATGTCCCCTGCATCGGCAGGTGGACTCTCAACCACTGTGCCACCAGGGAAGCCCTATTCATCATTTTTAAAATGTGGTATATCACACTAATTGATTTGTGGATACTGAAAAATCCTTGCATCCCTGGGATAAATTCCAATTGATCATGGTGTATGATCCATTTTATGTATTGTTGAATTTGGTTTGCTAGTATTTTGTTGAGGATTTTTGCTATCATCATTTTTGATGATATCATTTTTGATATCATCAGTGATATTGGACTGTAATTTTCTTTTATTGTGGTATCTTTGTCTGGTTTTGGTATCAGCGTGATGGTGGCCTCACAGAATGAGTTTGGAAGTGTTCCTTCCTCTGCAATTTTTTGGAATAGTTTCAGAAGGATAGGTGTTAACTCTCTCTAAATGTTTGATAGAATTCATCTGTGAAGCCCTGTGGTCCTGGACTTTTGTTTATTGGAAGTTTTTTAATCACAGATGCAATTTCAGTACTGTGATTGATCATATTTTCTATTTTTTCCTCATTCAGTTTTAAGAGATTGTACCTGTCTAAGAATTTGTCCATTTCTTCCAGGTTGTCCATTTTATTGGCATATCATTGCCTGTAATAGTCTCTTATGGTCCTATGCATTTCTCTGGTGTCAGTTGTAACTTCTCCTTTTTCATTTCTAATCATATTGATTTGGGCCCTCTGCCTTTTTTTTCTTGATGAGTCTGGCTAAAGGTTTATCATTTTGTTTATCTTTTCAAAGAGGCAGCTTTTAGTTTCATTGATCTTTTCTATTGTTTTGTTCATCTCTGTTTCATTTATTTCTGCTCTGATCATTATGATTTCTTTCCTTCTACTAACTTGGGTTTTGTTTGTTCTTCTTTCTCTAGTTGCTTTAGGTGTAAGGTTAGGTTGTTTATCTGAGATTTTTCTTGTTTCCTGAGGTAACTATAAACTTCCCTCTTAGAACTACTTTTTCTGAAGCTCAAAGGTTTTGGTTCGTCATGTTTTTGTTTCCATTTGTCTCTACATATTTTTGATTTCTTCAGTGATCCATTTGTTATTTAGTATCATATTGTTTAGCCTCTATGTGTTTGGGTTTTTTTACAGTTTTTTCTTGTAGTTGATTTCTAATCTCATAGCATTGTGGTTGAAAAAGATGCTTGATATGATTTCAATTTTCTCAAATTTACCAAGACTTCCTTTGTGGCCCAGTATATGACCTATCTTGGAGAATGTTCCATTCCATTGAAAATGTTCCATTTTCAATGTTCCATTGAAAAGAATGTGTATTCTGCTGCTTTTGGATGGAATGTTCTATAAATATCAATTAAGTCCATCTGATCTAATATGGCATTTAAGGCCTGTGTTTCCTTATTTATTTTCTGTCTGAATGATCTGTCCGTTGATATAAGTGGAGTGTTAAAATGCCCCATTATTATTGTTACTGTCAATTTCTCCTTTTATATCTGTTAACGTTTCCCTTATAATATTGAGGTGCTCCTGTGTTGGGTGCATATATGTTTATAATTGTTATATCTTCTTCTTGGATTGATCCACTGATCATTATGTAGTGTTCTTTGTCTCTTGTACCAGTCTTTATTTTAAAGTCTATTTTGTCTGATAGAAGTATTGCTACTCCAGCTTTCTCTTGATTTCCAATTGCATGAAATAACATTTTCCATTCCAATTGCATGAAATAACATTTTCCATTCCCTCACTTTCAGTCTGTATGTGTCTCTAGATCTGAAGTGGGTCTCTTGTAGACAGCATATATATAGGATTGTTCTTGTATTGATTCAGCCAGTCTGTGTCTTTTGGTTGGAACATTTAACCCATTTACATTTAAGGTAATTGTTGATATGTATGTTCTTATTGCCATTTTGTTAATTGTTTGGATTTGTTTTTGTAAGTCTTTTTATTCTTCCTTTCCTCTTTGTTCTCTTCTTTTGTGATTTGATGACTATTTTTAGTGTTATATTTGGATTCCTTTTTTCTTTTCTGTTTGTATATTTATTATAGATCTTTGGTTTGTGGTTACCATGAGGTTTTGATATAGCAGTCTATACATATACATGATTTTTTTCAAGTTACTGATCTCTTAATTTCAAATGCATTTCAAATATCCTGGATTTGTACTCTCCTCCTGTCACAAACACTGGTTTTGATATCATATTTGTGTGTGGATGATTTCCTACCTTTACTGTATGTTTGCCTCAGAGATCTCTTAAACTATCATAATTTCTTTTCATTCTTTCTTATTTATTCTGTTCCATGGCAGTGATTTCTACCACTCTGTCTTCTGGCTCATTGGTTCATTCTTCTGCTTCATTTATTCTGCTAGTAATTCCTTCTAGTGTATTTTTCATTTTAGTTATTGTTTTCTTCAACTCTGTTTGGTTGTTCTTTATATTTTCTGTCTCTTTGCTAAAAACTTCTTCTAACTTCTTGCTCTGTGCATGCATTCTTTTCCCAAGTTCTTGGATCATCTTTGTGATCATTACTCTGAACTCTTTCTCATGTAGATTGCCTATCTCCACTTCACTTAGTTATTGTTCTGAGGTTTTATTTTGTTCCTTTGTCTGGAATATATTCCTTTCCCATCTCATTTTGTTTACATTTCTATTTGTATGTTTATGTATGTAGTAGCTTAGTTACTTTTCTTGACCTTGGAGAAGTGGCCCTCTGTAGGGGATGTCCTATGTGTCCCAGCAGTACACTCCTCTCTCATCACCCAAGGGCCAGGGACCAGCTGGTTAGAGGGTAGGTTCTGACCTGTGTTTGCAGGCTCAGTTCTGCGGGCTGCATGATTGTAGTTTTCTTGCTTTTGCTGTCTGCCCTCTGGTGGGTGAGGCTGGTCTGGAGGCTTATGCAGGCTTCCTGGTGGAAGGGGCCAGTGCCTGCCCACTGGTGGGTGGAGCTGTATCTTGACCCTCTGGTGGGTAGGGAGGTGTCTAGAGGTGTCTGTCAGCTTGACTAGAGGTGGCTGTCGGCTCAGGAAGTCTTTAGGTGGCCTGTCTGCTGATGGGTGGGACTGTGTTCCTGCCACATCAGTTGTTTGGCCTGAGGCATCCCAGCATTGGTGCTTATAGGCTGTTGGGTGGGGCCAGGTCTTGGTGCCAAGGACCCAAAATATCTGCCTCTAGCCAGAGTTCATATAGGTTTCCCCTATGTCTGCCACCAGATTTTATGACCTCAGAAAGAGCCACAGCCACTCCTGACTCCCTGGGAGACCATCCAAGACCAGCAAGTAGGTCTGGCACAGGCTCCTATGGAGTCACTGCCTTTGGTCTGGTTTCCACTGTGCATGAGAACTTGTGTGTGCCTTCCAAGAGTGGAGTCTCTGTTTCTCCCAGTCGTGTGGAGCTTCTGCAGTTAAGCCCTGCTGGCCTTCAAAGCCAAATGCTCTGGGGGCTCCTCCTCCTGATGTCAGATCCCTAGG
This sequence comes from Mesoplodon bidens, assembly GCF_964165515.1. Lineage (NCBI taxonomy): Eukaryota > Metazoa > Chordata > Mammalia > Artiodactyla > Ziphiidae > Mesoplodon > Mesoplodon bidens. The sequence goes on from NC_138161.1 coordinate 133,377,713, forward strand.
CTGTGGAGCCTGACATGGGGCTCAGGACTCTCACTCCTTGGGAGAATCTCAATGATATAATTATTCTCCAGTTTATGGGTTGCCCATCTGGGTGGAATGGGATTTGAGTATACTGCGAGTGCACCCCTCTGACCATCTTGTGGTTTCTTCTTTATGTCTTTGGATGTAGAGTATAGCATCTCTTTTGGTAGATTCCAGTCTTTTTTATCGATGGCTGTTCAACAGTTAGCTGTGATTTTGGTGTGCTCATGAGAGGAGGTGGACTCAAGGTCCTTTTACTCCACCATCTTGTCTCCAATCCTAGGTACATATATTTATACCTATTCTATCTACCTAATGGATTGACCATTTTATCATTATAAAATGTTCTTCTCTCTAGACACAATTTTGTTCTGAAAGTCTGTTTTGTCTTATATTAATATAGCCCCTTACTCTTTCTTTGGTTTAGTGTCTTTGTTATATTTTCCCACCTTTCCCTTTCAATCTACTTGTGTTTTTGAATCTAATGTGTCTTTTGTAAAAAGTAAATAAGTAGGTAATTAAAAAATCTGTCTTTTAATCTCTGCCTTTTGATTGGAGTAATTTCTCCATTTACATTTAACATATTCATTATTTCATTTAGCATAATACTCTCCTAGTTCATCCATGTTGCTGTAAATGGTAAATTTTCATTCTTTTTTATGGCAGAGTAGTATTCCATTGTGTGTGTGTGTATGTGTGTGTATCACATCTTCTTTATCCATTCATCTGTTGATGGACACAGGTTGCTTCCATAACTTGGCAATTATAAATATTGCTGCTATGAACACTGGGGTTCATATATCTTTTCAAATTAGTGTTCTGTTTTTGTTTTTTCTTGGATATATATATATATACCCAGGAGTGGAATTGCTGCATCATATGGTAGTTCTCCTTTTAGTTTTCTGAGAGACCTCCATACTGTTTTCCACAGTGGCTGTGCCAATTTACATTCCCTCTTGCAGTGTACAAAGGTTCCTTTTTCTCCACATCCTTGCCAACATTTGTTATTTGTGTTGCTTTAGATAATAGCCATTCTGACAAGTGTGAGGTGATATCTCATTGTGACTTTGATTTACATTTCTCTGATGATTAGCGATGTTGAGCATCTTTTTTTGTTGTTGTTGTTCCTCTATTCCCTTATTACTGTCTTCTTTTGTGTTAGATTTATTTTTAGTATACCATTTTAATTTTCTTGTTTTTAATTAGTTTTGAGAGATTTTTTTTGGTTTTGTGGTTGTCCTGGGAATTTTATTTGATATCTTATTCCAGTTTAGATTGATACCAAATTAATTTCAATAGCATACATATATTCTTTGTTCTGATAGAGAGCCATTCTCTCTCTCTTCCTTTGTTCTGTAATTGTCATACAAATTACATTTTATACAAGGTCATCAACAAAGTTTATAATTATTACTTTATGCATTTGCCTTTGAATAAAATGGTAGAAAAAAAGAATTACAAAAAGACATTTATTCTTTTATATTTACTTATGTAGATATGTTTACTGATGCTCTTTATCTCTTCATGTGGATTCAAGTTACTGTCTAGTGTCCTTTCATTTCAGCCTTAAGAACTCTCTTTAGTAATTATTGTAGGGTGGGATTGTTACACACATATTCTCTAAGTTTTTTTTTTTCCTAGCAATGTTGTCTTAATTTATCCTTCATTTTTTGAAGGATAGTTTTGCCATATATAGAATTTATATCTTTATACCTTAGGAGGCTACAACAGAACAAATGTAAACATATGCACCTAACAACAGAGCCCTCAAATAAATGAACTTTTAAAAAAGTTTACAGACTTCTTTTCCCAACACTTTGAATGTCATTGCACTGCTTTTTGGACTCCATGGTTTCTAACAAAAGTCAGCTTTTATGGGCTGCCCTGGTGGCGCAGTGGTAGAGAGTCTGCCTGCCGATGCAGGGGACACGGGTTCGTGCCCCGGTCCGGGAAGATCCCACATGCCGCAGAGTAGCTGGGCCCGTGAGCCAAGGCCACTGAGCCTGTGCATCCGGAGCCTGTGCTCCACAATGGGAGAGGCCACAACAGTGAGAGGCCTGTGTACTGCAAAAAAAAAAAAAAAAAAGTCAGCTTTTAAATCTTTTTAAGAAATGCTAGTATATAACTTCTTTTTGTTTTGTTGCTGTCAAGATTTTCTCTTCATCTTTGACTCTTCTCTACTGGACTGTGATATGCCTAGTTGTGATTATTTTTCAGTATTATTTTACCTGGAATTCATGGAGATTCTTGGATGAGTAGCTTAATATTTTTCATGAAATTTGGGACATTCTTGACCAATATTTCTTCAAATATCATTTCTGTTCTTTCTCTCTCTCTCCTGTTCATGAAATTCCTGTTCTGTGTACGTTGGAGTGCTTTTTGGTGTCTCTCAAGTCTCTGAGGCCCTGTTCATCATTTTATTCCTTTACTCTGCTCCTCAGACTGGATAATCTCTCTTGAAGTATGAAGTCTGATGATTCTTTCTTCTGTTAACTGAACTCTGTTTTTGAGTCCCTCTGATGAATTTTTTCCCCCAGTTATCATACTTTTCAATTGCAGAACTATTTATATTTGGGTCTTAAGTTTTTAAAAAACTTTGGTGAGACATTGTTGTCATATTTCTCTATTTCTTTAGATATGATTTTCTTTAGCTCTTTAAACATATTTATAATAGATCTTTTAACATTATTATGTACTACTAAGTCTAAAATCTGAGCTCCCTCAGGGACATTATGTTTTAGCTCTTTTCTGCCTTTTTATGTGGCACATTTTTTGCTTTGTTTTTTCATGTCTCTTAAGTTTTTGTTGAAAACTGGAAATTTTAGATAATATATTGTAGATCTTTGGTATCAAGTCTCTCCCCACTGCTCAGATTTCACTGTTGTTGCTGGAATTTTGTTTTCCTTGTTGTTTTCTCATTGTTGTGTATTGCTCAGAGATTCACCTGGACTAATTCTGTAGATTTTGTATTTCCTTCATTGTGCAACCATTGAATTCCCTGGATTTTTTAAATTAAATTATAAGTTTTAAAATATTTTAGGGCTTCCCTGGGGGCACAGTGGTTGAGAGTCCGCCTGCCGATGCAGGGGACACGGGTTCATGCCCTGGTCCGGGAAGATCCCACATACCGTGGAGTGGCTGGGCCCGTGAGCCATGGCCGCTGAGCCTTCTGTGCTCTGCAATGGGAGAGGCCACAACAGTGAGAGGCCCGCATACCTCAAAAAAAAAAAAGTTTTTAAATATTTTTTTTTTTTTTTTTTTTTTTTTTGCGGTATGCAGGCCTCTCACTGTTGTGGCCTCTCCCGTTGCGGAGCACAGGCTCCGGACACGCAGGCTCAGCGGCCATGGCTCACGGGCCCAGCCGCTCCGCGGCACATGGGATCTTCCCGGACCGGGGCACGAACCCGTGTCCCCTGCATCGGCAGGCGGACTCTCAACCACTGCGCCACCCGGGAAGCCCTAAATATTTTAATTTAATTTAAAACAATTCTTACATAAAATTTTAAACCTGCCTTCCTATGAATCACCTCTGATTTGGGTTAAGAGGTCAGCAAGTCCAATTTTTGATGAGAAAATATCCTTAAATATGTTGTCTGTATATCTTCTCCCTTTTTCCAAGGAGGTCTGTGTTAGAAAGCATGCTTTCAAACTTCAGGTCATTTATAAGACAACCATAGCTTTCATTTACTGCTTGCTCAGGGCCTCAAGTTCAACCAGCAATTAAAAGAGCTTTCTTTTTAACCAAGTCTTTCCTGGGCTGTATACATGCTTTTAAAGTTTTTTAGATGTCCAGAGTTATGTTGGAGGTTTTCAAGTTTTCCTGTAGCCATTTTATTCTCCAAGATTTCCTTTTAAATTCCTGACCAGGCTTTTTTTCTTTTCCCCAATTGAAATAATAGCTTTAGACAGCTGCAATGTTGCTACCAGACTGGAATTGTTTCAGTAATGACCTGAGGGTAGTACCCCTCTTTTCCCCCACTTGACTAAGCTGAAATCTGAGTTAAATAAAATAGAATAAAAAGGTGTAATATGTCAGTAACAGAGATTTCCCATGGAGCTGAATGTTTGAACATTATATTAACTGTATTCTGGAGGTGGCATTTCTTAGAACTCCAAAAAAGTACAGTCCTGTCCACTGGCTGCAGGACTGTTAGCATTTCATGCCTTTTGCAACATTGGAGTATTGAGAGCAGAGAGACGGGAATAGCCCCAACTTAAAATATCATAGACCCCACTCTCTAGAGACATTCAATAGTTGCCCTTGCATAGATGACTTTGTTCCTGTTCTGATCATTCCTATTCCTTCCACTGATGCAGGAGGGCTCCAATAACCTAAATAGCATAAGCTGGCTGAACACAGGACATCCACCATTGGGCAGATGAGACTGTCAGTTTATTCATCACATACACGCACAGCCTGTGGGAAGAGGACATCACATGCCATGCAAGGCCACACAGAGGCTGCACTTGGAAATACAGTGAGGCAGAAAAGGCTGTGGGAGATAGGCTTTGTAGTAACAGGGGTGTGGGGTGCCCTTTTTTGTCTCAGGAGGATGGGACTTGTTTGAATAATTTTGCTGGCTGGCACAGTGGTGAAACCAGTTAGACTGAGGGACAGGTAGAATGCAGCTTGCACAGCAGATGGGGGAACTACCTGGGCAGGGAGCCTTCCTGACTGGGGTAGTGAGAGGCATATCTGTCGAGGGCAGAGGAAGTCCTGGCTGGGCCTCTGGGGCCCTATCAGGCTCAAAGATATCATGGCAGCGCATGGAATTTCAAGCCTTGCAATACAGCCCTTAGCTTTGGTTAATTTCTAGAGTTCTAGAAATGGTTACTTTTAGTTGTTGTGTCAGTATTTTTGTCATTTTTGTAAGAGAGTGAGTGAATTGAAGTCATTCTTCAATTTTCCTTGATTTGAGCATTAGAATTTGGTTTTTGGCTGATGAAAGGCTCACCATCAAATGGACTCAGCCACTGGGACTTTAGGAAAGATCTGATCAAAGTGATCCTTCTCAAAGGGCTGTCATGCTGCATGGAATTTTTCAAATGTGTCAGTTTTTTGTGTAGATATAATTGGGAGAACAGACACACAAAGCTAAAAGATATTAATTCAAAATGTTAATAATGGTTTTCCCCTCTGGGTGATTTGGTTAAATTGACATTATTGTTTATCTTCATATTATTCTATATTTTAGAAATTTATATAATAACCATGTATCATTTGAATACTCAGAGGGATGAAAAAAATCTCTCCCCCTTTATAATGGCTGACAATTGACAGTGATAATTTAGAGTCATGGCATAATGCCATTATCAGATTAATAATAACCCAGTAATTATTTAAGAGGAAATATGGTTTATGAGAAATGACTTAGTTTTCGGAGTAACATCTTTATCTCAATTTTTAATTCACCATTTTATATAATTTCTATATTTGAGTGTTAGTTTCCATGTCTTTAAAAATAGGAATAATAAAACTGTACAGGGTTGTTATAAGAATTAAATAAGATAATACAATGAAAATTGAGCACTTAGTGAATTCTCAATAAATGTTAGGTGAAAGTTCCCTCCATAGCAGAAGTCAAGGAATGCTGGTGTAGTACACAGTGGTGGTATTACTGTGGCAGAATGAAGAGAAGGAAAAGTTATGTGAATTACACGCAGAACAGCCTCGTTGTGACTGGGCGGTGGGCACTTGCTTAGGGAGGGGGGCACAAAGGCTTCCAAGATTTCACAAAAGCCAAACATCACTGATTTAACATTTGTGATTCGACCTGGACCTGGCTTATCTCTATACTATAGACTAAAACATTTTTTTTCAGTTTCATTTTTGCAACCACACTTAGTCTACACTTATGCCACATTTATGCTAAAGTTACTCTACGGTTTCTATGTTTACCCCACACTTACTCTTTTTTGATTGTTGTATATGCTTAGGTCTTTGACATTCTTATTAAGATACTGCAAAATATGTTTCTATAATTTTAATAGTTTTCTTTCCTTAGTTATTTGTGTTTTCTACACATTTTATATAGATTTTCTAAATAGTTTCAGGAATCCCATGGTGGATATCAGATGCCACAGACTTGAAGTTTTATTTTTTTATTTGCCTCTGTTACTTTTGGCATCATCATTCATCTGCGACCCTACCTTTTAGAAATGAGTTGGTATTTATAATTAAAGATTGATTCTGTATATAAACTCATGCTATGTTTATATCCATGTAAAAATGAATATGGCTACATGTTTTATATAAACTTACACATAGACAGGTATCTGTGTTATAATAAATTATAACATGGTAAAATTCTAGTTTGTTCTATGTAACCTACATTGTCTTGATTTCTGATTTTTAACTTTTCATTTTACCAATAAGTATAAAGAGTATATATAAATTTATTTTTACACTTTAGCAAATTATTAAATATTATAACCAGTTTTAGCAATTAAGATGAATATTGAAGATTTCAAAGTTCTTAATGTTCTTAAATATATCTGTCTAATGTTTTACAAAAATTCCTACATTCATTGATTAATGTGAAGTAGTGCTTTCTAAGGCTATTATGTGCTGAAAATCTATGGTCAAAGGATGAGAAATCCAGCTGCTTCTATTGCTGCAGTAGATTTGGAATAAAAGTTCTAATGTTTCTCAAAGAAAAAAATAAACTGTACTCTAAAGGTTTCCACCACTGCCCCCCCTCCCCAAGTAGGAAAAAAAGTAGCCCTGGAAAAACTTGTGCATGCTTTGTCTTTTCTGTAAAACTGTGAAAACACACCAAGGCAGCTAGTTTACTCATCCTTGATTTCCCCAGATGGCTGAATTCCCATTAACTCACCAGAGAATAATATGCAGACCCAGAGCCTTTACATGTCATTTTGACAAGACATAACGTCCGGTCTTGTTTGTGTACGCCTTTCGCTTCTACCTCAAGCCTGCTTCACTACTGGTGGTCTGCCTGTGTGCAACACAGATGTTTCTCTCTCCGCTGCATGTTTTATTTTTCAAGTAGCTTCGGAGAGCATATGTTTCCATGTGAGCTTGTTCCTTCCTTCTTCCAACACCTTCTTGTGCTACATAAACAATCTTCATCTGCCCCCTCAGATCTGGGGCGCACCAGACTTTCACAGATGTCGATTTCTTTTTCAGACTGTGCCTCTGGTGAACACTGTCTTCTGATAATGTCTCCCTTCCTTTCTGTTCCAAATGACTTGGAATGCAGATTTTTTCCCTCCTTTCAACTCAGTTTCCTTCTGTGACCCCAGCATGTTTTCGTCCCCTTTCTTCTAAGTCTGTCTTTGTACTAGCTCTCCAGATGGGATCAAGGATGAGCTCTTCCAGCTCCTCATTTTATTCTCCTTAGGACTGTTTGGTTTGCAGGGGAATAAGAGGCAAACTACACAGGTTAAATATTTCACATGTGGGGCCACCTATATCTTTCTCATTTGTTTCCTTTTGAGGGTTTTTCACATTTTACTTATTTGGTAGCTGCTATGTTTATTTTTCCATTTTTGTGTTCATTACAAAGAAGGACACCACAAATATATGCATATAAATATAATATTGTGTATAAATACATAGAAAACATAAGGTAACAGATGTTTTGATACCAATTTTTGTTTTCTTTTGTAAAAGAGGCACCTCAGCTTCTCTTTCACTTATTCAACATGTATTTGTTGAGGAGGTGCTATGTGCCAGAAAGTCCTCTGGGTGCCAGCATTAGGGTCCTAAAGAAAGCAGAAAAGGTCTCCCTTCAACAGGAATTTGTATTCTAGTGTGAGAGACAGCTAATGAACAAGCACACATAGAATTAAGATAATTATGAGGGGATGCCGACTGAGCTGAAAATCCAAATGATAAACAGGAGGCTGGATGCAAAACTCATGATAATGAGAACTCTGGGGTGGGGTGGGGGAGGAACAAGTGCAGAGTCCCTACAGAAGGATTGATGTTGGCATCGCTGAGAAACAGAAGAGATGTCACCGTGACTGACATGTCATAATGAGCATGGTGGAGAGGGGAGGACACACTGTTGGAGAGGGAAGTCTGGGGCCAGATCATTTAGGGCATCTGAAGGCAAGGTAAGAATTCTCAGTTTTCTTCCAAATGCCCTGAGAAGCCATGGAGGCTTTTAAATAAGGAAGCAACATGATCTGACTTACGTTTTTGAAACATCACTTTGGTAACTGTGATAATTTCTTGTAGTGCTCTCATTTTTTTTTATTTTTAAAGACATTATTATTATTATTTTTTTTTCTTTTTGCGGTATGCGGGCCTCTCACTGTTGTGGCCTCTCCCGTTGCGGAGCACAGGCTCCGGACGCGCAGGCCCAGCGGCCATGGCCCACGGGCCCAGCCGCTCCGCGGCATATGGGATCCTCCCAGACCGGGGCACGAACCCGTATCCCCTGCATCGGCAGGCGGACTCTCAACCACTGCGCCACCAGGGAGGCCCCTAAAGACATTATTTTTTAATGCAGTTTTAGGTTCACAAAAAAGTTGAAAGTGAGGTACAGAGATTTCCCATATACCTCCTGTGCCCACACATGCATAGCCTCCCCCATTATCAATATCACTCACCAGAGTGGTACATTAGTTATAATTGATGAATCTACATTAACACATCCTAATTACCCAAAGCCCATAGTTTACCTTAGGGTTCACTCTTAGTGTACATCCTATGGGTTTGGACAAATATATAATGACATGTATCCATCATTTTAATACCATAGAGTTTTCACTACCCTAAAAATCCTCTGTGCTTCACCTGTTCATTCCTTCCTCTCATCCCACCAAAGACCACTGGTCTTTTTACTGTCTCCGTAGTTCGGCCTTTTTCAGAATGTCATATAGTTGGAATCATACAGTATGTAGCCTTTTCAGATTGGCTTCTTTCACTTAGTAATTATGACTTTAAGGTTCCTCCATGTCTTTCATGGCTTGATAGATCATTTCTTTTTAGCACTGAATAATATTCCATTGTCTGTCATGATTTTTTAAATTAACAATCTTAATATAATTGTGATCAACCATAAAGTGACTTATTTTCAGAGAAGACTTTGCTAACTCTTGTTATTTTTCTCTCTCTCCCCTTAACCGGCCTGCAGTATTTTTAGTAGAATGTTGATGACCTCTCCATATTTCAAATTCGTTACCTTGGGTTACAAAGATTTCTGGGATTTTACCCTTGAACCTCTTTCCTTACTTCAGGGATTTCCCCTCCCATGACCAACACATTGTATTGTAAACCTCACTCTACTGAACCATGTCCTGGTCTCACCAAGCCTTGTGCATCTATCCCTGCTCATATGCATGAGCATCTTCTGTTCCTTCCCATCACCTGTTTGGGAAGCATCTAATCCCCCCTCTCCCCTGGGAACTTCCTCTATGAAGCTTCCTGACCACCTTCTGTGTACTCTTCCCATACTCTGCACAGGCTTCTATTAAAAATCCCCCAATATAAATATTTATAAATGAGTTGTGAATTGGGAAATGCTGGAGAGCTAGAAAGGACAAACAAACATTGTGAAGGGCCTTGAAGGCAGGTTAAAAACTTGTTTACTTTAACCTTAAAGCTGTAGAGGGACTCCTGAAGAATTTCAGTGTGAGAGTAACAAGATCAGAATTGCCCTTTAGAAAGTTCACTCTGGCAATATACCAGCAAGATGAGTGAGTGGGATGAGAAAAATGAGACTGGAAGCAAGCTATTGCTTTAGGTTAGATAAGACATGACGGGAGCTTGAAACATTCACATACACACACACAGAAATAACAGTGGAAATAGAGAAGAAAGGATGGTTTCAGAAAGACTTAAACAGTGCCTAACTAACTGATGAGCAGTGTGTAGGTGAAAGTAATTCAGTAATAGAAAATGAGGGAGAGAATAGAATCTAGGATCCCCCCCCCCCCCATTTCTGTCTTGAGCCTCAAGGTGGAGAATGGTGCAATTCACTAATGCAGACATACAGAATAAATGTTTGGGTGGTATCTTTTCACACCACCCATTTTAACAATTATTGTTTTTTACATGCCAACACTGAGCTTCCCATTTTACAAGTTAACACGTTCTCTGCTTTTTCACCTTTATTTACCTTATGACTTAAGTTTTTTATATATTAATTCTGAATTTCTGAACTACCTGTAGTAATGCTAAAGTAGAAGAATTAGGCATTTCCTTACTCTTTTTTATAGATGAAATAAAAGTGTTCCCTAGTGGGCAGGTGTTGTATTGGAAGCAAGTTGGATGAGTTTGGGGATACACTTGGTGGGGACTCAGGAGAAATTAAGGCAGGGACAGGAATGGATTTGGGATTTTTTCCTTCTTTCCTCACCATCTCATAATGCCTCTGCCCTCCTACTACCAAATTATTTGATTTCCATTTAAGAGATGATACCCAATAACTATTTCCTTAATACTTCATATATTCCTCACAAATGAGTAATAGTAATCTTTCTTCAAATGATAAAGAAGGTTTAGGTCCTTCAAATATGGAAAGATTTGGCAGGTTTTTTAAAAGCAAACTTCCTCTTTGTCACAGATGTTTTTAAACTGAAAAAAAACCATACTGAGATTTGTTTAGAAAGAGTACATGCAATTTTGTTCTAATTGTGGTGTATCCCCCTAACTCACTTTTTGAGTTTGACTCCATAAATGGATTTGCCCATTTAAGACTTTTAGCAAACTCATATTTTCAGAGTATGAAAGACATTTACTCTAACTGGAGAAAAGAGGGGATTTGATAACATAAACCAAAAGATCATTGCCAGATAATTTACATTGATTTATAAAAATGCATTCAAGATTCCAGGACAAGATGGCAGAGAAGAAGGACCTGAGCTCACCTCCTCTAATGAAAACACCAAAATTACACTAACTCACTAACTGCTCAACAACCATTGACAAAAAAGACTGGAACCTACCAAAAAAGATATTTTACTTCCAAAGACAAAGAATAAGCCACAGTGAAAAGGTAGGGGGGTGCATTTGTGATACAACCAAGTCCCATACCCTCTAGGTTGGTGACCCACAAGCTAGGAAAATAATTATTATATCTCAGAGGTTCTCCCAGAGGAGTGAGACCTCTGAGCCCCACATCAGACTTTTCAGCCTGGGGGTCTGGTATCAAGAGGAGGAGCCCCCAGAGCATCTGGTTTTGAAGGCCAGCAAGGCTTGATTGCAGGCGTTCCATGGGACTGGGGGAAATGGATCCCTATTCTTGAAGGGTGCATGCAGGGTCCTGTGGGCACTGGGGACCAGGGGAAAAATCAGTGACTTCATAGGAGCCTGTGCCAGACCTACCTGCTTTCCTTGGAGGGTCTCCTGGTGTTGGGGGCAGCTTTGGCTCACTACAGGGACAAGGACACTGCTGGCGGAGGTACTGGGGGAGTACTCATTGGTGTGAGCTGTCCTGGAGGCTGCCATTTTGATGCCAAGACCTGGCCCCACCCAACAGCCTTTAGGTTCCAATGCTGGGATGCTTCAGGCAAAACAACCAACAGGGTGGGAACACAAGCCCCACCCATCAGCAGACAGGCTGTTGAAAGTCTTCCTGACTTCACAGCCACCTCTAAACACACCCCTTGACATGGCCCTGTGCACCAGAGGGACAAGACCCAGCTCCAACCAACAGTGCATAGGCACTAGTCTCTCCCACCAAGAAGCATGCACAAGGCTCTTAGACCAGCCTCACCCACTAAGGGGGCAGACACTAGAAGCAAGAGAGCTACAGTGCTGCAGGCTGTTGGACCACAAAAACAGAAAGTTAGTTAGTTAGACAAATGAGATGGCAGAGGAATATGTTCCAGACAAAGGAACAAGGTAAAACCCCAGAAAAACAACTAAGTGAAGTGGAGATAGGCAATCTACCCAAAAAATAATTCAGAGAAATGATAGTAAAGATGATCCATGATCTCAGAAAAAGAATGGAGGCACAGACCAAGAAAATACAAGAAATAAAAGCTGTAAGATATAAAGAACAAACAGAGTTGAACAATACAGTAACTGAAATGAAAAATACACTAGAAGGAACTAATAGCAGAATAAATGAGGTAGAAAAATGAATAAGTGAGCTGGAAGACAGAATGGTGGAAATCACTGCCATGGAACAGAAAAAATAATGAAAAGAAATGAGGATAGTTTAAGAGCCTTCTAGGACAATGTCAAATGCATCAACATTCACATTATAGAGGTCCCAGAAGGAGAAGAGACAGAGAAAGGATCTGAGAAAATATTTGAAGAGATAATAGCTGAAAAATTCCCTAACATGGGAAAGTAAACAGTCAACCAAGTCCAGGAAGTGCAGAGAGTCCCATACAGATAAACCCAGAGGAACACACTGAGACACACACTAATGAAATTAGCAAAAACTAAAGACAAAGAGTAAATATTAAAAGCAACAAATAACATACAAGGGATTCCCCATAAGGTTATCAGCCAGTTTGTCAGCAGAAACTCTACAGGCCAAAGGGAGTGGCATAATATATTAAAAGTCATGAAAGGAATAAACCTACAATCAAGAATATTATACCCAGTAAGGCTCTCATTCAGATTGAATGGAGAAATCAAACACTTTACAGACAAGCAAAAGCTAAGAGAATTCAGCACCACTAAATCAGTGTTACAACAAATTCTAAAGGAAATTCTCTATTTGGAAAATAAAAGGCCACAACTAGAAACAAGAAAATTACAGGGCTTCCCTGGTGGCAAAGTGGTTGAGAGTCTGCCTGCCAATGCAGGGGACACAGGTTCATGTCCTGGTCTGGGAGGATCCCACATGCTGCAGAGCAGCTGGGCCCGTGAGCCAGCTACTGAGCCTGCACATCCGGAGCTCCGCAACGGGAGAGGCAACAATAGTGAGAGGCCTGTGTAACACACACACACACACACACAAAGAAAATTACAAATGGGAAAGCTCACCGGTAAAGGCAAACATACAGTAAAGGTAGGAAATTATCCACACGTAAATATGACATCAAAACCAGCAATCATGAGAAGAAGAGAGAACAAATGCAGAATATTGGAAATGAGGAGACCAGCAACTTAAAACAATCTTGTATATATATAGACTGTCATCAATTCCTCATTGTAAAGGCAAACAAAAAACATACAATAGATATATGCACAAAAAAGAAAAAGGAACACAAACACAACAATAAAGATAGTCATCAAATCACAAGAGAAGAGAACAAAGCAGGAAGGGAAGAAAAAAGACCTGCAAAAACAAATCCAAAACAATTAACGAAATGGCAATACAAACATACTTATCAGTAATTACTTTAAATGTAAATGGATTAAATGCTCCAACCAGAAGACATAGAATGGCTGACTAGATACAAAAACAAGACCCACATATATTCTGTCTACAAGAGACCCACTTCAGACCTAGGGACACATAGAGTCTGAAAGTGAGGGGATGGAAAAAGATATTCCATGCAAATGGAAATCAAAAGAAAGCTGGAATAGCAATACTCAGATAAAATAGACTTTAAAATAAGGACTGTACAAGAAACAAACAAGGACATTACATAATGATCAATGGATCAATCCAAGAAGAAGATAAAACAATTGTAAATATATATATGCACCCAATACAGGAACACTTCAATATATAAGGCAAACGCTTACAGCCATAAAAGGAAAAATTGACAGTAATGCAATAATAGTGAGGGACTTTAACACCCCACTTACATCAATGGACAGATCATCTAGACAGAAAATCAATAAGGAAACACAGGCCTTAAATGCTACATTACCAGATGGACTTAATTGGTATTTATAGAGCATTCCATCCCAAAGCAGCAGAATACATATTCAAGTGCACATGAAATATTCTCCAAGATAGATCACATACTGGGCCACAAAGGAAGACTTGGTAAATTTAAGAAAATTGAAATCATATCAAGCATCTTTTCCAAACAAACACAATGCTATGAGATTAGAAATCAACTACAAACTGTAAAAAATGCAAACATGCAGTTAACAGGCTAAACAATATGCTACTAAACAACCAATGGATCACTGAAGAAATCAAAGAGGAAATCAAAAAATACCTAGAGACAAATGAAAACAAAAACACGATGATCCAAAACCTATGGGATGCAGCAAAAGCAGTTCTAAGAGTTAAGTTTATATTTACCTCAGGAAACAAGAAAAATCACAGATAAACAACCTAACCTTACACTTAAAGCAACTAGAAAAAGAACAAACAAAACCCAGAGTTAGTAGGAAAGAAATCATAAAGATCAGAGCAGAAATAAATGAAACAGAGATGAAGAAAACGCTAGAAAAGATCAATGAAACTGACAGCTGGTTCTTTGAAAAAATAAACAAAATTGATAAACCTGTAGCCAGACTAAGAAAAAAAGGGAGAGGGTTCATATCAATAAAAATAGAAATGAGAAAGTAGAAGTTACATCTGACATCACAGAAATACATAGGACCATAAGAGATTATTACAGGCAACTATATGCCAATAAAATGGACAACCTAGAAGAAAGGGACAAATTCTTAGAAAGGTACAATCTCCCAAGACCGAACCAGGAAGAAATAGAAAATATGAACAGACCAGTCACAAGTATTGAAAATGAACCTGTGATTAAAAAACTCCCAACAAACAAAAGTCAGGGACCAGAGGGCTTCACAGGCGAATTCTATCAAACATTTAGAGAAGAGGTAATACCTAACCTTCTGAAACAATTTCCAAAAAATTGCAGAGGAAGGAGCACTCTCAAACTCATTCTATGAGGCTACTATTACCCTGATACCAAAACCAGATAAAGATACCACAAAAAAGAAAAGTACTGTCTAATATCACTAATGAACACAGATGCAAAAATCTTCAACAAAATAATAGCAAACCAAATTCAACAATACATAAACAGGATCATACACCATGATCAAGTGGGATTTATCCCAGGGATGCAAGGAGTTTTCAATATGCACAAATCAATCAGTGTGATAATCCACATCAACAAATTGAAGAACAAAAAACATATGATCATCTCAATAGATGCAGGAAAAAGCTTTTGAAAAAATTCAACACCCATTTATGATAAAAGCTATCCAGAAAGTGGGCATAGGGGGAGTCCACCTCAACAAATAAGGGCCATATATGACAACCCTTCAGCTAACAGCATACTCAATGGTGAAAAGCTGAAAGCATTTCCTCTAAGATCAGGAAAAGACAAGAATGTCCACTCCCACCACTTTTATTCAGCATAGTTTTATGTTCTAGACGCAGCAATCAGAGAAGAAAAAGAAATAAAAGGGATACAATTGGAAAAGAAGAAGTAAAACTGTCACTGTTTGCAGGTGACATGATATTATACACAGAAAAATCCTAAACACACTACAAAAAACTAGAGCTCATCAATGAATCTGGTAAAGTTGCAGCATACAAAATTAATACACAGAAATCTCTTGCATTTCCATACACTAACACCAGAACATCAGAAAGAGAGATTAAGGAAACAATACCATTTATTTTCTCATCAAAAAGAGTAAAATACCTAGGCATAAACCTACCTAAGGAGGCAGAAGAACTGTACTCTGGAAACTACATGATGCTGATGAAAGAAACTGAAGATGACACAAATGGATTGAAAGAATCAATGTTGTCAAAATGATTATACTACCCAAGGCAATCTATAGATTCAATGTAATCCCTATCAAATTACCAGTGGCACTTTTTGCAGATGTAGAACAAAAAAATCTTGGATTTTTTTGTTCTACATATACAATGGAGAATAGAGAGTCTCTTTGATACTTGGTGCTGGGAAAACTGGACAGCTACATATATGAGAATGAGATTAGAACATTCTCTAACACCATGAACAAAAATAAACTCAAAATGGATTAAAGATTTAAAAGTAAGACCAGATACTATAAAACTCTTAGAGGAAAACATAGGGAGAACTGTGTTTAACATAAATCGCAGCAATATCTTTTTGAAGCCACCTGCTAGAGTAATGAAAATAAAAACAAAACAAAAAACAAATGGGAAAAACCACCACCACCTCTGCAGGGCTCTCCTTCACACTGCTGGTGACTGGGG
Source organism: Mesoplodon bidens (assembly GCF_964165515.1). NCBI lineage: Eukaryota > Metazoa > Chordata > Mammalia > Artiodactyla > Ziphiidae > Mesoplodon > Mesoplodon bidens. The sequence continues at coordinate 133,393,783 of NC_138161.1, forward strand.
CCGTGGCCACTTTCGCTCTGGGCACCTGGATCTGGGGCCGCTGCCACTGCTGGAATAGAGAGGCAGGGAATCCACTCTACAGCAATGCCCTATACCAGCCCCAGAGGGCCCCAAGGAAGAGTGAGTCATGGCCTGTGTAGGGGAAGGTGTTGGACATCTCCAGCAAGAATCAGAAGGACAAAAGCTTCTATTCAATCTCTTTCCCCTGGCCCCCCAACTCCAAGTGGCCGCTGGCTCCCAAATCTTCCTCCAGCCCCAGGCCCAGCCACCCCATCTCTGCAGTTGGAGTCCCACCTGGCCCAGGCTCCTCTGGGCAGCCAAGGCCAAGAGGATTCCTTGAAGTGGGAAGATGAATCAGAACCCCCAGAGACTCAGAGAGGGAACCCCCCCCCCAGCAGCTACGTAAAGATGTGACTTATTCCAAGAGGATCACGAAGTTCATTCATCCTGAGACACGCCCCCTCCTCATTTCTATGAGGCTGGACCTCTCCCTTGCCCACAGAACACCCAATAAAGGCTCATGAAAAAAGCAAAGACAGAAAAACAACAACAACAACAAAACCCAAATGGGACCTGAGTACATTTAAAAGCTTTTGAACAGTTTTTTTTTTAAAGGAACATTTACTTACTTACTTACTTACTTATTTATTTATTGGCTGTGTTGGGTCTTTGTTGCTACAGCAAGCGGGGGCTACTCTTTGTTACAGTGCATGGGCTTCTCACTGCAGTTGCTTCTCTTGTTTTGGAGTGCAGGCTCTAGGCGCATGGATTTCAGTACCTGTGACATGCAGGCTCAGCAGTTGTAGCTCATGGGCTGTAGAGCACAGGCTCAGTAGTTGTGGCGCATGGGTCTATTTGCTCTGTGGCATGTGGGATCTTCCCAGACCAGGGATTGAACCCGTGTCCCCTGCATTGGCAGGCAGATTCTTAACCACTGTGCCACCAGGGAAGTCCTTCACAGCTTTTAAACATAAACAAAATGAAAAGATAACCCACAGAATGGGAGAAAATATTCGCAAATGAAGTGACCAACAAGGGATTACTCTCCAAAATATAGAAACAGCTTACACAGCTAAATATCAAAAAAACAAATAACCCAATCAAAAAATGGGAAGAAGACCTAAATAGCCATTTCTCCATGGAAGACATACAGATGTCCAAAAGGCAAATGAAAAGGTGTTCAACATCACGAATTATTAGAGAACTGCAAATCAAAACTACAATGAGGTATTACCTCATACTGCTCAGAATAGCCATCATCAAAAAGTCTACAAACAATAAATCCTGGGGAGGGTTAGGAGAAAAGGGAACCCTCCTACACTGATGGTGGGAATGTAAATTGGTACAGCCACTACAGAGAACAGTATGGAGGTTCCTTAAAAAACTAAAAATAGATCTACCATATGATCCAGCAATCCCACTCCTGAGCATATATCCAGAGAAAACCATAATACTAAAATATACATGCACCCCAATGTTAACTGCAGCACTATTTACAATTAGCCAAGATATGGAAGCAACCTAAATGTCCATTGACAGATGAATGGATAAAGAAGATGTGGTACAAGTATACAATGGAATATTGCTCAGTCATAAAAAAGAATGAAATAAGACCATTTGCAACAAAATGGATGGACCTAGAGATTATCATAATAAGTGAAGTCAGAAGGTTTTGGGAAGATCGCAGAAGAGTAAGACGCAGAGATCACATTCCTCCCCACAGATACATCAGAAATACACCTACATGTGGAACAACTCCTACAGAAAACTTACTGAACGCTGGCAGAAGACCTCAGACCTCCCAAAAGACAAGAAACTCCCCCATGTACCTGGGTAGGGCAAAAGAAAAAAGAATAAACAGAGACAAAAGAATAGGGACAGGACCTGTGCCACTGGGAGGGAGCTGTGAAGGAGGAAAGGTTTCCACACACTAGGAAGGCCCTTTGTGGGCAGAGACTGTGGGTGGCAGAAAGGGGAAAGCTTCAGGCCGCGGAGGAGAGCACAGCAACAGGGGTGCAGAGGGCAAAGTGGAGAGATTCCCGCACAGAGGATCGGTGCTGACCAGCACTCACCAGCCCGAGAGGCTTGTCTGCTCACCCGCAGGGGCGGGCGGGGCTGAGAGCTGAGGCTCGGGCTTCAGTAAGAGTGAAGGGAGAGGACTGGCGTTGGCGGCATGAACACAGCCTGCAGGGGGTTAGTGAGCCATAGCTAGCTGGGAGGGAGTCCGGGGAAAAGTCTGGACCTGACAAAGAGGCAAGAGACTTTTTCTTGCCTCTTTGTTTCCTGGTATGTGAGGAGAGGGGATTAAGAGCGCCACTTAAAGGAGCTCCAGAGACGGGTGCGAGCTGCGGCTATCAGCACGGACCCCAGAGACGGGCATGAGATACTAAGGCTGCTTCTACCGCCACCAAGAAGCCTGTGTGCGAGTACAGGTCACTATCCACACCTCCCCTCCCGGGAGCCTGTGCAGCACGCCACTGACAGGGTCCCAGGATCCTGGGACAATTTCCCCAGAAGAATGCACAGCGTGCCTCAGGCTGCTGCAATGTCACGATGGCCTCTGCCACCACAGGCTTACCCCGCATACGTACCCCTTGCTCACCCCAGCCTGAGTGAGCCAGAGCCCCCGAATCAGCTGCTCCTTTAACCCCATTCTGTCTGAGCGAAGAACAGACACCCTCAGGCGACCTATATGCAGAGGCGGGTCCAAATCCAAAGCTGAACCCTGGGGGCTAGGCAAACATAGAAGAGAAAGGGAAATCCCTCCCAGCAGCCTCAGGAGCAGCGGATTAAACCTCCACAATCAACTTGATGTACCCGGCAGCTGTGGAATACCTGAATAGACAATGAATCATCCCAAATTGAGGAGGTGGATTTTGGAAGGAAGATATATTATTTTTTCCTCCTTTCCTCTTTGTGAGTGTGTATTGTACGTTTCTGTGTGAGATTTTGTCTGTATAGCTTTGCTTTCACCATTTGTCCTCGGGTTCTGTCCATCCGTTTTTTTTTTGTTGTTGTTTTTTTAACTTTTTAAACAATTTTTTTTCTTAATTATCTTTTAGTTTTTGTTTTAATAACTTTATTCTATTTTATCTTACTTTATTTTATTTTAATTTATCCTCTCTCTTTCTCTCTCTCTCTTTCTTTCTATCACTCATTCGTTCGTTCTTTTCTCCCTTTTATTCTGAGCCGTGTGGATAAAAGCCTCTTGGTGCTCCAGCCAGGAGTCAATGCTGTGCCTCTGAGGTGGGAGAGACAACTTCAGGACAGTGGTCCACAAGAGACCTCCCAGCTCCACGTAATACCAAATTAGCAGAGAGGCTGCCTAAAATCATAAAGCCACAGACATCCCAAAACACACCAACAGACGAGGACCTGCCCACCAGAAAGACAAAATCCAGGCTCATCCACCTGAACACAGGCACTAGTCCCCTCCACCAGAAAGCATACACAACCCACTGAACCAAATTTAGCCACTGGGGACAGACACCAAAAACAACGGGAACTACGAACCTGCAGCCTGCAAAAAGGAGAACCCAAACACAGTAAGATAAGCAAAATGAGAAGACAGAAAAACAGCAGATGAAGGAGCAAGATAAAAACCCACCAGAACTAACAAATGATGAGGAAATAGGCAGTTTACCTGAAAAAGAATTCAGAATAATAATAGTAAAGATGATACAAAATCTTGAAAATAGAATAGAGAAAACACAAGAAACATTTAACAAGGACTTAGAAGAACTAAAGAGGAAACAAAAAACGATGAACACCACAAGAAATGAAGTTAAAAATACTCTAGATGGGATCAATAGCAGAATAACTGAGGCGGAAGAATGGATAAGTGACCTGGAAGATAAAATAGTGGAAATAACTACTGCAGAGCAGAATAAAGAAAAAAAAAGACTGAAAAGAACTGAGGAGAGTCTCAGACTTCTGGGACAATATTAAACACACCAACATTTGAATTAGAGGGGTGCCAGAAGAAGAAGAGAAAAAGAAAAGGACTGAGAAAATATTTGAAGAGATTATACTTGAAAATTTCCCTAATATGGGAAAGGAAATAGTTAATCAAGTCCAGGAAGAAGAGAAAGTCCCATACAGGACAAGTCCAAGCAGAAACACTCCAAGACACATATTATTCAAACTATCAAAAATTAAATACAAAGAAAACATATTAAAAGCAGCAAGGCAAAAACAACAAATAGCACACAAGGGAATCTCCGTAAGGTTCACAGCTGATCTTTCAGCAGAAACTCTGCAAGCCAGAGGGGAGTGGCAGGACATATTTAAAGTGATGAAGGAGAAAAACCTGCAACCAAGATTACTCAACCCAGCAAGGATCTCATTCAGATTTGATGTAGAAATTAAAACCTTTACACACAAGCAAAATTTGAGAGAGTTCAGCACCACCAAACCAACTTTACAACAAATGCTAAAGGAACTTCTCTAGGCAAGAAACACAAGAGAAGGAAAAGACCTACAATAACAAACCGAAAACAATTAATGGGAATAGGAACAAACATATCGATAATTTCCTTAAATGTAAATGGATTAAAAGCTCCCACCAAGGGCTTCCCTGGTAGCGCAGTGGTTGAGAATTGGCCTGCCAATGCAGGGGACATGGGTTCGAGCCCTGGTCTGGGAGGATCCCACATGCTGCAGAGCAACTAGGCCCATGAGCCACAACTACTGAGCCTGCGCATCTGGAGCCTGTGCTCCGCAACGAGAGGCCATGATAGTGAGAGGCCCGCGCACCGCGATGAAGAGCGGCCCCCGCTCGCCGCAACTAGAGAAAGCCCTCACACAGAAACAAAGACCCAACACAGCCAAAAATAAACATAAAAATAAATAAATTTAAAAAAAAAAAAAAAGCTCCCACCAAAAGACACAGACTGGCTGAATGGATACAAAAACAAGACCCATATATATGCTGTCTACAAGAGACCCACTACAGACCTAGGAACACATACAGACTGAAAGTGAGGGGATGGAAAAAGATATTCCATGCAAACGGAAATCTAAAGAAAGCTGGAGTAGCAATTCTCATATCAGACAAAATAGACTTTAAAATAAAGACTATTACAAGACAAAAAGAAGGACACTACATAATGATCAAGGGATCAATCCATGAAGAAGATATAACAATTGTAAATATATATGCACCCAACAGAGGAGCACCTCAATACATAAGGAAAATATTAGCAGCCATAAAAGGGGAAATTGACAGTAACACAGTCATAGTAGGGGACTTTAACACCCCACTTTCATCAATGGACAAATGATCCAAAATGATAATAAATAAGGAAACACAAGCTTTAAATGATATATTAAACAAGATGGACTTAACTGATAATTATAGGACCCTCCATCCAAAAACAACAGAATACACATTTTTCTCAAGTGCTCATGGAACATTCTCCAGGATAGATCATATCTTGGGTCACAAATCAAGCCTTGGTAAATTTAAGAACATTGAAATTATATCAAATATCTTTTCTGAAAACAATGTTATGAGACTAGATATCAATTACAGGAAAAGATCTGTAAAAAATACAAACACATGCAGGCTAAACAATACACAACTTAATAATGAAGAGATCACTGAAGAAATCAAAGAGGAAAGCAAGAAATACCTAGAAACAAATGACAATGGAAACACGACAACCCAAAACCTATGGGATGCAGCAGAAGCAGTTCTAAGAGGGAAGTTTATAGCAATACAATCCTACCTTAAGAAACAGGAAACATCTCAAATAAGCAACCTAAACTTTCACCTAAATCAATTAGAGAAAGAAGAACAAAGAACCCCAAAGATAGCAGTAGGAAACAAATCATAAAGATTAGATCAGAAATAAATGAAAAAGAAATGAAGAAAATGAGAGAAAAGATTAATAAAACTAAAACCGGTTCTTTGAGAATATAAACAATATTGATAAACCATTAGCCAGACTGATCAGGAAAAAAAGGGGGAAGGCTCAAATCAATAGAATTAGAAATGAAAAAGGAGAAGTAACAACTGACACTGCAGAAATACAAAGGATCATGAGAGATTACTACAAGCAACTGTATGCCAATAAAATGAACAACCTGGAAGAAATGGACAAGTGCTTAGAAATGCACAACTTGCCGGGACTGAACCAGGAAGAAATAGAAAATATGAACAGACCAATCACAAGCACTGAAATTGAAACTGTGATAAAAAATCTTCCAACAAACAAAAGCCCAGGACTAGATGGATTCACAGGCAAATTCTATCAAATATTTAGAGAAGAGTTAACACCTATCCTTCTCAAACTCTTCCAAAATATAGCAGAGGGAGGAACACTCTCAAACTCATTCTATGAGGCCACCATCACCCTGATACCAAAAACAGACAAAACTGTCACAAAGAAAGAAAACTACAGGCCAATATCACTGATGAACATAGATGCAAAAATCCTCAACAAAATACTAGCAAACAGAATCCAACAGCACATTAAAAGGATCATACACCATGATCAAGTGGGGTTTATTCCAGGAATGCAACGATTCTTCAATATACACAACTCAATCAACATGAAACACCATATTACAAATTGAAGGAGAAAAACCATATTATCATATCAATAGATGCAGAGAAAGCTTTTGACAAAATTCAACACCCATTTATTATAAAAACCCTGCAGAAAGTAGGCATAGACGGAACTTTCCTCAACATAATAAAGGCCATACATGACAAACCCACAGCCAACATCATCCTCAATGGTGAAAAACTGAAAGCATTTCCACTAAGATCAGGAACAAGACAAGGTTGCCCACTATTACCATTACTATTCAGCATAGTTTTGGAAGTTTTAGCTACAGCAATCAGAGAAGAAAAAGAACTTAAATGAATCCAAATCAGAAAAGAAAATGTAAAGCTGTCACTGTTTGCAGACGACATGATACTCTACATAGAGAATACTAAAGATGCTACCAGAAAACTACTAGAGCTAATCAATGAATTTGGTAAAGTAGCAGGATACAAAATTCATGCACAGAAATCTCTGGCATTCCTATACACTAATGATGAAAAATCTGAAAGTGAAATTAAGAAAACACTCCCATTTACCATTGCAACAAAAAGAATAAAATATCTAGGAATAAACCTACCTAAGGAGACAAAAGACCTATATGCAGAAAATTATAAGACACTGATGAAAGAAATTAAAGATGATACAAATAGTTGGAGAGATATACCATGTGCTTGGATTAGAAGAATCAACATTTTAAAAATGACTCTACTACCCAAAGCAATGTACAGATTCAATGCAATCTCTATCAAACTACCACTGGCATTTTTCACAGAGCTAGAACAAAAAATTTCACAATTTGTATGGAAACACAAAAGCCCCCAAGTAGCCAAAGCAATCTTGAGGACGAAAAATGGAGCTTGAGGAATCAGGCTCCCTGACTTCAGACTATACTACAAAGCTACAGTAATCAAGACAGTATGGTACTGGCACAAAAACAGAAATATAGATCAATGGAACGGGGTAGAAAGCCCTGAGATAAACCCACGCACATATGGTCACCTTATCTTTGATAAAGGAGGCAGGAATATACAGTGGAGAAAAGACAGCCTCTTCAATAAGTGGTGCTGGGAAAACTGGACAAGTACATGTAAAAGTATGAAATTAGAACACTCCCTAACACCGTACACAAATATAAACTCAAAATGGATTAAAGACCTAAATGTAAGGCCAGACACTATCAAACTCTTAGAGGAAAACATAGGCAGAACACTCTATGATATAAATCACAGCAAGATCCTTTTTGATCCACCTCTTAGAGAAATGGAAATAAAAAGAAAAATAAACAAATGGGAGCTAATGAAACTTAAAACGTTTTGCACAGCAAAGGAAACCATAAACAAGACCAAAAGACAACCCTCAGAATGGGTGAAAATATTTGCAAATGAAGCAACTGACAAAGGATTAATCTGCAAGATTGACAAGCAGCTCATGCAGCTCAACATCAAATAAACAAACAACCCAATCCAAAAATGGGCAGAAGACCTACATAGACATTTCCCCAAAGAAGATACATAGATTGTCAACAAACACATGAAAGAATGCTCAACATCATTAATCATTAGAGAAAGGCAAATTAAAGCTACAATGAGATACCATCTCACACTAGTCAGAATGGCCATCATCAAGAAATCTACAAACAATAAATGCTGGAGAGGGTGTGGAAAAAAGGGAACACTCTTGCACTGCTGGTGGGAATGGGAATTCGTCCAGCCACTATGGAGAACAGTATGGACGTTCCTTAAAAAAGTACAAATAGAACTACCACATGACCCAGCAATCCCACTACTGGGCATATACCCTGAGAAAACCATAATTCAAAAAGAGTCATGTACCAAAATGTTCATTGCAGCTCTATTTACAATAGCCAGGAGATGGAAGCAATCTAAGTGTCCATCATCAGATGAATGGATAAAGAAGGTGTGGCACATATATACAATGGAATATTACTCAGCCATAAAAAGAAACGAAATTGAGATATTTGTAGTGAGGTGGATGGACCTAGAGTCTGTCATACAGAATGAAGTAATTCAGAAAGAGAAAAACAAATACTGTATGCTAACACATATATATGGCATCTAAGAAAAAAAAAGTTATGAAGAACCTAGGGGTAAGACGGGAATAACTACATAGACCTACTAGAGAATGGACTTGAGGATATGGGGAGGGGGAAGGGTAAACTGTGACAAAGTGAGAGAGTGGCATGGACATCTATACACTACCAAACATAAAATAGATAGCTAGTGGGAAACAGCCACATAGCACAGGGAGATCAACTCGGTGGTCTGTGACCACCTAGAGAGGTGGGATAGGGAGGGTGGGAGGGAGGGAGATGCAAGAGGGAAGAGATATGGGAACATATATATATGTATAACTGATTCACTTTTTTATAAAGCAGAAGCTAGCACACCATTGTAAGTCAATTATACTCCAATAAAGGTGTTAAAAAAAAGTGAAGTCAGACAAAAAAAGACATATATCATATGATATCACTTATATCTGGAATCTAAAAATATGATACAAATGAACTTATTTACAAAACTGAAACAAACTCACAGACTTAGAAAACAAACAAGGGGAGAGATGGGGGGAAGGGATAAATTAGGAATTTAGGATTAACATATACACAGTACTATACATAAAATAATAAACAAGTACCCCCTGCATAGCATGGGGTACTCTACTCAATACTCTGTAATAACCTATGCGGGAAAAGAATCTGAAAAAGAATACACACACACACACACACACATATATATATACATACTGAATCACTTTGCTATACACCTGAAACTAAGATTGTAAATCAACTATACTCCAATATAAGATAAAAATTAAAAAAATAAAATGAATTGTTATTGTTGTTTTCTATGTGTTCATCCCGTTGGACCATAAGATCTATAAAAGTAGGAACTATATTGTGTCTTTCAAAACTTTATGCCCAGTGTCTAGCTTAATGCCTGCCATTATGTCAGGCATCAATAAATGCTGATATTTTGAATTATGTGAATGAATTAAACACTTCTATAGTTTGAATTCTCACCATAATCCTTTTATATTTAACAGCAGAGAAACTTCATTTCTTCTATCATCTAAAGAGAACATTCCTTGAGAAAGCTTACACATTATTTATCCTTTGTTCTGTTCATATTAAGAAAAATTCATCTCAAAGGCACTGCTCCTGCCTTCTTTCTCCCTATCAACAGCACTGCTCCTACCATTGTTTTTTTTTGCAGGATAGAGAGGATGAGGCTTTTGTAAATAAGGAATGTATTGCCTTTGGAGAGAATCATAGATGTTTCTCAAACACAGAGGTTTGAGAAATAATCAACAGGTAGCACCCAGCTTAGAATGAAAAAAACAACAAAGATCAGAGAGGAAATAAATGAAAAAGAGAATAAGAGACAATAGAAAAGATCAATAAAACTAATAATTGGTCTTTTGAAACAATAAAATGGAAAAACCCTTAGATAGTATCGCAAAGAAAAAAGAGGATTTTAATAAAGTTAGAAATGAAAGAGATGTGATAATAAGAGGAGACCATACCACAGAAAGAAAATCATAAGGATCATAAGGGACTGATATATGCCACAAAACTAGACAACCTAGAAAAAATAAATTCCTAAAATGATACAACCTATTAAGATTAATTTATGGAGAAATAGAAAATCTGAACAGACCAAGTACTAGTAAGCAGATGGAATCAGTAATCCAAAACCCGTCAACAAACAAAAGTTAAGCCAGATGCCTTCACTGGTGAATTCTATCAAAAAATTAAAGAATTACGAATCCTTTCAAACTCTTCCAAAATATAGAAGAGGAGGGAACATTTCTAAACAAACTTTATGAGGCCAGTTTTACTCATACTAAAACTAGACAAGGCCACTACAGAAAATAAAATACAGACCAATATCTCTGAGGAACAAAATGCAAAAATTCTCAACAAAATATTAGCAAATGAAATTCAACTATGCAGTCAAAGATCATACACCATGATCAAGTGGGATTTATTTCAGGGATGCAAAAATGTTCAACATCTGCAAATCAATCAATGTGGTACATCACATTAACAAAATGAAGGGTAAAAGTCATATGTCATCTTAATAGATGCACAAAAAGCATTTGACAAAATTCAACATCCAATCATGATAAAAACTCTCAATAAAGTGGGTATAAAGGGAACATGTCTCAACATAATGAAAGCCATATATGACAAACCCACAGTGAACATAATACTCAATGGTGAAAAACTGAAAGCCTTTGCTCTAAAATCGGAAACAAGAAAAGGATGCTCACTCTTGTCACTTTTATTTAACATAGCACTGGAAGTCCTAGTTAGAGCAATTAGGCAAGAAATAAAAGTTATCCAACTTGGAAAGGAAGAAGTCTCTATTTGTAGATAACATGATAGTATACATAGAAAACCCTAAAGACTCTGTCAAAAAAAAAAACCCTGTTAATGGGCAAGTTCACTAAATTACAGGATATAAATATATATATATATAATTAGTTGCATTTCTATACACTAATGATGAATGAAGAGAAATTAAGAAAATAATCCACTTACAACAAAAAGAATAAAATATCTAGGAATAAATTTAACCACTAAGGTGAAAGACCTGCACAATGAAAACTACTAGACATTGATGAAAGAAATTGAAGATGACACAAATGAATAGAAAGATGTTCTGTGCTCATGGATTGGAAAAATTACTGTTGTTAAAATATTCATATTGTCCAAAGCAATCTACAGATTGAATGCAATCCCTATCAAAATTTCAATGGCATTTTTTGACAAAAACATACTATCCTAAAATGTGTATGGGACCACAAAAGACTCTGAATAGCCAAAGCAATCTTGAGAAAGAAGAACAGTTAGAGGTATCACAGTTCCTGATTTCAAACTATATTATAAAGCTATAGTAATCAAAACAGTATGATATTGGCATTAAAATAAGAAACATGGATCAATGGAATAGAATAGATAACCCAGAAATGAACCAACACATATGATCAACTAATTTATGACAAAGGAGCCAAAAACATAGAGGAGGAAATAACAGGCTAATAACGGTGTTGGGAAAACTGGATCACTATTTTATAACATATTTAAAAATGAACTCAATATGGATTAAAGACTTGAGTGTAAGACCTGAAACCATAACACTTCTAGAAGAAAACATAGGGATTAAGCTCCTTGACATTGACTTTTGCAATGATTTTTTTGGATTTGATACCTAAAGCAAAAGCAATAAAGTACAAATAAACAAGTGAGTCTATGTCTAACTAAAAAGCTTCTGTACAGCCAAGTGAGTCTATGTCAAACTAAAAAGCTTCTGTTTCTTTGTACAATTTCTCTGTACAAAGAAACCATCAATAAAATGAAAAGGTAACCTAAGAACAGGAGAAAATATTTGCAAATCATATCTGATAAGGGTTAATGTCCAAAATATATACAGAACATATACAACTCAATAGCAAAAACCACCCAAACAGTCCATTAAAAAAATGGGCAAAAGAACTGAATAGACATCTTTCCAAAGAGATACAAATAGCTTACAGGTACATGAAAAGGTATTCAACATTACTAATCATCAGGAAAATGCAAATCAAAAACACAATGAGATATCACCTCACGCCTGTTAGAAAAGTTATCATCAAAAAGACGAGAGCTAACAAATGTTGGCTAGGCTGTGGAGGAAAGGGGACCCTATGCACTGTTCCTGGAAATGTAAATTGGTGCAGACACTGTGGAAAACAGTATGGCGGTTCTGCAAAAAATTTAAAAGAACTACCCAATGATCCAGCAATATCACCTTTGAATACATATAAAGGAAATTAAGTCACTGTCTTAAAAAGATATCTGCATGTTTATTGCAGCATTATTTACAGTAGCCAAACATGGATACAACCTGTGTCTATTGAATGATTAATGGATAAAGAATATATACACACACACATATACATACAATGGAATATTATTTGTCATAATAAAAAGGAGATCCTGCCACTTGCAACAATATGGTTAAATATATCGGACTGAGAGAAATACTGTATTTATATGTCGAATTTATATCATTTATATATTGAGTTAAGAAAACAAACTTACAACACATTGGTGGTTACCAGATGGGGGGCGGGTGTGGATGAAAGTGTTGAAAAGGTACAAACTCCCAGTTATAAGATTACTAAATTCTGGCATGTAATGTATAGCATGATGACTGAAGTTAATAATACTGTATTATAATTTGGAAGTTGCTAAGAGAGTGGATCTTAAATTTCTTATCATAAGGAAAAAATTTTAAGTATGTGTGGTGATAGATTAACTAGAATGACTGTGGTATATATTTCACTATATTACATGTATCAAATTGCCATATTGTTTACCTAAAACTCATACAATGTTATGTGTCAATTGTATCTCAATAAAACTGGGGGGAAAAAGGAAGAAAATCATTCAGGAGTTGACAGTGTAGAAGGACTACTTTACCTGATTCACTGCTTTATTAATTATGTGTACATTTCTTTTATTGTTAAATAACATGGCAAATTTCCTATCCCTGGGCTCTTTGGAAGAAGGAGAATTTGAGTTTTAGATCTATGTGTTTTGAGGATTACAACATGAGAAGCATGTTTCAAACTGGCCATCACAGAGTCAGGAGTGTAAGTAACAGGCATCGGGAGCTGATGCTTAGAGGCAAGGGGTCAGGGGAACCAGGAGTAATGAAAGCAATGAGTGAGTTAAGGGGAGAGGCGGTTTTGAATAAATAATGCAAAAGATAATAGTTACTATCAAGCCTGAACTTAAGTAGGGTAAGACCAAGTATATTATCTAGAGAGGACAAACACATTTATATAGCCATGAAGAAACAGACAAGACAAAACAAAACAAGCCCAAAACTAAGAAAACACTTCAGGCAATCTTATCACACAGAGGCTTCAAATCTTTCATTTGTAATATTTGTAGTTCTCTACCAGGTTTAATAAAAAATATGATACCAAATCAGAATCTTTGAAATTGGAGATTATCTAAATATATATGGAAGTGGAAATATGTGTTGTGTGTGTGTGTATGGATATATACACACACACACACATAATCTCCAATATCACACCACATATATAATATTATTCATATATCAGTGTGGTATAAGTATATATATCAGTATGATATATGTATACACATATGATTCTATGATTTCCATTCATATTCCAGAGAGGATTTAAGGTACCTGCATCAATATCTGTGTGTCATTTCAGTCACTCTAACTAAAGTCTCTGTGATTTTTAGGTCTTTGGAAGACACATCACAAATTCAGCTGCTCAGAGAAAACCACCCATATTGCCATAATGAAGAAAGAATGTCAGAGAAGCACTGTCAGAGCTTTTGGATGTTTCTTACCATTTGAGGAGTTAAGCAGAGTTGAGTGCATTTGGCAGCCTTTGTGAAATTCATGTATTTTATGATTGAAATTGTTTTATGACTTGGGAACTTATTGATAAACCTTGTAAAGTTATAGATAATAAATCACATTTAGTTACATATTGAATGTCATTTTCATTGAAATCACCCTGTTCTTTTAGTACACTTATCAAGCTTTGTTATAACAATAACATTTGTTTTTTATTTTATTTATTTATTTTTAACTTTTTATTTTATATTGGAGAATAGTTGATTAACAATGTTGTGTTAGTTTCAGGTGTACAACAGAGTGATTCAGTTATACATATACATGTATCTATTCTTTTTCAAATTCTTTTCCCAATTAGGTTGTTGCTGAATACTGAGCAGAGTTCCCTGTGCCGTACAGTAGGTCCTTGTTGGTTATCCGTTTTAAATATAGCAGTGTGTACATGTCAATCCCAAACTCCCTAGTTATCCCTCCCCCCCACCCTTCCCCCCTTGGTAACCATGAGTTCAGTCTCTATGTCTGTGAGTCTGTTTGTTTCATAAATAAGTTCATTTGTATCATTTTTTTAAGATTCCCCATATAAGCAATGTCAGACGATATTTCTTTCTCTGACTGACTTCACTCAGTATGACAATAATATTTGTAATCTTTATTCATTGTTTAATATCCTTGTTCCTTACTAGACTGTTAGTTCCATGAAGGCAGGAGCCATGTGTTTTAGTATGTCATTGTAAACCTAGGAAAGTACCTAGTACTTAATATCTAATGAATAAATTTATGAATTTAAAAGATTGAAAATTGGCAATGACTTTGAAAATCCAAGGTGTATAGTTGTCATTCTTTCAGGCTAAAGTGAAATTCATTTAATATTTCTGGAAAGCTCCATGTAAGAACATTGTTTATGTTTCCTGAGGTGTCAATTGCCATATCAAAGGTCTTGTTGCCAGATAACTATGCCCTAAATTTTCATACTCAAAAGGCAGTAAACTCCCCTGTCAATCTTTCACAAAATGAAGTTAACACTAAGTCTGGATTGATACATTCACCATCAAAATTTCAGCAACTTGATGCTGGGTAAGTTGTTTAAAATACTTTCACTAAATAACAAATGCTGGGAAGGGTGTGGAGAAAAGGGAACCCTCCTACACTGTTGGTGGAATGTAAGTTGGTGCAGCCACTATGGAAAACAGTACGAAGGTTCCTCAGAAAACTAAAAATAGAATTACTGTATGAGCCAGCAATCCCACTCCTGGGCATATACCTGGACAAAACCATAATTCAAAAAGATACATGCACCCCTATGTTCATAGCAGCACTATTCACAATAGCCAAAACATGGAAACAACCTGAATGTCCATTGGCAGATGAATGGATAAAGAAGATGTGGTACATATACAGTGGAATACTACTTAGCCATAAAAAAGAACAAAATAATGCCATTTGCAGCAACAGGGATGCAACTAGAGATTATCATACTAAGTGAAGTTAAGTCAGAAAGAGAAAGACAAATACCATATATCACTTGTATGTGGAATCTAAAATATGGCACAAATGAACCTACCTATACAACAGAAACAGGCTCACAGACTTGAGAGATCAGACTTGCGGTTGCCAAGGGGGACAGGGGGAGGGAGAGGGATCAATTGGGAATTTGGGATTAGTAGATGCAAACTATTACATTTAGAATGGATAAACAGCAAGGTCCTACTGTATAGCCCAGGGAAGTATATCCAATCTCCTGGGATAAACCATAATGGAAAAGAATATTTAAAAAAAGAATGTCTATATGTGTCTGAGTCACCATGCTGTATAGCAGAGAATGGCACAGCATTGTAAATCAACTATACTTCAATTAAAAAAACCTTTCACTGAAAATCTGTATTTTGCCCTAATTAGTATTCAAATACTATTTCTATTTTTTTCTTCATAGCTCCTATGCTGTGCTTGCTACATGATTGTTAAAAATGATTGGCACACGTGGGTGGCCCCACCCCTCACTGGCCCAGTTCCCAGCAGCCCTTAGTAAAGGATACACAGAACATGATGTTTACCCTTAAGATCCCTTAAACACCCATCCATTCAACTTAAATACTCCCAGTCCTACTGCATCTGGGGCTGAGGATCCTGGGAAGTGGGGCCATTGCTCGATCTAGAGCAGGTTTTCAAGCTTAGAGTTGATTCCCCTCTCCACCAGCATTCCTATTTTTACAGTGCTATTTATGGCCTTTTTAGAAATATTTGGCAATTTCTTATTGGTGTTATCTTAGGAAAATTTTTCTAAAACTTGGAAATAAGGGGAAAAATGATTGCAAGTCCTTTTAATATCGTGTTACAAAAGTGCTTCTCCAGGGACTTCCCTGGTGGTCCAGTGGTTAAGACTTTGTCTTCCAATGCAGAGGGTGTGGGTTTGATCCCTGGTTGGGGAGCTATGATCCCACATGCCTCAGGCCGAAAAACCAAAACAAAACAGAAGCAATATTGTAACAAATTCAATAACGACTTTAAAAATGGTCGGCATTGAAAAAAAAAATCTTAAAAAAAAATTAAAGAAAAAAATCCTTCTCCAACTTTAATATTAATGACCTGAATGATCTGGTGATATTTTTAAAATGCAGATTCTGACTCAGTGCATCTGGAGTGGGGAACCCATATTCTGCAATGCTGCTAGACGATGCTACACATTTTGAATAGCAAGGTTCGAGGGCAAATTGTTGAAAGCCCTTGTAAAAGTCCGTGACACTTTCTAGGGCAGAGGTTCTCAAACTTGGTTGCACATTAGAATCACTCAGGGAGGTTTTAAAAACCCTGCTGCTCAGGCCTTACTCAGTTTCCAAGTAGATGGGAATATTTGGGGTAAGACCTAGTTATCAGTATTTTTTAAAACTCCCTAGCTGTTTCTAATATGCTCTAAGGGAATATAACTTTGTTTACACAACTGCATAGGGCCATTTTACAGTTCTGTAAAACTGCTAAGCTGTGATGGTTTTATTCCCCTGTAGGACTTTAACTAATTTTGTATCTAATTTGGTACTTTATTTCAGCGTTTTTTTTTCCTACTGACTAAAAAATTCCAATTTCTCAAATTTTATTTTGTCATCTTTCTAGTTTCCTCAATAAAGAGTTAAATAAAAGTTTGACACATAAAGCTTTGATGGTTTTCGTATGTTTTATCCAATCTATTATCATAATTTCTCAGCTAGTAGCTACATTTTCTCTTTTGTTTGAGCAGCAGCCAATCTTTTTTGTGGAAGTTGGTAATGAATACATTATAAATTCATACATTATTTTGGGGTCTCCCTACACCTCCTACCATTCTTGGTACAACACTAATCAAACCAACTATTCATTGCTAGTTTAGTAATTATTGACATACTTGATATTAAAGTACATTTCTGGAAATCAGATTTACACTGTGACCTGTACCAATTCACTATCATTTGGAAGATAGTTCCCTCTTTTATTTACAAGAGAAATGCCACAGCATAACCATCAGCTGGCTTGGACATGGAGCTCTTTTCCTACAGTGGGGGTGAACTGGCTCTACTTCACCTACATTTTCCCCCAGCTTCTCCTTATGACTGATGGCTCCCATTTGCAGGATGTCAGGCCAGGGTCTGAGGGACTGCCTGTAGCAGAGTAAATTGGCCCACTTAGGGATCAAACCTGTGAACTTGGCTTCATGAGCACAGTAATCTTAGCAGAGGCACGAACCTGCCACTTTATCAGCTGATTGATTTCACTGAAAGTTATGATTCTGAAATTGTTCTGCTTCTCAGCTAAAGAAACATTGTGTTAGAGATGGGTAATGGTAGGTAAAGGGGTAAAATATACTTTTGAGTTAAAAATATAAAATGGAAGATTTAATGAAAAATAACTAAAATATATATTAAAAAATCTCATACAAGTAAGGGCATCTAGCCTGAGTTCATATCATCTCTTCTTTTTAGGCTTCACCTTTAATATGGTCTTTCAATTTTAAAAAATAAAGTATGTTTTACCTACACAGCTATATTTATTGACAATTTTCATAACACACAGTAAATATGTAAATATTAAGAGAGACTCTAAAGTAATGACATGCTTCAGATGGAAGTCTTTCCCTTCAATTTTGTCCTCTTGCAAGTTATCCACTTATTCTGAAGATTACATAAAATCTTCTTTGGATAGTTTTGGACATGAAAAATGTTTTTTTATTTGAAACTCTCTGACTTCATATGTTCCAGTCTTTGAGTGTCTTCCACTATGACAAGTCACCTTTTTGGACAGATATGATTATAGGAATTGGCTGGGAGTAATTTCAGGTCAAATCTGTTGAGTGAGATGTAGATTTAAGTTGTTTTAATTAACTGTGGATACGATATGTGACATGATAAAAAATAACAAAACTGCTTATCTCAAGTGGCTTATAAACTAGTCTTGAAGACTCTTCCCAAAAGGGAGTTTCAAAATATTTTAAGATAATGGAAAAGTTAATGGAATAAGTAAAATCTGTCATGGTGAATACTATGAAGGGCATTATGTATTTTGATATTAACTTTCTGGAAGCATTTATATTTCGTTTGGTTTTGTTTTTGATTCATTATACATAGATATAATATTCTAGTACTTTTTTTAAAGTAGTATTGACATGATTGGTTCTAATTAAATTTCTTTTTGCTTTAATTGATTATTTTAGGAAAAACAAGAAGTTCACGGGCTGTCTCTAAGAGAAATAAAGGGAGCCACAGAAAGATGACGTTTTACAATTTAATTCTTGAATAACTGGAATTCATTTTTTTTGCAGGAAATGTTTATGATCAGTGAATTCATACATTTACTTTATAATGAAACTTTAGCTATTAATCAAATGGTTAGCTTCAATGTCTTTTGGGATTAAAGTTATTAACTGTTAAAACATAATTAACCATTTGACATAAAGAATTTTTCAATTTATATTTTCCCACCAGCAGTGAAAATTGTCTTTTTCAAAATATTAACTGCTACCAATGAAGTCTAATGTCATTAATAAGGTATTTCATAGAGAATAAAGGTCAAAACTGCTAGAAATTTCAAAAGCCCTTCCTTACTATCATCTACTCAGCACCCCTTCCTTTTTTTGGTAATAGTATACCTCATTTCCACTGAGAAAAGATCTGTCAACCACTGATCACCTTAATTGGATTTGGGGGTAGATCTGGGCATAATCATCTGGCCAATCAGAATATTCTACCAACACCATCTATAATAATTGGCTCAGGGATGGGTCTGTAATTGAAGCTGAGCCAGTAAGAGTCAATGCCAGAATTTCTGCTGGGCATTTTGGTCATGAGACCTTCTTTTGCATCTGGAGTGATCAAGAAAGCTTAGAGCTTAGAGCTGCTGGTTGGCCATCTTTGTTAGTAAGTGGGGAGAGCCAGTCTGAGAAAAATGACAACCCCAGAAAAAGTGAGCTGAGAGAAGGAGAGAAAGATTACTGATGCTTTTTTTGGACACTTGGATACAATCCTACCAATGGCTGCCTTAGCCATGGTTTTTCATTTAAGAAGAAATGCCGGAGCCCGGAGGAAGATGGCGGAAGAGTAAGACGCGGAGATCACCTTCCTCCCCACAGATACATCAGAAATTCATCTACACGTGGAACAACTCCTACAGAACACCTACTGAACGCTGACAGAAGACCTCAGACCCCCCAAAAGGCAAGAAGCTCCCCACATACCTGGGTAGGGCAAAAGAAAAAAAGAATAAACAGAGACAATAGGATAGGGACGGGACCTGCACCAGTGGGACGGAGCCGTGAAGGGGAGAAGGTTTCTACACACTACAAGCCCCTTCGCGGGCGGAGACTGCAGGTGGCGGAGGGGGAAAGCTTCGGAGTAGCGGAGGAGAGCACAGCAACAGGGGTGCGGAGGGCAAAGCGGAGAGATTCTGGCACAGAGGACCGGTGCCCTCAGGCACACACCAGCCCGAGAGGCTTGTCTGCTCGGCCGCCGTGGCGGGCGGGGCTGGGAGCTGAGGCTCGGGTATCGGCTTTCAGTCGGAGCTCAGGGAGAGGACTGGGGCTGGAGGCAGAAAGAGAGCCTGAAGGGGTTAGTGCACCACGGCTAGCCCGGAGGGAGTCCGGGGAAAGGGTCTGGAGCTGCTGAAGAGGCAAGAGACTTTTTTCCCTTTTGTTTCCTGGTGCGCGAGGAGAGGGCATTAAGAGGGCTGCTTGGGGAAGCGCCGGAGACAGGCACGAGCCGCGGGTAAGGCACGGACCTCGGAGACGGGCGTGGGCCGCCGCCGCCACCGCCGCCCGCCGCGGCCCGCCACGCCGCCGCCGCCGCCGCGGCCCGCCACCGCCGCCGCTGCCGCCGCCGCCGCGGGGCCTGTGTGCGAGCGCGGGTCACTGTCCGCCCCGCCTTCCGGGGGGCCTGTGCACCCCGCCACTGCCGGGGTCCCCGAGACCCGGGGACGGCTTTCCCGGGAAAGCGCACGGAGCGCCACGGGCTGCTGCAACGTCACGCCGGCCTCTGCCGCCGCAGGCCCGCCCCACACTGCGCGCCCCTCCCTCCCCTCTGCCTGAGTGAGCCAGAGCCCCCGAATCAGCGGCTCCTTTAAACCCGTCCTGTCTGAGCGAAGAACGGACGCCCTCCGGCGACCTACGCGCAGAGGCGGGGCCAGGTCCAAGGCTGAGACCGGGGAGCTGTGAGAGCAGAGGCAGGGAAATCTCTCTGTGCAGCCTCGGAGGCAGCGGATTAAAGCTCCACGGTCCACTTGATGTGCCGTGCGTCTGTGGAGTGCATGAATGGACAGCGAATCATCCCAAATTGAGGAAGTGGACTTCGAGGACAAGATTTAAGACTTTCCCCCCTTTTCCTCTTTTTACAACGAATTATTCCAAATTAAGGAGGTGGACTTAGAGAGCAAGATTTCAGACTTCTCGCCCTTTTCCTCTTTTTACAACGAATTATCCCAAATTGAGGAGGTGGACTTGGAGAGCAAGATTTTTGATTTTTCCCCCTGCTCTCTTTTTGTGAATGTGTATGTGTAATCTTCTGTGTAAGATTCTCTCTGTATAACTTTGCTTCCACCATATGTCCCAGGGTTCTATCGGTCCGGTTTTTTTTTTTTTTTCAATAATTACTTTCTAATTTTAATAACGCTACTATATTTCATACTTTATTATATTTTACTTTACCTGCTCTTTCTTTTTTTCCTACTCTCCCTTCCTCCCTCCCTCCCTCCGCTCCTCCTTTCCTTCTTTCTTTTTCTTTCCTCCCTCCCACCCTTCTTCTTTCCACTTTCTTTTTCTTTCCTTCCTCCCTCCCTGTCTTTCTTCCTTTCCTTCCTCCCTCCCTCCCTCCTTTCTTTCCTTCTTTCTTTCCATCCTTCCTACCTCCCTCCCTCCTTTCTTTCTTCCTTCCTTCCTTCCTTCCTTTCTTCCCTTCTTCCTTTCTTTCCCTCTCTCTTTCTTTCTTCTACTAATTCATTCTTTCTACTTTTTCTCCCTGTTATTCTGAGCCGGGTGGATGAAAGGCTCTTGGTGCTGCAGCCAGGAGCCAGTGCTGTGCCTCTGAAGTAGGAGAGCCAACTTCAGGACACGGGTCCACAAGAGACCTCCCAGCTCCACATAATATCAAGCAGCGAAAATCTCCCAGAGATCTCCATCCCAACACCAGCACCCACCTTCAGTCAACGACCAGCAAGCTACAGTGCTGGTCACCCTATGCCAAGAACTAGCAAGGCAGGAACACAACCCCACCCATTAGCAGAGAGGCTACCTAAAAACATAATAAGGCCATAGGCACCACAAAACACACCACTGGACGTGGACCTGTCCACCAGAAAGACAAGATCGAGCCTCAACCACCAGAGCACAGGAATTAGTCCCCCCCACCAGGAAGCCTACACAACCTACTGAAACAACCTTAGCCACTGGGGTCAGACACCAAAAACAACGGGAACTACGAATCTGCAGCTGGCAAAAAGGAGACCCCAAACACAGTAACATAAGCAAAATGAGAAGGCAGAAAAACACAGAGCAGGTGAAGGAGCAAGATAAACACCTACCAGACCTAACAAATGAAGAGGTAATAGGCAGTCTACCTGAAAAAGAATTCAGAATAATGATAGTAAAGCTGATCCAAGATTCTATTTCCAAGATCCATAATCTTGGAAATAGAATAGACAACATGCAAGAAACAGTTAACAAGGACCTAGAAGAACTAAAGATGAATCAAGCATCGATTAAAAACACAATAAATGAAATGAAAAATACTCTAGATGGGATCAATAGCAGAATAACTGAGGCAGAAGAACGGATAAGAGAGGTGGAAGATAAAATAGTGGAAATAAATGATGCAGAGCACAATACAGAAAAAAGAATGAAAAGAACAGAGGACAGTCTCAGAGACCTCTGGGACAACATTAAACGCACCAACATTCGAATTATAGGGGTTCCAGAAGAAGAAGAGAAAAAGAAAGGGACTGAGAAAATATTTGAAGAGATTATAGTTGAAAACTTCCCCAATATGGGAAAGGAAATAGTTAATCAAGTCCAGGAGGCACAGAGAGTCCCATACAGAATAAATCCAAGGAGAAATACACCAAGACACATATTAATCAAACTGTCAAAAATTAAACACAAAGAAATCATATTAAAAGCAGCAAGGCAAAAACAACAAATAACACACAAGGGAATCCCCATCAGGTTAACAGCTGATCTCTCAGCAGAAACCCTACAAGCCAGAAGGGAGTGGCAGGACATAATGAAAGTGATGAAGGAGAGAAACCTGCAACCTAGATTACTCTACCCAGCAAGGATCTCATTCAGATTTGATGGAGAAATTAAAACCTTTACAGACAAGCAAAAGCTGAGAGAGTTCAGCACCACCAAACCAGCTTTACAACAAATGCTAAAGGAACTTCTCTAGGCAAGAAACACAACAGAAGGAATATACCTACAATAACGAACCCAAAGCAATTAAGGAAATGGGAATAGGAACATACATATCAATAATTACCTTAAATGTAAATGGACTAAATGCTCCCACCAAAAGACACAGAGTGGCTGAATGGATACAAAAACAAGACCCATATGTATGCTGTCTACAAGAGACCCACTTCAGACCTAGAGACACATACAGATTGAAAGTAAAGGGATGGAAAAAGATATTCCATGCAAATGGAAATTAAAAGAAAGCTGGAGTAGCAATTCTTATATCAGACAAAATAGACTTTAAAATAAAGACTATTAGAAGAGACAAGGAAGGACACTACATAACGATAAAGGGATCGATCCAAGAAGAAGATATAAGAATTGTAAATATTTATGCACCCAACATAGGAGCACCTCAATACATAAGGCAAATACTAACAGCCATAAAAGGGGAAATCGACAGTAACACAATCATAGTAGGGGACTTTAACACCCCACTTTCACCAATGGACAGATGATCCAAAATGAAAATAAATAAGGAAACACAAGCTTTAAATGATACATTAAACGAGATGGACTTAGTTGATATTTATAGGACATTCCATCCAAAAACAACAGAATACACATTTTTCTCAAGTGCTCATGGAACATTCTCCAGGATAGATCATATCTTGGGTCACAAATCAAGCCTCGGTAATTTTAAGAAAATTGAAATTGTATCAAGTGTCTTTTCTGACCACAATGCTATGAGACTAGATATCAATTACAGGAAAAGAGCTGTAAAAAATACAAACACATGGAGGCTAAACAATACACTACTTAATAACGAAGTGATCACTGAAGAAATCAAAGAGGAAATTAAAAAATACCTAGAAACAAATGACAATGGAGACACGACGACCCAAAACCTATGGGACGCAGCAAAAGCAGTTCTAAGGGGGAAGTTTATAGCAATACAATCCCACCTTAAGAAACAGGAAGCATTTCGAGTAAACAACCTGACCCTGCACCTAAAGCAATTAGAGAAAGAAGAACAAAAATACCCCAAAGCTAGCAGAAGGAAAGAAATCATAAAGATCAGATCAGAAATAAATGAAAAAGAAATGAAGGAAACGATAGCAAAGATCAACCAAACTAAAAGCTGGTTCTTTGAGAAGATAAACAAAATTGACAAACCATTAGCCAGACTCATCAAGAAAAAAAGGGAGAAGACTCAAATCAATAGAATTAGAAATGAAAAAGGAGAAGTAACAACTGACACTGCAGAAATACAAAAGATTATGAGAGATTACTATAAGCAACTCTATTCCAATAAAATGGACAACCTGGAAGAAATGGACACATTCTTAGAAATGCACAACCTGCCAAGACTGACTCAGGAAGAAATAGAAAATATGAATAGACCAATCACAAGCACTGAAATTGAAACTGTGATTAAAAATCTTCCATCAAACAAAAGCCCAGGACCAGATGGCTTCACAGGTGAATTCTATCAAACATTTAGAGAAGAGCTAACACCTATCCTTCTCAAACTCTTCCAAAATATAGCAGAGGGAGGAACACTCCCAAACTCATTCTACGAGGCCGACATCACCTTGATACCAAAACCAGACAAGGATGTCACAAAGAAAGAAAACTACAGGCCAATATCACTGATGAACATAGATGCAAAAATCCTCAACAAAATACTAGCAAACAGAATCCAAGAGCACATTAAAAGGATCATACACCATGATCAAGTGGGGTTTATCCCAGGAATGCAAGGATTCTTCAATATACGCAAATCAATCAATGTAATACACCATATTAACAAGTTGAAGGAGAAAAACCATATGATCATCTCAATAGATGCAGAGAAAGCTTTCGACAAAATTCAACACCCATTTATGATAAAAACCCTGCAGAAAGTAGGTATAGAGGGATCTTTCCTCAACATAATAAAGGCCATATATGACAAACCCACAGCCAACATTGTCCTCAATGGTGAAAAACTGAAACCATTTCCACTAAGATCAGGAACAAGACAAGGCTGCCCACTCTCACCACTCTTATTCAACATAGTTTTGGAAGTTTTAGCCACAGCAATCAGAGAAGAAAAGGAAATAAAAGGAATCCAAATTGGAAAAGAAGAAGTAAAGCTGTCACTGTTTGCAGATGACATGATACTATACATAGAGAATCCTAAAGATGCTATCGAAAAACTACTAGAGCTAATCAATGAATTTGGTAAAGTAGCAGGATATAAAATTAATGTACAGAAATCTCTGGCATTCCTGTACACTAATGATGAAAAATCTGAAAATGAAATCAAGAAAACACTCCCATTTACCATCACAACAAAAAGAATAAAATATCTAGGAATAAACCTACCTAAGGAGACAAAAGACCTGTATGCAGAAAACTATAAGACACTGATGAAAGAAATTAAAGATGATACAAATAGATGGAGAGATATACCATGCTCCTGGATTGGAAGAATCAATATTGTGAAAATGACTCTACTACCGAAAGCAATCTACAGATTCAATGCAATCCCTATCAAACTACCAATGGCATTTTTCACAGAACTAGAACAAAAAATTTCAAAATTTGTTTGGAAAAACAAAAGGCCCCGAATAGCTAAAGCAATCTTGAGAACGAAAAACGGAGCTGTAGGAATCAGGCTCCCTGACTTCAGACTATACTACAAAGCTACAGTAATTAAGACAGTCTGGTACTGGCATAAAAACAGAAAGATAGATCAGTGGATCAGGATAGAAAGCCCAGAGATAAACCCATGCACATATGGCCAACTTATCTTTGATAAAGGAGGCAGGAATGTACAGTGGAGAAAGGACAGCCTCTTCAATAAGTGGTGCTGGGAAAACTGGACAGGGACATGTAAAAGTTTGAGATTAGATCATTCTCTAGCACCATACACAAAAATAAGCTCAAAATGTATTAGAGACTTAAATGTAAGGCCAGAAACTATCAAACTCTTAGAGGAAAACATAGGTAGAACACTCTATGACATAAATCACAGCAAGATCCTTTTGGACCCACCTCCTAGAGAAATGGAAATAAAAACAAAGATAAACAAATGGGACCTAATGAAACTTCAAAGCTTTTGCACAGCAAAGGAAACCATAAAGAAGACCAAAAGACAACCCTCAGAATGGGAGAAAATATTTGCAAATGAAGCAACTGACAAAGGATTAATCTCCAAAATTTATAAATAGCTCATGCAGCTCAATAGCAAAAAAACAGACAACCCAATCCAAAAATGGGCAGAAGACTTAAATTGGCATTTCTCCAAAGAAGATATACAGACTGCCAATAAACACATGAAAGAATGCTCAACATCATTAATCATTAGAGAAATGCAAATCAAAACTACAATGAGATATCATCTCACACCAGTCAGAATGGCCATCATCAAGAAATCTAGAAACAATAAATGCTGGAGAGGGTGTGGAGAAAAGGGAACACTCTTGCACTGCTGGTGGGAATGTGAATTGGTACAGCCACTATGGAGAACGGTATGGAGGTTCCTTAAAAAACTACAAATAGAACTACCATATGACCCAGCAATCCCACTACTGGGCATATACCCTGAGAAAACCATAATTCAAAAAGAGACATGTACCAAAATGTTCATTGCAGGTCTATTCACAATAGCCCGGAGCTGGAAACAACCTAAGTGTCCATCATCGGATGAATGGATAAAGAATATGTGGCACATATATACAATGGAATATTACTCAGCCATAAAAAGAAACGAAACTGAGCTATTTGTAATGAGGTGGATAGACCTAGAGTCTGTCATACAGAGTGAAGTTAGTCAGAAAGAGAAAGACAAATACCGTATGCTAACACATATATACGGAATTTTAAAAAAAAAATGTCATGAAGAACCTAGGGGCAAAACGGGAATAAAGACACAGACCTACTTGAGAATGGACTTGAGGATATGGGGAGGGGGAAGGGTAAGCTGTGACAAAGCGAAAGAGAGGCATGGACATATATACACTACCAAACGTAAGGTAGATAGATAGTGGGAAGCAGCCGCAGAGCACAGGGAGATCAGCTCAGTGCTTTGTGACCGCCTGGAGGGGTGGGATGGGGAGGGTGGGAGGGAGGGAGATGCATGAGGGAAGGGATGTGGGAACAGATGTATATGTATGACTGATTCACTTTGTTATAAAGCAGAAACTAATTAAAAAAAAAAAAAAAGAAGAAATGCCTTCCATATTTGATTAAAGTACTTTGAGTTGGGTTGCTATCACTGGCAGCAAAACATCCTGGCTGTTAACAAGTAGATGATAAAATCATGACTTATTTCCTCATCATCTTATTATTTATTTTTAAGTTAAGCACTCAAAAATTAAAGTCCATTAATACATTTTGATAATGGAAAAAAAACCTGAAGAGCAAAACAGTGAATGCTATAGAACACTAATTCATTTGCTTTTCAGTCAACAACATTCATTAATTGCATCTGATAAAGCTAGAAAAGAAATAGGAGTGGTTCTTATAATGCTAATAGAGATAAAACAAAACAGAGGGAACTATATTTAATATCCTATGATAAACCATACTGGAAAAAAATATAAAAAAGCATGTCTATATATGTATCACTGAATCATTTTGCTGTATAGCTGAAATTAACACACTGTAAATCAACTATACATCAATCAAAAAAGACTTTCTAGAATATTGCTATGTTCATTTGGCTTTCAACGGAAGACTATTGAGCTACAAAATATAAGACAACATGATTAAATATAAGAGATATAGAGATATCACTGGAGATAAAAATTGGAGAAATAAGTAAAAATATTTACAGCAGTGTTTCTTAAATAGGGGTTCACTTTAGAACCATCCATGAAGCTTTTTATAAACATACAACTAAAGACCCTATCCCCAATGCTCCTCCTCAATAGATCTGAGATGTGTTCCAGGCATTTTTATGTAAAGCCTCACAGATGATTCTAATGAATAACACTGTTTGAGAATAGCTGGGCTAGAGAAAATGCAACAACTTAAGTTAACCCTTATATTTAGCACTAGTACTAGATGTGTATGTATAATGCTCCAAAGTATCCTTTATGTGGGATCTACAAAAGAGTGTCCTATGATCATATATGTGCATATTAGCACAGTAAAACCATACCAAACATAAAAAGCAGTCTAATAGATTAATCTTGTGCTTTTCAAACCTGACTACAAAACCCTTTAGTAATGTTATATACCAATTATTATCCTACTGATTAATAACTAGTTTCCACAGAAACACACCTGAACAGAAACTCAAGTTAGGGACTCTCACATATAACTGTGTTGACTTCAAAATGAAGATATTTTCCATTAACCACTTTTAACCTAGCAACCTGATCATTAACTATAGGGTCAAGGTAGTTTGAAAGATATTTACTTTTAAATGCTTTTGTTTTCCATAAGTATATACTTTTTGCAAAGTCACTAGAATGTAATCTTCAGTGTCAAAATGGCTAGAAAGACTTTCAAGAAAAGCAAAATTTTGGTTGCTTTTCCCAACTTTTAGCTAACCGAATAATTCAGGGTATTAGAAAAACATATTCCCCAAAGAACATACAGGTAGAACTCATGTGTTTCAGAACTTAATGAGAAGGGTAAGCTTTTTTTGTTGTTAATAGTTTTAATTTAGAGCTACCATTTTTGCTGTACTACAGCTTGTGATTTACTTACTAGATCAGAAATACATGAGTTTTTAAGAGACGTGTATTGTAAACGATCAAGACTCATGGTGCTAAAGTGTCAAGAAAGTGATATAAAAATGGGTTAGATTCTGACTCACACTCCCCAGATAGCAAAGATCTCACTACTTTCTACCAGCAATACTTTGCTCTCTCATCCTTGATGCAGTATTACGTAGTGTTTCAAAGCAAGACCTTTTGAAGTTTCTGTCATGGTCAGAAGGTTTCATGTGGGTTTCTTCTATATGTGCATCTCTGGGTCTTCTTGGGCTGTGCTTGTTTTTTTGTGTGTGTGTGACTTCTAGTTTCACACAGATGTTTGAAGGTTACAGTTTTCTGGGTGCCAGTGAATAAAGGCAATGCTCTATTTCCTGCTGTCCTACAACTTCCATAAAAGAGGTATAACTTCAAAGAACTGTTTCCAGAGTATATAGTTCTTCCTTTTTGAGGGAATGAAACTTTTTGGTGTCTGATCAGTTTTTATTATTGTTTTTTGAATTTTGTATCTTTGCAACCCAGGTACTATTAATCAGGGCTTTACCTTATTCAGGAAACCTCCAAGAAAGTCATAGGCCTTCAAATGCTTAGTATTGTTAGCAGTATTATAAAATGATGAAAGCCTGGCTACATCTGGTAAAAATACTATTTACTAATGCAGTATGTATGGTATTGTGATAGTATATTTCCCAAGTGTTTATTTCAATGCTATTACTTTTTATTAATTCCTGGCTATTTATTAATGGGATAGACTAAGCTAGTGTTGCAGCATCCTTACTTCTGCTTTTTCCAAGTCCAACCTAGACTGTTTACATCAATGCAATATTCACCTTTAAATAATTGTCTTAAAATAGCTTCATATTTTCTCTCTCAATATTTATATACATATACACACTTATATTTACACTCATACACACTATTTTAAATCCTGCCTATAGCAAATATAACAAGTTAAAATAATACGAAAAGCCCCACCATGTTTTCCAGGTTTCTTAGAGCATTCTGAAGGTGTCTTTCAGCATATTGTTGCTTTCGAAGTCCAATTTTCCTGAAATATTTTCTATCACTGAATGTCCCCATACTATAGGAACTGTGAGCCATAATCTCTAATTTAGCACCATTTTCTTATCTATACATTATTGTTTACATTAAGTGTGATATCTTTGGCAATCAATTTTAACGGGCAGGTATTAACTTTCAACAGTGGCCTGCATTTGATGGTAGTGATAAAGAGCATTGCAACAGAATGCCCCTAAATTAATCTGCCAGTTTGACCCAGTAACTGACATGCATACTAAAACACTGATGTGAATTGAAAATAAAATAACTGCACTTGACAGATATAATAGTTTAAGTGATTTCAAATTAACCACATCCCACTGACCGCAAGTGAAGAATGTGTGCTTTCCCCTGTGATGCAACGTGCTCTGGGGGCTCATTATACAGAGTGGAGTAAGTAAATCCAGAGCAGAGTAATTGATGCTTGGAAAGAGTGACAGCTACTTAATGATTCTCAAACTTACACATAAAGGTATCACAGGCACTTTATGCGTTATTTTTCTCTCTTCAATTTTGTAACATTATAAGCTTAAAACTGGATTGTGTAGTAATTTTAAAACATGATAGCTCTTAAGAAAATACTTCAGCAAAACAACAAATAAACGACTTTTACATGAAAGGAAATCTAGATGTTATCACAACCTTAGTTCTATGCTATTCCTCTAATAACTCATGTAATAATTATCTGAATTGTTAACCTCCTTAGTTTTTATATTAAGAGTATAAAAAATGTATTTCATGCATATGTTGTATACATTTTGCATCTCATTTTAGGGCAACATTGTTGTTAAAATATTTTTTGTAAAAGCAGAAATGTTAAAATATCTAAAAATTAAAACCAAAATAAGATAGTTTTTTCTTCCTGAAAAATTTGGTTAACATCAAGTTCATGCTGAGGAACAGGTGTGTAGTTGACTAAATGAAGCCTTTGGCCTTCCATTTCATCTAATGTGAATACAGTTGGCAGCAGAATTTCTATTTAGAGAATGAAGTTAGCAAAACTATTTGGTTTATTCAAATCAGATAAGATTTCTCAGGGGTTATGATTTACCACTCATTTCTAAAATATAGTTTTTTTAATTGACTATGAAGAAATGGCTTAACAAACTTTGCCCTTAATGAACATGGAATGTAAGACATACTAATATATAATTTTTATTTGATTGAATGTTCCCTGAGAATTGACTTTCAGACATTTTAGGCTAATGGCCAAATTTATCTGCTCTCATCAGGCTACTAGAAGAGTATACAAGTGACTATGATTTTTCTTTCCCTCTTTCATTTAATAAGCAGTACTTAGTTCTTCTGCTAGTAATTTGCTAGCTTCTCTACTAGATGTCTGATAAAAAGATATACAAAAATATTTCCTTTAGCTTTGAGGAGAAAAATCCTATTGGTGCACCAGTGAAAAGTGCTATAATACATAAACGCTCCTACAGGTATTGGGAACCCAGAGCATAATATGTCAGTGAATTCTGGAAAAATTGGTTTGTGGAAGAGTTGAAGGCTCAGATGAGTGATCTAGTAGAAGAGGGTATGTGGGGACATTCTAGAGACGGGTATTGAGATATGCAATGGCATAGAGGTAGCAGAGAATATAATCTCCTTGGAAAACCATAAGTGCTTGGGTAACATAGTATAGTGGGCTGTGGGGATATGATAAGACCAAAAACACCAGCAAGGTGAAGAATATGAAGGCACTTAAAAATGTTTTGCTAAGGAATTTTTAATGTATATATTCATTCATTCATATTTCAACATATATTTATATGCCATACATTGTGCCTGGCACTGGAGCACAATGGCAAACAAGAAAGATACGGGTACCATAGTCATATTGTTTATTATTTACAGGAAAGGCAGATAATATATATGCCTTACAGGGAGATTGCAGGGTATAATAGGAATACATGGGATGGACACCCCAGATCAGTCAGGGGATTACAGAAAATTTCCACAGAAAATGAACATACAAAGAGAGATCTGAAATCTACAGGAGGATTAGCCTGATGAATGGGGGTGAAAAGAGTTTTCTAGAAAGAGGGAACAGCACATGAGAAGGCTTGGAGGCAAGCAGGCATAATACATGCTCAGGGAACTGAAATAAATTCTGTATGGCTGAAGCTTAGAAGATGAGTGGAGGAGACCAATGTGAGAAATAAACCTGGAACAATAAGCAGGGATTAGGCCATACCCATATCATGTTAGGGTGATATGGAGTTTGGACTTTTCCTTAGCACAGGGAAGAGCTGTAGAAAGCTTTTAGGCTGGGGAATGGCAGATGTAAGTTTGCACTTATGAAAGCTCTTTGAGGCAGCATTATGTATTGCAAGGGCCAAATGAGGCAGAAAGGGCAACTCGTACTTACACTAGTATTATCTAGTTAAGAGGTGACAATAACTTTGATTAAAGGAATAATAATGGAAATGAAGAAACATGAACAGAATGTTAATATATAATGGATGAAGAATTGACTGATTTTAGTCATTGATTATATATGGAGAAGAATAGAGTTATGGATTATACTCAGGATTCTGATTTAGGTAATCAGGAAAATGATTGTGACACTCACTTAGATAGGTGACAAATGAGAAGTTGCAGCCATGGATGAGTAAGGAGTTTAGTTTTTGATTTGGTAAGTTTGAAGTGGCTGTAAACTTATAAGTATAAATGTCCAGGAGGCATTTGGATATATTACTCTGAAATTTTAGAGAGACATAAAATAGGGAAGAGATTTGAAAGCATGATGGTGATGACAATTGAAGCTGAAAGAGAATAACATTTTCCATGGAACTGGATTAGGATCAAAGCTAAAGGAACACCAATATTTAATTAGAGGAAGTAGAGGGGCCTGTGAAGGGAACACAGTTATAGCTAGAGGGAGGATGAGGATCAAGAGGACAGACTCATAGCCTGAGAGGAAGAGAGTATTTCAACAGCATCAAATGCTACAGAAATGACTGAAAAGGAACACTGGAATCACCAATGATGACCTTGGTAAAAATAGTTTCTATTATATAAAGAATTTGGACCAATAGCAGTGAGAGTGTTCTAGAAAGGGAACAGGGCGTAAAAAGTCTTGGAGCAAGCAGACATAGTATACGCTTGGGAAACTGCAATGCTTACAGGAGGAGTGGAAGAGACCAATGTGAACAGTAAACCTGGGACAACACCCAGAGGGCAGTAGGTTGATGAGTGTGTGTGGAGTGACTGAAGACTACAAAGAAAACTTTCAAAAAGCTGTGCTACAAAAAGGGGGAAGAACAGGTGTTTCATATCCATCAATAACATTTTAGAATTAGTGGGGTTTTTTTTTAGATGAGAGAGGCTTAAACATGTTAAATATTGATGGGAAGGAGCCAGTAGAGAAGGAAAGGTTGAAGATCAAGGATTGACTTCTATGCGTGTGGTTGCTGTTGGAGAAGAGAGATGTGAAGCACGGTGAAGTGAAACACATGTGCCTGCTATTAGGGTGGAAATGAGAGGTTCACAGCAAGAAACAATGTGAGTGTGGTCCCTCCCATTTGGAAGGTTCAAGCAGAGGCACTATCTCTCGGTGTAACTGGGTGGGAGCCTGGATAGAAGATGGGCACATTTCAGAACAGAACTACTATTTTATAAATAGTAGTGTAAAAGTCACGTTAAGAGGTGGAAAATTATTTTCCCCACTAGCCTCATGTAGACTGATCAAGGTGGTCTTTGGGAAAAAAATCTCATTTATTGTATGAAGTTATTATAGTCATCAGGTACTCTAAGAAGTAACATGGCCATAGCAGTGGTATATGAGCAAAGATATCTATTTCCCTATGCCCAGGAGAAACAGAAGTCACTCTCTCCCTTGTTAAGGGGAAGAAGCTGGCGTAGGTGAAGATTCCATTTGCAACCACTTGAAACTGATGCAAAAGTTTGTGATACCCAATAAATGATGGAGACATATTCCAATTTCCTTCGAGGAGATACATTTTCCTGACTGGGGAGGAGGACTTACAGAACTGCAGAAGTGAAAAAATAATCTGGGTTGAGGGAGAATTAAATGTTGGAGAAGCATTCACATAGGATTACTTTCTAAATGCTTAACCCCCATGGCAATTTGTAACATAAGTGGATTAGATAAACAAATGCACAGTTCTTAAACAAAAGCACAAACTGTATTGTATGGAAGCTAAGTCTTCATTTAATTCTAGCATTTATTTGTTCCGTAGAAGATGGTTGAAATAACATTCAGTACAATGGTTGGTATCCCCACTTCCCTACCTTAACCATGATCATCTGGAGTGTACTTATTCCACATTGTGGAAGGTCAGGAGAAGAGAAATACCAACCAATAAATTGTTGCCTAGACCAAATACCTTAAAGATCAATTATTTCATTTTCTTCCCTATTGGAAATTCTCCTTGGGGAACAAAATACAAGGACTTGGTTATACGTGTGATAAAGTCATGGCAGTAACAATTTGCCTGGGTGTGTTATTTTTATTTGTCCATAGAAGTCTATGTTAGGTATGGGTAATTGTAACACTTTAGTTCTTCCATCATATATTAATTTGTGTAACTTCCACTAGAACTTTCGAGTTAGGAACTATCACTATTCACATTTTATAAATGAAGAAACTGAGGCACAGAAAGACTAGGTAACTTGCCCAAGTATTACAACTCAGGAATGGCCACACCAGAATTTGAGCCTAAGAATGCTATTTCCAAGGCCCACACATTTAACTAATATAGACAAATTACTCTTAGCCATATGTTTCCTCATGAGATTAGACTGGATATAAAATTAAGAACACTGTAGAAAAAAATTTGAATTCTGGCCATGAGGAAGTAATAGGTATTAGAATTATACTCCTGTCTAAAACAATTATAAAACTAGATAATACATATATTCTGGCCAATATACATGAAGCAATTATTTTTAGGCAATAGAGAGACTCTACCGTAGAGCAGAGATCCTTGAGAAAGGGAAGTACGTGAAGTGAACTCCACATTTACGCTGGCCTTCTGCTGAGGGCTTTCTCCATATTATGGCACAGGAAAGTAGACCCAAACACAAATCTTCAGTTCCCTTGGTAGAAGATACAGTGATTGGATTTAGCACTGCAGAGGTGTTAGAAATTTGAGGATCAGATCCTCAAATATGCAGATCCCAGACTGGGGAAAGCTGTGCGGAGACAGAGCTCCACAGTCTTTCTGAAAGTCCCCTTGAACGTTCGGTTAAAAAGTGAAGTCTGGTAGAGAAGAGCCACTGTTGAATTTTGAGCTGAGTGGAGTTTCTGCAGGTGATCCTGTGCTACGAAGTGCTGAAGTTCTGACAAGCCAGAGTGAAGAGACCTTGTGGAACATCCTGAATGTACAACTGATTTCCCAGAAAGGCCATGCATTGAAATTAGGACTACTCTAGCACAGGTATAACAACTATTCTAGTCTTCCTTAAACAAAAATTAAAACAATATTGGGAAAAGTAAATCTCACATGCCAGTAAACCAGTTTTCTGACAAAACAACTCTTAAAAAAAAAAAAAAAACAACTCATGCAAGAGAGGTGGTCCCAAATGGTGACATAGGACAATCCTGAACTCACCTCCTCCCATGGACATTGAATCTACAGCTACATATGGAACAATTTCCGCTGAAAAACAACTAAGAAACTCCTCCAACGGGCAAACAAGAAAAGGGTCACACAAAGGCAAGTAGAAGAGGCAGAGATGTGGTCTTTCCATAAACCCCTGGAAAGACCTACATTCAGGAGGGAAATCACAAACCCACAGCTTCTCCCTGAGGAGCAAAGGGTTCATACCCCACATCAGGCACCCCAACTTTTAAGATCTGCACCTGTCAGACAAGCCCCCAAATCATCTGGTTTTGAAAGCAACAGAGATTGTGACCATAAGACCCAAAATGCTAAAGCAAACTGAGAAACTGCTCTTAAAGGGTTCATGCACACACTCACCACAGGGCCCAGTGCAGAAGCAGCCATTTGAAAAATGCGTAGACTTTATGACAAAGAGATTCATTTGCCAATCTTAAAAGTGTAGGCCTGAGGGGCAGGGGTCTGTTGGGAAACTTTCTGGGAACAGATGAGCTGGTGGGAACCATTTTTGCACTCTCCCTCTACATAGCTAAAGCTGGTGGGTGCCTTTATTATTTTTAATTTTATTTTTTTTAACATCTTAATTGGAGTATAATTGCTTTACATTATTGTGTTAGTTTCTGCTGTATAACAAAGTGAATCAGGTCTACATATACTTATATCCACATATCCCCTCCCTCTTGCATCTCCTTCCCACCCTCCCAATTCCACCCCTCTAGGTGGTCACAAAGCACCTAGCTGATCTCCCTGTGCTATGTGGCTGCTTCCCACTAGCTATCTATTTTACATTTGGTAGTGTATATATGTCCATGCCTCTCTCTCACTTCGTCCCACCTTACCCTTCCCCCTCCCCGTATCCTTAAGTCCATTCTCTACATCTGCATGTTTATTCCTGTCCTGCCCCTAGGTTCTTCAGAACCATCTTTTTTTTTTAGATTCTATATATGTGTGTTAGCATACGGTATTTGTTTTTCTCTTTCTGACTTCACTCTGTATGACAGACTCTAGGTCCATCCACCTCACTACAAATAACTCAATTTTGTTTCTTTTATGGCTGAGTAATATTCCATTGTATATATGTGCCACATCTTCTTTATCCACTCAGCTGTTGATGGACACTTAGGCTGCTTCCATGTCCCGGCTACTGTAAATAGTGCTGCAATGAACACTGTGGTACATGACTCGTTTTGAATTATGGTTTTCTCAGGGTATACGCCCAGTAGTGGGATTGCTGGGTCATATGGTAGTTCTATTTTTAGTTTTTTAAGGAACCTCCATACTGTTCTGCATAGTGGCTGTATCAGTATACTTTCCCATCAACAGTGTAGGAGGGTTCCCTTTTCTCCACACTGGAAGGTGCCTTTTTCTTTTTCCTTTTCTTTGGTGAGTGACACCTTCACGCTCTCCCTCTGCCACACTTCACAGTGCCCGTATCTCCCAGAGAGGAGATTTTACACATGTCTGGTGCCCTGGTTTTTGTGGCTGCAGCCCTGGGAATGTCTCTTGATCATCTGGATCTGGAGGGCAGGGGCACTTGTGTCCTTGGGTCCAATGGGACTGTAATAATCAGAGAGAGTTCTTGGCAGATTACCACCTCCAAAGCATGGCACAGATAGTTGACTAAAACATATCCCCAGTCTTCCTGAGAGAGGGGCCCATTTACTTGCCCAGGAGCTTTGGCCTGAGGGTCAGACTTTTGGTCTGGCATACTTGCTCTTAATGAATCTTTGCACTTTCCCTCTGCCTTGCCCCAGCTCTCCATCTCCCAAAGAGGAGCTTATACCCTGTCTGGTGCCCAATTTTTGCAGCTGCTGCCAGGGGACACCTCTACATTGCTGGCTCTAGTGGCCAGTGGGGTTTACACTCACAGGTCTCACAGGACCATAATGCATGGAGAGAGTATTCTTAAATAGCTAAGGCTCTTGGCCATAGCAAGAGGCAACAGGCCCAGAAGCTCAGCCTTTCTGTGAAGAAGCTTATAGGTTTTTCATTATAGCTGCAGCCTGAGGGGAAGGCTTCTAATTAAACACATATCTAAGGGCTGACTGTAAACCTTTCAAGAGACCTTGGAAGATGGATGTTATCTTTGAACTTTCCCTCTACTGTGCTCTAGAGTGCCAGCATCTCTCAGAGGGGAGCTCTTACACATATCTGGTGCCTTGGTTTTTCTGTCTGGGGCCCCAGTATTATGGCTGCCACTCAAGAGAACACCTGGCTTTTGTGGCCAGGGTGCTTTCATTGCTGGGTCTCACAGGACTGTAAAAATCAGAGAGACGGTTCTTGGCAGACTACCACTCCCAGGACACTGCACAGACAGCAGATTGAAACATACCCTGTCTTTCTGTGAGAGAGGACTATTTTCTTGTTATAGATTTTTGGTCTGAGGGGTAGGCTTCTGGACTGGCACAGTTCTAGAGGCCTGCAGAGGTGCTCTCAGGAAACGCAGGCTAGGGGACATCATATTTATGCTCTCCCTCTATCTCACAACAGCTTGAGAGTATCTACCAGACTGGAGTGTATACATTCCCCTGTGGCCCCAGTTTTTGCAACTGTAACCAGGAAACACCTCCAAATCACCTGGTCTGGTGGCCAGCAGGGTTTATGCTTGTGGTCCCAAAGGACTGTATATATTTGTATATTTTAAAAGCTGTTTCCTGAGGGTCTAGCTTCCAACAAGGCTGAATCTAGGAGCTGACTGAAATCCCTCCCCACCTTCTTTTGACACACTGATAGGTCTTAACACACTCTCAACACTGGGAGATATTAAAAATAAAATAGTCTGCTTGAACAATCACAATGGCTGGAGAGAAAGCAAAGAAATAGAGTAAGGTTAAATAATAAGCTTCATCTCTTACACAAGGCTACTCTTTCAAGTCTGGGAGAGGTCATGGTTTCATCTAATACATAGAAAGAAAGGATTATGTTCCAAACAAAAAAAACAAGATAAAAGCTCAGGAAAAAACAACATCAAACAAGATAAAACATCAAACAAGATAAAGGTTTAGGAAAAAACAACATCAAAACTAATGAAATGGAGATAAGTAATTTACCTGATAAAGAGTTAAGGGAATTGTCACAGAGATGCTCACAGAACTTGGGTAAAGAATGGATGAACACAGTGAGAAATTCAATAAAGACAAAACAAATATAAGAAAATACCAAAGAGATGAAGAATAAAATAATTGAACTGAAAAATATATGAAAGGAACCCCTTTAGTAGCAGACTAGGTAAAGTGAAAGGAAGGACCAGTGAACTTGAAGTCAGGGAAATGGAACTCAATCTCAGCAGCAAAAAAGAGAAAATAATTTTAAAAAGTAAAGCTAGCTTAAGGGACCTATGGGACATATCACATTATAGGGGTCCCAGAAAAAGAAGATGGGGAGAAAGGGGCAGAAAACTTACTTGAAGAAATAATAGCTGAAAACTTTCCTAGCCTGAGGAAGAAAAGAGATATACAGATCCAGGAAGCTCAGATGGTTCCAAATAAAATGAGCCCAAAGAGATAAACACCAAGACAAAAAGAACCAAAAGCTAAAGACAAAGAAAGAATCATAAAAGCAGCAAGAAAAATAAAAAAAAAAGACTTGTTACATGCAAAGAAATCTTCATGAGACCATCAGCAGATTTTTCAGCAGAAACTTTGCAGGCCAGAGGGGAGTGGCAAGATATATTCAAAGTGCTGAAAGAAAAACACTTCCAACTGAGAATACTCTACTTGGCAAAGTTATCATTGAGAATTAAAGGAGGAATAAAGAGTTTTTCAGACAAGCAAAACTAGATAAGTTCATCACCACCAAAACAGTCTTACAAAAAATATTAAAGGGACTTTTCTAAGCTGAAAGGAAAGAATGCTAATTAGAATCAAGAAAACATATGAAAATATAAATCTTACTGGTAAAGGTAAATATATAGTAAAGGTAGTAGATTAATCACTTATAAAGCTAAAATGAAGGATAAGAGACAAAAGTAGCAAAAACTATAACTAGAATAGTTAAGGGATACACAAGATTAAAGATGTAAAATGTGATATCAAAAATATAAACACTGCAGAAGAGAGTAAAAATATAGAGCTTTAGAATGTGTTCACCTTAAGTTGTTAACAACTTAAAATAGACTGTTAAAAATATAGATTGTTTTAATGAAGCTTCATGGTAACCACAAAGCAAAAACTATAGTAGGTACACAAAAGATAATGAGAATATGTATATGTATAACTGATTCACTTTGTTATAAAGCAGAAACACACCACTGTAAAGCAATTATACTCCAATAAAGATGTTTAAAAAAAAGATAATGAGAAAGAAATTTAAGTGCACCACTAAAGAAAGTTATCAAACAACAAAGAAAGACAGAAAGTGAAGAAACGGAAACTTCAAAACAGGGAGAAAACAAGTAAGAAAATGGTAATGAGTACACACCTATCAATAATTACTTCAAATATAAATGGACTCAATTCTCCAATCAAAAGGCACAGAGTGGCTAAGTGGATTAAATAAAAAATAACCATCTATATGCTGTCTGCAAGAGACCTACTTCAGATAGAAGGACACACACAAATTGAAAATGAAGGGATGAAAAAAGATGTTTCATGGAAATGGAAACCAAAAGGAAGCTAAAGTGCCTATACTTATATCAGACAAATAGACTTTAAAACAAAGACCATAATAAGAGATGCAGAAGGGCATTACATAACAATAAAGGGATCAGTTCAACAAACATATATAACAATTGTAAATATTTATGCACTCAACATAGGAGCACCTAAATATATAAAGAAAATGTTAACAGACCTAAAGGGAGAAATAGACAGCAATACAATAATAATAGGGGACTTTAATACCCCACACTTAACATCACTGGATAGATCATCCAGACAGAAAATCAATAAGGAAACACCATCCTTAAATGATACGTTGGATCAGATGAACTTGACAGATATACACAGAACATTCCATCCAAAAGCAGCATAATACACATTCTTCTCAGGTGCACATGGAACATTCTCCAGGGGAGATCATAGGTTGGACCACAGAACAAATAAATTTAAGAAGAGTTAAATAATATCAACCTTTTCCCCAACCACAATGGAATGAAACTAGAAGTCAATTACAAGAAGAAAATGGAAAAATTCATGAATATGCAAGCTTAAACAGCATGCTACTAAACAACCAATGGGTCAATGAAGACGTCAAAGGAGAAATTAAAAAATGGCTTGAGACAAATGAAAATGGAAATACAGCACACTAAAATTTATGTGATGCAGCAAAATAAGTTCTAAGAGATAAGTTCATAGCAATACAGGCCCACTGCAAGAAACAAGAAAAATATCAAACAATTTAACTTTACACCTAAAAAACTAGAAAAAGAAGAACAAATGGGGCTCCCCTGGTGGCACAGTGGTTAAGAATCTGCCTGCCAATTCAGGGGACATGGGCTTGAGCCCTGGTCTGGGAAGATCCTACATGCCGTGGAGCAACTAAGCCCGTGCACCACAACTACTGAGCCTGCGCTCTAGATCCCATGAGCCACAACTACTGAGCCCGTGTGCCACAACTACTGAAGCCCATGTGCCTAGAGCCTGTGCTCCACAACAAGAGAAGCCACTGCAATGAGAAGCCCGTGCATTGCAATGAAGAGTAGCCCCTGTTCGCCACAACTAGAGAAAACCTACACACAGCAATGAAGACCCAATACAGCCAAAATTAAAATAAATTAATTAAAAAAAAGGAGAACAAATGAATCCCAAAGTTAGTAAAGGAAAGAAAATAACAAAGATCAGAGAGGAAATAAATGAAATAGAGACCAGAAAAAAGAGAAAAGATTAATGAAACAAGAGCTGATTCTTTGAAAATATTGAAAAAGACTGACAAAGCTTTACCTAGATTCACCAAGAAAAAAAGAGAGAGGGCTCAAATAAATAAAATCAGAAATGAAAGAGGAGATAGTACAAGTTACACCAATGAAATATGAAGGTACATAAGGGACAACTACAAACAATCATAAACCAACAAATTGGATAACCTAAGAAATGGATAAGTTCTTATAAACACACAAACTTTTAAGTCTGTGTCACAATGAAATAGCAAATCTGAATACAGGCATAATTTAGGGATACTGCCAAAGCAAAATTGCAATAAAGAAAATCACACATTTTCTTTTTGTTTTCCAGTGCATATAAAAGTTATGTGTACACTATATTGTAGTACATTAAATGTGCAATATCATTATGCCTAA
Source organism: Mesoplodon bidens (assembly GCF_964165515.1). Taxonomy (NCBI): domain Eukaryota; kingdom Metazoa; phylum Chordata; class Mammalia; order Artiodactyla; family Ziphiidae; genus Mesoplodon; species Mesoplodon bidens. Next base: position 133,435,232 of record NC_138161.1, read on the forward strand.
AAAAACAATTTACTTACCTTAATTAAAAAATACATTATAGTTTAAAAATGCTAACCATCATCTGAGCATCCAGCAAATCAAGATAGTAACATCAAAGCTCACTAGTCACAAATTATTATAACAAATATAATAATGAAAAACTTTGAAATATTGTGAGAATTACCAACATGTGACACAGAGACATGAAGTGAGAAAATACTATAGGAAAAATGGCACTGATAGATTGCCTGATGCAGGATTGTCACAAACCTTCAATTTGTAAAAAAGTGCAATATCTGCAAAACATGATGAAGCAAAGCACAAGAAAATGAATTATGCCTGAAACCTGATTACTAAGGATATTGAATCAGTAATCAAAAACCTCCCAATTAGCAGAAGTCCAGGACAAGATGGCTTCACTGGTGAATTCTACCAAACAGTCAAGGAGGAATTAATACCAATCTTTCTCAAATTTTACCAAATAATAGGAAAGGGAATACTTCCAAACTCTTTTTATAAGGCTAGCATTACCTGGATGCCAAAACCAGACGAAGACACCTCAAGCAAAGAAAATTACAGGCCAGTGTCCTTGATGAACATAGATGCAAACATCCACAACAAAACACTGGCAAACTGAATTCAACAATACACTGAAAGAATCAAATACCATGATCAAGTGGGATTTATTCCAGGGATGCAAGAAGGTTCAACATCTACAAATCAATCAACATGATAAGCCACACTAGCAAAATGAAGGATAAATTCATTATCATTTCATTAGATGCAGGAAAAACATTTGACAAATTCATATCCATTTATGATAAAAACTCTCAACAAAGTGGGTAGAGAGTAAATATGTCTCAACATAAAAAAGACAAGCCCACAGCTAACATCATACTTATTGTTGGAAAGCTGAAAGTTTTTGCTCTAACATCAGGAACAAGACGAGGATGCCCAACCTTGCCACTTTTATTCAACATAGTACTGGAAGTCCTAGTCAGAGCAATTAGGCAAGGAAAAGAAAAGGCATTCAAGTCAGAAGAAAGTAGTAAAACTGTCTCTATTTGCAGAAGACATGATATTATGTATAGAAAACCCTAAACACTCCAACAAAGAACTGTTAGAACTAATAAATGAATTCAGTAACATTGCTGGATACAAAGTCAATATATAAAGTTCTATACACTAATGACAAACTATCAGAAAGAGAAATTAGGAAAAGAATCTCATTTACAATTGCATCAAAAAGAATAAAATTCTCAGGAATTAATTTAACTAAGGAGATGAAAGACCTATACACCAAAAACTATGGCACATAGAAGAAAGCAATGAAAGAAGACACAGATGAATGGAAAGATATTTTATGCTTGTGGGTTGGAAGAATTAACATTGTTAAAATATCCAAACTACCTAAAGCAATCTACAGATTCAATGAAATTCCTATCAAAATTCCAATATCAATTTTTATAGGAATAAAATAATCCTAAAATTTGTATGGAATCACAAAAGATTCCAATAGCCAAAGAAATCTTGAGAAAGAAGAATAAAGCTGGAGGCATCATACTTCCTGATTTCAAACTATATTGAAAGGACATAGTAATTAAAACAGTATGGTTTTGCTGTAAAAACAGATACATAGATCAATGGAATAGAATAGGGAGCCCAGGACTAAACCCATGCATATATGGTCAATTAATTTACAACAAAGGAGGCAAAAATATACAGTGGGAAAAGGAGAGTTTGTTTAAAAAATCATGATGGGAAAACTGGACCACTGTCTTACACTATACAAAAAAATCAACTCAGTATGGATTAAAGACGTGAACATAAGACCTGGAACCATAAGACTCTTTTAAGAAAACATGGGGCATGAGCTCCTTGACATCAGTTTTGTTGATGAGTTTTTGTATTTGACACCAAAAGCAAAGGCAATAAAAGTAGAAATAAATAAGTGGGACTACATCAAACTAAAAAGCTCTGTACAGTAAAGGAAACGATCAACAAAATGAAAAGGCAACCCATGTAATGGGAGAAAATGTTTGCAAAGCATATATCTGATAAGGGGTTAATGCCCCAAATATATTTAAAAACTCATACAACTCAATAGCCGAAGACAACAAACAAAATAAAGTAGGAAAAAACCCACAAGCAATCCAATTAAAAAGTGGGCAGCAGATCACAATAGACATTTTTCCAAAGAATACATAAAATAGCCAACAGGTACATGAAAAGATGCTCAGCATCACTAATCATCAGGGAAATGCAAATCAAAACTGCAATGAGGTATCACCTCACACCTTATAATGGCTCTTATAAAAAAGACACAAAACAATAAATGTTGGCAAGGTTTCAGAGAAAAGGGAACTCTCGTGCACTGTTGGGAAAATGTAAATTGGTGCAGCCAGTATGGAAAACAGTGTGGAGATTCCTCAAAAAATTAAAACTAGAATAACCCTCTCATCCAGCAATTCTAATCTTGGTATTCACTAAAGCAAACAAAAACCCCAACATAGAAAGACATCTGCACCCCGTTGCCATTGCAGCATTATTTACAATAGCCAAGACATGGAAACAACATAAGTGTTCATCAACAGATGAATGGATAAAGAAAATGTACTAATATATACACACATGCACAAACAATGAAATATTATTCCACCATAAGAAAGAAGGAAATCCTGCTATTTGAGGCAACATGGGGGTATATGTTAAGTGAAGAAAGTCAAACAGAGAAAGACAAATACTGTATGATTTCATTTATATTCAGAATACAAAAAACATATGTATCGATACAGAGAATAGATTGGTGGTTTCCAGAGGTTGAGGATGGGGGTGAGCAAAATTGTTGATTGTGGTCAAATGCTACAGACTTCCAGTTATAAAATAAATAAGTCATGGGTATGTTATGTACAGCATGGTGACCATAGTCAATAATATGGTACCATATATTTGAAACTTTCTAAGAGTATAGATATTAAATATTCTCATCATAAGAAAAAAATTTCTAACTGTGTGGTAAAGGATGTTAACTAGATATATTTTGCTGATCATTTCACAACATGGGCATATATAAAGTCATTATGTCACATACCTGAAACTAATATAATGTTATACATCGATCACAACTAAGTAAATAAATATCTCTTTTTCAGTCACCCTTTAAGACAACTCTAGAGAACCTGTAGGTTCCTAATCTATCCCCATCTAAAACTGAAAAATGACTAAACTAGGGCTTGGACAATTGAGATTTTTCGTTTGAAATCTGTTCCTCACTGACTATGAGACTGTTTTAGGCAGAATTCTAAAATGTCCCTCAAGATTAGTTTTAGGCAGACTGTTTTAGGCAGACTGTTTTAGGCAGAATTCTAAAATGTCCCTCAAGATTACTGCTTTCTGTGTACACATTCTGTATAATCCCTAAGAGTATAAATATGATGAGATATTACTCCTGTGATTAGGTTGTGCGATGGGGGGTGACTTTAAGAGAGGAAGTGGGTCTGATCTAACCAGGTGAGCCTTTTAAGAGACAAAGCTCTTCCTGGTGACAGAAGTTTGAAGTGTGAGAGGGATTTAACAAGAGAGAGATTCTCCATTGCTGATTTTGAAAATGGGGGTGGGGGACAAATGTCAAGGCATGTGAATAATTCCTAGGAAATATTATCTCCCACCTGACAGCCAGCAAGTAAATGGGGACCTTGGTCCTCCTGTCACAAGGAACTGAACACTGACAACAACCTGAATAAACTTAGAAGCAGATTCTACCCCAAACTTCCAGACCAGCTTTCAGTCTGACACCTTGATTTTAGCCTTTAGTGAGACCCTGAGCAGAGAACCCAGTCATGTGGGGCTCAAACTTCTGACTTATAGAACCTAAGCTAATACATGAGTGTTGGTATAAGCCATTAAGTTTGTAGTAATTTGTTATGTAGCAATAGAAAACTGCTACAAAGATCTTCGAAAAATTACATAATCATTCTTTTTCTCACCAGAATGAGAGTAATAATAGTATTATGCATTTGTGTTGAGGATTAAATAAAATAATTAAAATATATCATTTAGTTGAGTGTACCATGAATGTTAATTAATTATTGTGTTGTTTTGAGGATTCAATGAAGTGATACCTAAAAAGTCCTCAGCATAGTGCCTGGTACCTAGTAACCACATAACAATATACAGCAGAAACTAACACAACAATGTAAAGCAATTATACTCCAGTAAAGATGTTAACAACAACAAAAAAAAGACAAAGAAAAAAAAACAATGTTATCAATTTATTATTGTTAGAGATGAAAAACTTGACAGGGACCCTCCTTAGACAACTTAGCATTCCCTGTATTCTTTCATTTGAAACCTTTTAATTTTACCCGAAAGTTAGCAGCCAGTGTGTCCTGCCTTAAAGTGAGCCTGTTTTTTTTTTTTTTTTCAAGGCACCAAAGGATGGGTTACTAACATCTAATACTTGAGTCTATAAGCAGGAAACTCAGATATTAGAAACTTTCTTCTCCAAGGAAAAGGTTAATTTGGAAACAAGATTGTGCATCATGCATTTTGAGTGGGGATATCTCCATCTGTACTTGGGGCTCATCTGTTCTTCATAAAGATGACTACAACCTGCAATCATATACTGAGAAACACCCTTCAGATTCTACTTTTATTACTATGACAGGGTGGATGGCACTGTTTTACCATAAACTCAAGGAATGTAACCTAAGGACTTTCCATATCAACAGTATGTTTAGTGTCAATTATCAAATCTCTTAAAAAAGATACATAGTAAAGTCTGAATCAGAGAAACAGTCTTATCTATTTATTTGTATTTAACCTAGAGAAATCAGGGCATGTCTTTCACGAGGTTATTCCCAAGAATTCAAGTATAACAGCTTACTTGAAAGACAAACACGGCTGAATAAATTTGGGTTTCTAGAGTTAAAAAAAACTATTACATTAAGACTCATGATTGAGTTCACACTGTCTCTAAAGCAAGCACACATTTCAATGTCACTGTCTGCCACCTTACAATAACAGAAAATATCTGTATAATGGACTATAACATTACATGGTGCATTACAATTAGAAATGTGCTGAAGTGGTTTATTTATGGTCCATGAAATAAAAGATTCTATGAGCTTCTCATGAAAACTTAATAGTTTAAGGAAATAAAGTATTTGAGAGCAACAATTACATTTTAAATGATATTATCACTAGAGAAATTTAGAACAGTCAAAAGTTGAAATATTAGTGTTAAGAGAAACCCATTACTAGTTGGCTGGAAGTCTTTATTATTGGAGAGGCAAAGAATGACAGAGAATTACGAAAAACTCATCCTGCCTTCTAGGTTCATATAATTTCTATAACAGAGTAAAATTCCTCTTAATTGCTCATAAAACCAAGTCTCTGAAAGTTATGGTGAGAACAAACAGATTTAAAATCCTTGAATTTTTTTTTTCCCTAAAAAAGAACAGAAAAAGATCTTTGGCCATGTTGCCATAAAAACTGGCAAGCTTGAGCAGCAGCAATTCATGAACTGTTTCTAACAGGAGTCAAAGTTACCCCACAAAAAAATCTCCATGTGTGAGAGCAAATAATTACAGTTCGTGAACAACATGTACTTCATTTCCAGATTACAGGTAATTGTATACACATTTAAATTTGTTTATTTTGCATGCATAATCTCATATTCATGAAGATAATTTAATCATTTGTACTTGATGTGTGGGAAAAATTATGGTGTCTAATCATGCTCCCAGATTCCTCAAAGTTTTGCCGTTGTGGAAAAAATCTGTCTTACAAGATAAAAAGCTTTCATTTAACTTTCAGTTATATTGAAAATCAAAAGAACAGCTATAGTCAATGACTTTTTTAGGTGATATTATTGTATTTACGATAGAAAAATCCAACAGATCTTATTACATTAGAAAACTTTACTATGAAATTCTATGTTAATATATCCATAGAAATCTGTTCTAATTAATGTCCTAAAGGCTAGATTTGTAAAACTGAGCTATATTTCCTCTATTTTTTTATTGCACTAAAAAGTCAAAATTAAATTGTCTACTTTTTTTTGGTATTAGAGGAAACTTTTCTTTATGAACACATGATTTAAAATACACATTTATAAACAGTAATTGTGTTGAAATTCATATCTTTTAGATTGTTTTGTATTCATGATATTTGTTCAAAATGTTTCCACAGGAGACTTATATGCTCTTTTAGTACTGATTGCTGGTTGGTTTTCAGAATGTGTTCACGTTTCCTCCAAACTAACCTAAAAGACACATGAATTCTGGTAGTCCCTTGATTAAACATGCATCATTTGTAATGATTTTCCACATGATTCTCCCAAATAGCCATGGAAGAGCACAGAGCTGTCACCATACAATGGAAAGGGGTCAATGTCATAGTACGATCTGCTGGTGATGAAGACTACACTGCCCATTTGCCTGTAATGTACAATTTCAGGATATGTAATCATCATGTTAATAGTCTTGATTTCAGAGAGAACAGTGAGGCTACAGCAAGATATCTGGATTTGAATATATAGCTCAAGGAAAGAATACTTTTTTAGTACTTAAAAATATTTTAAAGGGATATTGCTGGACAAGTAATGGATTTGAACTAGCTGTGCAATAACTTGGATTTTTAAACTTTTTATTCTTTTGGGCTTGATATCATATAAACAAAATATTATTTTATATCACTGTGACTTCTGGATTAATTAAATGGGGAAGAATCTTCTCTCTGATTTACAGAAAAAAGAAAAGAGAAAAGGGAGAAATAATGGAAAGGAAAGATCAGAGGAAAAGGAGCGGGAGGAAATTACAGTTATTTAATTACTTCAAGACCATTTAAGTGAGCATGTAGAAAACATATATTGCAAAAATCTCATGGCACCATTAATCTAACACTTATCAATGTCTGTAGGAAACATGTTAATATATGGGAAGTCAGCCAATCACTGTCCCTCATCATGTGAGGCCTTAGGCAAGTCTTCTAGGGACCGCATATCTGTAGTTAAAGGAAGTTGTCTTTTACACTAGTGGATTGGAGGTAAAAAAAAGAAAACATACATACATACATACATACATACATTATATATATATATATATATATATATATATATATATATGTAACACCACTGTTTTATGATAATAAACTTTCAGTAAGTGCTTCAAGGACCAGTGACTTTGCAATGATGTCATTCCTATACTTAAGATATCCAGTACTTACTTTTAGGTGTAAGTTTTCTTTAGAGAATGCTGAAATCTCTGCCCAGACTCAGTAAAATGCCCCATCACTTGCATTATTCAGCACACAACTGAAAAAAAAAAGGGGGTGGGTAGACATAATTTAGATGGTAAAAATGATAGCCAAGAATTTGAGTTGACACACAACTTTAAAATATTAGGTAAATTAGATCATTTGATTTAAAATTCAGCCTGCCCCATTTCCTCTACTCAGATTCCTGATTTCTCTTCTCCTACTATACATTTTATATAAAAATACAGTTTACTTTATCTATGGCTTATTTTCCATCTTTTCAGCTAGAATGTATATTCCTGAAGTTTTTATTTGTGCAGTGATGGGTATGTGTGGGCACAGTGACTCAATGTTTCATGGATGCAAGAATCAGATTATGGTGAGCAGAGTGGTAACAACTGGGTATGCCATGCCATTTTAGTATTGTTTCTTAATGAGATTTAGTTTCCCCTAAGTACACTATATATCATAAAGTCACTCTCTAAAATTTTATTTTTCAACAATGTGAACCCTATGTTCAGCATTGTGCATTTAGTTCGAGACAGTGCCTAATAGTTCCTCAATAAATAGTTATTAAATGAGAAAATAAACCAAATACTGTAGTAAGACTGTCAGAAGGAAACATAGGATTGATTAAACAAAAACTGTAAAACTGTGAGTATAATAATTCATAGAAAAGAGAAATAACAGTGGTTTAGAAAGCCCTCATGAAAGAAGTAAAATTTTTCAAGAATAGGAATTGTATAAAACTTTACATACATTCTGTAATTTTTTTGGCCTTATCCCTGAATAACTCGTATTATTATTTACTGAGAAGTTTTCTTTAATTGATCGTAATTTTTATTTAAGTAAATGTATATAAAATCAGTTTTACAACTGGAGGACTGGTATCACTTCTTTTAATATAAGTTAAGAATAAAATGAGCAGACATGGTAAAAAAAAAGTGCATTTACTAAGTTCTAGCTAGACACTTTCATTCAAAGGTCCGGAGCTTGAAGCAGATTAGCAAGTGTTAGAGATATGTTAAAAATAAGCTAAGGTCAAATTTGACATTAGTCAGAAAGACTGAAAAGAGCATCATGCTGTGAGTGAATGCTCTATAATTTCAATTCCTTGTACCACATATAAGCACCGCCTGTTCAACCTCAGATCATCTTGCATTCCATAGACGGTGCATGCCCACACTTCAGGAAAGGTCTACTAAGCAGCTACTGACAAGACTGTGAAGTACCATGCAAAGATGAAGAACAGGGAACTTTTACTGACATCCTATTATATACCAAACATTCTGCAAAGTAATGAACATTCGTTCTATAATCCTTCTCTGACTCTATGGTATCTCCTGATGTGCATAATACCTCTACGGAGTCTCTGTAATTGAATATGATAGAAACAGTGGGTCGATTATATTTTAGAATTATAATTATATTTTATAATTATTTCCTAATTTAATCTCTATTTTTAATAGATTGCATATTGACATGGTACAAAATTCAAAATCCAAATGTTTTCCATGAATGCCATTCCACAATGGCATAAAATTCTGCCTTCCCTCCCTGTCTCCCAGTCATTCAATTTGCCACTAAATATTAGCAACAGTTTTAAACAGATGGTAGCTTACAGTATACATTGTTTTATAAATTGCTTTATTCAGTTAACAATATATCTTAAGAATACTCTCAGGGAAAAAAGAAATTTTAGTTAAGAAAAGTGCTTTAGGGACTTCCCTGATGGCACAGTGGTTAAGAATCCACCTGTCAATGCAGGGGACGCAGGTTCGATTCCACATGCCGCAGAGCATGTCCAGGAAGATCCTACATGCCACGGAGCAACTAAGCCCGTGGGCCACAACTACTGAGCCTGCTCTCTAGAGCCTGCAAGCCACAGCTACTGAGCCTGCATGCCACAACTACTGAAGCCCAAGCACCTAGAGCCTGTGCTCTGCAGCAAAAGAAGCCACTGCAATGAGAAGCCCATGCACCCCAATGAAGAGTAGCCACCGCTCTCCACAACTAGAGAAAGCCCGCGTGCAGCAATGAAGACTCAGCGTAGCCAAAAATAAATAAATAAATAAAATTTTTTAAAGTGCTTTAGTGAAAGTAGGATAGGCTACTTTATGACAAAGGAACCCCCCCCCCCATAATCATTAGCTTAAAAAACAAAGAAGTCATTTCTCATTCAAGAACAGTCCAAAGCGAGCCATCCTAGTGAATTAGTAGCTCTGTGCCACAGAGGCTGGCTGTAACTATGCCATCATATATACATGACTTCCAAGGTCATCCTGATCAGTCCCATTCTAAAGGGTAAGGGATAAAGAGTGAAAGTCAATGGTCAGAGCTTTTCTCTTAATCAAATAAAACAGAGATTACAAATATCCTTTCCATTCACATGGCAATGATAGAGCTTAATCACTTGACCACAGCTAGAAGAAAGAATGGCTGGGAAAAGCAATCCCAGCTGGGCCACCATGTCTCAGTTTTAACTCTATTACTATGTTAGGGGGAAGAATGGATTTTGGTGAACAGCTAGCAAGATACATAATAAATTTATGTTTATTGAATAAATAAAGAAATTTCACCTATAATTTCAGAAATATTTAAATTATTTCTATGATACATTAGATATATAATTAGGTAAGGTTAACTGAGGTTCATCTGAAAAGTTTCAACAAGGATACACAGGCATGTAATTCCTGTTACGATATTAAACATTTCCATAATCCAAAAAAGTTTCCACATCCCCCTTGTAGTCATTCCTCTTCCTTGACCCCTACCTCTGACAAGTCATATACTTTCTGTCACAATAGTTTGGCAATTTTTAAGCATTTCATTTAATGGAATTGTGTAGTATCTTGTCTTTTGTGTCTGGCTTCTTTCACTTAGAAAGATGTTTTTGATATTCATCCACGTTTTACAGTGTCTCACCAACTTGTTCCTTTTTATTGCTAGCTAAGATTCAATACTTTATAGCAATGCAATAATTTATAGTATGCACTACAGTTTTTTATCCATTTACCAGTTGATGAGCTTTTGAGTTGTTCCCAGTGTTTGTTGTTATTGTGGTAAGAACATTTAACATGAAATCTAGCCCCTTAACAAAATTTTCAGTGTACAATAAAATATTATTGACTATAGACATGATGTTATATAGCATGTCTCTAGACCTTATTCATCCTGCATAACTGAAAATTTATACCCAATGAATATCAACTCCATATTCCCCCCTTCCCTCAGCCCCTGTAAACCACCATTCTACTCTCTGCTTCTATGATTTGACTATTTTCGATTCCTCATATTAGTGAAAGCATGCAATGTTTGTCCTTCTGTGACTGGCTTATTTTACTTAGCATAATCTCAAGTTTCATTCATGTTGTCACATATGGTAGGACTGTTTAAAGTTTTTGATATTCTGAACAAAGCTGCTAGGAAAATCTGAACACAAGTGTTTTTGTGATGTATGTTTTCATTTCTTTTGGGTAAATATCTAAGATGGTGATTGCTCAGTCATATGGTAAGTGTATGTTTACTTTAAGCTGTTTTGAAAGTGGCTCTTCTGTTTTTCAATCTGCCCATCGATATATGAGTTTCAGTTGTTCCACATCCCTATAAACACTTTTTCCCCTCCTTTTTAATTTTAGCCATGTTAGTGGGTGTGTAATTGTTGTTTTAATGTACATTTCCTTAATTAGTAATATTCAGCATCTTTTAATGTGCTTATTTGCATCAGTATCTCTTCTTTGATAAACTGACTCTTCAAATCTTGTGCCCTCTTTTAATTTTTAGAAGATAAATTTTTAAGTGTAAAAAATATAAATAATACCAAGTATTAATAGGATATTAAATCCTCTTGAAATTCAGTATTAAGAACAGGATCCCATGTAACTGTAAGAATAAATTCTAGGTAAATTTTGGACTTCTAATGATAGATATTACAAATAAGTATTAACTGATAGCCTAAGCAGAACATATTTGGAAATATGACATACCAAAACTTATGGGATGTAGTAAAAGCAGTACTAAGAGGGAAGTTCATAGTGATAAAGCTTACGTTAAGAAGAAGAAAGATCTCAAATAAACAACCTAAATTTAAACATCAAGGAACTGGAAAAAAGAAAGAACTAAGCCCAAAGTTAGCAGAAGGAAGGAAATAACAAGGTCAGAGAAGAAATAAATGAAATAAAGAATAAAAAGACATTAGAGAAGATCAATGAAACTAAGATACGTTTTTTTGGAAAAGAAAAATAAAATAGACAAAACTTTAGCTATACTTGCCAAAAAAAAAAATAGAGAGGACTCAAATAAAATTAGAAATAAAAGAGGAGGCATTACAACTAATGCAACACAAACACAAAGGATCATAAGAGACTGCTATGAACATTAAACACCAACAAATTGGAAAACCTAGAAGAAATGGATTAATTCCAGAAACATAAAATTTACAAAGACTGGATCATGAAGAAATAAACATCTGAATAGACCAATTCTGGTAAGGAGATTGAAACATTCCAACAGAGAAAAGCCCAGGACCAGATGGTCCCTGTGAATTTTCACTGGTGAACTCTACCAAATATTTAGAGAAGAATTAATACCAATTTTCTCAACTCTCCCAAATATAATAACAAAAAAAAAGAAGAGGGGGAAACACTTCCAAACTCATCTACAAGGCCATTACCCTGATACCAAAACCAGACAAGAATACTACAAGAAGAGACAATTTACAAGCCAATATCCCTGTTCAACATAGATGCAAAAATCCTTAACAAAATATTAGCAAACCAAATTTAACAATACAGTCAAAGGATCATGTACCATGATTAAGTACGATTTATTCCAGGGATGCAAGGATGGTTCAACAACTGCATAATCAATGTGATATACCACATTAACAAAATGAAGGATAAAGATTAAAGGATCATCTCAATAGAAGCAAAAAAAAAAGCATATGACAAAATATGACACCCATTCATGACAAAAACTCTCAAAAAAGTGGCTATAGAGAGAACATACCTCAACATAATAAAGGTCATATATGATAAGCCCACAGCTAACATCATACTCAATAGTGAAAAGTGAAAGCTTTTCCTAAGATGAGGTGCAAGGATGCCCACTCTTGCCACTTTTATTTAACATAGTACTGGAAGTCCTAGCCAGGGAAATTAGGCAAGGTAAAGAAATAAAAGACATCCAAATCAGAAGGGAAGAATAAAACTGTCTCTATTTGCAGATGACATGATATCATATAAAGAAAATTCTAACCACTCTGCCAAAACACTGTTAGAACTAAACAGTGAGTTCAGAAAAAGTGCAGGATATAAAAATCAATATACAAAAATCAATTGTATTTCTATGTGGAATCTAAAAAATAAACTAGTGAATATAACAAAAAAGAAACAGACTCACAGATATAGAGAGCAAACTAGTGGTTACCAGTGGGGACAGGAAAATGGGGGGAAGGGCAAGACAGAGTTAGGGGATTGAGGTACAAACTACTATGTATAAATAAAAAAGCAACAAATATATATTGTACAGCACAGGGAACATAGCCAACATTTTCTAATAACTATGAATGGAGGATAATCTATAAAATTTTTGAATCACTGTTATACACCTGAAAATAATAAAATATAGTTAATCAACTATACTTCAATACAAAATAAATAGGAGGCATGAGAGAGCTGAGAGTCAACTGTGTGTGTTGCCCAACTGTTGAAACTAAGAAGTGCTGGTCACCACCACTGACTTCTGCAGCAACTAGGACTGACTCTAGAAAAAAAAATTAAGTTGTATCTCTATATGCTAATGACAAACTATCAGAAAACAATCTCATTTACAACTGTATCAAAAAGAATAAAATATCTAGGAATAAATTTAACCAAGGAGGTGAAAGACTTGTACACTGAAAACTATAAGACATTGATGAAAGAAACTGAAGATGACACATATGAATGAAAAGATATCCTGTCCTCATGGATTGAGAGAATTAGTACTGTTAAAATGTTCATACTACCCAAAGAAATTTACAAATTAAATGCAATTCCTATCAAAATTCCAATGGTATTTTTCACAGAACTAGAACAAACAACCCTAAAATTCGTATGGGACCACAAAAGTCATTGAATAGCCAAAGCAATCTTAAGAAAGAACAAAGCTGGAGGCATCATGCTTTGATTTCAAACTATATTACAAGGCTATAACAGAGGAGTATGGCACTGGCATAAAAAGAGACACATAGATCAGTTTAACAATAGAGAACCTGGAAATAAACTCATGCTTATATGGTCAATTAATCTAAAACAAAGGTGCCAAGACTATACAATGGGTAAAACCTCATCTCTTTAATAAATGGTTTTGGGAAAACTGGACAGCCACATGCAAAAGAATAAAACTGGACTCCTATCTTACACTATACACCAATATCAACTCAAAATGGATTAAGACTTGAATGTAAGACCTTAAACCATAAAACTCCTAGAAGAAAACTAAGGTTTTAAGCTCTCTTATATTATTTTTGGCAATGATTTTTTTTGGATTTGACACCAAAAGCTATAGCAACAAAAGCAAAAATAAACAAGTAGGACTGCATCAAACTAAATAGCTGCTGCACAGCAAAGTAAACCATCAACAAAATAAAAAGGCAACCTATGGATTGGGAGAAAATATTTGCAAATCATATAGCTGATAAGGGTGTAATGTCCAATATATATAAAAAGTTCATACAACTCAATGGCAAAGGAAACCAAACAATCCAATTAAAAAATGGGCAGAGGATCCAAATAGAATTTTTTCCAAAGACATACAAATAGCTAAAATGTACATGAAAAGATGGTCAGCATCACTAATAATCAGGAAAAGGCACATCAAAACCACAATGAGATATTATGTAACACTTGTTAGAATGGCTACCATCGAAAAAGACCAGATAACAAACGTTGATGAAGATGTGGAGGAAAGGGGACTCTCGTGTGCTGTTGGTGGGAATGTAAATTGATGCAGCCGCTGCAGAAAACAATATGTAGGTTCTTCTAGAAGTTAAAAATAGAACTACCATATTAGCCAGCAACTCCACTTCTGGGTATATATCCAAAGGAAATGAAATCAATATCAATGAAGAGATAACTGCAATCTATGTCTGTTGCAGTATTATTCACAACAGTCAAGATATGGAAACAACCTAAGTGTCTGTCAGCAGATGATGGATAAAGATGATGTGATATATGTGCGTGTGTATATACATATACATATCTCTATACACAATGGAATATTATTCAGCTATGAGAAAGAAATTCTGTCATTTGCAACAACATGGATGGACTTTGAGCGCATTATGCTAAGTGAAAAAAATCAGAAAGACAAATACTGCAAGATATGACATTTATAGCATCATAAAAAAGTCAAATTCAGAAACAGAGTAGAAAACTTGTTGCAGAGAGGTAGGGGAAATTGGGAGAGGCTGGTAAAAGGGTGCAAACTTTCAGCTATCAGATTAATACGGTCTGAGGATCTAATGTAAAACATGGTGAATATAGTTGATAACACTCTATCTTATAATTGAATTTAATTTTAAAGTAGAACTTAAATGTTCTCATCAAAAAAGAAAAGATAAATATGTGATGGATGTGTTAATTAACTAGATTTTGAGAAACTTTCATGAGGTATGTGTATCAAATCACAATGCAGTTTAAATCTTATAATTTTGTCAATATACCACAATAAAGCCAAAAAAATGTTTGTTATATGTTAAACATATTTTTAACACTAATAATTGCTAAGCTTTTGTAAATCAATTTTCACCGTGATGCTAAGGATTTTGTGTGACTTTCCATGATTTCACACTAAAAAGGCCTCTCTGGTTAATGACATGAGCATTAGTCCCCAAATGCCTGAGGCTGTCACTCACTCGATATTTTCCTGAATGGAATACCTAACATTCAGTAGCTCTTACTAAGAATGATAGATTTGGGTATAGTTTACCACTGCAATCCCTCTATTTTATTTTAAATGTTTTAAAATGTTTATTTTAAATTTTATTTTATATATTTTATGGTATGACAACCATTCTTAGATATATTGAATAGGAACTAAAAGGCTAGTATAATTTTCCACATGCATATGTGAAATACTCAAAAAATTTTTTATTGCTAATAATCATTTCTGAAAAGGTGCCATTTGGTTTAGGAAAAGGGTATATATGTTTGTTATCTGTGTTCAAGTATATCTTTCATTTCATTAAACAATGACCGATGCTACATGAGTATCATTAAAAACATTAGTGACGGGCTTCCCTGGTGGCGCAGTGGTTGAGAGTCCGCCTGCCGATGCAGCGGACGCCGGTTCGTGCCCCGATCCGGGAGGATCCCATATGCCGCGGAGCGGCTGGGCCCGTCAGCCATGGCCGCTGAGCCTGTGCTTCCGGAGCCTGTGCTCCACAACGGGAGAGGCCACAACAGTGAGAGGCCCGCGTACGGCAAAAAACAAAACATTAGTGACACTTTTTTGGTCACATATACAAAATGACTAAATAGTATTCAAAACTTATAATTCATCAGATACAAGCATAGTGCATACTCCTGGGCAATTACTGTATATCCTCAATGTCAGCACAGCTTATGTGTCTCTCTATTTTTGCACATAATTTTTTGAAGACCTAATTTAGATTAAAGCTTTATTATGTTGGAAGGCAGTAGGAGAAGGCAGCCTTAGTATTATTTAAACCTGATAGCTATGAATTTCAATATTAATTTCTAGGCAGGCACTCTTTCCTTACCTACAAATAGAAGCTAACAATTCACTAATGTACAAAACATGACAATGGTCACAGCGTAGGGCTCCCATTTATTAAGATATAATAAGGCCCTGACATACTCTCTGCACAAAACTTCAGACAACCTGTGACCCTTGATTGGGAAACTACTTCTGTGATGTCTTATTTGCCCCTTACTATGACTGGGCTAAGTAATTCATGAAATAAGTTTCTATTTCCCCCAAGCATATATTCTTCCCTCAAATCCACCTCAAACTAGCTTTTCTCTCACTCAGCAAGTTGTTTATTTCTAGTTGCTGTGGAATTTAAATCAAACCAGCCCACAGAATTGTTTCTGTCTCATATCGGGCCATACCACAGAGCAGAAGCAGCTTTATTGAGAGGACAAGACTCATATATTCGGCCAAGTAACATTTAAATCATTTTTAGGCAAATGTTTCAGCTGAGTTTAAGTAGACAAATTTTTTTTTATGACTGATGGATAGGACATAGGCTGCAGATTGGATAGGACTTGGAGAGTGAGGAGGGGCCAAGAGGGCGCACTAGGTAGAGGGGCTATTGTGGGTAAGGACAGAGGAGAAAATCCAGCTGAACTTCTGATTTTGTATTTCCCTCAGGCAGCACAAATTCAGTATGTCCCAAACTGAATGTATTCTCCCCACCGCCCAAGCCTGTTTCTCCTCCACTATCCCATGTCTGTGAATCCAACATCGACCCTGAGGTCTATGTCAGGAAACTAGACATCATCCTAGTCAAAATGATTTCATTTCTGTTACCTCCCACCTCCCATATTCTATCATCCAGACAACTAGGTCAATTATATAGTCAATTATATAGTCTGAAGGAATCTCCACACTTTCTTTCTTGGCATGGCTCTACAAATACATCCATGTTTTCTCTCCAGCCTCATCTCTCACCATTACTCTTTCTGCCTTGTCTATACAGAACTAGAGCCCCAACTTGTTTCATACATTCTCTCCATTTCAAACCTTTGCAGCTGATTCTCTTTGACTTTCAGGACTCAGCTCATGCATTTTATCACCTGTGAGAAGCATGTCCCTCTTCTTCATTACCTCATTTTGATTCATTACATTTCTCAGTACATTCTATGTCAGTCGTCTGATTACTTCTTGGGCTTCCCAACCGTCCCATGAACATTTGCGAGTCTTACTTGTCTTAACATCCCCTGGGAAAATGGCATAAGACAGGTATTGACTAAAGACTTATCAAAAAATGAATGAATTAATGGATGTTGGGGAAGAATAAATAGTTCAGGCTGTTTGGAGTCCAGGAATTATGCTAGGCAAGTTATGGATGGGATATACATGTGAAAGGATTGTGTAGAGTCTTAGGATTTTATGTTGCAGATCTTAAGGAGTCACTGAAGTTTTTATGGAGGAAAACTGACTTAATAAAAGCAGTGCACTTGGAAGATGAATCATGGTAACAGCAATGCCTGGAGGAAAGGATACTAGTGTTAGGACCTGACCAGGAGACCAGGTCAATAATTTAAGTGCAAGATAACAAAGGCCTCTGATGTGGTGGTAGCAGGAATAAACGTTTGAGTATGTCTATAAAGTAAACAAAGATTTTTTTTAGTGTTAAGATTTGAAAAGGAAAAAGATAAACTGGAAATTCTTTTCTTTGCATATGTTAGTCAAGTCTTTTGTAAAACTCAAAGACAGTCATACAAATTAGAAAAACAACTTATACAAATAGACAAAACAGATGAGAAAAGAACTCACAGAAAAGGAATTAATAAACAAACATAGGGAAAAAATTCAACCTCATTAGTAATCCAAATAATAAAAATCCTGATAGTTCTTTGGCCGTAATCCTAAAACATGGCAAGTAACAAAGTAGACTGGAGGTTAAACTCATCTTAGTTGCTCAGTGACACTTTGCACTGGTACCCCTTACCTCTAGGAAGTCAGATAATGGATGACAGTGGCACAGTTTGAAAGCCAATCAACAACAATCACACTCCAATAACCATGTTTCCACAGCTAAAAGCCATCTAACCCTGTCATCTCTGACAGCCTTCCAGTTCCTCAACTCCACACTTCTCAAAGTTGTATCTATAAGTCAGCTCTGAGACACTGTGACTTATAAGTACATCTTACGCATGCACAAGCAAGCAATAAAGCCAGCTGTTTTTGATTTTAAATAAATGTTTTCTTCTTTCAATGGGTGAGCAATTCTCTCTAATGCACTTCAGGTGAGAAGGTAAATTGTCATAGCTTTTCTTTTAAAGAGATTTACCAATTCATTAAGAGATTTTGAAAGTTTGAATTCTTTCACACAATAGTTTGATTCTAGGAAAATATCTTAAAAGACAATCAGAAATGAACTCTTAATTATAGGGATATTCATTGCTAGATTATTTTGATTAGTGAAAAAATTAAAATGGCTTCAATGACCAACAATAGGAAAATGGTTGAATAAATTACAGAATATTACTTGAATGAGGTATTATATAGACACTAAACAATGTCTTCAGACATTTTAGTAACATTGGAGCATGCTCATTTAATAAATAATTGGAGAGGATTTCAAGATGTGTGTGCAATGTGATTATAGCTGTGGACATGTGTGACTGTTAAGTACCCCAAGGTTTCCATGGTTACCACTCCTTGGTGGAATTACACATTAATTTTTATTTTAATAATCCTACATATTATCCATATCTTTTCACAAGTATTTACTTAATATCATAAAAATACTTATTTAAAAAGATTACAGAAGATTCTTATTTTAAAAGTTTCTGGTTTCTGGTTCCTCAAGTAAGGAGCTTAGAAGTTGACCCTCCATTCTAACAAGTAAAAAGCTGAACAGTTTGAAAAATTAACAACTCTTCTTGGATCCATAAGAGAGGAGAGGACACAGAGGAAACCACTGTCTCCAAGATTGGAGAAACAGACAAGGGAATACAGGTAGTCAAAACTTACCAGAGCAGAGTCATGATTGGAAATACCGCTGGAACCAGTGCCCAGGTAGGAAAAACAGACCATAATTGATGAATTGCTGGAGGCTCAGTGCAGACAACTCTGAGAGTTAAAAACTCCAAGGGAATTCAGTCAGGGAGGGTACCCACAATACTGTGACATTTACCCCCAGGAATCTGATCAAATTCCCACAGTATACACTGGAGAGAAATCCGCTTGGTCTTCCTTCAGGGGGAGAGGGAAAGGAGCCATTTTAAAATACACCAGAACAATGAGAGAAAAAACTCTGCTCTTCTTATTAAGGCCTGTCCTCAGGGGAAACTAGTTAATGTGATCCTACACTTAAGGGGTAGTACTAGAGTCTAACTGGCCTGGGGAAGGGAAATAGCCAACTCCAGCTGGCTCTAATTTTCCATGAGCGAGAAGTGAAATACCCAATTACAGCCCGGTCTAGCCTTCCTACTCCACCTAAGGAAGGAGGGAAAAAAAGAAAACTTAAGAAGCACTTGTGAGGTTCACAGTCCAGAGGCATAAGCTCGCTAAAATACTGAAACTTAAACATAGGACTACAGAATGCTTCCCCTCCCCGGACACCTCACCACCTCCTTATTAAAGGCCTATTTACAGCAGTTCCTTTGACTTTTACATCATGTCCAGATATAAAGAAAAAATACATGGCATACTAAAAGGCAAAAAACACAATTCAAGAGACACAGCAAGCATCAGAACCAGCCATGGCAGGGATGTTAAAATTATCAGACTAAGAATTAAATAAAAACTATAATTAATATGCTAAGGGCTCTAATGAATAGATACCAGGAAAGAATAGATGGGCAGTGTAAGCAGAGCGATGGAAATCCTAAGAACCAAAAAGAAATGCTAGAGATCAAAAACACTGTGACAGAAATGAAGAATGCCTTTGATGGGTTTATTAGTAGACTAAACACAGCTGAGGAAAGAATCTCTGAGCTACAAGATCTATCAATAGAATCTTTGAAAACCAAAAAGCAAAGAGAACAAAGACTGAAAAAAAAAAAAACCCAGAAAATCCAAGCTGTAACATATATGCAGTAGAATACTAGAAGAGAGAAAGGAACAGATGAAAATATTTGAACCAATAATGACTGAGAAGTTCCCCAAATTAATGTCAGACACCAAACCACAAATCCAGGAATCTCAGAGACTACCAAGACAGATAAATGTCAAAAAAAAAACCCCAATACTTATCATTTTCAAATTATAGGAAATCGAAGGTAAAGAAAAAAATCCTGAAAGAAATCAGAGAGAGGAAAAAACCCTTACCTATAGAGGAACAAAGATAAAGCTTACATCCAACTTCTCCTCATAAATGGTGCAATCAAGGAGAGTGAATTAAAATATTTAAAACATTGAGAGAAAAAACTCACCAGCCTAGAGTTCTGTAGCCTCTGAAATTATCCTTCAAAAGTAAAGGAGAAATAAAGGACCTTCTCAGATAAACAAAAACTTGAGGGAACTTGTTTCTAGTACATCTACCTTACAAGAAATGTTAAAAGGATTTTTAGAAACATATAAATCAGAAACTCAGTTCTACAGAAAAAAAGGAAGAGCATTGAGAAAGAATAAGTGAAGGTAAAATAAAAACTTTTATTTTTCTTATTTTGATTGGTCTAACAGATAACAATTTGTTCAAACTAATCATAGCAAAATGTATTCAATTATGTATGTTTATTTGTTATCAAATATCATATATATGCTTATGTATGCTTATATATAAGTGAAATGAATGACAGCAATAATAAAAGAAATGGGCTGAAAAAAATAGGTTTATTTTGTTATTATAAGGTACTCACACTGCCAGGAAATGATAGTGGTATTTGAAAGTAGACTTAGATTAGTTATAAATGTATATTGCAAATTCTGGGGCAACGACTAAAAAATGTTAAAAAAGAAGTATAAGTAATGTAAGAAATGAGAGAAAGGAGAATCATACAAAATGCAGAATTAAGACCACAAGAGGCAGAAAAAGAGTGGAAGACAAAAATAGGAATAAAGAACAAGTGCAACAAATAGAACATGGTAGTGAATATGGTAGATATTAATTCAATTACTATATCAATAATCACTTGCCATGTCAATGATATAAATGCACCAATTTAAAAACAGAGTGTAGCAAAAACACAACTCAACTATATGTTGTCTATAAGAAACCCACTTTAAATATGAAGGAAGACACATATAAATAAAAAATCAATGGATGGAGAAAAATATACCATGATAACATTGATCAAAAGAAAGTAAGAGTAGCTACATTAATTTTAGACATAGTACACTTCATAGCAAGAAAAGTTATTAAGGATAAAGAAGGGCACTGAATAATGATAAGGGTCAAGTGTCCAAGAAGACATAACAATTCTTAACATGTATATGCCTAACAATATTGTCAAAACAGATGAGGCAAAAACTGAGAGAACTGTAAGGAGAATAGATAAATCCACTATCATAGTTGGAGACTTCAACACCCCTCTCAGAAACAGACAGATCCAGCAAGGCAGAATATCAGTAAAGACATAGCTGAAGTCAATATCACCATTAATCAACTGGATATAATTAATATCTATGGACTACTACATCTATCAACGGCAGAAAATGGCATTTTTCTTAAGGTTTCATGGAACATTTATCAAAACAGACCACATTCTTGGCCATAAAACTCACCTTAACAAATTGAAAAGAATAGAAATCATACAATGTCTCTTCTCAGACCACAATGGAATTAAACTAGAAATCAATAACTGAAAAATAACTGAAAAAATCCCAAACCACACAGAGATTAAACAACACATTTCTAAATAACATATGGGTTAAAAAATAAATTGCAAGAGAAATTTTTAAAATATTTTGATTAAATGAAAATAAAAACACAAGCTATTGAAATTCATGAGATGCAGCAAAATCAGTGCTTCCTTCCTTTTCTACCTCTAAAGAAAAATTTATAGCATTGAATATGTATTTAAGAAAAGAATACCTAAAGTCAATAATCTAAATTTATACCTGAGGAAATTAGAAAGAGAAGAATAAATTAAATCCAAAGTAAGCAGAAAAAAGACATAATAATAATTAAAGCAGAAATCAATGAAATTGAACATTGAAAATCAATAGAGAAAATAAAATGAATACTGATTTTTTAAAACATTAATAAAATTGATAAACCTCTAGCCAGGCTAGCTAAGAAAAAAAGAGAGAGGGTATAAATTACTGATATCAGAAATAAAGAGAGGGGTCATCACTACAGATTCCATGGAAATTAAAAGGTTAATAAAGGAATACTATGTATAACTCTATGCCTACAAAATTGATAACCTAGATGAAAGGAACTAAATCTTTGAGCATCCAATCTGCCAAAAATCACACAAGAAGAAATATATGATCTGAATAAGCCTATATCTATTAAAGGAATTGAGTTATTAATTAACAACCTTCCAAAACAGAAAGAACAAGGACCAGATGGACTTATTAATGAATTCTACCAAACTATTAAGGAAGACATTATACCAATTTTCAACAATCTCTTTCAGAGGATAGAAACAGAGGGAATATTTCCTAACTCATTCTATTAGGCCAGCATTATCCTAACGCCAAAACCAGACAAAGATATTACAATGAAGGAAAACTACAGACCAATATCTCTTACAAACATAATGCAAAAATCCTCAACAAAATATTTGCAAATTTAATCCAAAAGAGTATAAAGAGAATAATACACCATGACCAAGTGGGAGTTATTCCAGGTATGCAAGGCTGGTTCAACATTCCAAAATCAATTAATGCAATCCATCACATCAACAGACTATAAAGGAAAATTACATGATCATATCAATAGATGCAATAAAGGAATGTGATAAAAATCCAACACCCATTCATGATAAAAATTTTCAGTAAGCTAGGATTAGAGGAAACTTCCTCAACTTGATAATGAGAATATCTACAAAATACTAGAGCTTTTATCATATCTTGTGGTGAGAAACTTGAAGTTTTCCCACTAAGATAAGGTACAAAGCAAAGATGTCCCCTTGCCATGTACTGGTACTTACCACTTCTTTTTAATATTGTACTGGAAGTCCTTGCTAATGCAACAAGGTAAGAAAAAGAAATAAAAGATATATAGGGTTTGGGAAGGAAGATATAAAACTGTCTCTTTGCAGATGACATGATTGTCTATGTAGAACATTTGAAAGAATAGACAAAAACACTTCAGGAACTGATAAATGATTATAGCAAGTTTGCAGGATCCAAGGTTAATGTGCAAAAGTCAGTTGCTTTCATATATATATCATTAATGAATAAATGGGGTTTAAAATAAAAACCACAATACTGTTTACATTAGTACCTCCAAAATGGAATACTTTGGTAAAAATCTAACAAAATATGTACATGATCTATATGAGGAAAACTACAGAATTCCAATGAACAAAATCAAAGAAGAATTAAATAAATGGAGAGATACCCCATGTTCATGGTCAGGAAGCCTGAATATTGTCTAGATGTCAGTTCTTCCCAAATTTGATCTATAGATTCAATGCAATCCCAATCAAAATCCTAGCAGGCTACTTTATGAATACCAAAATTTGATTCTAAAGTTTATATGCAGAATGCGAATGACTCAGAATGGCTAACACAATATTGAAGGAGAAAAACAAAGTTGGAGGACTGATACTACCTGATTTCAAGACTTACTATAAAGTTACAGTAATTAAGACAGTGTGGTATTGGTGAAGGAATAGACAAACAGATCAATGAAACATAATAGAGCCTAGAAATAGACTCCCATAAATACAGTCAATTCATCTTTGATAAAGGAGCAAAGGCAACACAATGGAACAAATACAGTCTCTTCAACAAATGGTGCTGGAACAACTAGAGGTCTACATGCAAAAAAGAAATCTAGACACAGACCTTCCGCCCTTGACAAAATTAACTTCAAATGGATCACAGACCTAAATGTAAAACACAAAACTATAGAACTCTTAGAAGATAATATAGGAGAAAACTTGGATGACCTTGGGGATGGTGATGCATTTTCAGACACAACACCAAATACATGATCCATTTAAAAAATTGGTAAGTTTAATTTCATTAAAATTTAACATTTCTCTGAAAGACAATATCAAGAGAATTAGAAGTCAAGTCACATACTGGGAGAAAATATTTGCAAAAGACCCACCTGATAAAGATTATTATCCAAAATATACCAAGAACTCCTAAAATCCAGCAATATGAAAACAACCTGATTAAAAGTGAGCCAAAGACCTTAACAGACACCACTCCACAGAAAATACAGATGGCAAATATGACACCAGGTGAATGAAAAATAATACAGTAGTGACATACCATACACATCTATTGGAATGGCCAAAATCCAAAACACTGGCAACACTAAATGCTTGTGAGATTTTGGAGCAATAGGAACTCTCATTGCTGGTGGGAATGCAAAATGGTACTGGTAAATTGGAAGACAGTTTTATGGTTTCTTATAAAACTAAACATAATCTTATCATATGATCCAGCAATTGTACTTTTTAGTATGTACCCAAATGAGTTGAAAACTTATGTCCACACAGAAAACTGTACACAGATGTTAATAGCCACTTTATTCGTTATTGCCAAAACTTGGGAGCAAACAAGATGTCCTCTAGTAGGTGAACTGATAAACAGTGGTACATACAGACAATGGAATACTATTCAGTGCTGAAAAGAAATGAGCTATCAAGCCATGAAAGATGGGGAGGACACTTAATTGCATATCAATAAGTGAAAGAAGCCAATCTGAAAGAGCTACATACTGTATTATCTCAACTATATGACAGTCTGGAAAAGGCAAACTTATGGGACAATAAAAAATCAGTGGTTGCCAGAGGTGGGGCATGGGGGATGGAGAGAGGAATAGCAGAGCACAGAGGATTTTAAGGACAGTAAAAATACTCTGTATGGTATTATATTGATGAATATGTCATTATACATCACACATTTGTGCAAACCCTTGGAACCCTAATATAAACTATGGACTTTGATGATTATGATGTGTCACAGTAGGACCATCCTAGGTAAAAATGTAACATTGTGGTGATCGATGTTGATAATGGGGGAGGCTATGCATGTATGGGGCAGTGGATATGTGAAAATCTCTGTACCTTCCTCTCAATTTTGTTATAAAACTAAAACTGTTCTAAAACAGTCTTAAAAGTAAATGATTATAGATGGAGTAATTGAGTGTAAAATGTCAAGTAGAAAGATAATTCCCAGATGATTAAACCACGATGTTTGTAATGAGTAGTACAGCATGAAGGGGAGCTGGCTTTGGGCAGAGGATGATTGGCAAATATCCTCCATTCTCTTCACCTATGTTTTAGATGTATGATATATAAGGCTGGGCTGTTATTTTCTGACTGATATTTTTCTTCTAGAATATCACAATGGGTCATACAGTAGTCCTTCAGGCAACCATGGCTGACAGCAAAGTGGAGGGAGAAGAAGCACTAACAAGTTTTCAAATATTGCTCCAACTTTTTTTCTCTAGACTGGACTTCAATAAATGTTTAAGCAGCTCAGTGAAATTTCAGAGAAAGGTTCCTAAACCACACATAATTTGTGTCTTTGTTTCTCTCACCCCTATTCTTTCCTTTGTGGTTAAAACTTTAGAACGTAAATTCTTACATAACTCTTCTGCCCTTTCCCCATCCCTCTGTTCTTTCTGCAGTCCTTTATTTAAACTTTTCCTTTAGGACTCAATACCCATGATAGAATTTGGATCCTCATCTATTCTTGTTCCTTGCAATCTTTGCTTCTTTAGGCTTAAGATAGCTCTCAATGGAGCTCTCACCTGCACCGATTTCTGAAAACCCCAAAGGAGAGAGGTGTTAGCTTTCTTCTTTTCCAGAAGAGGCAGTTGGTTCCTTCTATCATGAAATAGAATTGTGGCCAAGTTTTCTTCTAAATATACCTTGCCACCTCAAAATATAACTTGCCACCAAAATAATGAGCTTTGAGTTTAAAGACTGCCTAGTTGGTTGGAAAAACAGAATTCTGCTCTTTAACATTACTTTGTCCCTATTCCTTATACAATAATAATCCAGGCATTATTATACAAAAATATGATCTTATCTTGCCTGACTTTGCCTCTAAGTTAATTAATTAGTCAAGCTTCTCTGCTTGACTCTTCCAAATGAGAAAAGCCATACTCATACAGTTTCCCTCTGGGAGTTACATGTTTCTTCCCTAAGAGCAAAGGTGGATGTTACAGATTATTTCACTCAAAACTCATGATCTCTAACCTCAGTCATGCCCTGATGTTTCCAGGTGACCCCTTGAAGGTATTTTATCTACTGTGCTTTCAGAGATACGGTAACTTCTGAAGGCAGATTTCCTGGTTTCAAATCCTGACTCTCTTAACTTATAAGATGGACAACCTTGGGACGATGATGACAACTTCATCATCTCTATGACTATGTTTTCTCATCTATTAAAGTAGAATAATAATTCACCCTAGTATTGAATGATTTATTTTGAGTAAAGTACCTAAAACAGAGCTGTGCATAAAGTAAACATGCTATACTGATATCAGTGCTATCTCATTACTAATTTTGAATATTTCTTCTTCTCTGGCTCCTTCCCATTCACATTTGAACACAGTATGTTTCTTCCATCTTAGAAAAAACAAACAAAATCTTCCTTTATCCCACATCTGCCTCCAGTGACAATTCTCTTTTCTCCCTTTTATAGCCCAGCATCTCACGTCTGTATTTACAATCTTTAGTCACTTACACCCTGCCGTTAAGATCGCTTACACACACACATTTAAAAAATTTCAATCTAGTTTTTAAGTCCACCAAACTCCTGCATAAACTTTATCTAAGATCAGCAAAAGCTCCTTGTTGGCTAAAAGAATTTTTGCCTCACTGATCTCTCTGCATCATCTGACACTGTTGAAACATTATCCGCTGTCTTGCTGACTTGGTTTCCTCACTATGTCACAGGCTGTAGTCTATCCTTCTTCGTGGGCCCACTATCCTCTGCCTTTCTTTTAAATATTCATGTTCCTTCCTAGGCCTTTTTTTCTTATAGTCATTTGTTGTTCCATTTATTCACATGGCTTCAAAAACCATCTATAGATGACTCCCAAATCTATATATCTCAACTCTATCCTATAATCTCTTTCTGAAGTTTATGATTCATAGATCCACATGTCTATTGGTCAACCTTACTTTTTTTGTTTCATGGCCCTCAAGCTTAAAAGTTTAGACTTGATTGAACTCAGTATTGTCACTTGTCAGTATCTTTCACTGGGTTCCTACATCTCAGTGAATGTCATATCCCTCCTCCCATGTGGAGCCAGAATCCAGGATATAATCTGTGACTCATTCTTCTGCCTTCCTACACCCCAAATTTTAATCAATGATGAAAACTTTCAAGTATACATTGAACCAAAATATATCTTAATATTTTATTTACAAAATAAAACAGTAATTCATTATTGGAAGAATTTATTATTTCATGCATGATTTCTGTTAAAAATTCTTTTATTCTACATACACTGTTCCTTTGACAAATTTGTTTAGATAACATTATTTTATTTCTGTTCCCTTCTACAATAGAGATTTTCATTTATTTTTAAAACTGTCTTTTACATCATGATATGTGATTGAGATAAGAATAGTTTTAAGTGAAGTAAGTTAGAAAAACAGATACTGTATGCTAACACATATATATGGAATCTAAAAAAAAAAAAAAAAGAGAGAAAAAAATGATCAGAAGAGCCTAGGGGCAAGATGGGAATAAAGATGCAGACCTACTAGAGAATGGACTTGAGGATATGGGGAGGGGGAAGGGTAAGCTGGGACGAAGTGAGAGAGTGGCATGGACATATGTACACTACCAAACATAAGATAGCTAGTGGGAAGCAGCCGCATAGCACAGGGAGATCAGCTCAGTGCTTTGTGACCACCTAGAGGAGTGGGGTAGGGAGGGTGGGAAGGAGGGAGATGCAAGAGGGAAGAGATATGGGGACATATGTATATGTATAACTGATTCACTTTGTTATAACGCAGAAACTAACACACCATTGTAAAGCAATTATACTCCAATAAAGATGTTAAAAAATAAAAATAAAAATAAAAAAATAATTTAAAAAAAGAATAGTTTTAATCATTGATTTCCTCTTTGGTCTATCTCTTTCATTTTCAGATGATGGCTTTTTTTTTCTATTCTGTAGCTTTAAACCTTGCATTTTGGGTTCTGTATGATTTTTTACATTTTTGACATTTTGTTCAATTAAATTTATAAATATGGTCAGAAGACAAAGAAGAAAAATAGTTCTTATTTTGAGTGGAAGTGTCAAATGTTAAGAATAATTGTGCTGTCAAAAGAAATAACAACATATTTCACAGCCCGAAAACCCTACAGAGAACTACATCTCTCTCTTTTTTTTTTTTTTTTTTTTAAGATTAAACAGAACCTTTCTCTTTCTTCTTCCTCTTTATATTTTAAACAATCATAGCATTAGGGATCAAAACAGAATAACACATATGTACTTAGCAGGTGATTATATAATTATATTACACAGATATTCGCTACAAATACTGTTTTTCCCTATAGCACATTTAATATGGGCAGGCATATTCTTCTTCAAATGCACTTTAGCGCAAGACTGTAATTTCATCCAAAGGTTATAGTGGTATAAAAAATGTTCGAGAACATTTAGTTTAGTTCTTCATTTTCATTAGGATGGCAAGATGGAATTACAGCTCTATTTGTACTGCTTTGGAGCATTCATCAATTTAAATTTTAATAAATATCAGTTTCAAGCTAGTTTAATAAAAAAGAGTATTATTTCTTATTTAGTAGCCAGTTTCTACAAACTCTCATTCTGCCTAACAATTTCTGCCATTCTTACTCTTTCTGTGATTCAGAGTTTAATGTATTGGCACAGAATTGAGCTGTAACTCACCAAGTGTGATTTCAGATGAAAATATTTTACTTTATTTTGAAAAAGAGTAATAAAATAATCATAATACTTTTTGTAATTTTTTATAGCACTATTTTGTGTAGATCACTAAAAACACTTATTCGATTCAGGTCAGTATACATTTATCAAACAAAAACATGTATGCAAAATTTTAATTATTGCATAGGATATAGAAACGGAAAAGACAATTCCTAGCCTTAATAAGCTTAGGGTATATATAGAGAGAGATTGATTATAGTGAAAGGAAGAAAATGACTGAAAGAGAGGTAAAAGTTTGACAAAGCTATGGGACCTATGAAGTACATCTGAACTAGATGCCCAGGAATGTACTCAGCGGAAGATTCATTTTGGCAGTTTTTTCAGGTTTAATACCTTGTTGGCATTGGAAAAATCAGATAAGGAGGTCTGAAAACTAAAGATCAACTTGGGGAATTGTAAGTAAGCAATGTAACTCATCACTTTTCTG
Source organism: Mesoplodon bidens (assembly GCF_964165515.1). Lineage (NCBI taxonomy): Eukaryota > Metazoa > Chordata > Mammalia > Artiodactyla > Ziphiidae > Mesoplodon > Mesoplodon bidens. Next base: position 133,464,640 of record NC_138161.1, read on the forward strand.
AACAGAAATGAGTAAGTGAAAGTAAGGATAGAGATACAAGAAAGCATAAAGTGAAGAATTTATTCTGAGGTTCTCCTGATGCAAGACCTCAGCTTTCCAATATTAGAGGTTAGAAAGGAGGTATAATAGGGGCTTTTAGTAGGAAGAAGTATGCTTGTCCTGGAAGAAGCAGTTATAGAGGAAGGCATTAATGTGCAAGGAACAATTTCAATATGGTGGGTACAGATCATGAAAAGGCAGGTCTGGATTTCTACTCAAATATAAGGTAGGCATATGGTTCTGGAGAATAAGCCTGAAATTTTAAGTTGGGATAAAACAATGGAGACTTTTAAATGTTTTGAAATACAATTTTTATTTAACTTAGTAGGTATCAGGGAATAATTGAAAGTTTTTTTGTCATTTTTGAGGTATGGTTTTTGGAAGCTTACTCTGGTTGTAGTGCATAGGATTGATTGGAGAAGGGGATAAAATAGAAGTGAGAGACCCACAGACATAGAGAACAGACTTGTGATTGCCAAGGGGAAGGGGACGTGAAGGAGGGAAAGAATGGGATTTTGGGGTTAGTAGATGCAAACTAGTATATATAGAATGGATAAACAACAAGGTCCTACTGTATAAGACAGGGAACTATATTCAATATCCTGTGATATATCATAATTGAAAAGAATATCTATCTATATCTACCTGTCTACCTATCATCTATGTATAACTGAATCACTTTGCTGTACAGCAGAAATTAACACAACACTGTAAATCAACTATACTTTAGTAAAATACATTTAAAAACAAAGAAGTGAGAGACCAACAATGAAACTCTTGTAATGATTCTGTGAGAGAGATAATGAGGTCTTGCATGATGGTAATGAAGATGGCCATGGGGAAGAGGAGATGGCAGTATTAATTCTGATTGGATGGGAGGGGCAGGAGAAAAATGACTCAATGCATTTTAGTTCAGATACTTGGGAGAATTCAGGTGCCATTAGAGAAAAATAGGTAAGCAATGGATAGAGAAAGTTTGAAAGAAATGGGAATGGTAAAGAAAGATGACAACTATATCTTTAGGGGCCAAACAACTCTACAGATGAAGATATCCATCACTTAGAACTGCAGAACTATAACACAAGAGAGAAGAGTGGTGAGTATGGCCTAAAAGTTACCAGTGCATAATTAATTGTCAAAGCTAATGATTCTTAAACCTGTTTGAGAACCACTTACCTATATTGTTCCTGATTTCAACCCACATCAATTAAATCTAAATCACGGGGGCTGTAGTAGGGAGTTAGGAATCAGCGTTTTTTTCTGTTGTTTTTCCCAAGCATAAAGTTTATTATTTATTTTATTTTCCTCTCTTTTTCCCACTAGTTGACATTTTTTTTGTGGGGTGTGGGGGATTTCTAACCCATAGAAAAATGAAAAGAACAGTACAATGGAAATATATAGCCTCTTACCTTAATTGACTATTAACATGTTACACTAGTTCCAACTCTTTTACAGAACGCAGACACGCGCGCGCACACGCACACACACACACACACACAATTCCCTTTTGTCAAACAATCTAAAAGAGGGCTGAATACATTGTCATGCTTTATCTCCAAATACTTCAGTATACACATATATACCTTCCAAAAATAAGGACATTTCCCTATATAACCATGATTCCATCACCCCTCAGAAAATTAACATAATTTAATAACATCTTTCAATGTACAGACCACCTTTATATTTCCCTAATTCTCTGAAAAATGTTCTTTATTACTAGGAAACAAAATATCCTAGTTTGCCTGGGACAGCTCCATTAGTTCCTGTAGTCTGGTATAACTGTTTATGATATATTTACTATTTTCAAATATGCACTATATTGGATGACATGTTAGAAATTATACATCATTTTTTCCTATACAGGATCTAATCAAATTTAATTACTAATGGGGCTTTCATATGTCTTTAGTTTGTCTTAATCTAGAAGATTCTCTCCCCCTCTCTGTTCTTCATTACATTGAATCCTCTGAGGAATACAGGCCAGCTGTCTTCAAGAATATCTTACATTCTGGGTGAGTCTGACTCCCAGTGTCTCACACCAGGGACACATAATGGCTGGCTATTAACAGTACTGATGAGTAGTTAGTATTAGAAAGAAGCTCTCTATGTTTTTTTTTTTTTTTATGTGCACATTAGGTTTAGAACCATTGTTCTAAGCCATAGCAATAAATTAGAAAAATAAAAAAGAAAAGGGTAAAAAAAATAGAATTTTGGAGAATGCTTCACAATTTACAACACACTCTGGTGGAAATGGATTCACTAAGGAAGAATACGCCAAAGGAATTTCTTACCCAAATTTTGCCCAATCTACATATCATTATCTGGGTCTCCTCCCAAATTTCTCTAAGCCTGATAAGCCTGTGGATACATATGAGGTGACACTAGTAAAAATGCACATTTTAAAACAAAGAACCCCAATACTCTGCAATATACTTACTCTTCCTGTATATTTCTCAGAATTCTTATTGTTTTTTCAGTTGCTGCTCTCCTGGGCACTAAGATCTCTGATTATAGAAATTGTTGCTTTGCCAGCCGTGGTGATCATTCTCACTGTTCTGCTAGTGCTCTTCTTGGTACCCTCAGTGTTTCTAGCTCATGGTGCCCAAGTTTGGGGGCAATCGTTGACCAATCCTAATAGCTGTCTCCTATTTGTGTTATAGTCTATAAGATAGGACTCAGGCTGAAGAAGTTTGTGATCTTAGTGTTTTATAGAATTGGAAGAAACTTCTCTTTCAGATTAATTTCCTGCTCCTGATGTGTGAGAAACTGACCAGAGAGATAAATTCCATTCCAAAGCCAGAGTCACCCCTCCCCTCTGAACTCTGAAGATAATGACCTTTTTACTGGGTAAAACTAAGGTGTCTGGCCTTTTCTCCTGGGATTCTCCTGGCTGAATAATTAGATCCATATCATTTGACACATACAATTTAGTGTCTATTAGGTGGGCTGATCATTCTTTACTTCAGGGCTTTTATTGTTCATTCTAAGTCTTACTCATGCAGTTGCTTAAAGGATAATGGTGTCATAGCATATGTACATTTAACTTTCTCTAATTCAACTACTGTCTCTGCTATTCCACTCCATATACACATCTCTCTTAGTGTGGAGGGGAAAGGACAGTGATATGCTTTTTTTGGTTGGTCTCTATTCTCCTAAGAACCCTTATGGTGTGAGCATCTCTCCAAGCTGCCTCTTGTGTTTAAAGACACTTTGTTCTGCTTTATGGGAAACTTAAGGAATCTCCAAGATGAACTTTTACTATACTAGATTTTTACCTTACACGTTGACCTCAGAACCTGTGACCAAAAAACATGCCTTGTGCTGGTTCTGAATCGGTCTGCCCTCTGATCTGTTCCTTGCCCTTCTCCTGCTCTGCTGAGTCACTAATAGGCTGATCTCTGCTGGCTGCGTCTCCCAGCCTCCTGCGTTAACTCTTTTCCATTGGGGTTTGGCTACAGGGATGTTCTGTCCAGTTTTAAAAGATGGGTGGAAAGGAGATGTTACAGTGCTTTCTCCCTCTGACTCTGCCTCTGATGGTGTTGAGGCCATAGTCAGGTCTCATATTTGGCTCCAGTCCTTCTGATTTTCCTGGGCCCCTGGTTTTCAGTAATACCTCCTGATCTCTCAGTCACTTCATCCTAGGGCAGGTAAGAGTTCCTGCTGTTAATCTCTGGCTGGGCCTACCACTCCCTGATTTGATTCTCAGCCTCTTCTGTCACTTTTGCAACCATTTTACTGCATTAACTTCTCTCTGTACATGACTAGAATGGCTTTATTTTTCTTATGATTCCCTCATTGACAACTTCTTGTTAGTAGAAGTCATCCCAATTATCAGGTTTTCTAGGTGGGTTTGCAGGATTAGATTTCTCCCCTATTTGAGTGTGATTATAAAAATGATGTCCTTGAAGGTGGAAAATAGGATAATCTTAATGTTTGACATGCAGTGGCTTAAATTACTTAGATGAGCCCATGATTTCTTGGAATGAAATGCGAGTAAAAGGCAAGACTTTGGGAAAGCAAGTAACAACTGCTCCATACCAGTCTGGTAGTAATGATGATTTCAAGTACCTGCCTTGGAATACCTGCTTTTGACAGCTTTGAAGAATTTGCAGAAAGAAAATTACAGACTCCAGTTTTCGAGTTCTTTGTTCATGTCATAGTTAGAGAACCAGAAAAATATTATGGGCACCTTAGAATAATATCTAATCTTCTGTAGAAGCAGAGATGACATGACAGAGGATCAGACCCAAAGTCCAGTGGAATACATCACAGAATTATAATGATAATTGAACTGGAATATATAAACTTGAAAAGTGTCTTATGTTAAGGTTGAACATGTGCAGCAGCAGTACATTATGAAATGGAATTGGCATATAAAGTTTTGCTCGAACAGATTCTGAAGGTACAGTAGCAGGAAAAGACAAACATGTTTGCATGACACCTACTTCTGCTGCATTGCTGCTGCTCTATTAATCAACAACTGTGGCTTCTTAAGAGCTCTCTGTGACCAGCTGCTGGAGGAGGGAATTGTTGGTCTTGGTTTACACAGAATTTGCACAATATCATAGCACAGCCTGCCTATGGACTGTTGCCAGGTTACAGTCCCACTTAGGGGTGATCTTGGAGGATGGTGGTAAAGATCAACCTTCCCATAGTTAAGACTTTGGACATTATAGCTGGTTGTTCATTTTTATGTCCAATGAGAGAGATAGCTTGAGATGAAGTTCTATTCTGATTCATGATAATGATTATTTATCCTCATTGGTCAGAGACTTGAGAAGAATAAGATTGAAAACTGATGGCAAGCAGGGCCAGAGGGGTTAACAGACTTTGTGAAATGGGCATGCGTGTCTCATGCATGTCCCCCTGAGGGCATCTACTGCAAAGGAGGATTTCAGTAATCATGAGGGCAAGACATCCTGCCACAGAACTGGCAGCCTAGTCTCTTATGCATTCTGAGTTTGTTTGTTTATTTTCTGATAGGCCCATGATAAAAATGGCCATATTATTAGGATGTAGGCTATGTATGTCCTCAATAACATGGACTTTAACTCATCAAGACTGATCTCACTACTGTCTCTGATAAGTGTCCAGTTTCTGAACCATGGATGCCAATACTGAATGCTTAGTATTGCACCATTTTCTAGAGGTATTGGTCTACCCATTGCAGGTGGATGACATTGGCCCTTTTACATTACAGAAGTAAATGTTACTCACTGGTATGAACGTTTATTCTTTTTTTTCTATAATGTCCTTAAGGTTCATTCATGTTATAACGCATGATAGAATTTCCTTTTTTATGGCTGCATGCTATTCCACTGTATGTGTAGACTACATTTTCTGTAGTCATTTATCCATCAATGGACATTTAGATTTTTTCCACATCTTAGCACTTGTGAATAATGCTGCAACGAATGTGCAAGTACAGGTATCACTTTGAGATTCTGATTTCAGCTATTTTAGATATATACCCAGAAGTGGGGTTACTGGATTAAACATCTGTTCTCGATATGAATTTTCTTCCATATCCACCATGCTTCTGTCAGCACCGCCATCTGTGGACTGAGAGAATTCCCTATGCATTATGATGTTATCCCACATAACACTGTTTCTGACCAAGGAACGTATTTTTCTGCAAAGGAAGGGCAACAGTGGGCTCACACTCAGGGAGTTCTCTGATCTAATCACAAACCCTATCACCCAGACACAGTGGACTTGAAAGAAGGGTGGATAGCTTACTGAAGACAGTTATGATATTTGATAGAATAGCAGGTGAATAGCAGTTTTTTCATAGCCAGCATCCATAAGTCCTGAATCCAAGAAGTAGAAGTGAGAAGGGCTCCTCTCACTATTACACACAATAACCCATTCACAGACATTTTTCTTTCAGTTCTTGCAACCTAGTCCAAGTGTCTACTATGAGACACAATAATGGGCCCATTCAACTGAAGTTGAATCTACCAACTGACTATTTTCAAAGGCATGAAGACTAATGCCTCTGAAATAAAGGGCAGTGATGAGGACGAGGTTATCATATTAGTAGGGGTGACTGTTCCAAATTAACAAGGGAAAATTGGGTCACTGCTCTAAAATATAAGAGCAAGAAGTACCAGGGGATCCTCTGGAGCTCATTACTTCCCTGGCTCATTAAAAAAAAGGCTGGTCCAATAAAGGCAAAACCATTAAGGATTCAGACATTTCTGAAATTAAGGTTTGGGATTCTTCTCTATGTAAAGAACACTGATCAGCTGATCTGAGAACAAGGGTAACATAGAATGAGTAGTGAGAAGAGGAAATGATAAATATCAATGACACCCCCGTAACCAATTTCAGAACTGAGGATTCTAACAGCTGTTCATGCACGTGTCTGGGTGTATTATATATATTTTTTCAATGATTATATATATATATATATTTTTTTTTTTTAAATTTCCCCCTCCCCATTTCTTATTATTTTGTATAAGGAGTGTTAATGGTGCATAACTTTACAATTTCAGTTCATATGTCACCAGACCCCATGAGCTGTGACATCTGGACCTGATGGGCAGAACTAGAAATTTCCTGTAGATCCTGGGTGTGATAGGGATATGATGTTGGAGAAAGGGCAAGAGCATCTCAGTTTGTATGATGGATGATTGCATCATATTAGAAACATTACATTATAATATATAATTTATATATAGGCAAAGCAATCAGAATGGCTGCTGAGTAACAAAAAGGAGGAGCTAGCTGGTCCTAAGTTTGTTTTCATTCAGATTCAGTACTGTTTTGTATCTCAGATAATCTCTCAGTCTTTCATTTCCCACCCTCCCCTGTGAGCTGATTTCCTGCCTGATTCAGCCAGTGGAAGGCACTGAAGACTAGGCTGAAGAAAGGGAAGGAGACCAGGATATTTCTGCCCCTTTAACTCAGGCATCTCTAGCAGCACTGGGGTTTCTCTGTGGCCCCAGCTCCCATTTGACAGTTTTAGCTCCTACCTCATGACGTGCTGCTATGACACATCCAGCTCCTTTATTTTTTTCCCTCCAGCCTGGGAGGCAGTGGCTTCCAGCTGTTGTTAATCTTCAGGGTAACTCACTGTCACTTGTTTGGTTTTTCAGCTTCCTCCCTCATGTGTAAAACCAATTCTCAGTATTAAATTCTATTTTAAATATGCTGAGTGATTTCTGCTTATCCAGTTGGAAACTGAGTGATACATAAGTCTACTGGGTAACACTAGAACACCAAATCTTCTCTTGTGACCTTCGTAAAGGCTATCTATTCTTACATTGAGGACAATATTATTGTGGTAAGATATAAGTTCTGCTTGGTAGCCTCCTTCTCTTCATTGCTTTTTGCTTGTGTTGTTTTAAAAACACTATTTGTATTAGTTGTACTTATTTGCTTTTTGAAATAGGTAGTACACACATATAGTAGAAAATTCAAGTATTACAAATGGATATATGATAGAAAAACACTTTTTCCCCTAGTTTCCTATTTAACCATTTCTCCCACTGGTGACATACACTGTCATCAGTTTCTTGTGTTTTCTTCCAGAGAATGCACATACAAACAGCCACACACAGAGTAATTTATGATGAACACTCTTCTGCACCTTGTTTTCTTGTCCTACAGTATATTGGAATCTTTTTTATATCACTACATAAAAAGCTGCATTATTCTCTCCAATAATAGCACAATATTCTATTATATTTAACAACCCCAATACTTGGTCCACAATTAAGTTGTTTCCATTATTTTGCCATTGCTAACAATGCTTCAGGTAACATCCTTGCACATTAGGCAAGTTGCACCATCAGATGGAAGGAGACAATATCTCTGAATTATCAGTTGGAGAAGCACTCCCACCCATATGCTTTCCGCAAATTTTTCTAAAATAAAGAGTTCAAAAAGCCACCTGCAGTGACTTGTGACATGAGTGAGCAGGAAACTTTTATTAACCAACTATGTTTTCTGGGTTGTTTGCTAGGTAGCTGGAAGTAATTACCCCAACTAATACAAGTGAGACCAGTGAGTATAATTTATAGTTTGAAGAAGTTTGGGGCTAAAGGAAGAAAGACACACAACTAATAATGATGGAAATATATAAAATGCAAAAAAAAAAAAAAGAATACTGGCAAAGTGACAGAGGATGAGGTCAAAGATCTAGGAATCTGAGTTCTCATTCCTCATTACTAGGAAGGAAAATATAAACTAATTTTTCCCTCAAGAAAGGTAGGATGAAGAGGAAGGGGGAAATACTGAAATACTACTAAACGTTATTTTGATCTTTTGGGAGAAGTGGTAAGCAAAATAATCTCTGATAGAGAGTTAGAAATAATAGAGTGGGAGGGTAGTGACATTACTGGTAAGACTGGAAAATGTTTGGATACTGACAAACTTAGAAAAAGAATAATTTTTTTTATTAGATGCATGACTGCATCACTGAGATTAGATAACCCCAAAATGTAATTGACCCAATTATCATGATTTTCAGATATTCTGCCAAAATGGAAGTACATAAATAATGCAAACAGGCTGGGGATTGACATGAGAGGGAAGATCACAGAAGTAAAAGATTCTAGGTTGGTGGTAAGACAATAGTTGAAATGAATAACCTCAAGGTTCATGCATTCAAGTTGAGTAGGGGTGCAAGTGACCTAAAAACTGCAGTAACGGAATAAAGTACTATGAAAGGGGTGAGGAATTAGAGGTCATGAGAAGATGAAGAACAAAGTAAATAGGGCATGAAATAAAATAAGTTTAGGGAGAGTATCTTATAGTCAGAGAGGTATTTCAGAATTCCAAATTTTATGAGCCAAACAAGATGATGAAGCCCAAATTGTGACTGAAATTGAATGGAGTCTAGGTCATTGGAGTTGAGAATGTTGAGTGACTGAGAACCCAATATTTGTATGGCTACTAGGACTGCCAGATAAAATTCAAGAAGTTTACAAGCTTTAGAGAAGACAGTAGAAAACAGATGTAAAATACAGGAGAAGAAACATGGCTTATCTCAGCTTTACAGAAATAAAGCTGGTGGGGTGAGAATGGCAGAATACAGATCTAGAAGTATCAGTGAGTAGCAAATCGACTGCTCATCATGATCCTTGATCTATTAGGAGTCAGGTTTAGTTAAAGAAAGGGAACAGAAAAAGCACCTGAAGAAAAAATTTAAACTGGAAAGGAAACAATGTAGAATTAAGACCCAGGACTCTATATACGGCAGACCAAACTTGACTATCAGCTCCATCATTAACTAATTGTGTGACCATGAGCAAGTTACTTTAACTCTATAAAGCCCAGCTTCCTCATCTCTAATATTAAGATAATAATAATAAATACCTCATGAGATTTTTATAGAAATGAAATATAGCTTAATAAACAACAGCAGTGATCTTTGGAGAAATAATAACTAGTGACTATAGGTATTATAGAGATAGCCTGTGGAGAGAAAAAAAAATAGCATAGAAGAAAATATGGCAGATGGGCAGTAGTGATTAGGGCCAGGAGTCCCAATGAGAAAGAAGGAAGAACTAAGTTGGGAAGAAGTTATGTTTAATAAAGGGGAGGACTGGGGCCTCCCTGGTGGTGCAGTGGTTGAGGGTCCGCCTGCCGATGCAGGGGACGTGGGTTCGTGCCCAGGTCCGGGAGGATCCCAGATGCCGCAGAGCACCTGGGCCCGTGAGCCATGGCCGCTGAGCCTGCGCGTCCGGAGCCTGTGCTCCGCAGCGGGAGGGGCCACAGTGGTGAGAGGCCCGCATACCATAAATAAATAAATAAATAAATAAATAAATAATTTAAAAAAATAAAGGGGAGGACTGAATATGCAACAGTTTTTTATAGAAGAGTAGGAGCAATATACATGGGCAAAATTATATCTGGAAATTGTTTTGGTAGTGTGGGACACTGTAGAATTGTCTCATGCTGGGAGATGTGATGATTTCTTCCCAGTTTGGGGATGAAGCCAGTGCAAGGGCAAATGAATATGCCGACTGATATGTTTACACAGTAGCTGTGTTTATATTGATAGGCATTCACCTTACAATGGCCTGAACCCTAATCAATGCATAACAAAAACCAACCAGTCAGCTAGTAAAACAGAAAACCACTTAGGGGCAGGTTTATCTAACAGACATGAGAAAATAGTAATTTGGGTTACTTGAATTTTGTCTGTAGTTCACTGATTCTTTTTTTTTTTTTTTTGCGGTACGAGGGCCTCTCACTGTTGTGGCCTCTCACGTTGCGGAGCACAGGCTCCGGACGCGCAGGCTCAGCGGCCATGGCTCACGGGCCCAGCCACTCCGCGGCGTGTGGGATCTTCCCGGACCAGGGCACGAACCCGTGTCCCCTGCATCGGCAGGCGGACACTCAACCACTGCGCCACCAGGGAAGCCCTGTAGTTCACTGATTCTTTACACATAAAATTTGGAAACAGGAATATTTTTATGAGTATTTAGAAACATGATATTATTATATTCTGTGTTAAAGTATAAAATTGTAGAGTTTTCCCGTCCACTTCCTCCAAGAATGCATCATTTCATTTATATTAATAAAATTAATGCTTCCGTTGCTGGTCTTTTGCAAAGTCTGCGCGCTCTTAGAAGAATTAAGAAGGCCATCCCTAGGATGAGTAGCTGTATCCTCTGGTCACCTAAACTGAAGCTCTTCCTTTCCTCCTTCTTCCCTTTTCCCAGTGTGTCTCTCAATTTCCCTTCCTTTGATCACTGGAGAAGTCATTTTCTCCATTCTGTCCTCTTCTGGGTATGAAAACGTAAATTCTGAATTACTCCAACTTAGGTAACCCTTAGGATAATTTTTTAAGCAGCAGGAAACAGGGCTATCTGGCTGTGCAGATAATGATATCAGCTGCTTCCTTCCAAAACAACAGGTGCTTTGGCATAAAAATGTATATCATCATACTGAGATGATGACATCAGTTCATACTTCAGCTTAATTATAAACCACCTCCATTAATCCTCAAATAATTAAACATTTTGTGTGTGCTGCAAGGTGAAATGTAAAGTTAAAGGTGCCTGGATGTTTATTAAAAGGTTTTGAAAATGTATTTTCTCTACTTTACACTTCTTTGTACACGAGCAGAATAATATTTGAAATGTATTTTAAAAAGCATATTTTGCTTCTATCAGAGGAAATAAAGGATAAGATCATTAATGCAAGGTAATATTTTAAATGTTTGTATGAGCTCAGAACCACCACAAGGAATGCTAATAGTTATGCAGGCTATATACAATTAATGGCAAAATAATTTTAATTAAAGATGTTAAATATTTGAAGCACCCTCATTAATGTTACAGTCCTGTATGTTGAAGAATAAATGCCAAAGAATTGCATTTACATTGCATAAAAAACAAATATTCAATCTAGTAGAGTCTGATGTGCATCATTAAAATTAGCTACATCAGATGTTTTCGGTAAAAAACAAACAGTATTTTATGAAGTAACATTTGGCCCATTGTTTATATGTTCAATATTTAGAAATTTCATCTAAAGGTTTTTGCTATATTATTTACATCATAAAACCCAAGATGGACCTATGGAACCTAAACCTTTTCTTGATTCAGTGAAGAAGTGAAACAAATAAGATTACTATATCCTGCTTTAACATTAAAATATAGAGCTGACCTTCTTTAAAACAGTTGTTACCTTCATGAGCCAGATGTGTTTCTAAGCATATTACTTATATGGAATACATCCAAGGACATAGCCATTTATGAATCAATAAATTATGCATTTGTCATTTGTTACTGGGTAAGACTTAAGCTGACATCTTTGACATGCATACAAGTGTCTCAGCACTTCGTAATCACATTAACAATTTAGCAGAGGTGATTTTCTGGGGGAATGAGAGCACAGTGGTTTATAAAATGGTTTTTATCATAGAAGTAGGTATTCCCACAGATTTTAGTTATTCACTATAGATCAATTTAAAAGTCCACCTTCCTTAGGTTATACTACAATTGAAATAAATCCTGTGAATTCCCAGGAGTGCATCATTATCTGTTTATCATGAAGCCAGCATAACAGCTGTACAAAGTTGTTCTTAAGTGGATTATTTTTCCCATTTTTAAAAATGTAACCAGTGAGCAAGACTTTTTCTCCTGGTAGGCACATAATGATAAATTTATACAAGGAGAGTTTTATTCTTTACAAGTAAAACTCAGACTGGAAATTTTCAGTGGATTTAGCTGGAACATTTGGGTGGCCATATGGAGCTCTCCATGGCGCCACGGGACCACGCAGCTATGAAATCTGATCACTATCTCCCCAGTGACAGCTGGGCCTTTACACCATCAGAAAATTTTCAGACTTCTAATTTGTCATAACTGCCTCCTGTGGAAAGGAAATATGTTATGTAGCCAGATACAAAAAGTCTTAGTACCCAGCACTATAAATGGTTAATTCCTTAACTGCATTTTGTGATTCGCTGATGCAACTTCTATACCAAAAACATATGGAGTCTTGTTCAGTTAAGGTTAGTCCATTGCTCCACCCATTCAAAAAGCCATTTCCACAGAAATGTATCCAGAGAAAGATTCCGTCACAGAGCTTAGCATTTTAAATACATTTAACTTTTAGCTGCTCTCAAAAAGTCAGTTATGCCACTGAGAGGTTTCATCTCAGTGAGTTCCATTGGCCCTACTGGTCTATTTAAGTCTAATGACTCTTCGTTTGAGTAGTTGAATATTATGCTATGGCTCCCAGTACCTGCTTCTTTCTACATAGTGAGGCTGAAAATATTTGCCTGCTGTAATTCTTTCAATCTATCAGCAGCTCACAGGCTTATTAAGTATCCCTCCAGCCATCCAAAGAGATAGAAATGTTTTGCTACTCCCCATTTCTGACCACTTAGCTGGAGTTTCTGCTTGGGAATCCCCTTATAACCATTCCCATCACAGAAAGAGGTCCTAGGATGAAGTTTGTATTTTTCCTCAACCCTCCTGTCATTGAAGACTTTAAGAGTGGACTTCATCTTCTACTGGCCAAATCCTTTCCTTTGGTAGCTTTTAAATGTCTTAATCATTTTTAAGAAAAAAAATCACTTATATTTGACTTTTTAATTGTATGCCCTATCACAATCTTTAATTCAATACAATGAAAAAAGACCTTATGGTGTCTTTCCTTCATCCTCCTGTTTATCCATCCTTACATTAGCAATGCAGAGATTAGGATTGTAATTTAAACTTATCACTAGGTGCTCCATAGCTTTTGTAATCGAAAAGTCCAGAATCTATACATGCTAATTTCATCGTGCAGTTCACATAATAATAATAGCTAACATCTACTCAGCACTTACTTGCGTGAACAAGCTCATTTATACACTACAACATCCCTGTGAGATTGACACAGTTGCCATCATACTCATTTTGGAGCCAAGGTACCATTTGACTAAGCTCACACAACTTATAAGTGTCAGATTCAGGATTTGAAGCCAGGTTGTCTGGTTTGAGAGCCAGTGCTGTTAATCACTACACCATGCTACCTCTTAAACTAGGAACGTGGTGATTTAGCTTGGCACTGAAATCAATGGAAAACAAAGATATATTCTATTAGTTCTGCCATTGTGAACTAGCTCTGTGATGCTGACAATGGCACCCGCTCGGGGCCTCTGTTCCCTCATTTTAAAGATAACAAGATGAGACTAATTCTTTCTGTTGTAGCAATAAAATGCTAAGGTACAGGTTCTCTATGGGTGACTACAGTTCACAAGTATTCAGATAGGTACTGGTTATTTTAATGAACACTATTTGTCTTAGTACTATTTTCTTTAATTTCCATATTGCTGGTACTAGTACTCCATAAACAGCTTTTAAATCCATCCAGCACTTTGCTTTCTATTATTCTTCAGTATTCTATTCTTCACTAGTTTTTCTTCATGCTCTACATCAAAATCAATGCCAAGAAAAATCTTGCTTTTAGTTCCATGCATGTACTATCCTCATATCCCAAATCACTCCTTCTGATTTATCCATGTCAATCTTCTTTCTCTGACCTCAGCTAATTTGTTCTTCATACCAATCATTATACCCTATAGCACACATTACCCATTCTCTACTTCCTTTCTTCAAGCAAGCATTACATTCTACTCATGAAGTACTAAATCAGGGTTGAATGGAGTCACTCAAAGCATTTCAGCTCACCTTCTAGCAATACCTCTAAATTGCACTCCAGAAACCCCATGTAGTTCTCCATTTACAGAAAATACTCAGTTTTGCAGCTTTACTTAATTCTTTCAGAATGTTCACTTTTAGCTGATTATGGACTTTAAGCACATCTACAAAATACTGCACTGCAATACCTAGATTAGTATTTGCTTAATATTTAGGGACTGTAGGCTAGCCAAGTGGACACATGAAAAAGACTATCACCGTCTACTCCTTGTCAAGGCACCTATCTCCTTGGAACATATCTCCTTAAATCTTATTTAATCTCCAAATAAAGACAATGACAAAATCATATTTCTGCTGAACATGATACAATATCTTGGGAACAACCAAAAACAAAAAAACCTTTCCTTAAAAGAGGATGAAAAGTCCTTGGGTGATGTTCACTCTCTTCCTTTGACTTCCTGCAGCTTAAATACTGTGAGATAAAGTTAACTATTATTAATAAATTTTATGTTAGATGATAAAGGTATAATAGATGGAAGAAAACAAAAATGTTTGGTTAAGATATATAGAAATATTCACAACAAAATGAGGATAAAATACTCATAATGATTATAGTCTTTTTCCTACAGTGATCATGTGGCCACAGCTAGTATTTATAATTACCTTCTTCTATTACCCATTCTATATTTCCTTTGTCCTCTGCTGGGCATAGTTCTTTACTTGGTGGCATGACGCATTCCATGATTTCATTCCTGAAGGGTTTGAGCCATTAGTAGTCCTGCCTGAATTGGGTTGTCATAGTTTTCTCTTGACTTTACAGAATATGGTAGTACTGAGAGATGCCCTAAGGGCTCTTCTGTATTCCAGACACACTCTTCCTTAACTCCATTGTGTAGTAGCAAACAAATTTACCTTGCATCCCAGCTAACACTGAAACCCACTTCTTTGTCTGCATTTCATAGGCATGAGGAGCCCAAAGTGACCCTCTTAATTTTCAATTCAATGGAATCAGCATTACGTCTGCAGGTAAAAGCTATTTTCCCTCTGGAATTAAGACTTCTAGACCAACAGAGCACATGATCATGGATACAGGAAGTAAACATTTTTGCCAATGAATCACTATGTGTAATAGTGAATGGTGCCATGTCCATTTCCACCTTTCGACCTTGGACCTGTGAATCCTGGCTATGGGAGAAAGACCATCAAATTTTGGATGCTAATTAAGAGTATATGCAGCATCCTGGAGCTGTCGAAGTCCCCAAGATATTGCCACTTAGGTGACACTATAACTGAGTCTTCAAAGCTATTCCATTTTTTCTGGCCAATTGCTTCAGGATGATGGGGAACACGGTAAAACCAAGGAATTCCATGAGCCTGGGTCTAATGATGTACTTCATTTTCAGTAAAGTGAATTCCTTGATCAGAAACAATGATATGTGAAATAACATGATGATGGATAAGGCATTCTGTAATCCATGGATGGTAGTTTTGGCAGAAGCATTGTGTTCATGGAAGGCAAATCAATATTTAGAAGGTGTCATTTTTAGTAGACTAAAACAGTGCTGCCTCTTTTATGATGGACTTATTTCAAGGTAGTCAACCTATCACCAGGTAGCTGGCTGATTACTCCAAGGCATGATGTCATATCAGGGACTCAGTGTTGGTGTCTAATGCTAGTTGACTGAGCGCTCAACAGTAGCTCTATCCAGGTCAGCTTTGGCGAGAGGAAGTTTATGTTGCTAAGCTTATGCATAATCTCCATCCCTGCAACCATGGCCACTTTGTTCACAAGCCCATTGGGCAATGAGAAGAGCACCTGGGGTAAGAGACTCACTGGTATCCTCAGAATAGGTCATCCTTTGCAACTGATTATTAAAATCCTCCTTTGCTGAGGTCGCCCTTTGGTAAACATTCACATGGGATACAAATATCTTCACATTCTTTACCCAATCAAAGAGGTCTACTCACATATCTCTCTGCCAAACCTCCTTGACACCAAATTTCAAATTGTGTTCCTTCCCAAATGCCTGATTATTCAGCCAGGCTGTTGGCCAAACACCATATTTCAGTATGGGCTCTTACCAGACTTAAACAACACAACTTTATTATCCTACAGTACTGTAGGACAAAAGTCTGATACTGTCTCAACAGGCTAAAATAGAGACTTTAAAGTAGGCCAGCTTTCTTTTCTGTAATCTCTGGATAGGATCTGTTTCCTTGCCTTTCCAGGTTCTGGAGGTTGCTTGCATTCTTAACTTGTAGACCTCTTCCTCTATCTTCAAAGCTAGCAAATATGAATCAAGTCCTTATCACATCCCTCACAAGGCATCTGACCTCTTCCACAGTCACATCTCTTTCTGACTCTCTTCTCCCTCTTTTAGCACTTTGAAGGACCCCTGTGTTTACATTGGGCCCACCCAGATAACCCAAGGTAATCTCTTTATCCCAAGGTTCTTAATCTTTAGGTCACACTTGCAAAGTCCCCTTTGCCACATAAGGTACCAGGTTCACAGCGTCCAGAGAGTAGGATGTATACATCTTTGGAGAGTTATTATTTTATTATCACAGCTTATCATTTCTACCTCAAAGATTCAAATCCATCCTATGTACAAAGTATATTCACTCTGTTCCAAGGTCCACGATATCTCGACCCCTTATAGCATCAACTCAAAGTCCAACATCTTATCTAACTATCATCTGCATAAAAGCCCCCAAATGAATCATCACTGAAATCATCTAAATTAGGTGTAAGTATAATGCATCCTGGTGTAAAATTCTCTCCATTTTTGACCCTGGGAAACTAGAAAATTAGTTGTTCCCAAAATACAATAGTAGGACTGGCATAGGATAGAGGTTATAGACATTTCACCTCAAAAAGGGAGAGAAGAAAACAAAAAATGAGTCACTGATTCCAAACAATTTCAAAATCCAGCCAGGCAAACACTATTAGGTTTCAAGTTCTGGGAACAGTGGGTCCACCTTCTGGACTTGAAGTTCTGCAGTCTGAGCTTGTGGTTCTACCCTATTGTCTTGTGACTCCACCTCGTGAATCATCTTTTCTTTTTTATAAAATGACAGCATATGTATGCTTCTGAGTAGTGTTATCAACCTGTTTCCTCCCTGGAGAGTTTTGGGGATCAGAAAGCTTTCTTTTATTTTGTCCTTTCAACCCAAGCTGGCAGTGTCTCCCCTGGTATAACATTCTCAAGAATCTTGTGGGTTTCCTGTATATGTCATGGAGATTCACTCCAGTAGATAAAGATCTCCTCCATAAACCTTTCCTAGAAAATCTCACCTATTTTTTGGCTTCTATCTAGTTTACTGAGGGTGTCTATGAAACACACACCTTATCTCTTCAGAGAGCATTTGTGTTACTGAATGTTCTGGTATTTTTATCTTCTTGAGGTATTAGCTAAAGGTTGTATAACCACACTTGATTTTTTTCTCTAGAGTCTGTTTTTCTGATGGGGAATATCTTAATTTTATGATATTTTGCAATTGGATAGGCTGAGAATTTCCAAAATCATCAATTCCTGGTTCCTCTCTGATTACTATTTCTTTTCTCAATTTATCTCTTTCCTTCTGTATTTTACTTTAAGCAGAAAAAAAAAAAAACATGCCACAAATTCCACACTTTGCTTGGAAATCTCAGCTAAACGTCGAATTTCATTGTTTCCATATTATGCTTTCCACATAACTTCAGAATATAATTCTGCCACTAAATAATAAGAATCTGCCCTTTCTTTAGTTTCTAATATTGTGTTTCTCATTTCCTCCTGATCCTCACGAGCAGCACCTTTAACATCCATGTATCTGCTAAGAGTTTGTTCATCACAGTTTAGGTATTTGCAAAGATGATTTCGGTTTTCTCTTTAATGGTCCTCATTTCCCTCTGAGTTCTTAATAGTAAACTTATTAACACCCATGTTTCAACTAATAGTATATTCAAGCAATCTAGGTGGGTTTTCCTTTTTTTTTTTTAATTATGTTCCTTAAAATTCTTCCAGCCTCTTCTCATTGCCCAATTACAAAGCCACATTTACATTTTTAGGTATTTGTTACAGCAGTTCTATCATCCCCAGATACCAAAATCTGTGTCAGTCAGGGTTCAACCAGAAAACTAGAAAACGTAGGAGATAAATATTAAGAGCTTTATAATAAGGAATCTTTTTAGATGATTTTGGGGGTTGTATAGGCAAATCTGAAACTCATAGGGCAGGCTATCAGGAAGGACAGGCTATAATCCTTGGGCATGGGCTGAAGCTGTTGTTCACATGTAGAATTCTTCTTCTAAAAAGAATTTTCAGCTCTGATTTTAAGAGCGTTCAGCTGACTGAATCAAGCCCACCTGTATTATTTAGGATACTCTTAAAGTTACCTGTTTACGGTCTTTAATCACATTTACAAAATACATTTGCAGCAACACATAGACTAATGTTTTATTTCATAACTGTGGATGGATGGTAGCCTAGCCAAATGGAAACATTGAAAAGACCATCACAATATGTTCAGTGTCAATATGACCTTCCTCATCTTAATCCTTGCTCAGGCACTTACTAACTAAAACACCAAGGAACTTAATAAAAATTTCTGGCCACAATTTTCTGACTTTTAAAAAGGAATAGTAACATCAATATGGCACAGTATAAGGATGAACAGTATAAACTGTTGACTATGGTACCAGGCACACAGTGGTTGTTTAATAAACATTAATTTTTCTGGTCTTTTTGCTTCTCAAAAGTAGAAAATAGAGTCTCTCAAAGTTTTTGTTGACCACTCCCAGAACAAACTGAAGTTACTTATGGACATTTAATTAGGACCTATAACATCATATTGCAATTCTTTGTTTACTTCCCTCTGTTTCTTCTGATCAGTCTGCAAAGTTGTAGAGTTCCTAAGCCATTTCCCAACTTAGTTCCTCCTATTTCTAATCCACCCTTAGTAAGTATGTAGCCAATGGACTAGAAACTGAGTCTCTTTTGCCTCCTTTGAAGTGTAACTATTAAAGATTCATATTCATATCAATAATAGTGAGACATATTTCATGATGACAATGATGATAATAATGATGACTATTTGCTATAGGTTAACAAATATGATTGAGCACAATATATCTGACAGGCACGGGGGATACAAATCAACAGGGCAAGTGACCACAAGTGGATCAGAGTCTAAGGATGAGACAAATATTAAACAAATAAACTGACGTGATTAGTTCAAATAGTAGCAAAACAGTTCTTGAGTATGTATTATGTTCTCAGAACAATTTTGAGCACTTTAACTCTATTAACCCAATTAAAGAAGGAGTATGAAGTACTATGTTTAAAGAAAGATTAATGGAGACAAAAATGATTCAGAACACATGAAAAGTTAATGGAGCAAGAAATTCTACTAATCTACTTCAGAATAATGATTTCTAATCTCTATTTTAAAATCCTGTTAAACATAGCTTGTGGTTCAAGTAGAAACAGCTGTATAGTTCTATAGTTTCTAAAAATTAAAGTTGAATTTATTCAACCTCATCATTGAACACTAAGAAAGGAACAAAAATGACAGAAAAACATTTATAAAGGAAAAGATACTTATAGAAAACTGTACATTGACAGTGTAACCAAAGTTCAATTTTTTTAACAACTTTATTGGAGTATAATTGCTTTACAATGGTGTGTTAGTTTCTGCTTTATAACAAAGTGAATCAGTTATACATATACATATGTTCCCATATCTCTTCCCTCTTGCATCTCCCTCCCTCCCACCCTCCCTATCCCACCCTTCTAGGCGGTCACAAACCACCGAGCTGATCTCCCTGTGCTATGTGGCTGCTTCCCACTAGCTATCTATTTTACGTTTAGTAGTATATATATGTCCATGCCACTCTCTCACTTTGTCACAGCTTACCCTTCCCCCTCCCCATATCCTCACAGTATGGTACTGGCACAAAAACAGAAATATAGATCAATGGAAAAGGACAGAAAGCCCAGAGATAAACCCACACACATATGGTCACCTTATCTTTGATAAAGGAGGCAAGAATATACAGTAGAGAAAAGACATCCTCTTCAATAAGTGGTGCTGGGAAAACTGGACAGCTACATGTAAAAGTATGAGATTAGAACACTCCCTAACACCATACACAAAAAATCAGCTCAAAATGGATTAAAGACCTAAATGTAAGACCAGAAACTATCAAACTCTTAGAGGAAAACATAGACAGAACACTCTATGACATAAATCACAGCCAGATCCTTTTTGACCCACCTCCTAGAGAAATGGAAATAAAAACAAAAATAAACAAATGGGACCTAATGAAACTTCAAAGCTTTTGCACAGCAAAGGAAACCATAAACAAGACCAAAAGACAACCCTCGGAATGGGAGAAAGTATTTGCAAATGAAGCAACTGACAAAGGATTCATCTCCAAAATTTACAAGCAGCTCATGCAGCTCAATACCAAAAAGCAAACAACCCAATCCAAAAATGGGCAGAAGACCTAAATAGACACTTCTCCAAAGAAGATATACAGATTGCCAACAAACACATGAAAGAATGCTCAACATCATTAATCATTAGAGAAATGCAAACCAAAGTTCAATCTTAACGCTTTTGTTGAGCATGGCAACTGAGTGCAGAGTCTTGCTGCAACATTGGAGCTTGGTATGAATTGGGATAAATCAAGCACACCCTATGTACAGTGATTAAAATGAAATCCATTTACTAGTATATGTTTCCTGGCTTCCACCACTGCCAAGATAATTGCCACTGCCAAGGCTTTATGTTCAATGAACTCAATCAGTCAGTCCAAAAAGTCACATGTTGATGCTGTATGGTGCCAAGCCAAGGGGAGGGTTTCTAGGGAGCCTGGGAGGGGGGGAAGCTCATACAAATGAGCTTTTTGGCAAGATAAGATCCCCTTTGGAAGAACCCCTACCTTTCAAAGAGCATACTGCATTTTGCTAGGAACAAGTCCCGACTGTGTTCCTTTTTAGAAATCCCGGTAAGCTTTACCATTACTGATAATATGGGTCTGATGGCAAAGATTCTACTGAGTGCCTACTGTCTCTAAGATGAGTTTTCAAGATGATCACTTATTCTCAAAACATCTTTTGTTGTGATTTCTCTCTTCAAATAAAAACTTTCCAAATTCTCTAGTGTCTCAGCTAAATATTCCCACAATCCTTCTCCCACTTCAAAGTTAGAATTTATAAAGAGTGTAAGAAAAGAGTATACAAAAAATTGTGTAATACAAAACAATGAACAGATAAAATAAAGGCTTTTATAGTTACACTTAAGTTTACTTTAGGGAGCATATTTATTTTGTCTTTTACATGTGCATGATTTGTTCTCTTAATTTTCACCCAAGGGGCATTTTATTCCCCTTTCCATAAAACTGAACACAAAGTTTCCTATCCTCTTATTCCAGCTTTCCCAGAATAAATATAATTTGTTCCACCAAGTTTTCATTACTCTATTGCTTTGGCATGTCACACTTGCTTTCTTGAAAGCATGAGAATATGGTTGCTACAGATACCGCCAAATATGTCTTTCTTTTATTCAGCTGGAGAAGGCAAAGAACAAGAGGTGAGGTTTAGCAAAGTCAACTGTGTAATGACACGTCTGTTTACAGTTTATTCTTGGAACATGTTGCACCTTGAAACCTTAGTATGATTTGATAAATGGTCAGGTTTCAATTCAGTTTTCTTGCTAAAATATTTTCCTTGAAATTATTAATAGATATGGAAAGGTCAAATACTCAAAACATCAATACATCCAAAATAATAAGTTTTAGATTTTACCACCAAGGGAATTAATATTTAAGTTTTAAGCTCATATAAACATAAATTAAAAGTTACATAATGGCCCTTTTTAGGTTCAGAGATAAAAATGCAGCCTAGAATTGTGTTTGTGTGTGGTTAATTTTTCTTTTATATTGTTGTTGTGTGGAGAAATTGTGTTTAACCAAGTAAAAACAAGACAACATCTATAGATACTATGATTTGTTTGTGCAAAAATCCATCTCTAAAATTAATACTCCTTAATATTTTATACTACTACAAGAAACAATAAAAATTTACAAACGATTGAATTAAAAACATCATTTCCCAAGGAAAAAGATGCAGATCCTGTGTACTTCCTTGTTGTTTTATAATCTTTTCTCTCTCCTTCTTTACCACCATCATTCCAATAGACACATCAAAAAGAGGCAAGGCTTTCTGAGATCTATGGAAGTTTTAATAACAATGTTCCTGAACTAATAATTTCTAGTAGTTTTTAAAGTTAAGGAAAAAGTGGGTCAACCTACTAAAGAATTTAGTCATCTTACTGAGGTATTAATAAAAAAGACTGAAGAGATATTCATAACAGCTTTCTAAGCAATTTCTCCCTTTAATTCTAGAGCCAAGAGATGGAGTGGACCTGTGAGGGAAACTTTCTTTCCCCGATTCTCTCTCTTTTCTACCCCACCACCCCCAGTGGTCTATGCCCATCCACCTTTAAATTGCTAATCCCCTTCTCCCTTCTTTTTAGGTAAGTCATTATTTAAGAGGCAATCTTGAAAAAAAATTATGCTTATAAAGAAAAATATATCTTTGTGGTTTCTGTTTATCCTAGATCGTTGAAATTCCTGGGGTGCTCTATCACTGTTGTTAAAGTTAGCCATTGCCATTAACCTTGTTTGTACTGTTTTTATTGATTATTTCTTGAGATTGGTTTGAACATATGTGCTTCAAATAAATCTTCTATACTCCAGCTTAATTATTTTACTACTTTGTATCTTGAAAATGGAAGATTTTTGTTCCCTTCATTTAAATATCCTGTTCTCTGTTTTTACTCTTCAGATCCTCTTGTCTTTCTTGAGGTGGTGCTCAGACACCAAAACACAATTTTCCACCATAAATTGACAAGATGTTCATGTAATTAGAATGCTCATATTTTTCCTTTGTTTCAATCCTTGCAAACACAAATTTAACATTTATTACCTTTTGTCTGGGGTTAGAGAAGTACAGAAAGTATGTACATAGAAGACTGAGTGCATAAATGTCATCATTGCACTTCTTAAAGTAGTTATTATGTAAGAGTCTCTGAAGTCTTGAGGCACCTCAGCTTCTACATCCTGTTGGTTAGTAAGTAATATTGGCTTTCCATCTAGGATGCTCCCCATCCACTGTGACTAGTGCCCTTAATACAAGCCTCCAATATTGGCCACCTAGCCTCCGAATGGCCCTCACCTTCCATGCCTGGCTCCTTTTTCAATCCATTCCACCCATGCAGTCAGGGAGACAAATTAGATCACGTTACACTCTAGCATAGGATCTATCAGCAGCTTCTTCATCACACTTTGAATTTCAGAACTAAAAAGCCCTGCATAATCTTGCTATGATCTTCCTATCTCTCTGATTTCACCTCATACCAAGCTCTCCTGTGCTCTCTGCCCTCACTGGTTACCTGTCTATCCCTAGGACATACCAAGAATGGAGCTGACTCAGGGTTTCTTCATGATCTACCTTCTGGTTGGCCCTATCTTAGCTGATCAGCCATGATTGCCTCCTCCTCATCATTCAGAAATTACCTCATTTCTGCATCCCAGAGGGTTCTTTCTGATGATCCAGCCTAACTGCTCTCTACAAAGAACAGCATCACCCAGTTTTGTTGCCTTCATAGCTTGTATCACGAGATCTTTGTTCATCCATTCACTTTGTGCCTGCCTTCTCCTCTAGAATAGAAGCACCATGACAGCACAACCCACCTTCTCGCTGTCTACCTCCACATCTGACATACAGTAGGTACATTATAAATGGAACCTGAGATTATGAAGCCAAGAGGTTGGGTCAAAAAAATTAGAGTAAGAAGCTGCATGTCATGATTATGGCTACAATTATGAGTACAATGAAATTCTATTCTAAGTCAGCACTAACAAAATTGACTCTGTAGTTGACATTAAAAAAATCTACAACATATAATGTTTAAAATTACGTGCATATGTGATAAAATTAAAGAGAGCTAGAAATCTGGAATAGCTAATAGATTATCATACCTTATAATGCCTTTTTTTTTTTTTTTTTTTTTTTTTCTTTTTGCGGTATGTGGGCCTCTCACTGCCGTGGCCTCTCCCGTTGCGGAGCACAGGCTCCGGACGCGCAGGCCCAGTGGCCATGGCTCACGGGCCCAGCCGCTCCGCGGCATATGGGATCCTCCCAGACCGGGGCACGAACCTGTATCCCCTGCATCGGCAGGCGGACTCTCAACCACTGCGCCACCAGGGAGGCCCTATAATGCCTTTTTGAATTCCCCTTTGAACCCATGGAGCCTAGTAGAGGGGGATGGTGGGAGGCAGGTGAAGCCCCTGTAGAGTGTAGAGCTGGAAAGAAGCTTCTCTTGATACATGGGACAGGGTGGGAGAGGGCCTTCCCTCAAGACTTGCTCATTGCCTGGAAGTTAGTTTGCCTTATGTTCATCCATCTGGGGTATGACAGCTAATTCATTTTCTCTTTAAAAGAAACTACAATTCTGGCACAGGTCTTAATACTTTGCTCCTAAATCTTCCATTTTCAATTTTTCAATCCAGTCTGAAAAGATATGGCAGATATTTCCAAACCTAGTTTACTTGAAACCTTGATTTTCTAAGATGCATTTTAAGATGTATAATTGTATCCAGGCCTCTGGTTCATTCTTCCAAGGGTGAGGGAGGGAACTAGGGTAATATTGTATTAGGTAACAGAAGCATCTGTTCTTCGTGAAATTCTGAAGACACAAGCCTAATGATCCCCTCCTGATAGGCAACTAAAACAAGAAAGAGTTCATGGTAGACTTTTCCTCTGTGGCAGGCTAATGGAAACATTCTTCAGTGGGATTCAGAACATTAAATGCATCTTGGAAAATCTGTTATCAGCAGCAGAATGCGGGAATATGGTTCATCTGAAACTCACATAAGGTCTGTATAGTAGTATAGCTGATACCATAGTATCAGCTATACTACTATAGTATATAGTATACTGGTAGTATAGCTGATAGGCCAGATTAATTTATACCTGAATTTCAAAGAATGGCCCCAAATTTCTTTATTACACTACCTTTTATCATTATCATGGGTAGAGAACGTATGTATCTTGTACTATTTTATTTAGATTGTTTTCTTCTAACGAATAAGTATATAATTATGTAGTTCATACCCCCTTAAAAACCTCTTCTCTCACACTGTCCTTAAGTCTAACCTCCTTTGCTAGTATGGAAAAATAATTTCAAAAATTTCTCTAAAATATCTAACAATATAGACATCTTGTTTGGATGAAACGTATAGAACATATCTGCTTTCAAGATTTAGTTAACATATACGGCATCTGCACATGGTGTACTCTGTCCCAAGTCCACCTGCTAAAGTGCATGAATATCTAGAAAATGACCATTGCCAGCCCCAGCTGAGGGCACACTGAACGTAAAGAATATGCAATTATAAGATAGGTGCCTAATATCTTCCAAATAAACCTAGAAAAGGTAAGCCTTCCAAAACATTTATTATCATCGAAGATCTTTCACTCTCAGCTCCAGGCTTGTGAAGAGCAAAGCTCTAATTCATGGCTTATTAACTATCATCCTTCAAGATGTGCTGAGAGTTAAGTCCCAATACTCATCAGTAATTGATTCCTTGGACAAGATGACTAGGTTTCATTTTTATATTGGATAGGGTCAGCTTTTATATAATAAATAAACTTTAAACATTATTTTTAATCAGTTGAGCAACAAAGATGTCAACCTATTACATTTGTTTCACTGTTTGGAATCTCCACAAAACTCAGAAAATGATAATAAAAATTACCCTTAATACAAAGCTTTTCCAATTGAAGCAACTAAAAAGGTAGAAAAGTCACTGCCTGAAATCAGGTGTTATTTAATTCATTGATCAGTTAAATGTTCAAAAAGGTCCCTCCAGCAGGTCGAGTATATTTAAAATGTTTGCATATCATGAGGGGTGAGGCATTCATATGACTACAGTTTTGGCTTCAAAAGGCTGATGTTTTTATTCCTCTCACAGTCAATCGTGTGTGTGTGTTTGTGTGTATGTGTGTAAAGATCCCAGTGATTTCAAGCTTCCAGAAGAGAAGGAGAAAATACTCTTTACTAATCCTCTGTTGAGGGATTTAAAAAATGAATATACAAAAGCAGGACATGTAATAGGAAACACAGTGGTCTTCATTTCCCAGGTCTCTTTCTACCTCTCTTTTTTTATGTCTGTTTTTGTTTTGCTTTAAAAAAAATAAATACTTTTACCTTAGTTTCATATGATCTGGTAAATTTATGGGATCATCAGATTGTTCTGTCATAGGATTGATCACTAAGAAAAAAAAAACTTTTATCATTTTCCAGAATAACAAACTCTTAGAACTACTGACATAAAAACGCATTTATATTCAGTTAATTTTGTCATGACCTGAAAAAAGGAAAACTCCCTTTTCTTCTTCATCTACAAATATTTCCCATCACTTATTCCTTTCCTCGCTTCATGTTGGTGATTTTTACTTAAACTGTAAATGGTTAGCTTATTGATCAGGTTGTATTCTCAAGATGTTATACTTTTAATAAAAATGTAATGGAGGGCTTCCCTGGTGACGCAGTGGTTGAGAGTCCACCTGCCGATGCAGGGGACACGGATTCATGCCCCGGTCCGGGAAGATCCCACATGCCACAGAGCGGCTGGGCCTGTGAGCCATGGCCACTGAGCCTGCGCGTCCTGAGCCTGTGCTCCGCAACGGGAAAGGCCACAACAGTGAGAGACCCGTGTACAGCAAAAAAAAAAAAAAAAAGTCTAACTTGCAATGTTCATAATCTAGACATTCAGAAGTTGTCTGTGTTTGAACATCTGCAATTGTGTGTGTGTGTGTGCCTGCATGCTTTTCTTATTCTGATCATGTTACAGAAAGAATTACAGTTTTACAGCTAAACTGAATTTTTCTAGCCATAAATTTAGGTACTCTCCCTCACACACACCCAAATTAGGTAATCACTTGATTCTGTCCCTGATTTGTTATTAATTTATTAAACAACTTATAGGTATTATCTAACCACCAGAATACCTTCTTTTGGAAGAAATCATGGATTTTCAAAGGTTTAGAACATTGAATAAATCACTTTTAAATTCCAATATTTTATATGTAGGAATCACATTAATAGTCCACATACATTAAAAAATAGAAACAAACCAAAACCAACTGAATCTCAGAAAATCAGGATAGTTCTGCAGCTGAGAGCTGCTTTTCTAATATAACATTCTCTTTAATAATAGAACCGATAAAAGAAGCATTTATCCTTTGATTTCTTTATCCCCCCAAAAGGTTTCTAGTTAATTAAACTATGTTTTAAGTGGCATTTCTTAGTAATATTAAAATTAATGATAAAGATGAAAAAGAAGTGAGGGCAAAAGAGCTTAAATTTAATCCATCTCTAATGAATTTCCAAAATATATTATTAATTTTCTAAACTATCATCATTAATCATATCTTGGTTATGTCATAATTTTTAAAAAGTAATTCTAGGTAGCCTTTCAATTACATATGCCATAATATAAATTAGAAGCGTCCATGTACTCAGTTATAGCTCTACTCACTTAGTCCATGTGAAAAGTAAAGGGGGAAATTGGTATTAATAAATGTAATGGTTTCTTTTTTTAATTGTTTTAATTTTTATAAAAAATTTAATCAGTTATATATATACATATGTTCCCATATCCCCTCCCTTTTGCGTCTCCCTCCCACCCTCCCTATCCCACCCCTCCAGGCGGTCACAAAGCACTGAGCTGATCTCCCTGTGCTATGCAGCTGCTTCCCACTAGCTATCTACCTTATGTTTGGTAGTGTATATATGTCCATGCCGCTCTTTCGCTTTGTCACAGCTTACCCTTCCCCCTCTCCATATCCTCAAGTCCATTATCTAGTAGGTCTGTGTCATTATTCCTGTCTTACCCCTGTGTTCTTCATGACATTTTTTTCTTAAATTCCATATATATGTGTCTGCATACAGTATTTGTCTTTCTCTTTCTGACTTACTTCACTCTGTATGACAGACTCTAGGTCTATCCACCTCATTACAAATAGCTCAATTTCGTTTCTTTTTATGGCTGAGTAATATTCCATTGTATATATGTGCCACATCTTCTTTATCCATTCTTCCTATGATGGACACATAGGTTGTTTCCATCTCTGGGCTATTGTAAATAGGGCTGCTATGAACATTTTGGTACAAAACTCTTTTTGATTATGGTTTTCTCAGGGTATATGCCTAGTAGTGGGATTGCTGGGTCATATAGTAGTTCTATTTGTAGTTTTTTGAGGAACATCCATACCGTTCTCCATAGTGGCTGTACCAATTCACATTCCCACCAGCAGTGCAAGAGGGTTCGCTTTTCTCCACACCCTCTCCAGCATTTATTGTTTCTAGATTTTTTGATGATGGCTATTCTGACTGGTGTGAGATGATATCTCATTGTAGTTTTGATTTGCATTTCTCTAATGAGTAAAGATGTTGAGCATCCTTTCATGTGTTTGTTGGCAGTCTGTATATCTTCTGTGGAGCAATGTCTATTTAGGTTTTCTGCCCATTTTTGGATTGGGTTGTTTGTTTTTTGTTATTGAGCTGCATGAGCTGCTTATAAATTTTGGAGATTAATCCTTTGTCAGTTGCTTCATTTGCAAATATTTTCTCCCATTCTAAGGGTTGTCTTTTGGTCTTGTTTATGGTTTCCTTTGCTGTGCAAAAGCTTTTAAGTTTCATTAGGTCCCATGTGTTTATTTTTGTCTTTATTTCCTTTTCTCTAGGAGGTGGGTCAAAAAGGATCTTGATGTGATTTATGTCATAGATTGTTCTGCCTATGTTTTCCTCTAAGAGTTTGATAGTGTCTGGCCTTACATTTAGGTCTTTAATCCATTTTGAGCTTATTTTTGTGTATGGTGTTTGGGAGTGATCTAATCTCATACTTTTACATGTCCCTGTCCAGTTTTCCCAGCACCACTTATTGAAGAAGCTGTCTTTTCTCCACTGTATATTCCTGCCTCCTTTATCAAAGATAAGGTGACCATATGTGCGTGGGTTTATCTCTGGGCTTTCTATCCTGTTCCATTGATCTATCTTTCTGTTTTTGTGCCAGTACCATACTGTCTTGATTACTGTAGCTTTGTAGTATAATCTGAAGTCAGAGAGCCTGATTCCTCCAGCTCCATTTTTCGTTCTCAAGATTGCTTTGACTATTCAGGGTCTTTTGTGTTTCCATACAAATTTTGAAATTTTTTGTTCTAGTTCTGTGAAAAATGCCAGTGGTAGTTGATAGGGATTGCATTGAATCTGTATATTGCTTTGGGTAGTAGAGTCATTTTCACAATGTTGATTCTTCCAATCCAAGAATATGGTACATCTCTCCATCTATTTGTATCATCTTTAATTTCTTTCATCAGTGTCTTATAATTTTCTGCATACAGGTCTTTTGTCTCCTTAGGTAGGTTTATTCCTAGATATTTTATTCTTTTTGTTGCAATGGTAAATGGGAGTGTTTCCTTGATTTCATTTTCAGATTTTTTCATCATTAGTGTACAGGAATGCCAGAGATTTCTGTGCATGAATTTTGTATCCTGCAACTTTACCAAATTCATTGATTAGCTCTAGTAGTTTTCTGGTATCATCTTTAGGATTCTCTATGTATAGTATCATGTCATCTGCAAACAGTGACAGCTTTACTTCTTCTTTTCTGATTTGGATTCCTTTTATTTCCTTTTCTTCTCTGATTGCTGTGGCTAAAACTTCCAAAACTAGGTTGAATGAGTGGTGAGAGTGGGCAACCTTGTCTTGTTCCTAGTCTTAGTGGAAATGGTTTCAGTTTTTCACCATTGAGGACGATGCTGGATGTGGGTTTGTCATATATTACCTTTATTATGTTGAGGAAAGTTCCCTCTATGCCTACTTTCTGCAGGGTGTTTATCATAAATGGGTTTTGAATTTTGTTGAAAGCTTTCTCTGCATCTATTGAGATGATCATATGGTTTTTCTCCTTCAATTTGTTAATACGGTGTATCATGTTGATTGATTTGCATATATTGAATAATCCTTGCATTCCTGGAATAAACCCCACTTGATCATGGTGTATGATCCTTTTAATGTGCTGTTGGATTCTGTTTGATAGTATTTTGTTGAGGATTTTTGCATCTATGTTCATCAGTGATATTGGCCTGTAGTTTTCTTGCTTTGTGACATCCTTGTCTGGTTTTGGTATTAAGGTGATGGTGGCCTTGTAGAATGAGTTTGGGAGTGTTCCTCCCTCTGCTATATTTTGGAAGTTTGAGAAGGATAGGTGTTAGCTCTTCTCTAAATACTTGATAGAATTCGCCTGTGAAGCCATCTGGTCCTGGTCTTTTGTTTGTTGGAAGATTTTTTTATCACAGTTTCAATTTCAGTGCTTGTGATTGGTCTGTTCATATTTTCTATTTCTTCCTGATTCAGTCTTGGCAGGTTATGCATTTCTACGAATTTGTCCATTTCATTGGCGTAGAGTTGCTTGTAGTAATCTCTCATGATCTTTTGTATTTCTGCAGTGTCAGTTGTTACTTCTCCTTTTTCGTTTCTAATTCTATTGATTTGAGTCTTCTCCCTTTTTTTCTTGATGAGTCTGGCTAATGGTTTATCAATTTTGTTTATCTTCTCAAAGAACCAGCTTTTAGTTTTATTGATCTTTCCTATCATTTCCTTCATTTCTTTTTCATTTATTTCCGATCTGATTTTTATGTTCTCTTTCCTTCTGCTAACTTTGGGATGTTTTTGTTCTTCTTTCTCTAATTGCTTTAGGTGCAAGGTTAGATTGTTTATTCGAGATGTTTCCTGTTTCTTAAAGTAGGATTGTATTGCTATAAACTTCCCTCTTAGAACTGCTTTTGCTGCATCCCATAGGTTTTGGGTCATCGTGTCTCCATTGTCATTTGTTTCTAGGTATTTTTTAATTTCCTTTTTGATTTCTTCAGTGATCACTTCGTTATTAAGTAGTGTATTGTTTAGCCTCCATGTGTTTGTATTTTTTACAGCTCTTTTCCTGTAATTGATATCTAGTCTCATAGCATTGTGGTCGGAAAAGATACTTGATACAATTTCAATTTTCTTAAATTTACCAAGGCTTGATTTGTGACCCAAGATATGATCTATCCTGGAGAATGTTCCATGAGCACTTGAGAAAAATGTGTATTCTGTTGTTTTTGGATGGAATGTCCTATAAATATCAATTAAGTCCATCTTGTTTAATGTATCATTTAATGGTTTCTTTTAATTAAGTCTGAAAAAGAAAAAAAAATCTAAACAAGTCTAAATATTCTAAATAACTTAATGGAGGTGGAAATATCAAGGAACAACCTCAAAACAACATGGTTTTGTGTTGTTGCTGTTTGAGGGTTTCTTGTAGAAATGCAGTGATTGGACACTTTAGAGGGTGATTTTGTATGTTGTTTGGAAAATAAGTAGGAACCCTCAAGAATTATGAGTAGGAAAAAGTAACATATATATATATATCTTTGATTGTCTAGAGGTAAATTGCTACTCATGATAATGTGTTCATTTTCATGTTCGTGACTCTCAACTTTAAAATAGGCTGTATCCTAATCCCACTCCTGGGCATATATCCAGACAAAGCTATAATTCAAAAAGATACATGTACCCCTATGTTCACAGCAGCACTATTCACAATAGCCAAGGCATGGAAGCAACCTAAATGTCCATCGACAGATGAATGGATAAAGAAGATGTGGTACATATATACAATGGAATATTAGCCATAAAAAAAGAGTGAAATAATGCCATCTGCAGCAACATGGTTGGATCTAGAGATTCTTATACTAAGTGAAGTAAGTCAGAAAGAGAAAGACAAATACCGTATGATATCACTTATATGTGGAATCTAAAATATGACACAAATGAACTTATCTACAAACGGAAACAAGCTCACAGGCATAAAGAACAGACTTGTGGTTGCCAAAGAAGAGTGGAGGATGGAGAGGGATGGAATGGGAGTTTGGGGTTAGCAGATACAAACTATTATATATCGAATGGATAAACAACAAGGTCCTACTATATAGCACAGGGAACTATGTTCAATATCCTGTGATAAACCATAGTGGAAAAGAATATTAAAAAAAGAATGTATATACGCATAATGGAATCACTTTGCTGTACAGCAGAAATTAATACAACATTGTATATCAACTATACTTCAATAAAAAATAAAATATGCTGTATCCATAATGTCCATGGTTTCATTTTCCGTTAATGAGTTTTAACATTTATTTGCTGTCTTCTGTACAAAGAAGACTATAGGGAGATAGGTAAAATCTTGAAAATATCTTAAGTAATCATCAGCAAACATAATATTGCCTCTATTTTTTACTTTTGGTTAATCTAATTTTGACTTTTTAAAGCAAAGTTTCATTGAAATATATAGAAAAGTTCACAAATGTAAGTGCATTTACAAATGAACATTTCCACATGGAGATGGAACCGGAAATCTCCATCATGCTCCCTTTTAGTCCTTAATCCCCTCACAAAGGTAACCATTTTTCTGACATTTATCACCCTAGATTAATTTTGCCTGCTTTTGAACATTATATCAATGGAATCAAACAGTAAGGTCTCTTATTGTGTCTGCCTTTCACTCAATATTTTATTTTTGCGATTTATCCATGTTGTTAACTATAACCATAGTGCATTTGCTTTTATTGCTAGAAAGCAGAGGTCAGCAGACTTTTTCTATCAAAGGTATATACAATAAATATTTCATGTTTTTTAGGCCATATGGTTTCTGTTGGAACTACTCAATTCTACCGTTGTAGTATGTTATAGTATGAGAGCAGCCATAGACAATGTGTAAATGAATCAGTGTGTCTGTGTTCTAATAAAACTTTATCTACAAAATCAAATGGTGGCCAGATTTGGTCCATGGGCCATAGTTTACCAACCCATACTGTAGAGTATTCTATTGTAAGATTATACTGCAACTTATTTATCCAATCTACTGTTGGTTAAAGGTGCTAAAAAACTTCTAGAACACATCTTTTGATGAACATACATATGTATTTTGGTTGTGTATATCTTGAATTATGTAATTGCTGGGAGATAGGGGAAGCTTATGTTCAGCTTGGATAGAAACTACCAAACAGCTTTCCAAATTTACACCCACCAGCAATGTATGAGAGTTCCAGTTGCTCCACTTCCCTACTAACACTTGGTATTGTCAATTTTTAATGGGGTGTAGTGATGATTTACTCCTTATACAGAGAAGATACTGGAATTTAAACCTATAGCATGAAATATATCTCCATGGGAAGTATTATTATAAATTTAAGTTTAAACATTTAATTTCAGTTGCTATGTACTTTCCTCCCTCAGCTTGGCATTACACACAATCACAAATCCACCCCCACACACCACCAAAACAACAAAAACTGCATTTTCTAGTCCTGAAAGACCCTGTGATTTTATACTGTACTTTAGAAAAAAGATCACGCATCATATGCTTAGAGAAATAGAGAGAAAATGTGATGAATCCTATTATATTTATGAGGATCATTTTAAAACCTCAGAAACCATCTCTGGCCAGTGTTTTCAAAGTCAGCTCCAAGTGCAGTGGGATGTGCAGAACATGTTCATTAGTCAGGCACACCGTGAGTTAAGTCTTTAATTCTAGGAATCATTTCTAATCATTTGTAATTAGAGTAATGCTATTGAAAATGTTTGCATTGCTAACCATGAGAAGTGAAACTCTCTCTTCTGGGAAAGTGAGCAGATGGTGTCACTTCATTTACTTTTTCCTGTTCAGCAGGGAGGACTAAGGGATTTAAAGGGTTCTTCCCATCTCTCCTGCCTAGGATTTGGATAGTTGTCTAGTTTGTGGCCATAGCTCTTGGCTCAGCTATTTCTTGTCCAGTTCCTTTTGTTTGCTATTACTTTGATCTTCGTCCAACATCAGCAATGCCTTGCTTGGATGACTCTCTCACTCCAGCTCTTACTCTTCCTTGGCAGTAGTATTCTTTTCTTTTGGTTGTAAGAATCTGGCCAGTAATGAGGTGGTAAGCTCCTGTCGAAGCAGCAGGAGTTGTCAGTGCTCCTTTCTTTCATTAACTTTGTTGGGCTGTAGCCACAAGAGCAAGACTTCAGGGACTGAGAATTTAACCTTCTCCAGCACTGATCATTTTTCTACATGGATTCACATGGCCCCCTAGCCCCTTAGCCCCTTTCACCAGCCCCTCCCTTCACCCTGCTTTTTATAGATTATCCTGAACTTTCTGTCCAGTGCTCTCCAGGGCCACCATGAAATAATACATTTGAAGTATTTCTTTTTTTAGTTAACCACCTTTTATTCATTGCTGTTAAATGAAGAGTACTTTCATACAGCTTTAACAAAAGGTGTTGAAACTTCAGATAACAGCTGTGGCAAATTATCTGTTTCTCATGAAATAAGCAAGTAATTGGTAACCATACTTTGTAGCATAATGTCATTTATTTTAATCCTAGTAGAAGAATGAAAGTCTTTGTATTCTTCTACCTAATGGTAATGATTATATATGTATATAATTAGAAATTATAAGTAATTATATATATAGTATATATTTAGAAAAATTCATCTCTCTTTAAGTAGCGATCATTCAGTTAAATATTCATATCATCACTCACCACTCAATTCATTCTAAAAGAAACAATGTATTGATATAGTCATTGGGCACTTTTCCCAACTTAATGTGATAATAATGATGATCATCATAATAACATAATAAAAGTAATATCAATAAAAGGGTGGCAATAAAACTATTTTTATTACTTTAGATATTGTTTCAGATGACTACTTTGTGTCAGATACAATGCCAGACACTGTGTGTGTGTGTATGTGTGTGTGTAAAATTCCTAATTCCCAGATAAAACTTGTAAGATGGTTCTGATCACGTCCAGTTTACAAGTAAGGAAAATGAAGCACAGATAAGTTTCCTGCCCAAAGTTGGACCTACTCTGGATGGTTTACCTCTTCCCCCAGTACTCACAACCTCCACTTCCAGTCGGTTTGCTGTTTTCTTAGATGTGGCTATCTCATATATCATCAATATTCATTTATTACCCTTGATATAATATGAGTATTCATTTGTAAAAGCATTTCCAAAGTATAGATGGTTATAACCTATTCTTGGACTTATAAGCCAAAAATGTTGAAAGTCTAGATTCACGTGATATTTCAAGCTTATTTTGAAATGATTTCTGTGTATTAATGGAAGATCCACCCTTACTGGTGTTTTATCTTATTATAGACAGATTTCTTTATTTACAAGCACTGATGGATTATGCTCTTTTATAGGATTAGAGGATATAGAGCTAATTGCAAATGTACTATTGGCTAGTTTTGATTTATATTACTTCCACTAATGTCCAATTTGCCTTTAGCGACTAAGATGATTTTCCATTCTTTGAATCCATATTGACACTAAGTTTATATCAATGCAGAAAAATGTCCATGTTGGGTACTAATTTTTTAATATGTGCTATTATGTGCTTTATTATAGTTTCTCATTTCCTGCTCTATCAGTTACTCTAATCTTCCTTCATTTTTATTCCATAGATGCAACAGCTCTCTTATACTCATATTTGCTGATGGATATGTTTCTATCATCTTTCCCCACCAGTGGCCATGGGCTTTTAGTTACCCCAGGAAAATTAAAAAGCAACTTCCTCAAAATAGTGCTCTTTATCTCTTAATATTCGACAGTATATGAGCAAAATGCCAATCTAAGTCAACTCAGTTTTACCAGATATTCTACTAATGGCTTATGCACTGTGGCAATTCCTTTCAAGGCTAGAAAATGAATTCAGAGAAAAAGCTTATGGGGAGTTTCAGATTATAAAGACACAAAATTATGAAATGAAGATAGAAAATTGTAGTCAAAATAATTCTCTTTAGCTGATGAAGATGTTTCTTGTAAGAAGATGTAAGGCATTAAAATAGTTCATTTACTTCTGTTCAATAAGACATCAATTAAATGAATGTAGAAGAAACAATTCATTGCATTTCTGTATTTCTAAAATTAGTGATTCCAAATTTTAAAGTGATTCCAAATTTTAAAACAAATTTTAAACAAACTTAAAACAAATTTTAAAACAAAACTATTGCCAAAATTAAAGCTTTTCAATGGTTAATCCCTTAAATTCATTTCCCCATAGTAATCCAATCTGTTGCAAACACTGGAGCTAAAGGACTTAACATAGCCAGGCACAATGGAAAGAGCCTTGGATTGACAGCAAGAGAGCTTGGCTGTAGCCCTTGATCTCTACTCTGCTCTTAACATCCCCAGGTGACCTTGGGTAAACACCTCACCTTTACGATCCTTCTTTTTCTATGCAATAAGGGATTTTGAGAAAATAATCTATTATGTCATTTCCAGCTCCTGACATTTGTGATTATCTGTATCAAGACTGGTATTTACTAAAATTATATGAATAAATCATGCCATATATTATTCATTATGGGAGAGGATCAGAAACCTGGGGGAAATTATCTAAATTGTTAGAAACAACAACTTCTTCAATTACATAGAGCTAACTGAAGAGAACTGGTTTGTATCATGACACTTCCCAGTTTAAAATGTGTCAGTGGTTCCATATTGCCCTTAAGGTAAAGAGCAAACTCTTTAACGTGGCCTGCAAGGCCCCTCACCATTTAGTTCCGGTGTTAGTTGAGGTAGGTCAAACACAATGGATGTGTATTTCTGTTTAGATAATAGTCCATAAAGGCATTCCTCTTGGCAGGCCATGACCCTCTGTCTCAGGAACCTAGTTTCTTCCCACTTGGGACTCTGCTTCCTCCAGGAACTTGTATTTTTTGTATCTAGCTGACAAAGGGAAAGAGGGAGTCGGCCTTGACTCACAACTGATATACATCATTTCTGCTCCATTCTATTGGTGGGAAAGAGTCACGTGACCACACCTAAATGCAAGTGCAGGAAGCCAGGAAATACAGTGTTGGTGGATAACCAGGAAGAAGACAAAATGAATTTTGGGACACAGCTAGCAGGTTCTACCAAAGCTCGCTTCATCTTTACCCTTAAGCCATACTTAACTTCTATCAGTACCTAGAACACCTGTAACTCTCTTCTGCCTCTGGGCCTTCACCTAGGATCCCCTCCTGGTTCACCTGGCTCCAACTCACCCCTCAGGTCTCAACTGGTGGTGACTTCCTCTCTGGCCTCCCATGACTTTGCTTCCAGCCTATCTTCTACTCTATCATAATACTCACTGAAGTTTATTTTAACAAATTTTCTGTTTTCTCTGCTGGGTTCTAAGCTCCTTGAAGGTAGAAACCATATTTTTTCCCTGTTTGACTCAGGAGTGATGGGAAAAGGGAGAGAGTAAGAAGGAAAGGGAAAAGATAGTGCTTAACTGTGGTGGCTGGAGAAAAAGTAGCAGCTAGGCTGCAGTGTCAAATCTCTTGTGTTTTTTTCTTCACTGAATAAACGAGTTATTTTGGCATGGTATTGTCAGATTGAAAAAAAAAGTCCCTCATTCTTTGTGGTTATCAAAATGGACGTGATGTTACAGTATTTTGTTATATTAGTGTAGAATATAACAAATTCTCTGGGATGAAACAGAAACACTAATTCTAAAGGAGAGGGGCTGCATCTGGAAATATTTTCGGTGCCTCATTCTTGCTTGCATCTCAGCAGTGTTCTTTTAAGCACAGTCTTATTCACTCTTAAAGAATTCACAGGGCTTCTCTAATCATCTTCACTGAATAGCAACCTTATCATCCTCACTGTGAGTTTCTCAGCCTGTGAGGTGAGAATCTATATAAGAAGAATGGAACAAAGATCGGATTCATTTTGGTTTGCTTTTGAGAGAATTATCTGGAGATCTGAAAACACAAGCAGCTGAACCAACCCTTGAATTACTATGAATCTGTCTCCTTAAAATATCTCAGAAACAGAGAGCTACAATATTTCCGAATTCTATATTTACAAATATAGGTGTCAAATTCTTTTTTTTTTTTTGGTTTCATAGGGAAATATATCAATAGAAATTGCTATGTAGTGAAGCAGGTGTGTACTCTTTCAGAAATAAATATGGAGAGAATTTAGGAATGTGTCAAGCAGTATTTCTGAAGCCTGAATTGTAACACATATAAGGAAGCACATGTAGATGTAAGAAAATAAATCAAACTGTACATTGGTAGAATTTTACTTGGCTATAATGGATGCAAGTCAAACAATTGCAAACTATGGGATATACAAATTAGACTACATGGCTTCATGGACTTCTGGAAGAAAGGAAACACACAATCATTTGAAAATAATTTGAGAAGTGTTTTGCTTCAGATAGGAAATTAAATTATTCTATATAACATATCTTCTGGCATCCAATTCTCACAGAAACATTTGAGACATAAATCTTGGGAAAATGTATTGAAATATGAATATGTTTTATAAATGAAAATTCAGACTTCATGAGTCACCAAAGGTTTCCACATCAGTGCATGAATCTGCAAAACAGATTAGGCATGGCAGGCCTCTCTTGGTGCTGCCCATAAAGAGTCTGTGCCTGGCATGGCATGGATTAAAAGTGTAATGAAAAACATCAGTTTATAGATGTCAGCTCTGTAAGTACTAAAATTATAAAGAAATATAGGTGGTCAGAGTATTTAAGTACCCAGACAATTGCAGGGTTTGTTAACCTCAGAGTTTTCATTGTTTACAGGTAATTAAAACTTGACCTCCATTTATTGAGTTGTCAGTCTAGCTGGATTCACCTCTTGTCTGAATCTTTATTACTTGGCTATCTTGGGTCCAAATGAGAAAGTTAAGCCCTTATATTTCTTTAAAAAAATTACCCCAAGTCTTAGATTTATGCCATAATTTTTAATATGGAGAGATGAAATTGTCTCCTGTTTTTACTTTGGAACTGAGAAAACTGAGGCCTGAGTAACAGAAGTGGTCAGCCTGAGATAAAATGGAAACTTCCTCTGAGACCCAGGATTTTCCTTTGATTTTTTAAATGCTGTTTTTCTAATATGTCTTTATTATTTGGACTTAGTTTAAAACAAAAATTTAACCCCTTTTAAAGGAAAGAAAAGTAGTCTTACATTTTTAGGCTGTTTTTTTACTCCATTTAATCTGTCAGCATGTAGACAGTTGTTTCAGATATTTAGCTACTTTGATAATGTATTATTTACATTTCTTTTGAATGACAAAAACAAAACATAGTATACAGTGATATTTTAATTAGAATAATGTCACCTCAAAGATTCTAAAAAGAAAAAGAAAAAGAGGAAGCTCTTTCATACTTAACATAAGGGAACAGATTTTGATTTGCGCTTGCACCTGCTTAAAGGAATTTATTGGAAGAAATGGAATTGGAGGTATTTGCCCTTTTTATTAAAATCAGCTTAATAGTTCTTAGCACCACCTGTTACCACACTGTATAATCCGTCTTGGGGTACTAGATTTTCTCCAGATGTTTAGCTTTCTGTTGTCTAGGGGATCTTTTTTTTTTTTTTTTTTTACAGTTCAATGAATCATAGGTCACATAATTTGCCTGTGGCAAACACAGAGTTTTAAAATGTTTTATGTTAAGAAAGAAAAAATCTACTGTTTATTTTGAAGATTCTAATTTTAGATTTAAATAGTGAACTAATACGGCATTTCTGAGGACAGGCAATACCTGGGTAGAAATTTACTGGTGTTAACAAACGTTATCAAGCCAGACATAGAGGTTCCCCCATGAGTCTATTTTAAATTCTTCATTTCTTTTTCTGAAATTGTACACAGTTTTTATGCAAGGATAGTACTGTGCAATTTTAAGTTAATTACACAATTATACCAAAGCGTGAGAAAAACAATCTGTTGGTTTTGTCTACCATTTGGCAGTGAAGGCACAACTCAGCAGACAATTTTCACAAAATAATCTATGGCATGACCAGGCAACATATATTTTAAGTGAGTTTTAGCCAGTATGAAGGTCAAGTTGTACCTACTTTAAAACTGGACTGTTTCTGACAACCCTCGGAATGGGAGAAAATATTTGCAAATGAAGCAACTGACAAGGGATTAATCTCCAAAATATACAAACAGCTCATGCAGCTCAATATCAAAATAAACAAACAACTCAATGAATAAATGGTCAGAAAACTTAAATAGACATTTCTCCAAAGAAGATATACAGATGGCCATCAAACACATGAAAAGATGCTCAACATCACTACACATTAGAGAAATGCAAATCAAAACTACAGTGAGGTATCACCTCAAACCGGTCAGAATGGCCGTCATCAAAAAATCTACAAACAATAAATGCTGAAGAGGATGTGGAGAAAAGGGAACCCTCCTACATGGCTGGTGGGAATGTAAAGTGATACAGCCACTACAGAGAACAGTATGGATGTTCCTCAAAAAACTAAAAATAGAACTACCACATGACCTAGCAATCCCACTACAGCACATATACCTGGAGAAAACCATAATTCAAAAAGGTACATGCACCCTAATGTTCATTGCAGCACTATTTACAATAGCCAGGACATAGAAGCAACCTAAATGTCCATCAACAGAGGAATGGATAAGGAAGATGTGGTACATATATACAATGGAATATTAGCGATAAAAAGGAACAAAATAGTGCCATTTTCAGAGACATGGATAGACCTAGAGATTGTCATACTGAGTGAAGTAAGTCAGAAAGAAAAAAACAAATATCAATATACCACTTATATGTGGAATCTAGAAAAATTTTACAGACAAACTTATTTGCAAAGCAGAAATAGAGACACAGATGTAGAGAACAACTTATGGATACCAAGGCGGGAAGAGGGGGATGGGATGGGTTGGGAAATTGGGATTGACATATAGACACTACTATGCATAAAATAGATAACTCATAATGAGAATCTACTGTACAGCACAGGGAACTCTACTCAGTGCTGTGTGGTGATCTAAATGGGAAGGAAATCTAAAAAAGAGGGGATGTGTATACGTATAACTGATTCACTTTGCTGTTCAGCAGAAACTAACACAACATTGTAAAGCAACCATAATCCAATAAAAATTTAAAAAATAAATATAACCAGGTTGCTATAATAAAAAAAATGGACTATTTCTATGAAAAGGAATAAACTAAAGATGTCAGGAGAATCCTCTCAGGTAATTAAAGTCAGTCTCCTTGTAATTCTGTCCTCCTGGCATTCCTTATTTCTGCAGGGCAATTATGTTAAAGCCTCACTGTAGAGAAAGAGAGCCATTATAATGTGGATATATGATTCAAATCAGGGCATGTCAGTGTACTTGCCATTTGCCATTTCTTGGGGAATTTGAATTTCTGGACACTAGACTAGACCCTTATCTTGGTTAGTAGACTTTAGGGTTTGAGATGAGTGTATCCCTACTAGATGGGGTGTAAGGGGGCCTTTTTAATGCCTTTATTGAGCTTTAAATTAAATCCAGGCTTCTTTGGAATAGAATGAAAACAGGGCTGATGAACTAAGCCAACCTACAGGGTCTGACCCAGGTTTAAGATCTGGAAGGAAGATAATTCAGACTCCTTTTAAAGTCACTTTCCCTTTGATGTACCACTAATTTAGCCAACATGTAGCACTTTATGGAGGCCCCCTGAAATTTGATGGCTAATGCCGTTTCTGTGTTAGGCAGATTCTACCAGGTCCCAGGAGCCTCAAGTATCTCTGAGTACAACTTGCTGACCTTAACAGCATTAGGATGGGGGCCATGGCAGTCCTCAAATGACTAACATATTAGATAATTCCTTGTTGCACTTCTTTATTCTGTTTCTATCATATTTTTACCGTTTTGTTGAAATTAGCTTAAAGCTGAGCAATGTAGGTAGATGAGTTATGAAGGTATTTGAGTTATTTACTTTGATTTGCAGAAAGATTAAGAGGCTTGACTGACTTAGACTTTTCCTATTGTGTAAAGAATACCTCTTCCTTTTTTCTTTTTCTAAGAT
Source organism: Mesoplodon bidens (assembly GCF_964165515.1). Taxonomy (NCBI): domain Eukaryota; kingdom Metazoa; phylum Chordata; class Mammalia; order Artiodactyla; family Ziphiidae; genus Mesoplodon; species Mesoplodon bidens. The sequence continues at coordinate 133,506,783 of NC_138161.1, forward strand.
TTTCTTTTTCATTTTTTTTTCTTGATGTGGACCATTTTTAAAGCCTTTATTGAATTTGTTACAATACTGCCTTTTTTTTTTAAATGTTTTCATTGTTTTGGCTGCAAGGCATGTGGGACCTTAGTTCCCCGACCAGGGATCAAACCTGCACCCCCTGCATTGGAAGGCAAAGTCTTAAGAAATGGACCTCCAGGGAAGTCTCACCTATTCCTAATTAAACAATCAGCTTTCAACTTTGCTATGTTCATCTGCCATCCAAGTTTTCTAATTTAATATCTTGGGTGGGGGAGTGAAACTTCCCTGGAAATAAATTATTGAGGAAATATAGGTATTATGTATATTCATTATATAAGAAACATAATATGTGTATACAAAATATATAAAATGAAAAATAAAGACAAAACGACATTTAAGATGAATACTTGATGAAATAAGACATGTCTGCTAATGTTCTATTTAAAAAGTTTTAAAAAAGGAAAGCATTTTTAGCTTTGATGGTTAAAAAAAAGAGAAATTACTTTTTTCATCCTAAATTTTGCATTTCAACTGGAGAAACAGGACTTGTATTAAATAAGATTTGGTATTACACAGATGGATACCAAGATTTAGCTCTCCTCTTTCCTTCAAACTTGTTTTAGTAAAGCTTTTCAGGGAGAGAGAAGCAGGAAACAAGTTGTAAATTGATAAGGGGAAACAACTCATATAAAATGATTTTTAAATTTTGATCAAAAAAATTTATTGCATATACACTGTGCCTTTATTCCAGGCCCTGTGCTAGGAGCTGGGACTGTGAACTTCCATTTAGCCAACAAATTTATGTTGAGCCCAGCCTACAAGCCAAGCACTGTTCTAGGCACTGAAGATAATAATAGAAGAAACAACAATTCACTGAACTGATGTTCTAGTGGGCAAAGTCAGGCAAAAACACAGTATATAAGTAAACTCTAAAGTTTATTAGGTGGTAATTGCTAGTGAGAAAAAATAAAGCAGAATAAAAGAGATTGGGAGAACTCGGGGTTGTAATTTTAAATGGGGCAGTTTCAGCAAGTGATGCAAAGCAAAAGGAACAGCCGGGGTCAAGGCTCTGTGGTGAGAGCATGCTAGACAGGTTCAATGTCAGGAAATAGACCGGAAAAACTGCAGTAGGGTGAGTGAGGGGGAGAATATTAGAAGTTGAGAGAAAATAACATTGGGCCAGATGATGACAGCATTGAAAGTTACTGAAAGAATTTTAGCTTTAACTCTGAGGTGAAGAAACACTATCTGAAGGTTTTGAGCAGAGTTTAATCTGATTTAAATTGTAAAAGGACCTCTCTGGCTACTGTGGTGACCTTAGTTGCAACAGGAGGAGCTGGGGGCAGCTGTATAGGGGTGGAAGCAGGGACTTCATGCTCTTGAAGGGTCTTGGGTCTAATTCAGGAGCCAGACATGTTCACAAATTGTAAAGGTGGGTATGGAAGAGGAAGTAGGAGGAAAGTATGGTCTGAGAAGAGAAGCAAGGTGTCTCAGGGTCAAATGAACCTATTTTCAATTATGCCCTTTCAGTGTTCAGTGTTAGTCAATTTTACAGAGTCGTTCTGGGCTGTGGAGGCAGGAGAGGACAGAAAGAATGTGACTTTTTAAATAAGGATAATTGTAATACACATTCATTATAAATAAATTTAGAAAAATACAAATTAAAATGTAAAAATTTAAATTTGAATTAAAAAATTTAAAAAGCAACTATAATGCCACTATCAAGAAATGGTCATTATTAATATTTTTATTTATTTTATTCCAGGCTTTTAGCTATCTATCTCCCTATCCATTTATCTACCTACTTATGAAGAATTAGAAAAAAATACTGTATGTAAGTCGATTTTGTTTTTCCCTCAAATTATACCATTAATATTTACCCATATCATGGAATATTTACAGAAACTATGATATTTGTGGCAGCATTTCCATTGTGTGTATATATATATATATATCTTATTTTACTACAATCATACAGTTAGAAAGATAGTTTTTACTTTTATGTTCTTAAAAGGGATGACATTTTCATCATCCTTCAATATAAATCTTTATGAGAATCTCTAATGACCTTTTAAAGATACATTGGTAGTAGCAGTAGTAAAATTTTAACATCAAAAGTACTATTATCTTTAATGCTCCTGGTATAGCATCAGACTATTTTCCAGAAAGGCTGAAGGTGCAAAAGCCTTACCATAATCCCAACTTGCTTTGACTAATATAATTAATATACACACAAATTTATTTACTACTGAGTTTTACATTTCCTTCTAGGTATCATGTTTGCATTTACCCTCATTTTTCCTTTACTGAGATGCATAAAACACTTCTTACTCATTCATAAGATCTTATTATATAATATTATGCAATATTCCATCACATATATTGCAGATATATTCGTCATTTTGCCTTTTAATTTGCATGCTATTTTAAATTTTAGATGGTCAATCTTTCCTTTTGTTATTTCTTTCCTTGTTTTTGGAAATGCTATTTCCTATCCAGGTATTTTTATTCATGTCTAGCTTTTCTACAAGCTCTTGTGTTATTTCTTTTCTTTTTTTAAATTCAGCCCCCACCCACAAAAAAAAAAAAAAAGAAAACTCATTCTCCATTTGAACTTTTTTATGTAGAGTCAGAGATGAAGATCTAAGCTGAATTTTGTTTTCTCCGTACATGGCCAGGTTTCCCAAGAATGTCTAGAATAGTCAATTCTTTTCTCATTAAACTGTGCTACTTTTTATATATACTAGGCTCTGCTTCCACTGATCTGCTTAAAATTTTTTATGCTACAATACATTTTGATACGTAGTAGGACATATCACTGGGACATTTCAAGTCTTAAACATAATTTAGTTGGTTTAAGGAAATCAATCTAGTCAAAAAGGCTTTCTTATAGGCCAATGAATCATTTTTGCCTATTTTAATTTCCATCCAAATACAAACAAACAAAATGCTTTTTATCACCTATTCTGTCATTTATCATGTATTCTGAATAAACTCTCAGAATAAACTTACACTCGTCAGAATAAACTTTCACCAATGTGAAAATATTTGGCCAGAAACCAAACTTTTTGAATTTTACGTTAAACCAAATCACAGATTTTGTATATGAATACAGTATAAAATATGCAACATTTCTGGTAGGTTAGATGCCTGAGTAGATGAATGAATTAGTAAATGAATAAATGAATGAAATATGGTATGAAAATAGATACACAAATAAGACTTTCATGATGAAGTTACATTGGTAGATATAAAACTAAGAAACTATCAACCGCTTAGGATATCTTTCTTGTTATACAGTAAATTAGATATTACTGTTTTGACTTCCCAGTCTCATGAGAAAGACTTGGCTAAGAAAGCCTACAACAAACATTCATTAGTATGACATACAGCAGAAATAATGGAAGTGGGACCCAATAAACCCATTCAGGTTAAAATCTTGAAGCTGTAATTGTAAGATCATTGTGTAGTCTTATTGTCAAGCAGTTACAGCATGAGACTAATAGGATGCCAAGGGAAATGTTGATCAGTACTTGAGAGCCTTAATTTTCCCCAAATTTTATTCACCAACTTGTTCAATGAATAGAGCTCACTTCTGAAGTTGCTATTCATGCATGAAGAACTGAAGTTAAACTCTTAAAAGTGGTGACCAAACATAGCTGATTGAGAAGGCTTGGAGTGGGCACTCAGATAAGAAAATGAAAGATACACTCTTCCAAAAAGTTTCTTCCAAGATAGAGGGAATACTCCTAACATGTAGATTGCATTTCTGACTGTGCCAACGATGTGACTCATTACGAGTCATTAATTGCATTAATTTTTTCTTTTTCTTTTTCCAATTTAGTCTACTTAAAGAAGCTACTTTCATGTTTCCAAGAAAAATTTGTAGAATTGATCAAATGCTAAAGTCTGTGTAGATATTTTTTATGAGTTGCTTTATGATCACAAATTCACATATTCTGGTGTAGGATACTTATAAACATAATAATATCTCAGGAATATTGAAATTGTAAGCATTCAGATCTCTCCAATTAATCTATTTTTAATAGAAAAATGATAGATGCAGTATACCATTCTTATTTTAAGTGAATTATGCACAGTTTTGCTCCCAATAACTGCTTATGCTATGAGTTTATTAATAAACTTTATAGTGCACAGAGAAAGCAAGAAAGAAATATCTGCATCTGCCATAGGCAACAAGCATATGCTCTATTTTAAGTAGCACAACAATTTCACTAATATCAGAATGAACTGTTAAACTTTTGCCAGAATGAAATTACTGATTATCAGAGTTACTTAAAACCTATAAATTGGATGGAAAATATTCAAAATGGGTTAGAAAGCAGAATAATTCAAGAGGGGTCTTAGGGTACATTTTCAATAACTTTTCCACCAAGTTATGATATTTGGCCACTTAGTCTAACAGGTTAATTTGACAGGTAAAGGGCAAAAAAGTGCAGTGAGATCAAGATCAAGAGCCTTTTTCAAAACTATGTATCTACTTGGCACTAGAATCAGAACTTCCTCCTCCCAGTCCACGGATCTATTTACACAAACAATAGTTATTATCCAGAAATGATACTCTGAATGAGAATCCAAGTAAATTAAGATATTTACTTAAAGATATCTGCTAGTTCTTCTTCTATTATTTGTCATGATTCTTTTAACACATAAAACTATTCACAACAATCCTCTGCTTAAAATCCTCAAGCAACAATTCCCCAAACCCATTTCACTCAGATGAGAAGCTTGTCCTTATAATGTTCTTGCAGAATCCTGCTGCTTTGTCCCTTCATTATTACACTCTGACCCCATCTCCCCAACTCACCCTCAACTGCTCTGTCTCAGTTCTTGGTGTGTCAAGTTTGCCAGGCATTCTTGTTGTTAGAACCTTTGTAGTTCTCTCAGCCTGGAGTGTTCTTTCCCCAGATACGCCCCTCTCTCTCCCTCATCTTCTTCAACTTGGGCCACAGGATGACTCCTAAACATGGGAAATGGATGCCTCTTCCCTTTGTCTGCTCATATAGAGGTACTAGTTCTGCCCCCCTTCTTGCTAAGCCCCACCTCCCACAAAGCAAAGAGTTGGACAAGCCAAGGGGAAATCTACTGAAATGACAGCCCCTTTCTAGAGTGCCCTGCCATTTCCAGGGACACCGACAAATGTTATGGGTGAAGCTGCTTTACTTGAGTCACAGCACCAGTAAAGACGTCCCCATTTATCTTCTTTAAAATTATACCATCATTATTCCCCAGACCTCCCTCTTTCCCTTTCCTATAGTACACATCACCTTCTAACCTAGTGTATAATTTATTGCTAATTGTGTCTGTGTCCTCCAACTATGATGTAAGTTCCAAGAAGCAAGGATTTTTGCCTACTTGTTCCCTGCTGTAGCACCTTGCCCCAAACAGTGCTTGGTACACAATACGTGTACTTTTGCTGTCTGAATGAATACATGAAATGAAGGGCACAGATTTACCTTCTGTCTTCTAAAAGCTGTTAAATGATGGAAATTCATTTGGAGATGTTATGTTGTTTTCACTTCATCTTTCTTGGCTGTGAAGCCTGTTCTAATGATTCAAATCTCTCTTCTAAAATTCATCACATACTATCAAAGTTTTTAAAAAAATATCAGAGTTTCAAAGTATCAGAGTTCAATCAAAACTGCAATGCTGGGCTTCCCTGGTGGCACAGTGGTTGAGAGTCCGCCTGCCGATGCAGGGACACGTGTTCGTGCCCCAGTCTGGGAGGATCCCACATGCCACAGAGCGGCTGGGCCCATGAGCCATGGTCGCTGAGACTGCGTGCCCGGAGCCTGTGCTCCGCAATGGGAGAGGCCACAACAGTGAGAGGCCCGCGTACCGAAAAAAAAAAAAAACTCCAATGCTTCATAAAATTGATTATAAATGGCCTCTTTTCCTTAGTTTTGGAACTCTAGTTGAAAAGATATGTATAAGCAGAAAGCTCAGTTCAAAACAGTTGTGCTTATCAGTTTATAAGTTCTGAATTACCCCTTCTGGAATAGTCTGAAGTCTTTATATCAAACCTAAAGAAACCAGCTTTCCAAAGACGTGTGAACAATTTTCTGGTCATTTCCCACTGTGTTTTCTAAATATTCCATAGTTTGCTAAATATTTGCTGTTATGACCTAAATAGAATATTGATTTAAGGATGAAATACTCCCCAAGTGGGAACTAGAATTTTTTTAAAAGCATTATTTAAAAATTTTTTAAAGCATTATTTTTTAAAAGCATTATTAAACTTTTACTCCTTGCTTATTGTGTTTAATAAGAGCTGGGCCATGCCTTAGGTAGGGTGGGAAAATAAAAAATCATGGTACCTTAGAAGACTATGGCCATCTATAACTAGTGTCCTTTTCAAGCGTTAAAGCAAAGCTAAAACAAGCATTGGAAAACATCCTTCAGACAGAACCTTTTGTTACATTTTCATCAACAGAAATATTCACCTTTTGTCATGACATTTTGAGTGCCTGGAATACAATTTTTGATCTTCAGGATCCTTAAAGATGAACTAAATGCAATCTCCTCATTTAACTAGTGAAAATACTAAGCTTCAAATAATTTAAGACAGAAGTAAACAGTGCATATGAGCATTAAAAATTAAATATTCTGATATTAAAAAAAGACATCCTATTAGGAGGGGTTGGAGAACATCAGTGTGAGGAGATGGAAGCAGTATGCTCAGGTCTCAGGTCAGCAAAAGAGTGAAGGGGCTGCTTATATGGTGTGAAGAAGAAAAGTGAGTGCTCCAGTTTGATGTGTGCGTCAGGGAGAAATGGGGCATGGATGAGAAGTAGGATCAGATTATAGTAGTTATAGTTGTAGACTTAAGAGTTTGGATTTTACTCCATAAGCAATGAAGCATTATTGATAGTTTTGTGGGAAGGCGATTAGATTTATGTTCAAGACTATAACTTGTCAGCAGTTGGGAAGGTCAATGGGAGAGAAGAGAACTAGATAGTTGAAGGTCATTGGTGTTATGAAATGACAAGTGTTATGTGTAGTTAAAGTAGATCATTGGGCTATATAGTTTAGGGAAAGAAAAGTCCATTTGAACTCAAGTTATGGTGGTAGAATGGAGAAAACAGAGTAGAAAGGAGAAATGCTTTACGGGTGGGTTTAAGGAAACATGACAACTAAGTGTGCATTTCAGCAATCTCTCCCATGTGACTGTAGCACCAAGAGAATCCAACTTCTGGTATTATGGTTGAATTGGAATCATGAGATGAACAATATGAATAAAGCAGAGAGGGGTATGTTCAACATCTCCCTGTCACTTTTCTCATTTTAGAGCCAGATTAAAATTTTCTCAGCTATTGAACACTCCAGGCAAAATGACCTAAACTTTCTCTCCCTGATCTTAACTGAAGGAGGAACCCACCTGCTATGATGCAAACTAAATTTAAAGGATTAATAATGAGTTAAGATATTGTCACAAGCTACATATCAATGGAAAAATTAAGAATAATAGAGTTGATCTTCAATACAAGAAAATATTAATAAACAAGTAATAAGATAATTTAGAAGTAAGGGAAAGTGGAAATGATTTTGGGCAACATTATATACCAAATGGTCATGTTAGCATCTGTAGAGCAAGCAAGGTGTACTACAAAACAGCCACATTGTTTGTGGAGAGGATGATCATAAAGATATTTCATAGTCTAAGGAACGGATAGTATTTAAAGTCTTATTTAACTGATCCAGACAAAGGCTATGTGATTAAGGTATTATTATTTTTTTACATCTTTATTGGAGTATAATTGCTATACAATATTGTATTAGTTTCTGCTGTATAACAAAGTGAATCAGCTATATATATACATATATCCCCATATCCCCTCCCTCTTGAGCCTCCCTCCCACCCTCCCTATCCCACACCTCTAGGTGGTCACAAAGCACTGAGCTGATCTCCATGTGCTATGAAGCTGCTTCCCACTAGCTATCTATTTTACATTTGGTAGTGTATATATGTAAATGTTACTCTCTCACTTTGTCCCAGCTTACCCTTCCCTCTCTGCCCCCATGTCCTCAAGTCCATTCTCTACATCTGTGGGATGTGGCACATATATACAATGGAATATTACTCAGCCATGAAAAGAAATGAAATTGAGTTATTTGTAATGAGGCGGATGGACCTGGAGTCTGGCATACAGAGTGAAGTAAGTCAGAAAGAGAAAAACAAATACTGTATGCTAACACATATATATGGAATCTAAAAAAAAAATGATTCTGATGAGCCTAGGGGCAGGACAGGAATAAAGGTATTATTATAAAAACTTATTTATAGGTGTGTAGAGCATTTTTACAAGTAAGTTTTTGAGTATTATTTTAGTAAAATGTTTCCTCTCTGAGTATGTGATCTAAAAATATTATGCATTTCTAAATTGACATATTTATTCATCTTGGGTCAAATTTCTTCCCCATAAGGATATATCTCTAATGTAATAATGTAAGTCAATGAAAAACATGATTCAATTACCAAAACTGTTTTTTTTAACAAATGCCTTACAAGATTATATTTTTGAAAGTGTGTTATATCTGTTGTTAAATTATTTTCAAAAAAGTAATTTATATTTGACTTAAGAGGACACTTTTCTCATTAAGATACACTACTGACAAATCACAAGACAGCATGTTTGGAGAGGCTAGGTGCATTAAATTGTACATGGTCACTTAGGGAATTGCTCAAGGATTTACTAATACTAATAGTATAAGCCCATAGGTATTATGGCAAGTACATCCATCATGTGAGAACAGTTGTCATTAATAAAGCCTTATTGTCAACTACAAAGAGCTTTCAAAGTATTTTCCACCTGGATTACTGTATTGTGTTCCAATACAGTAATCTTACAGATTTTAAAAATTCAGTTGTTGACTTATGAAATTGAAAATAAATGTCAAAATCCAAAGTGTGAAGTTCTGCAACAACTATTTAGGTTTGACTGATCCCTGCTATAAGAACATAAACAAAAGTAAGACGCATGTATAGATGAGTTTAACTATTTGAATACAGTAAACCAAATACTGTCATGTAAAAAATATACCGCGCCCCCATTTTTTAAACCAAGAGCATTCATCTGGCACCAGTCCTGTGAAACCTTGTGACTTCTTGTCTCACTACATTGAACTTTATCTCTTATATTGTCATTTAAATTTTCAACTTTTAGTCCAGCCTTCCCAGAATAATCAGAAGCTCCCTAACTTTAAGAAACATGCTTTAAATTTCTTTAAACATGAAGAGTTTCTAACAGGGTAAGCATTTGATAAATCTATAATGCTTAATTATAAATTCTCTATCAGTTATTTGAAACTTATTAAAGATTTCACTTGAATTAATAGCTAACATCTGCTAAACACTGTCTAGGTACCAGGCATGTAAGTGTTTCATGTGGATTATCTAATTCAATCTTCAAAATGAACCTAATTATTAAATAATTTTAGTAATAATATTATCAGCATTCCCCTAGAAAAATATAACACAGAATTAAGTAACTTATTCAGGATCCCTCAGTTATTTGTGGTAGATAGAGGTAGGATTCTGAGCCCAGGAATTCGGGTGCCAGTGTCTTACTATGACGTTGTAATGAGTTGACACTTTCTTAGTCAATGTCCTATCTTTTACATAAATGACCTGGAGAGTTTGTGAATTCCACTAATACTGTAATTCAGAAATGTGCAAAATGCATGTCTAGGATTAATTTTCAGAGTACTCAGCTGCACAGCCACAAGCAGTAAGTGACTATTTTGCATACTCACACATGGATCCTGAGTTTCATCCTGTGCTTTGAAGGATGTATGGTGTTGGACGAGGAAATGGAGAAGACATGACCAGTGGTTGACCTGCAAGCTGGACCCAGGCAATCAGAGATCCCTCATCCCCTCCCCTGTCCTTCAATGTACATTTGCATACCATTCCCCAGCTCCCTGGGAGCTGTTCCTAGGACACTGCCTTGAGAGAGTAAGGTGTTGTTGAGATCATCTGAGCAGTATATATGACTGAACCTGGTTAAGACCTCTATATAAACTTTGAAGGTTCTGGCAGGTGAGGGCAAAATCGACTTGCCTTGAAACCCCCAAAGACAAGCCTTGTAAGTAAGTTCTCTTGCTTATTAAAACTGCCACCTACCAATCTGGAGTGGTTTGCCTCTTTCTTTGGTTCCTCCTTGCCCTCTGTGTACAGGGGCAGTTTACAAGCCAACTTGTGGCCTGAGCTTTTCCTTCTCCAGTGTCATGACTGAGTCTGTCAGGTAAGCCATTCTACTTGGTGGGCCTCATCCTCTAAATGGGCTTTTAGCAATAGCCACCTGTTCTCCCAGCTTCATCTTTAGGAGCCTCAGGTCGCAGTGGGCTGATGCTTCTGGTGCTTTTAAGATTCTTAAAGAAATGAAATGCTACTTTCATTTTCCTATACATGTCTCAGTGCATTTTGCTTCATCTAATAACCAATCTAATAACCAATGCAAACATTTATATTTCTCTAAGAATCTATTGCTTGTAACTCCATTTCTGTATAAGCTAAAGTACTTTGGTTACAAGAAACTCCAAGACACAAGAAAACAGAAGAGGAGAGGAGAGGAGAGGAGGGGAAGGGAGGCTAAAGGAGAGAAGAGGAGAGCAAGAGATTAGAAAGACACTAAGGTAACACAAAATCCAAGCAAAAGTAAATCAAGGAGACAGGTCTCTCCTCTTATCTCATCAATTTGTATCTTGTTTGTCACCATTAGATTACTCAAATCTTATTGTCTCTAACCCAACACATCAATGACCAATGCTGAAAGCTCAAGGAGAAATAATAGATCATGTAATGTAACTCACCTTAGTAGTCTCAAGGATGCAATTTGTTATTAAAAAGTGGAAGAAGATCAATATATGCAAGTCAATCAATGTGATAAGCCATATTAACAAATTGAAGGATAAAAACCATATGATCATCTCAATAGATGCAGAAAAAGCTTTCAACAAAGTTGAATGCCAATTTATGATAAAAATTCTCCAGAAAGTAGGCATAGAGAGAACTTACCTAAACATAATAAAAGCCATATGTGACAAACCCACAGCCAACATTGTTCTCAATGGTGAAAAACTGAAACCATTTCTACTAAGATCAAGAACAAGACAAGGTTGCCCACTTTCACCACTATTATTCAACATAGTTTTGGAAGTTTTAGCCACAGCAATCAGAGAAGAAAAAGAAATAAAAGAAATCTGAATCAGAAAAGAAGTAAAACTGTCACTGTTTGCAGATGACATGATACTATACATAGAGAATCCTAAAGATACTACCAGAAAACTACTAGAGCTAATTAATGTATTTGGTAAAATAGCAGGATACAAAATTAATGCACAGAAATCTCTTGCATTCCTATACACTAATGATGAAAAATCTGAAAGAGAAATTAAGGAAACACTCCCATTTACCACTGCAACAAAAAGAATAAAATACCTAGGAATAAACCTACCTAAGGGGACAAAAGACCTGTGTGCAGAAAACTGTAAGACAATGATGAAAGATATTAGATGATACAAAAAGATGAAGAGATATACCATGTTCTGTACTGGAAGAATCAACATTGTGAAAATGACTGTACTACCCAAAGCAATCTACAGATTCAGTGCAATCCCTATCAAACTACCAACGACATTTTTCACAGAACTAGAACAAAAAATTTCACAATTTGAATGGAAACACAAAAGACCCCGAATAGCCAAAGCAATCTTGAGAAAGAAAAACGGAGCTGGAGGAATCAGCGTCCCTGACTTCAGACTATACTACAAAGCTACAGTAATCAAGACAGTATGGTACTGGAACCAAAACAGAAATATAGCTCAATGGAAAAGGATAGAAAGCCCAGAATAAACCCACACACATATGGTCACCTTATCTTTGATAAAGGAGGCAAGAATATATAATGGAGATAAGACACCTTCTTCAATAAGTGGTGCTGGGAAAACTGGACAGCCATATGTAAAAAAATGAAATTAGAACATTTCCTAACATCACACACAAAAATAAACCCCAAATGGATTAAAGACCTAAATGTAAGGCCAGAGAATATAAAACTCTTAGAGGAAAATATAGGCAGAACACAAGATCCTTTTTCATAAATCACAGGCAATTTTCAAGATCCTAAATCACAGCAAGGTCCTTTTTGACCCACCTCCTAGAGAAAGGGAATAAAAACAAAAATAAACAAATGGGATCTAATGAAACTTAAAAACTTTTTCATAGCAAAGGAAACCATAAACAAGATGAAAAGACAACCTTCTAAATGGGAGAAAATATTGGCAAATGAAGAAACTGACCAAGGATTAATCTATAAAATATACAAGCAGCTCATGCAGCTCAATATCAAAAAAACAAACAACCCAATCCAAAAATAGGCAGAAGACGTAAATAGACATTTCTCCAAAGAAGATATACAGATTGCCAACAAACACATGAAAGGATGTTCAACATCACTAATAATTAGAGAAATGCAAATCAAAACTATAATGAGGTATCACCTCACACCAGTCAAAATGGCCATCATCAAAAAGTATACAAACAATAAATGCTGGAGAGGGTGTGGAGTAAAGAGAAACCTCTTGCACTAGTGGTGGGAATGTAAATTGATACAGCCACTATGGAGAACAGTATGGAGGTTCCTTAAAAAACTAAAAATAGAACTACCATACGACCTAGCAAACCCACTACTGGGCATACACCCTGAGAAAACCATAATTCAAAAAGAGTCATGTACCACAATGTTCGTTGCAGCACTATTTGCAATAGCCAGGACATGGAAGCAACCTAAGTGTCCATCAACAGATGAATGGATAAAGAAGATGTGGCACATATATACAATGGAATATTACTCAGCCATATAAAGAAACGAAATTGAGTTATTTGTAGTGAGGTGGATGGACCTAGAGTCTGTCATACAGAGTTAAGTAAGTCAGAAAGAGAAAAACAAATACCGTATGCTAACACATACATATGGAATCTAAAAAAAAAAAAAAAAGGTTCTGAACCTAAGGGCAGGACAGGAATAAAGATGCAGATGTAGAGAATGGACTGAGGACATGGGGAGGGGGAAGGGTAAGCTGAGACAAAGTGAGAGAGTGGCATGAACATATATATACTACCAAATGTAAAATAGATAGCTAGTGGGAAGCAGCTGCATAGCACAGGGAGATCAGGTCGGTGCTTTGTGACCACCTAGAGGGGTCGGATAGGGAGGGTGGGAGGGAGATACAAGAGGGAGGGGATATGGGAATATATGTGTATATATAGCTGATTCAGTTTGTTATACAGAAGAAACTAACACACCATTGTAAAGCAATTATACTCCAATAAATGATGTCAAAAAAAAAGTGGAAGAAGTAAAGTATTCTGGAATGATAAGAACAATAGCTCCCTAAACTCCTCAAAATTCCACAGAAATTTTCTTTTTTCTAAACATTTGATTAAAAAATGGCCCACTGAACATAATTCTCTCCTATATAGCACCTCAAATGGGCTTTTCCCTCTTAATGAGAGACAAGCCCAAGTCATGTTCGGCTGCCACATACAAAAATGATGTCACTGTTCTTTGGGATATCTCTGGACAATGTCTGTTTTCCTCTAGTTCTGTCATGGTTCTCTCATGAGACTGTGTGACCTATAAAGGCAAGTCATGTATATTACTCCCAATAACTCATTGTACATACATGAGAAGAAAAAATAAAAAGAATAGAGAATTTTAAATACCATATGTGCAGCAAGCAAGGTGTAGATTACAATCTTAATTTTTGCAAGTTGCAAGAAAGCCAGAACTGGTATATCTGACTTAATTCCTCCAGTACTCATTTCATATTCTCCTTATTCAGTACCTCTGCTTTTCACAGGTTTTTTTTCCTTATTAGGGTGATTCAAGTCATTATTCCTGAGGAGTAAGAGCCTCTAGTGAGTCCTGCCCATATAAGGATGCTATAGTTTTTAGTTCTTGACAATGTATTGAGTAGAATTAGTATTAGTACTCAAGAGGAATTCCCTACATTACATCTATACTTTCCACCCACCACCACCAGCAGCAGCTTCACTTAACAGCAACTCCACTTACCCCTGAGAGCCAGGGGCAATCATCTCAAGCATAACAGTGAACATTAATGCTTCAAGTTATGCTGGCCACTGGGAGGGGCCCCATTCTCCACACTCTTTCAGGGCCCCGCGCTGAGTGGGGCTGTGATAATAATAACTGTCACTTTCAGCAAGTGACTGCATTTTGCTCAGAGCCGCTATAATCTACTCTTCAGTTTCCTTATTTTCAAACTGAAGGGAAGCTCCCCATGAGGTCTTCATCTTTGATATTGATTGAGCGAAGGCAATGCTGTGGGAGGAAAAGACATGTTGGGAGTGTGGGCAGTTCCTTAAAAAACTTATCTAGACCTTGTCGACCTATTCAGACAAGGAACCCCACTTTATGGCTGATTAGATCACATAGTGCCTAATTCAAGAAGGATAAGTCAGGTAAGTTGGTCACCTGATCCCCCAAGCTCTATCCAACTATAGACACAGGCTATTTCTCAGACAGGAAATAATAACTTGCTTAAGGAGATGTGGTCTCTCCAAAATCCTAGTGGCCTTTGCTGTGACTATTCCATCAGGGTTTTTCACATGATTCATCCAGGAGGATGAGAGAGGCCTCTCAAGATGCTCATGAGGTCAAAAGGATTAGTGGCAGAGCTGCTCAAACTATGGTCTGAACCAGTTGGGTTGTGCATTTTTCTGAGTCCTAACTCAATTTTGGATCACAATGTAAAGGATTTGGAGGAGGACACCTACAGATGGTATATGCTTGCCATCAAAATGCAGGTAACACACCAGGTAAAATGATTTTTCCTCCACTAGAGGAATGACTTATCATTCTCTAGAGGGAGGGATTACTTGATATGTTCAATGCCATTCAACACCAGAAAATTCTATGATGTGGTCATTACTATTTTCTCTGAATTTATTTCTCATTTATTTCCAGTGCATCACATTCAATTACTACTTCCCATTTTTAGAGTACATCACCACGATGGCATCAATACAGTGAATCAGTGTGATATTCTGTAGAATAGTAGAATGGTTGAAGTATTTAGCTAGAGTGTTTTTCTATCCTTGAGGTAAGTATTACTTTTGTACAGCTGGCCCTTTAAGATATATTTCTAGTTTTCTGTGTATGGGAAGGAGTAAAATGTACTTGCCATTTAAATGCACAAGAACCAGGGACACTTACATTTTTAGTAAGAAGCACTCACTAGAACAGCAGTAGCATTAGAGTCATAACATGATCAAGGTCAATAATCCACCATCTTTCTGCAGTCCACAAGTCTTTTTTTTTTTTTTTTGGCTGCACTGGATATTCGTTGCTGCATGCGAGCTTTCTCTAGTTCTGGCGAGTGGGGGCTACTCTTCGTTGCGGTGCTCAGGCTTCTCATTTCAGTGGCTTCTCTTGTTGCAGAACACAGGCTCTAGGCACGCAGGCTCAGTAGTTGTGGCTTGCGGGCTCTAGAGCGCAAGCTCAGTAGTTGTGGTGCACGGGCTTAGTTGCTCTGTGGCATGTAGGATCTTCCCGGATCAGGGGTCAAACCCGTCTTCCTGAATTGGCAGGCAGATTCTTATCCACTGAGCCACCAGAGAAGCCCTCCACTAGTCTTTTTAATTACTCAGAATAGGAATAGAAGATGTGATGGGAATGGACAAATCTCCACCTTCCAAGTAACTGGTAACTAACAACTTCAATACTGTCAGAGATGTGCTATATTGTTTGACTTACTGTTGTGATAGGAGAAGTTAGGCCCAGTGGCTTTTGTTTTTACTTCCTACCATAATAGCCCTTATTCCAAGTATCAGGAAGCTAGTGTAGTGATTCTACAAGTGATTCTGTAGTGATTCTATGTGATGTCCATTAAAACCACAAACAAAACAAATACGGAAATATCCACAGAGTGGAGTATGGGCCTCAGAGAACTGGTTGTGAGATTAACTCACGTTTGAATTCCATTTATCACATGACTCTCATAGGCCCTTAAGACTGGTTGCAAGTTTTGGTCTGGATGCTACTGAATAGTGTTTTGTTGGAACGAGTCCATGAAAATTATGGTGAGTTCTCGTTTGTTAGTGCACAATTACCTAGGAGAGTACCCAACTGCTCTGCAAAAGGTTAAGGAAAGGCCCACATTGTATGTATCTAAGGAACCAAGGCAAATCAACCTTGTGGATTAAAGGGAGGGTAGGTCTTATTATCAAACTGTTTTCTAGATTAATAGCTTGAGATTGTTTTTCCCTTGAAGGACATACACACTTTCATAATAGAATTCAAAAGAATTCTTGAGTTGGACAAAAACAATTACCTGAAGAGACTACTATTCAGAAATATAACTAATTTTTAGTTCTATACAGTTTTCTATCTATATGTGTATTTGTTAAGTATTATAGAAATCCCAGACTTACACTGGATCAAAAAGAAATGAAAGAGGCAAAAAACATTCATTCTAAAATGTTCCTTCCATATCCTTCACACTTAAAAATGGTAACAAATCTTAGCATGTTGTTTCAGCTATCAGTTTTTAAAAATGCAGGCTGTTTAATTTTATTTTTTAAATTGAAGTATGGTTGATTTAAAATATTATATTAGTTTCAGGTATACAGCATAGTGATTCAGTATTTTTGCAGATTATATTCCATTATAGGTTATTAGAAGAAAATGGCTATAATTCCCTGGGCTATACAGTATATGCTTGTTGCTTCTCTTCTTCTCTATCCCTAATTATTCAATAGATTAGTTGACCATAGTGCCTGGGTTTATTTCTAGGCTTTCTATTCCATTGATCTATGTGTCGGTTTTGTGCCAGCATCATACTATTTTGATTACTGTAGCTTTGCAGTATAGTCTGAAGACAGGGAGCCTAATACCTCCAACTTTGTTCATTTTTCTGAAGATTGCTTTGGCTATTTGTGGTCTTTAGTGGTTCCATATAAATTTTAGGATTAATTGTTCTAGTTCTGTGAAAAATATCATGGGCATTTTGATAGAGATTCCATTAAATCTGTATATTGCTGTGGATAGTATTGACATTTTAACAGTATGAATTCTTCCAATCTGAGAATATGGGATATCTTTCCATTTCTTTGTATCATTTTCAAATTCCTTCTGAGTACAGCTCTTTCATCTCCTTGGTTAAGTTTATTGCTAGGTATTTTATTCTTTTTCCTACAAGTTTAAATGGCATTGTTTTCTTGCTTTCTCTTTCTGACAGTTCATTATTATTTTATAGAAAAGCAACAGATTTCTGTATATTAATCCTGTATTTTGCAACTTTACTGAATTCATTTATTAGATCTAATAGTTTTTGGTGGAGACTTAAGGGTTTTCTATATATAGTATCATGTCATCTGTAAATAGTGACAGTTTTATTTCTTCCCTTCCAATTTGGATGTCTTTTCTTTTTCTTGCCTGATTGCTGTGGCTAGGACTTCCAATACTGTGCTAAAAATATATTTAAAGTAAATGAGTTTTTAGAGAGGTATAATTTATAATTTTTAACTTACAATTATAACTTACAGTTTATAGTCAGATGGGTTTTGAGAAATATATACCCATGAAATCCACACTCCTGTCAAGATACAGAATATTTCATTACCTTAAATATGTTTCTCACCACCCTTCCCAATCAATTTCCTCTCCATCTACCAGGAGACCACTGTTATAATTTGTATCACCAGAGACTAGCTTTGCTACAATTTCATATAAATGGATTTATATAGGATTTACTCTTGTTTTTTTTGTTTCTTTTACTCAGGTTACTGTTTGGGGGAATTCATTCACATTGCTATGTGAATCAGTAATTCTCTCCTTTCAGTTACTGAGTAGCACTCCATTGTATGAATGTACACAATTGTTTATCCCTTCACCTGCTGGACTCTTGAATTGTTTCTAGGTCTTGACTATTCTGATTAAGACTGTTATAAAATTTCCTGTGCAAACTTTTATGGACATTTATCAGACCTTTGCATTCATATTTGGCTGAAGTATGGAACCAATTATATTACTCTAAATAGTGGGTCAAAGAACAAGAGTCTATGTGGTCAGCTCACCTAATTGAACTAATCACACTTGAAGACTACTCTCAACTCAGATAAATTTTAGTTTCTTGTCTTTAGGTATCCACTTCCATCCAGCTGCTAATAAGTCACTATTGGAAGCCAGTCAGTGCTGACCTCCCATCAGATTTATCTATCTTGCTTAGCATCGTGGAACAGCATTGGCACTGGGATCAGAAATGACTGGATTTGGGATAATTGGATATCCACGTGCAAAAAGATGAATTTAGACAATCACCTTACATCATACCTAAAAATTAGCTCAAATGGATGACAGACTTAAATATAAAAGCTAAAATGATATAAATTTTAGAAGTAAGCATAAAAAATCCTTAAGACTTTGAATTCGGCAAAAAAAAATTTCTAAATGACACCAAAACATTGTCCATAAAAGAAAAAAATGATAAATTGGACATAATAATTCAAAACTTTCACATTTCAAAATACTTCATTAAGAAAATGAAAAGACAAGCAACAGACTGGGAGAAAATATTTGCAAAACACATATTCGGTTAAGGACTTGTAACTAGAATGTATAAAATTCTCTTAGGACTCAATAATAAAAAGACAAACAACTCAATAAAAAGTGAGCAAATGATATGACTGGACATTTCACCCACAGATGGACCTAAAACATCACATTAAGTGAAAGATATCATATACAAGAGACTGTATAAAAATATGATTGAATTTAATATGAAATGGCCATTAAAGGCAAATTTATTAAGAGAAACTAGATTAATATTTGCTGAGGGTGGGAATGAGGATTAAATGTAAATGTTCTTGAGGAGTCTTATTGAGGGTGTAAAAATATTCTAAAACTGATTTATGGTGGTCGTTGCACCACTCAATAAAGTAAAAATTTTTAAAAATCATTGAATTGTATACTTGAAACATGATTTTTATGACATGTAAAATAGTCTTCAAAATTAATTTTTAAAAAAGAAGGAAAAAATGCCGGGTTCAGTTTGGCACCTCAACTTACAGCTATTTTGGGGGCAAGTCAGTTAACTGCACTGAACCTAATTGTTTCATGTGTAACCTAGTGAAATCTGTATTTCTACCTTAAGATTGGGTAAAGTTGACAAAATATAAATATGCCATGGACCTAGAACAGAGTGAAGGTTCAATTAGTGGTAATTGTTATTTGTCACACTATGAAATTATTTTTCTTACGACCCTTCATTAAAAACTCTTATTTCCTCTAAAATTCTGATAAAACTTAAAATAACTGATACGTCATACACTCAGGAAGTTGTTTGCTGGTTATTTTAATCTAACTTTCTGATTTATAGAGTTTAAGAGAACTAAAACAATATCAAAGGTATAAAAATTTTGTGTGGCATATACTAGTTCTAGTACTCCTGGTGGTGTGCCTCTGGTCACCCATGTGCTAGTGCTCTCTGGAAAAAGAGAGGGGTGGAGAGTGAGAGCAGCCAGATCTGGTTAGGGGTCTGCTTAGCTGACACTATTTACATTCCTCTCAAATCTTCTAACCTGGCATACAACTGAGCTTATATGAGGAGTATGCATGGTAAACAAATATGTGTGGAATTTAATTAAATTACAAATATTAATTTAATGAAAAATCTTAATGAAAGTGATAGTTTCCTTTAACTGAGAAGAGATGCTTATATAAGGTAGAAAGAACGAACTTGAAAATATAGTTATAAAATAGGGTTTTTAATATTTTATATTTTAAATAATAAGAAACACTAGTTGAATTCTAGTGTCTGAATTTTCTACATCTGTTCCAGTATAAACCCAGTTCTTAAAACTATACTTAGAGATTTTTATATGGCTATATTAATATATTCTTCCTCAGATGTTTCCTAAATAGATTTTTTTTCCCTTTAGCCCTTTCAACCTCTTAAGTTTCAGAACGTTTTCACAACTACTATCAGCAATATTCATTGAATGAACATTTTCCCTGTTATCTAATAGTTTATTTTGAATCTCCAATTTTCTTTAGTGGCCTTCAGTGGATTGCTCTGCCTGTATTATAAGCTTCTACTCTGGATATATATTTAATAATGTGCTAAATGGCACATTATTTTCCTGAAATTTTTCTAAGCCATCAAAACTGTTAGCATTCCTCAGGGTCACACTTGAATTTTCCTACCTTCTACCATCTCTCTTCTAATATGGCATCATAAAATATAAGCTGCAAAATACTTTACTCCCTGCACTGATTAAAACTTTATTCTAAATCCCACATCTTTTGGGACTTTCTCATCACCCTGCTCCACACCACACACAGCTAGTCAAGTATATCAAACATTTCTTCTTAGATCTCTTTCTTTTTTTTTTATTTTTTATTTTTTTTATTTATTTTTTTATTTATTAGTTTCTGCTTTATAGCAAAGTGAATCAGTCATACATATACATCTGTTCCCACATCCCTTCCCTCATGCATCTCCCTCCCTCCCACCCTCCCCATCCCACCCCTCCAGGCGGTCACAAAGCATGGAGCTGATCACCCTGTGCTCTGCAGCTGCTTCCCACTAGCTATCTACCTTACGTTTGGTAGTGTATATATGTCCATGCCTCTCTTTCGCTTTGTCACAGCTTACCCTTCCCCCTCCTCATATCCTCAAGTCCATTCTCAAGTAGGTCTGTGTCTTTATTCCCGTTTTACCCCTAGGTTCTTCATGACATTTTTTTTTTAATTCCGTATATATGTGTTAGCATACGGTATTTGTCTTTCTCTTTCTGACTTACTTCACTCTGTATGACAGACTCTAGGTCTATCCACCTCATTACAAATAGCTCAGTTTCGTTTCTTTTTATGGCTGAGTAATATTCCATTGTATATATGTGCAACATCAGATCTCTTTCTTATTGAGCTAATATTTGTTGAGAATATTATGTGCAAGATACTGTGCTGGGCACATTGACTGAATGCATTATGACAGCATCCTCACAACCACCTTAGGAGTTAGGAACCTTACTGACTTCAAGTTACAGACAAGGAAATAAGACCTAGAAAGACTAAGCACCAGGTATCTATATGATCACTCTTGAACCATGGCTATATTATCTGTGGTCATTCAAGTTTGAGGACCATACTATCCATATGAAATAACTCACCTCACTGCATTTAATGTTCTTGACTTAGTTCTCAGCCTCTGCTTCTTCAGAGTAAAAATCTATGTTCCCTGTGGCTAGACACAAAACTAGAAATGCCAGAAAAAGTGAGGTTGATTAGCCTCTAGGATGCTGACTGAACTATTTCCATGAGAGGGTCCATTCTAAGAATGGGTTTGATTGATCATCAGGTGACCAGATGGAGGGACATGGCACAATCATGAGTGGAGAACAGCATCATTTGTCCTCCTTTGTTGAGGAAAAGGTAAGCAAGTTACAAATTTCAAGCTAGAATGTGGAAAACAGACTCCAACAGACAGACACAAGATTAATTTTCCTCTCCAGTCTTTCTAATATGAGAGGAAAAGTGCTAAGTGCCTCCCGCTCTGTAGAGTAAGGACTGCTTTTCAGTGTTTGCAGAAAGTGTCATCGAGAAGGCTCTGTAGTTCTCACAGCTTGCTCCAATTTTTCATCCATGTAGGTTCCAACTGTCAAATTTCCAATCATTTTTTATGCTCAGGATCTCTGATTTGATTCCAAGAAGAATAAATATTCAAGAAAACAGTAGTTTCAAAGACTCCAAATACTTATGATTACTCAGTTTCAGTATGAAAACAATTTTAAATTAGCTCTTAATTGGTTTTGAATTATTTACAATCAGTTGAACCAGTTGCCGTTACTATTCAAACAAAAAGAGAGAATTCATTTTGATCTCTCCTAACAATTCTGAACCAATTTCAAACAATTCAATACAGTTAGAATCAATTAGCAAGGACCTAAAAAACTCTCACAAATCAGAATTTGATAGGTTCTTTGAATTTCATTACTGATTTATTTTAGCAGAATCCTAAATCTATTACCCCACCACTCCAATTCACAGTGTTTTAATTAATATCATATTAGTTTTCTTAAAATGCACCCTTCATTGAGGGCATGTGGGTACTAAATATTGTGCTAGATGCAGATAACATTCTTGTCCCTCAAATCATTAGTTCTGATTATTCATAAATTAGAGAACTAAAATCCAAAATTATTGCCTCATCAAATTTTTGTCACACTCTGAACTGTCTTAACATTCTTATAGTTTTTTTATAAATCTATTTACATTCTCCAGCTATTCTGATCTACTATCTATTCTTCAAACACACATGAAACTTCTTTCCTTTGAACTCACAAGTTGATAAACCTGCAACAGCAGCATTTAATTTTGGATCCATCAAAGTTGTTCTTGATGTAAAGAACATTTGTTGCATATTTGGTTGCCTGCCACTGATTTCTTCTTTATTTTTAAAAAATTTTTATTGGAGTGTAGTTGATTTACAATGTTGTGTTAGTTTCAGGTGTACAGCAAAGTGAATCAGTTATACATATACATATATTCACTCTTTTTTAGATTCTTTTCCCACATAGGTCACTGCAGAGAACTGAGTAGAGTTCCCTGTGCTATACAGTAGGTCCTTATTAGTTATCTATTTTATATATAGTAGTGTGTATTCCTTCTTCTTTTGGTAATATATCCTGAGTTCATCTTGGGGAAGCACCATTGGCCACACTCTTAATCCCTTCCTGCCATAATAATCGGTTCATGTATAAGCATATGATTCAATCCTAGCCAATCATAACTGATCCAGGATCTGGGCTGGAGAGAAAGATGCTCTCTAATACTCTTCATTTGGACTTAGAAGAATATGATTGGAGTTACTCCCAATGAGGAAAGTGTCTATTTAAGGAAATGGACCAGAGATGGGAAAAAAAGAAAATAACACAAATATCCCATTGACAGTGTTTGAACATTGGATCAAAGACTTTCCATTATAGGAGTCAATTTTATCTTACCATTTTTTTCTTCAAAAGCCAATTTACATTGTATTTTCTGTCATTTACCTCCATTTGCCTTCACTATTCAGAAGCAATTTATTCTAACCTGTACTTTTAGAGCTAAGTTAAGAGCAGTACCTATGAAGAACGTGGGGCTTAAACTATCTTATACATTCTGCCCTTTTTAATTTTATGTCTCTCCATCCATTCAAGAAAAAATAATTGGGAAATCTGGATTATTCTGTTTTCATGGTGAGTGTATATATAACTAACATCTATTTTAAAGTCATCAAATTGAAATTAAATGAAATATTCTTCATCTTTCCTAATAAAAATACAGATATTTTGTGTGTGCTTAAAAAAAGGTCAGCAGTACTAAGAAATTTCCTCTTAACTCTATATCAAAGTGCAAATCCAGCTAATTCTATCACAGACTAGAAAGGTACAACGAAAACATGCTTGTAAATGGATTCTATGGCCCTGTGTGTATAAAGCATTTTAAGAACATCTCATAGCACTCAGAATCTTCCCTGACCTTAGATTAATGCTAGAGATGACCTTTACATTATATTCACAGCTTCACCAGTGATGTCACAGTCTATCTGCTGGGCCACCAAAAGAATGTCAAGGGAGAGAATATTTCCTGGCAACTGTGTTCACCCACTGTGCATCAAAATAGACAGCATTAAGGATTAACAGATCATCTTCCATACAAGGAGCAGAGACTGATTTGCTGGGATAGCATATTTTTTTCTACTAAAAAGAATTATTGAACTACATGAATTTTAAAAATAGACTTTTTTCCTTCTTATAAAACATTAATTTGAAAAATTCCAAACAGACAATTGCAAAGCAAGAGTACTTTCTAAACTTTTCAATTTTGTATGTGTTAAAATAGAGATTTACTCAATGATTGTTATCAATTTTCCTGAGATGATCCTTTTCATGTTGAAGCAAAGATGGCAAGGAAAAGTTTTCTTGAAAAAAAAACAACTCAATTTAATATGTAATCTTTCTCTCATGTGTGTATGTGTGTGTGTGTGTGTGTGTGTGTGTGTGTGGCTTACATATGTGTGTTTATGCTTATAAATAGCTGAGCCAAGTATGGAAATCCTATGTTTAAGATTTTCCTGGCATACAAACTCATTAAGCTTGTCACTAAAGGTGAGAGAGAAAGCTTTTTGTGGAAGCATGGGTCATTTCTCTGAACCCTGGTCTCTGAACCAGGGGACTGCTTTGAGCATGGAGAAACATGAACCAGCATCATTTGGGTCTTGTAAGTTTTGGATCCTGAAGGCAGAATTCACGAGGACACTTTTAAATTAACCACCTCACTCTCTGTTTTATACTTCTTGTAATCTCATTTTTTGAATTTCATACATATGTACTCAATATTTTAAAGTAGTGTTCATTTCACAACTTAAAAAAAATACCTATCCACACAGATGCAGTAACATATATAGACAATGTTTTGAAATGTTACCGTCTTCATTAAAATTTATAAGTTTCAGAGAATAATATTTTAATCAAGCCTAAGAATATTATCAAGGCAAGCTCTTTTCCAAACTAGATTCCAAGTAATTTTTGCTTTAAACCGCTTTACTTTTTTAATAAGCATATACAGCTTAATTAGAGTGGCTTTGGCTAAACATCTGGAAAATGTCACATTTTTCCCAATGGACCTACAGGGGCAAAAAAGGGTGTCTGCTATTAGTATATTCCACAATTACTAAGTCATATGTGGTTTTAAACAACAGCCAGGGGGAAACATGCCTGTCATAAAAGCATCATATACATTATTCCTACTGCTTGGCTAGCAGATATTCAGACACCACACTTAAATACTTTCTAGTCGTTCCTTAGGAGAGCATTTTCTCCTGAGATGAATGGATGAAAGAAGAAAGAAGTGGGAAAGAAAAAATATTAAATTTGCTTCCTTTTAAAATTTATATATACTATTTATGATACTGAGTTCCTGTTTGCTATTGAGTTCTACTGAGGATTTCATGACATTAAGAAGACATTGGTGTATGAAATAGATTTTGTCCCTTGTCATGTTCTGATTTCCCAGAAGGACTGAGCCAGCCTCAGAGACAGAGAGGAAACAAAGGGAACCCAGGACCCCTTCCTCTTAGTAGCTGCCCCAGAAAGCAACCAGGTGGACAGGAGGGAACATGAGCCAATTGGTCCTTGTTGGAATTCTGTTTCCTTTAGTTATGGCCTGAATGCCACTAGGCTAGAGACTTTAACTTTTTTGACCCTCCTCAGCCTCCCTCAGTGTAAAATAGCTACAATAATACATAGAAGAAAAGATGGGACAAATATATAAAACACTTCTCATAGAGTGATTTCTACAAGACTCTAAATTATTGTTTCCTTTATTTCTTTTTCTAATGAAGAAGATAAAAAGGGCATTCCTGGCTATTTGAAGAAGAAGAAAAAATCTTATACTTTCAAGACTTCTAAATTTAAATATAATAAAGTCATTTTCTAGATTAAGTGCTTTCAATTTTTATCAGCATAAGAATTAACCAGTATTTATTGAACTCTTGTCCAGCATAATTCCCATATCCTAGATGCTTTAGCTTTAATTAGAAGAGTGAAAACATGTAGTTCCTACTTTGCTCTGTTCATGATATAATCTGAACGATTGAAACTGCATGAAAATGGGATACAATGATGGGCAAAATATATACAATAAATTGCAATGATATTGTTATGTGCAAGTAACATTAACAGACCTGAAAGTTCTACCACTAGGCTTTCAGATTACTTTAGCCAAGGGACTAAACATGTGTGGGTTGCCTTCTGTGAGCTTTGGTCTATGCTAGGTGTTGTGTATCCATTATCTCCCATTCATCCTTGTGATGACCCTTTGCACTAGGTGGTATTATACACATTCCAAGCCAGACAATATTGCAAGCTAAAAATCCAAGTCCTGGAGATATTATTTACAGAAAGTTATACGGTTAACAAAGGATGAACCTGATATTCTAAATCAAGTTACTCTTTCTCTAAAGTCCATGCCTTTCTTAGCTACCCTTCCTCCTATGCCCATAACACGGGTGTTTTTGCAGCCTTATCTGACATGTAAATATTGAATGGGTTGTGGCAGAAAAGAGCTATATAGAGCAGTGACTATTATTTCAGAAACAGAGATCTCTATGTACTTGAGTAGTTAGTTAGAATGAAGAATTGGCTTTTCTATACATCCAATGTTGTAAGTGGCAACTGACTCCCAAAGCCAACATCCCAAAGCCCACTTAGCCTAAATATGGCTGAATTTCACTGAGGGTGAAATATTTCAGCCACTGATGACCTCCTTTTCTCTCTTACCTCCTTTTAATCTTTCCTCTATATTAAAGTCAGAGGTATTTCTTTAAATCTTATTACATCTCTTTTTTGTTTCTTCAAAGTTTCCCTTTGTTGTATTTGAAGACCCCAATTCTTCATCTATTCTTCAAAGTCCTACATAAGCTGGTTCCCACATCTCTCATCTCCAGCATCATCTCAAACCACTTTCTCTTAGTCTGTGCACTCCAGGCACATTGGCCTTCTTTCAGGTGCTTAAAACACATCAGTCTTTAATACTCTCTGTCTGGAAATATATTCCTCCCTCCCCCACATTTTTTCTTAATTAAATCATGTAGAGCACAGCTTTATATCTTGACTCAAATACAACTTTGAGAAAAATTGTCCCTCACCCACCATACTAGATCTGCAGTTATGCTTTTATAACTTCTGTAATGTTCTTTTCTCAATAGGCTCGTGAGAGTTTGAAATTATATTCTTTGGCAATTATTTGATTAGTGTATTCACTTCTAAACCATAAGCTCCTTGAGAACAAGATCCCTTTTACTCAGCATTTTTCACCTTTTGATTACTTTGCTGCTTTGCTCACCATAATATTAACACCCAGGAGAGTGCCAGGCACAAGTAATCAAAAATTATTTGTGTAAAAATAAAGCATATTCTTTTAAATTATATTCTTCTTCACTGATGGATGGTAAAGTACTGAAAAAACAAGATGGAAAAAATGAGAGCAGAAAGCAGGTGGAGGGGGGGACCTTCAAGATGGTGGAGGAGTAAGATGTGAAGAACACCTTTCTCCCACAAAAATACATCAAAAATACATCTACATGTAGAACAACTCCTACAGAACACCTACTGAATGCTGGCAGAAGACCTCAGACCTCCCAAAAGGCAAGAAACTCCCCACGTACCTGGGTAGGGCAAAAGAAAAAAAAAAAACAGAGACAAAAGAATAGGGACAGGACCTGCACCAGTGGGAAGGAGCTGTGAAGGAGGAAAGGTTTCCATACACTAGGAAGCCCCTTCGTGGGTAGAGACAGGGTGGGGGGAGCTTCGGAGCCATAGAGGAGAGCGCAGCAACAGGGGTGTGGAGGGCAAAGCGGAGAGATTCCCGCACAGAGGATCAGTGCCGACCAGTACTCACCAACCCAAGAAGCTTGTCTGCTCACCCGCCGGGGTGGGCGGGGACTGGGAGCTGAGGCTCGGGCATCAAAAGTCAGATCCCAGGGAGAAGACTGGGTTTGGCTGCATGAACGCAGCCTGAAGGGGGCTAGTGTGCCACAGCTGGCTGGGAGGGAGTCCGGGAAAAAGTCTGGACCTGCCTAAGAGGCAAGAGACCATTGTTTTGTGGTGTGGAAGGAGAGGGGATTCCTTCTCTCTCTGCCCACAGAAGGCAGAGCACCCTCAAACGAGCTCCAGAGATGCATGCAGCTATCAGCCCATACACCAGAGACAGGCATGAAACACTAACGTTGCTGCTGGAGCCACCAAGAATCCTGTGTGCAAGCACAGGTCACTATCCACATGCCCCCTCCACTGCCAGGAGACTGAGCAGCCTTCCACTGCCAGGGACCTGTGATCCAGGGACAAATTCCCTGGAAGAACACACCGCGTGGCTTAGGCTGTTGCAACCTCTTGCTGGTCTCTACCCCTGCAGGCTCACCCTTCATTCCAATTATAACTACCATACCCCTCCCTACATCCCGGGCATGAGTGAGCCAGAGCCCCCTAATCTGCCACTGCTTTAACTCCAACTCCATCTTGTCTGGGTGGGAACAGATGTCTGAGGGCAACCTACATGCAGAGGTGGGGCCAAAACCAAAGCTGAACCCCAGGAGCTGTGCAAACAAAGAAGAGAAAGGGAAATTTCTCCGTGTAGCCTCAGGAGCAGCAGATTAAATCCCCACAATCAACTTGAGGTACCCTGCATCTGTGGGACACCTGAATAGAGAACAAATCAATGCAAAATTAAGGTGGTGGACTTTGGGAGCAACTGTAGACTTGGGGTTTGCTGAATGTGACTGACTTGTTTCTGATATTTATGTTTATCTTAGTATAGTTTTTAGTGCTTGTTATCACTTCTGGATTTGTTTATTGGCTTTGTTGCACTCTTTTAAAAATTATTACTCTTTATATTTTTCTATTTTAATGACAGTATTTTATTTTATTTTATTTTTTATTAATTTATCTATTTTTTATTTCTTTTTTTCTCCCTTTTTTTCTGAGCTGTGTGGTTGACAGGGTTTGGTGCTCTGGCCTCTTGTCAGGCCTGAGCCTCTGATGTGGGAGAGAGGAGTTGAGGACATTAGACCACCACAGACCTCCAGGCCCCACATAATATCAGTCAGCAAGAGCTCTCTCAGAAATCTCCATCACAATGTTAAGACCCAGCTCCACCCAACAGCAAACAAGCTCCAGTGCTGGACACCCCATGCTGAACATCTAGCAGGACAGGAACACAACCCCACCCATTAGCAGAGAGGCTGCCTAAAACCATACCAAGTTCACAGACACCCCAAAACACACCACCGGATGCAGCGCTGCCCACCAGAGAGACAAGATCTAGCCCTATCCACCAAACACAGGCACAAGCCCCCTTCACCAGGAACCCTACACAACACACTGAACCAACTTCACCCTCTGGGAGCAGACACCAAAAACAACAGGAAGTACAAACCTGCAACCTGTGAAAAAGAGACCCCAAACACAGTAAGTTAAGCAAAATGAGAAGACAGAGAAATATGCAGCAGATTAAGAAGTAAGGTAAAAACCCTTGAGAACAAACAAATGAAGAGGAAATAGGCAGTCTACCTGAAAAAAAAAAAAAAAAGGAATGATAGTAAACATGATCCAAAATCTTGGAAATAGAATGGAGAAAATACAAGAAATGTTTAACAAGGAGCTAGAAGAACTATAGAGGAAACAAACAATGATGAACAACATGATAAATGAAATTAAAAATTCTCTAGAAGGAATCAATAGCAGAATAACTGAGGCAGAAGAACAGAAAATTGACCTGGAAGATAAAAGAGTGGAAATAACTACCACAGAGCAGAATAAAGAAAAAACAATGAAGAGAATTGAGGACAGACTCAGAGACTTCTGGGACAACATTAAACACACCAACATTAAAATTATAGATGTCCCAGAAAAATAAGAGAAAACAAAAGGGTCTGATAAAATATTTGAAGAGTTTACAGTTGAAAACTTCCCTAACATGGGAAAAGAAATAGTCACCAAACTCCAGGAAGTGCAGAGAGTCCAATACAGGATAAATCCAAGGAGAAACACGACAAGACACATAATAATCAAACTATCAAAAATTAAATACAAAGGAAAAATATTAAAAGCAGGAAGGGAAAAGCAACAAATAACATAAAAGGAAATCCCCATAAGGTTAACAGCTGATCTTTCAGCAGAAATTCTGCAAGCCAGAGGGAGTGGCAGAACACATTTAAAGTGATAAAGGAGAAAAACCTACAACCAAGATTACTCTACCCAGAAAGGATCTCATTCAGATTTGATGGAGAAGTTAAAAGCTTTACAGACAAGCAAAAGCTAAGAGAATTCAGCACACAAAAGCAGCTTTACAACAAATGCTAAAGGAACTTCTTCAGGCAGGAAACACAAGTGAAGGAAAAGACCTACAATAACAAACCAAAATAATTAAGAAAATGGTAATAGGAACATACATATTGATAATTACCTTAAGTGTAAATGGATTAAATGCTCCAACCAAAAGGCACAGACTAGCTGAATGGATACAAAAACAAGACCCATATATATGCTGTCTACAAGAGACCCACTTCAGACCTAGGGACACATACAGACTGAAAGTGAGGGGATGGAAAAAGATATTCCATGCAAATGGAACTCTAATGAAAGCTGGAGTAGCAATTCACATATCAGACAAAATAGACTCTAAAATAAAGAATATCAGGCTTCCCAGGTGGTGCAGTGGTTGAGAGTCCGCCTGCCAATGCGGGGGAAATGGGTTTGTGCCCCGGGCCAGGAAGATCCCACATGCTGCAGAGCAGCCAGGCCCGTGAGCCATGGCCGCTGAGCCTGCACGTCCGGAGCCTGGGCTCCGCAACGGGAGAGGCCACAACAGTGAGAGGTCCGTGTACTGCAAAAAATAAATAAATAAATAAAAAATAAATAAATAAGACTATCACAAGAAGCAAAGAAGGACACTACATAGTGATCAATGGATGAATCCAAGAAGATATAAAAACTGTAAATAGTTATGCACCCTACATAGGAGCACCTCAATAAATAAGGCAAATTCTAACAGCCATAAAAGAGGAAATCGACAGTAACACACTCATAGTAGGGGACTTTATAACCCCACTTTCACCAACGGACAGATCATCCAAATTGAAAATAAATAAGGAAACACAAGCTTTAAATGACACATTAAACAAGATGGACTTAACTGATATTTATAGGACATTCCATCCAAAAACAACAGAATACACCTTCTTCTCAACTGCTCATGAAACATTCTCCAGAATAAATCATATCTTGGATTACAAATCAAGCCTTGATAAATTTAAGAAAATTCATATCATATCAAGTATCTTTCCTGACCACAACACTATGGACTAGATATCATTTACAGGAAAAAATCTATAAAAAATACAAATACATGGAGGCTAAGCAATACACTACTAAATAACCAAGAGATCACTGAAGATTTCCAAGAGGAAATTAAAAAATATATAGAAACAAATGACAATGAAAACACAATGACCCAAAACCTAAGGGATGCAGCAAAGCAGTTCTAAGAGGGAAGTTTACAGCAATAAAATGATACCTCAAGAAACAAGAAAAATCTCAAATAAACAACCTAAACTTACACCTAAAGCAATTAGAGAAAGAAGAACAAAAAATCCCAAAGTTAGCAGAAGGAAAGAAATCATAAAGATCAGATCAGAAATAAATGAAAAAGAAATGAAGGAAACAATAGCAAAGGTCAATAAAACTAAAAGCTGGTTCTTTAAGAAGATAAACAAAATTGATAAACCACTAGCCAGATACATCAAGCAAAAGAGGGAGAAGACTCAAATCAACAGAATTAGAAATGAAAAAGGGGAAGTAACAACTGACACTGCAGAAATACAAAGAATCATGAGGGATTACTATAAGCAACTATATCCCAATAAAATGGACAACCTGAAAGAAATGGACAAATTCTTAGAAAAGCATAACCTTCCGAGACTGAACCAGGAAGAAATAGAAAATATAAACAGACCAATCACAAGCACTGAAATTGAAACTGTGATTAAAAATCTTCCAACAAACAAAAGCCCAGGACCAGATGGCTTCACAGGCGAATTTTATCAAACATTTAGAGAAGAGCTAACACCTATCCTTCTCAAACTCTTCCAAAATATAGCAGAGAGAGGGACACTCCCAAACTCATTCTACGAGTCCACCATCACCCTGATACCAAAACCAGACAAAGATGTCATAAAAAAAGGAAACTACAGACCAATATCACTGATGAACATAAATGCAAATATCCTCAACAAAATACTAGCAAACAGAATCCAACAGCACGTTAAAAGGATCATACACCATGATCAAATGGGATTTATCCCAGGATTGCAAGGATTCTTCAATATATGCAAATCAATTGAAATGTTACATCAGATTAACAAATTGAAGGACAAAAACCATATGATAATCTCAATAGATGCAGAAAAAGCTTTTGACAAAATTCAACACCAATTTATGATAAAAACTCTCCAGAAAGTAGGCATAGAGTGAACTCACCTCAACATAATAAAGGCCATACATGACAAACTCACAGCCAACATCATTCTCAATGGTGAAAAACAGAAACCATTTCCTCTAAAATCAGGAACACGACAAGGATGCTCACTCTCACCACTATTATTCAACATAGATTTGGAAGTTTTAGCCATAGCAATCAGAGAAGAAAAAGAAATAAAAGGAATACAAAATGTAAAAGAAATAAAGCTGTCACTGTTTGCAGATGGCATGATACTATACAAAGAGAACCCTAAAGATGCTACCAGAAACATACTTGAGCTAATTAATAACTTGGTAAAGTAACAGGATGCAAAATTAGTGCACATAAATCTCTTGCATTCCTATACACTAATGATGAAAAATCTGAAAGAGAAATCAAGGAAACACTCCCATTAACCACTGCAACAAAAAGAATAAAATAGCTAGGAATTAACCTACCTAAGGAGACAAAGACCTGTATGCAGAAAACTACAAGACACTAATGAAGAAATTAAAGATGATACAAACAGATGGAGAGATATACCATGTTCTTGGATTGGAAGAATCAACATGGCGAAAATGAGCAAACTACCCAAAGCAATCTACAGATTCAGTGCAATCCCTATCAAACTACCAATGGCATTTTTCACAGAACTAGAAAAAAAAATTTCACAATTTGTATGGAAATACAAAAGATCCTGAATAGCCAAAGCAATCTTGTGAAAGAAAAATGGAGCTGGAGGAATCAGGATCCTGGACTTCAGACTATACTACAAAGCTACAATAATCAAGACAGTATGGTACTGGCACAAAAACAGAAATATAGATCAATGGAATAGGATAGAAAGCCCAGAGGTAAACCCATGCACATGTGGTCACCTTATCTTTGATAAAGGAGGCAAGAATTTACAGTGGAGAAATTACAGCCTCTCCAATAAGTGGTGCTGGGAAAACTGGACAGCCACATGTAAAAGAATGACATTAGAACACTTCCTAACCCCATACACAAAAATAAACTCAACATGTATTAAAGACCTAAATGTAAGACCAGACACTATAAAACTCTTAAAGGAAAACATAGGCAGAACACTCTGTGACATAAATCACAGCAAGATCCTTTTTGACCCACCTCCTAGAGAAATGGAAATAAAACAGAAATAAACAATGGGACCTAATGAAACTTAAAAGCTTTTGCACAGCAAAGAAAACTGTAAACAAGACAAAAAGGCAACCCTCAGAACGGGAGAAAATATTTGCAAATGAAGCAACTGACAAAGGATTAATCTCCCAAATATACAAGCAGCTTATGTAGCTCAATATAAAAAAAACAACCCAATCCAAAAATGGGCTGAAAATCTAAATAGACATTTTTCCAAAGAAGACATACAGATTTCCAACAAATACATGAAAAAATGCTCAACATCACTAATCATTAGAGAAATGCACATCAAAGCTATAATGAGGTATCACCCCACACCGGTCAGGATGGCTATCATCAAAAAATCTACAAACAATTAATGCTGGAGAGGGTGTGGAGAAAAGGGAACACTCTTGCACTGTTGGTGGGAAAGTAAACTGATACAACACTATGGAGAACAGTATGGTCGTTCCTTAAAAACTAAAGATAGAACTACCATATGACCCAGCAATCCCACTACTAGGCATATACCCTGAGAAAACCATAATTCAAAAAAGTCATGTACCACAATGTTCATTGCAGCATTTTTACAATAGCCAGGACATGGAAGCAACCTAAGTGTCCATCGACAGATGAATGGATAAAGAAGATGTGGCACATATATACAATGGAATATCACTCAGCCATAGAACGAAACAAAATTGAGTTATTTGCAGTGAGGTGGATGGACCTAGATTCTGTCATACAGAGTGAAGTAAGTCAGAAAGAGGAAGACAAATACCATATGCTAACACATATATATGGAATCTAAAAAAAAAAAAAAAAAGACGTTCTGAAGAACCTAGGGGCAAGACAGGAATAAAGATGCAGATGTAGAGAATGGACATGAGGACATGGGGAGGGGGAAGCGTAAGCTGGGATGAAGTGAGAGTGAAGCACTGACATATATACACTTCCAAGTGTAAAATAGCTAGCTAGTGGGAAGCAGCTGCATTGCATGGGGAGATCAGCTCAGTGCGTTGTGGTCACCTAGAGGGGTGGGATAGGGAGTGTGGGAGGGAGAGGCAAGAGGGAAGAGATATGGGGATATATGTATATGTATAGCTGATTCACTTTGTTATGCAGTGGAAACTAACACAACATTGTAAAGTAATTATACTCCAATAAAGATATCAAAAAAAAAAGAAAGCAGGTGGATAAGCATGTTAGAAAGGGCATAGTATATTAGGATGTTTATATTACATGATTTCATCCACTGCAGAGAACATTGTACCAAGGAAGACAATGACCCAGTCTGTTGATGTCAGTTGACTTTTCTTTCCCCAGTATTCCCAGTATATGACCAATGGATTCATGCACAGAGTGACCATGGCTTCATAAAAAGATGTTATGAATGGGTTCAACAAAAAATATCCCCATTCAAAAAAACTTATTTGGCAATTGCCACTAATGTTGCCCATCTTGCTATCAGCAAATTCCAAAGCTGAATTCCAGATATGGCCCCTGAATTCAGCGTACCATCTGTTCTTCTGATAGCAAAGTGACTACATTGAACGCTTCTATCGTGGAGGGGTCCTCACAGGTATGGATGTTTATTCTACTTAATTTTTTTCTTTTCCTATCTGCTTTACTTTTGCTAACACTGCCATCTATGGACTTACTAAAGGCCTTGTTCTCCATCATGTTATTCCAGATAATGTTTTGACTAAGGAACTCATTTAGTAATAAAAGCAATGAGCTTATCCCAATGATATTTGCTGCTCTTACAAGATACCCTACTAAAAGTGGTTGGCCTTGTAGAAAAATGGAACAATGAAATAACTTGCTGAAGGCTCACTGACAGCTGATGAACAAAATCTTGCAAATTTGGGCACTGTTCTACAAAATTCAGTGCATGCTTTGAACCAGCAGTCTTCCATGACCAGTATACACAGGTCTAGAATTTAACGGATGGAAGTAAGAATG
Organism: Mesoplodon bidens; assembly: GCF_964165515.1. Classification (NCBI taxonomy): domain Eukaryota; kingdom Metazoa; phylum Chordata; class Mammalia; order Artiodactyla; family Ziphiidae; genus Mesoplodon; species Mesoplodon bidens. The sequence goes on from NC_138161.1 coordinate 133,542,002, forward strand.
TCTTCTCTCTCTTATACAGTCAACATCTCATGTGCCAAGTTTTTGCTTCTTGTCTGAAAGCTTTCGGCTTGGTTATTTTAAAATGTTAGTTCAAAAGGAGAAATAATTCCAATAAAGGGATAAAAATTATTTTTAAAAATGGGAATTGTGATTGCTAACTGACCCTTTGGGGCTTTCTGTGCAAACAGGCAAAGAAGAAGTTACTTTATTCTGTTATCATAGATGCCAATTATTAAGGAGAGAGTTCTGTGTAGGATCCAATGGATTATTTGGGATTTGCCTTAGTATTTCAGTGATAAAATTTAATAGAAGACTACATGTAAACAATAAAGGGAAGATTACTTGGAGATTAGACCTTGAGAAATAAAGGTTTAGGTAGTCAGCCATCTTAAACTGTGGAAAACCCTGGCTAGGTGAGGTTAAAGGAATGGATAGTGGACAATGGAAATCATAAATGTCAAACACCATCTTGTGATCAATTACTTTCCTTGTCTGTTTATATGTGTATATATATATATTTTCCTCATTATTTTAAATAAAGAATATTGAGGATGAAATTGCAACTTAAATAGAAGAGGAATTAACATTCTCCAAAAATAGTTATGGTGATAGGACTATTTTTCTACTTTTAGGGGGGAATGAATGAAAGTGTCATCATTTGTATAAAGAATAGTTGCATCAGATGAGTAGAAATATGCTGTTGCATCGTTGTTGCTATTCAAAAGTTTAAATACGGCAAGAGAAGGTATGGAAGCTAAGTAATCAAAGGGTTGGGAGTTACCAGACACGACTAGTTCACACTCAACCCTATTATACTCTTCTCTCTTCTATACTCTCCTTTATACCATCAGGCTTAAGACTGCAAATTACATTTCACAAACTCTCTTGTCAACGAGGTTCTGGTTGTCTTCCTCTAAGAGAGACCTGGTACCAGATGAGAAGGCTGTCAGCAGGTAGAAACTGTTCTCATCTGGTGGCAGTAGGTGAGTGACTATGGGCTCCTGCAAAAGTACGGGTGGTTCCAGCCACTGTGCCAGAATTCCAAAGGTAGCAAGTGAGTGGTAGCAATGGGAGACTCTGGGCCATTGAAGGTTATTGTAGGTTTTTCATGTAGTTCTAGGGTTCTGGCAGTATAGCTGTTGTGGTGAGTGGTGGCTCCTTAAGGGTGATATCCAGCAGATGACAGGGACTCCTGCAGCAGCTGCAGAGGGCACTGTGGCTCAGACAAGTTCTTGCTATTGTGGAGGCCTTAACATCTTATGTAGGACCGAATCTTTAGGAAACAGTGCCTTTCTCTGTTTTTGTTCTTCCATTCTTTCAAAAAAATATATATAAAATAATTCCAATATTATATCTCTATTCAAAAATACTCAAGTGGTTTCCAGTGTCCTAGCTGGACATTGGTTCACCTTCTTTTCTGCCAACTCTTAATGTTGCCCCAGAGCTCAGTAATTCATCCTCCTCTATCAATATCCACATCCTCTGTGATGTCATCCAGACTCAGAGGTTTTACATAAACATTCATCTCTGTGCCGACAATTCCCCAATTCGAATCTTCACACTCATGTATATATCCCCAGTTGCCCACTGGGCATCTCCACTTGGGTATCTAATAGACATCTCAATCTTGCTGTCTGCAAAAATGAACTTCTGAACTTTTCTCTCACATTTTCTTCCCTTCCACAATCTTTCTGATCTCATTTGATGGAAAATCTACCCTTCCTTAACTTTAGAGTCCTTTTAAACGTCTCTCTTTTATTCATATTTTATATAAAATGCATCAGGAGAATCTGTTTTCTCACTTTTAAAACATTTTCAGAATTGGTTAAATTTTCACCACAAGCTTTGCTAACACCACGGCCCAAGCTGCCATCAGCTTTCACTAAATTAACTGCAACAGTCTCCCAGATAGTCTACCCTTCTATCATTATTCTGAATACTGTAGAATGCTACTTTCAAAATATTAGTGAGGGGTCCTATCACTCCTCTGCTCAGAATCTGACATGTTCAGGCACATACACTGAAGAGGAGAAACTTGATAAGCATGACCTGAAATGCAAAAGGTTTATGTTGCAAGCAGGAGGGCCAAAAAGAAGAAGAAAAAAGAAAAGAAATTATGTGAAATTGATTATTTCTGATGATACAAGAAGTAGAATAAGGTTCTAAGCAGCCACTTGAATTGCTGTGCACAGTATGCTTTCATTATTATTCACTCTCAATTCTTCTCATACACAAAGAAGGAAATTATGACAATACCAAAACAATCAGCCTAAAAGAGAATATTTTTATTTTTGGAGATGCTTTCAACAGCTAATGAATGAGACCACTAATTTGCATCAGAGAAGATTGTCATTCTGTATCCTGGTAACCACTCTTAAAGTATATTTTCAGAACTTATATGTGGTACTCAGGTGAATAATAGGAATGAGTTTAATGGTACATCTTAGCATTCTTCCTCTATACTCTTCCACCATACATTTCCTCCCCCCTTAAAGAGCTAGCACAGGTTTGGAATTTCTGAAGGCCACAGATTATTATAGAGACACTGCATTCTCATCACGGACCTTAATTAGCAATGATGTTCTCTACATGGTAAAGGTGATAAATGGTATGCATATATACATATTCAAACATTTTGGTTAAAATTCTTTTGAGAGAGTTAACTATTAGATAAAAATAAATTTTTTAGGGCAAATGCCTACTGTTTTATGGCTGAAAATTTGGATTTCAAAGTTGAGAATATGGATGGAAGCTGAGGATGCTGAGTCTCCTAGCAGTTGGCATAAAAAACATGTAAACAGAAAGCAACTCCAATTATCATAAGGTATTTTCCCTTGTCCTAACCTTTCCTGGGTTATACATTGTTACCACCATAGCCTAGGTTAGAAGTTAACAAATGTAACCTGGTCTTGAACTACTTTATTTGTTTCAAGGTAGCCAGTGTTGGTTTAATTAATAAAGGTCTAAATGGAATGCTTTTGGTATCTTGAGCTGTTGGACTGTGTGGACTAGAGGGCAGAAACCAGAGGCTTAAGAGCCAAAGAGCACTTGACATATTGTCATTATTTAGAATAGGATAGTGGTTTATGTTATACAAAACATCTCTGTCTCTATCTTTGTTTCTACTTCTCTCTCTCCCCCTCTCTGAAATGTGAAGCATATAACTTAGTAATAGGGTTAAATGCACAGGTAGTTTGTCTTGCATTTTGCAGATGCAGGCAATGTGGCACAGGTGAATGGCCATGGATGAATCTTCCAGAAGACTGCTGTTCTCATTCCACTATCTAAAAATATTTTGAGCTCAATAACTAGAAATCTTCTCAATTGGCTGCTCTCTGGATTCAGAAACTAGATTTGCAACCACCAGTTGTTGTTATTGTTTTTCCATAGAAATTCCCCTCATTAAATGCCTGACTGCTTGTGCCATTCAGTAAATATTCTCTACTACTGAAACTGAGCAGAACCCTGTGAGTTCATCTGGCAAGTTTATGATTAACCTCTCTGTCCAAAACTTTACTCCTTTCGTGTTATACACCAGTTCCTCCTCAGGATTGAGGAGTATCAAAGACAGGGGGGTGGTTCAAAACTGAGCAGAACCCTGCAGGCCCCTCCCCCCAAGTACAAAGGCCCCTCCGTGTCCCCTGTCTCTTGTTTGTAGAAAAGCTGAAGTCTCCTAGTCCTCCCTAGTCACAAAAGAGCAGGTTCAAACAGTCAATGACTAAGACAATAAAGTCACAGAATCTTTCAGTGTCTGATGCACATTCCTGAGTTGCTTTACAAATACTAGAACTGTCACCAGAGGAAAAAAGCTAACTTCAAGATGACCAGACTGTAGCCATGACATAAGCTGCTCCATGTTGAGCAGTACTGAATCTATGGCTAGCACAATTCCAAGAACTGGCCTCAAGAGAATGGGACTAATACTATTGCTCATCAAAATAATTGTAGCTTGCTCTGCCCATATATGTAAGGAGGCAACTAAAACTGTCAGCAAAGAGATGTTACAAACCGACGTAGACATCTTCCACTCTAAAAATATGGCGCCCTGTGTCAGCATGAACAAGTTACAGAAGATGTATCTTTTCCCGTGATCCCATAGAAATGGAACCATGTCTGAGAAGTGGGGATTTGTAAGCAGCTCTTTGCAGGAAACCACCCTCACCAGGAGACCCCTTTAGTCTTGTCACTTTACAAAGCTATATTGTAACTAACTTTTAAACCAGGCACTTCATGCTCTACTCATCTCTGGACCAAGCACACCTTTCAAATCTTTTGATCACACAATACCTTGCCTTACCTGTTGGTTCTTTCCATAGATCAAAGAAGTAGAAATAAAGAATAAGTAATTAACAGATGACCACATCTCTTCCCTAGCTTGCCCTTCAGTAATCTTTCAAACAAACTTTGTGAACAAGATAGTATCTAAAGAAAGATCACGAGGAGTCGACAAGCCTGCACACAGTGGGAGTTGGTGACGAGTCTGATCCCCTATCTCAATGATTAACTGAGATTACTTCCCCTCTTCCTTTTAAAAACTTTCATGGCTGAGCAGAATCTCCAGAGTTTTGGGACACGAGTCCGCTTTCTCCCCAGAATGCCAACTTTCTGATTAAAGCAACCTTTCTGTTTCTACCAGCACTTGCCTCTTGAGTATTGACTTTTGAGTAGTGGCAGCTAGACCTGAGCTGGGTAATACTACCGAGTTCTCAACAGAAGGTTGAAAGGATCCTCAATGAACAAAAGGCAACTGCAAGAGAAAATGCACACATGTTGTTCAAGGGAAGGAAGAACATCTCTTCTTTCCTTGAACCAAAGGAGGGACTGACATAAACTCTTGGACCAAATTTTAGTCAAGCTCCTCTGAGTCATTTTCTGGACTGGACATTGACCTATGGACTTACATGTCAGTCTTTGCACTGTCCAAGAATCCTGCTTAATAACTTTAGCCAGAATCCTCCACCCTTGGACACTGACTACTCTTGTCTGCTTTCAGCAAGAATCCTGTTGAGTTGGTTTAACAAGACTCCCCACCCCTGATGTTTCCTCTTCATAATTTTCTATCCACAGCCCTCCACCCCACCCTGCTCCTTGATTATAAATCCCCACTTGTCCATGCTGTATTTGGAAGTGAGCCCAGTAATGCCTCTTCCTTACTGCAAAAGCCCATTGCAGTAGTCCCTTGAATAAAGTCTTCTTCATCAGCTTTACCAAGTGTTTTTTTAACAGTATAGAAGAAAATGAAGGTGCCTAAGATGAAACAAGAGCTTTCTTGATAGAGGGAACCACTATTGTCAAAGGATTAAAAGAAAATCAAAGTATTTCAGTCTTGTTGTGCTTTGTGTTTGCCTATTATCTGATAATTGGCAGTAATATTCAGGTAGTCTGCTAATTAATAAAACAGTGTTAGTAATCATGGGTTTTAGTGTCAGACAGACCTGGTTATCATCCTAGCCATGTCACTGTTTACTCCACATTCTTTAGGAGATTATTTGACCTTTTTAAAATTGAATATCTCATTTGGTAAGTGAGCATGATGATAATATATTTTTGATAGGCTTGCTGTGAGGATTACATGAGATAATATATATATATAAAGAGCATAATGTAGTGGCTAGGACATAGTAGGTATCCAAAAAATATTAAGAATTTTGATTTTGAATATTAATAATAATTAAGTACTTTCCAAGTATTTTGTTTTGAGTTGTTTTATTTTTTTATATAAGACATTCCCAGGAGTCCCTTTAAAGAAAATATGCTAGTTTACATCATACTCGGAAATTAGTGATCTCATGGGAAGGTGTGTTTTATATGTGAATTATATATGGATACAAAATTTTTTTCAAAATAAACCACTTCATAATTCTCTCTCAGTAAATCATAGTCAAAATTTATTTCCTTTCTAATCATGAAAGCCTCCACCTGGAGTTCAGATAACATTCTGATATTTTGTAGGTAATCACAGAAATTCAGTAACTTCTGGCAGATAAAAATATTAATGTGGAAAAGAAATCCATTTTTCTGTAATTCCTAAGAAGAAAGTATGTCATAAAAGGGTCTATTTAACTCAATAAGATATTCTTATTGTTAGGTTGAACCATATGAAATCACCACTGAATGTCAAAAATCATCAAATGTCATCAATTTCACATTTCAAAGTAAATATTTATAAAATGTGTTGCTATGAGTAATGCTAACTACATTTCCTCTTTTGTGTGTTCTGATTCTAAAAGGAAACCACACTTACTTAAGCCCTGTATTTGTCCATGCCAAGCCTAAACTATCATGGATTAATGCCAATGCATATGAAGGTGAGACACTGTATGAGTGGGATCCCTGGATATAAACAACAGAAACCACTTTGCCTATCTAAGCATAAAAGGAATATCCTGGAAGGACACATCATAGAATAGAAAAGAAAGTTGGAAAACCAGGCGTAGGCAGGAAGGCCAAGACGCTAACACTTGTCAACTTAGAACATAACATAGTTTGGAACTCTCTGCCATCTCTGATATTAGCTGATGTGCCACTTTACCATATCTACCAGAAATAATCTCAACTGGACCCTGCACTTTTCTTCTCACTTTTTCAAGGTTTGAAACTCTAGGTGGGAGTGTCCGATTAGCTGATGATATATCCTCTACTGTACATATGACAACTTTCCCACTTTGTCTTGTGTAATGGGAGATAGAGTTCTGCTTACTAACTATCTTGTTATTCCTGCTAAACAGGAAGTCTGTATGCTGGGCACATGCACATAGTTCATTAGCTAAAGCTATTTCTTTGGATTTGTTCCTATATAACACTCTGTTAGGGTAGTACCATATTGCTACAAACTGAAGAGGTTTTTGCACTTTCAATTTTTTTGTCTATATATACATGTATTCATATTTAAAAATATACATATGATATGTGTATGTCTAAAAATGAAAGTATAAGATACAATGATAAACTAAATTACAGTTTCTAACTCTCAAAAAGTTGGTAGTTCAGAATTGCCTCATATTTATTTGATTTTTCTCAATGGTACTATCAGTGTCAATTGTTGTTACATGAAGAGTGACATGAATCTAATATGAAGAACAGTTTTGTGTTGTTTTATTGTGAAAAAACATACTTAAGAAAGTGCTTCTGGGGATGTTATTCACACATAGAAGAAGTCACACATTCTATCCTTGTGTGGAAGGTATGGAAGATTATCAGTTCAAAAAAGGGAAACAAAGGGCTTCTCTGGTGGCACAGTGGTTGAGAGTCCGCCTGCAGATGCAGGGGACACGGGCTCGTGCCCCGGTCCGGGAGGATCCCACATGCTGCGGAGCGGCTGGGCCCGTGAGCCATGGCTGCTGAGCCTGTGCGTCCGGAGCCTGTGCTCCGCAACGGGAGAGGCCACGGAAGTGAGAGGCCCACGTACCGCAAAAAAAAAAAAAAGAAAAAAAAAGGGAAACAAAAATCAATTTTCACCCAATGAACTTGTGTGAATTTAATCAAAATTGAAAAGTAAATAAACCTGTTAGCTGATGACTATGCTTTCTATTGAGGGTAAAAAAAAAAATGTTCGTGATTTTTGTCAGTGAATAAATTTTCTTTCACAAAAAGTGAATTCATCCTTTTCTAAGACAAATAATTTACTTCAGATTAACTTTAAGCCTATGGGCTGTAGAAGTTAAAAGACAATTAACTTTATTAAGAGATAATAAAAGTATATTTAATTACAATTATTTTACAAGAATGAAATACAGTGAATCCTATCATCCCATATTTCCCATGATATTTTAGCTTTTATGAAAGACTTCTAGGATCTCAGAGGCAGTGTGTACTTTATGTGTGCACTTCTTAGCTCATTATTTTCCCCAGTCTCAATTACCTCTCCCTTTACTCATTTAAAAGGAGCCTGAAAAAATCTAGCTTCAGAACATGCATTAAAAATGTGAGCTAGGGAATTCCCTGGCGGTGCAGTGGTTAGAACTTCACATTTCCACTGCAGGGGGAACGGGTTCGATCCCTGATCAGGGAACTAAGAACCCTGTGGCACAGCCAAAAAAAAAAAAAAAAAAAGTGAGGTATTCTTTCTGTTTAATTAAGTTGAAATCACTTTGTTTCTATCCTAAGTTTAGTTGTTTGTAAACGCTCTCTTCTTTATTGTAAAAAAGTTGAGAGGCTTTTTATTTGTTTGTTTTTATCCTTTTTGGGGGGAGGTCAGGGGTGTGAGGGAAAATGTGCTTTTGATGCTAAGGGCAAAACAAGTTTATTGATGGAAAACTAATAAGAAATTAAATAAACATTCACTAAAGCATAGCTGTAACACAGCAGTTGGATATATTATATAAAAATACCAGGTGTCCTTCAAGGTTCTTTCCAAAACATGGTGTTTTTTCATTTAAGCAATGAAATAATTCAATACAGGAATGAATTCAATACAGTGCTGGTGAGGCACTTTTCCTGGAGTTGGGTGATTTTTACCTAATTAACAGCTTAGCTTAAGGTATTCTCTTGAAGATGGCTGGTGGATATTGCAGGGGTGTGATTTCTTCATCATGAAAGAGAAAAGGGTGAAAGCATCTTTACAGAACATTGATTTCTGATCTTGGTACAATTAGCATGATGTTCAATCATGTTTGGATATTTCTTTTTCTACTCAATATTTAAATTATGCTATATAAATTAGATACTTGGCATCCCATGTCTGTGAGGAGGAAAGAGATTGTTTTTAGGAAGACCCAAAACTAAAGTTTTAGGATATTTATTTCTTTTTATTTTTCCCCCAGTTCTTTCTACTGTGAACATTATATCACAGACACCAGACACATTACCATGCAAGAAAAACATCACCAAAGACAACAATTTTGGATTATTTAAATTCCATGAATAACAATATTTTTTCTAAACATGAGTATGAATTAATGGTATTCACCTAATAATAGGGTGAAAGGGACTGTTGATTTGTTTCTAGGTCCAGTGGGTTAAGTTACCCATATTGCTTTTTCCTCCAAAGAATAGGATAGTAAAACAAAATATAAATATATCAAAGTAGAGAATAAAAATGAAAATATGTATGTCTGCTTTTGTCAGATAAATTTGATATGAAAATGTATGTTTATGGTGTGTGTGTATGTGTGTGACACAGAGAAAGAGGGAGAGAGAGAGAGAGTGAGGGGGAAAGAGAGAGAGAGAGAGAGAAAAGATGCATATATATTTATATATTTTAGATGACTCCTTTTGAATTAGAGGAATTTAGAGTAAATGTTTATACTCTTTAGGGCATCAATATGTGCCACATCACTTGAGTATTCATCAGATGCGCTAACACAATAAAGAGAAGAAACAAACAAACAAAATGAACAGTGATCACTAAGAGAAGGCAAGAAAGCAAATGGCATAAGACATCTATCTCTTCCCCTCCACCTCCTCCTTGGTTTCCAATCTCCCAACTCTGTATCCAAAGTGCTTTTACCTTGGAATGGAAGTGAATGGTCAAAGATGTGATGTTAGCTAATGGGTAACATTGACCTTGACTCTACACTTCTTGGGGCCTGACTTCAGTGGCCTGTACAAGAGGAAAAGTCAAAGGATTTACACCCAGTCTTGTAGCATCATATGAACAAACATGAGGTGGGAAACAAGCATGTCACTGGGAAAGTCCTTTTACTCTACCGCCCTTCTGATTCCGTCAGTCAGGGCACTGAATGCAGGCATTTCTTGTATGTTTGTTCATTTGTTTAAGATCCACTCATACAGGCAAGACTTAGTCATTAATGAGTCAACTATCATATATTAATTAGGGATACAAAGTTTAATGAATTCTGAAAACAGACTTCTATTTCCAGCCAGCTCTTAACTGACAGTACAAAATTATCCAAGACATTTGCTCAAAAGAGTGCATTCTATCAAAAACTTATTCAGGCTGACTTTTACTTCCACTTTTTCTAAGGTAAGATCATTATAAAAATAATCTGAAGAAGAAGAAATTCCCCAAATACCATGTATTTGTAAATCATATTTCTACAAAGTAAACCACTCTAGGAGTAAAGAATAATGGCCTAACAAGAGTAATTAAATATTATTTCTCTGTTTTTGCCACTATCCATAAAATTTCAGGAGCTTCAGCTTCCCTTAGATATCTCCAACAGACTTCAAGCAGCCCCCCATGGAGATAGCCAAAAGCAGTCCATCAGCTCATACAAGAAGAGTATAATTTCCTCTTGCATATTCTTCTTGGTCACCACAGGTAGTCCTCCATTTCTCTTGTCTCCTACTTCAGCCTTTGTGAGGTCATGTCTTTCTTCTCCTAATGCTCTGATGTTCCAGCCCTTCATACTACACAGAGGCTGGATTGGTTTTCTGCTTCAGATAATGTGACCACAGAGATCAATAATTATCTAAATTACAGGAAGTACTACATTCTGCTGTGTAGACTACTAGGCTCTGTTTGCTCTACTCTCTTCATGTTTTACAGAGATTTTTAAGGAACCAGCTCTTTTTTATGTATATCCCCTATACTCAGGTCTCTGCTATATGTCTTTAAGGAAAGAGAGGGAGCAGATAATATCTGATCTACACATGAATTTTCCACCTTTTCCCAAAACTTAAAGCAATTTTGAGTGTATTGACTCTTTTTTTCCAAGAGATTTATTCTTTCCTAGGAGGTTCCTTAGTCCTGCATGCAATTAAACATACTCACTAGACTTGCTGAAACATATCTGAATCCTAGGGTGAATTCAACTTGGTCTCTCAAGCTGCAATCCTTTTGCCATACATGTACATATATTCCAGTGATAATATTCTATTCAAGAAGAGGCTGTTTTCTTCATTATTTTAAAAATAATACTGAATGGGCTTCAAGTGAATTATTTTATTGCATTATTCCTTGATGCACCATAGTTTACATTTGGAACTAGTGGACCTTTCTAATAGAAGAACAAAGAGAGCATTACCTTTTATTATCAGTTTGGATGACATGGTACCAGGGTCACTGACTGAGTTTCCTAGCATGAATCAGTGTTATTCCTAAGAGTAACCATGTTGGCCATTCTCAAGGACCTTGGGAGATTGAAGCACCACATATATCATTTTGACTCATTGCAACGATCTGCTTAAAGAAGCACTTCTCTAAGAAATTACTATTTTGCCCTGATAGGACTTGATCAGGATTTTTAGGATCAGTCGCTCCTAAGCCCTACGTGCAATAAATAAATAATTGCACATGCCCATACTGGTCATCCTTATGTATTTTTCAAAGCTATTATACATGGGTGATGCCTTGTCATTTTTACATGTTCTATGGAAAATACACACAAGATAATGTTGGTCTTACAGGACATTATAACCTGAACTTAGAGGTAACATGTCTTTCAAAAAGTTGTTTATAAACCATATAGTATTAGAGTTCCTAAGTGATATGACTGGGGGAATAAGATGTTTGTTAAGCTCTTTTTTGATGCTCCCTGAATCTTGGCTAGGATTCAGTCCTTGCTCTGGACTGACATAAGCCTGACACCACCTGAGTACATATCTAAATGAGGGAACTGGAGGAGATTCCAGAAGCCCTGCTCATTAAACTTCCCAAGTGTGATATTTTCTTGTACCTTTTCCCCAAAACAGTAAACTTTAAGCTTGTGATAATAAAATGCAACTTGATTACAATTTAGGTATTGGAATAACTAGTTTTGTAAATTTCCAAAACTTTTCCTCTGTGGATCTGAATTAGTTGCCATGAAAATAAAGCTTTTGACCAAGAATAAAAAGAAAAAGATAAGGACTATATATTTCTATAGTATTTATTTAACCCATTCCTAAGAGAATATTAATCAAATTTATTATAATAATGAGGTTATGTCCATCATTCAAAGAGTCTTCTAATATCAAATTTGTGGCTTTCTTTTTATGCACTGACTTTGGGCTCATGGTTTAGGGTTGGCAAATGGGATCCCTTAGATTTCTCTATGGATGGGATAGAATAAAGAAAATATGACAAAAGGATATTTGAAGAGTTTGATGTATATCAACTGTGACAAATTTCCATGTTTCTTTTTTCTATTATCATAATTTGAACCAACTTCCTGACAGAAGAAATCTGATACAATCAGAGAATTTTGGAATTCCCAAAGTCATCAAACACCAGGTCAGAAATATCATCTCAAACTTTTCCACAGTGGAAGCTGATTCATAAGACTAAAGATGTTAAAATGTGGTTTATCTATGAGGAAAGAAAGAAAAAGATCTCTACTGAAAAAGGTCTAGGGTAAAGCAAGGAATAAAAGAGACAGCCAGAAGGAAAATCTGTAAAAGATATCTCTGAGAAAGGTCACTGCAATTGATGTAGGTTTTTCTGTAACAAATTCCTTTTTATGTGCTTAGCTGTTAAATGTTAAATCTTCCATTTTAAAATGGACTTCAGTTTCACCATGGAATAGGGTTCTAACCCCTGCAAATGATGTTCAGTCTCTACATATGTATTTCATTTTGTGTCATGGGCTCTTTGCTCATGCTTTCTATTTTTCTTATTTGGCGCCCTCACATAAGGGCATTTATCTGTCTGAAATGTCATTGTGTGAATGTGTATTGATATCCTCTTGTGTAAGTGCCTCAGGGACATTCTTTTTGGATGGATGTTTCAGATGTCAGAGTTTACACCTGTTCCTAAGTGTGAAATGTATTTGTTAACCAAAAAAAAAAAAATAAAGTTTTACAAGACTAATATGATTTTCAGCTGAGCAGCTCATGTAAATGGATATAGCAAGGTGTAGACATATAAAACATCTCATAATTGTTTGAAAAATATATAATTTCTAGAAGGATGCAAATATGACATTTGAAGGAAAGGTCTGGATTAAATATCATATATTTAAGTGACTAAATAGGGTGGCTTAATGAATGGTTTCCTGGTTCCCACAGGGTTATGATTTTTCTCTTTGTTTTGACATTAAATAGACAATGTTTTGGGGAAGAGAAAAAAAGCAAAGATTAGAATTTTAATAAGAAGTGTCAATCCTTGAACATAAATAGAATTTAATAGTTTTATAAGTTCTTTATATTTAATGTAATCAGCAATGCAGTTAGTGGTGGTAGAGTGTTAATAGGGAGAAGCATACATTATATTCCCAACATTAGCACTTTTAGTAATAGTCAGTCAAACATCCATTCAACCAATATTTAAGTCCTTAATATGTGCCATTCAGAGCTCTTAGAAATCACTTTAACATCTCTTAGCCTCTACTGCTTAAACTACAAAATGGATAAAATTTTCTCTAACTTGGTAAAGATAGAGACTAAACAAGATGGTCTCGAACTTAAATTACAGATTTATAATTTTATTATTCTAGGTAAGATTTTCTACTTGTTCCTCATTTCCTCTTCCTCTTTTTCACAGGAATTAGAAACAAAGACAACAGTAAGCAATCAAAACAGCATAATCCAGAGACAAACACAAATTCCTTAGCAGTTACACATAGCTCCAGAAGGCATGTGGAAGAGTTTAAAAAAAAAAAAAAAAAGATTTGTGAAGACCAACAAAGAAAACCTGTGTTAGGAAAGCCTTCTGATTTTAATAATTATTTATCTGGTAATTATTTGAATTTTAGACTTCTGCCTTTTAATATCCTCCCTCAGACAGGATGATAATACAGAGCAAGTTGAATCGAAGAATTGCTTGCAAAGAACTGATAACTGTTCCAGAACATGATTTTAATGAATTAACTAAAACTCTAAAATGACTGCATAATATTAAAGGTTAATAAAAGGACATATAACTCACATCCACAATAAAATGAGACTACACATTCAGAAAGTTCACCTTTAAGAAGGCAGGATCTTGCCAAGGAAGGCTTTGGATCATTGTCACATTAAAACGTGATAATTTTTAATAGTGACCTTTGTAAAAAGTCAAAACCCTTTAAAACTGAAAAATTAAAGTATTTAACTTAAAATAAATTTTAAAATATTTTGTTTATATTTATTCTAAAGACGTATAATAGTCAGCTTTTCATTATGGAGAATGGTATGGAGGTTCCTTAAGAAAACTAAATATAGAATTACCATATGATCCAGCAATCCCACTCCTGGGCTTATATCCAGAGAAAACCATAATTCAAAAAGATACAGTACTTCCCTGGTGGCTCAGTTGTTAAGAATCCACCTGCCAATACAGGGGACATGAGTTTGAGCCCTGGTCTGGGAAGATCCCACGTGCCATGGAGCAACTAAACAAATGCGCCACAACTACCAAGCCTGCACTTTTGAGCCCGCGAGCCACAACTACTGAGCCTGCATTCTACAACTACTGAAGGCCGTGCATCTAGAGCCCGTGCTCCACAACAAAAGAAGCTGCCACAATGAGAAGCATGCATGCCACAACGAAGAGTAGCCCCCGCTCGCCACAACTAGAGAAAGCCCATGAACAAAAATGAAGACTCAATGCAGCCATAAATAAATAAATAAATAAATAAAAATTTAAAAATAATACATGCAACCCAATGTTCATTGCAGCACTATTTAAATAGCCAAGACTGGAAGCAACCTAAATGTCCATCAACAGAGGAATGGATAAAGAAGATGTGGTACATATATACAATGGAATATTACTCAGCCACAAACATAATGAAATAATGCCATTTGCAGCAACATGGATGGACCTAGAGATTCATCATACTAAGTGAAGTAAGTCAGACAAATATGATATGATATCGCATATATGTGGAAACTAAAAAAAATGGTACAAATGAACTTATTTACAAAACAGAAATACGGTCACAGATATAGAAAACAAATTTATGGTTTACCAAAGGTGAAAAGGGGTGGAGAGGGATAAATCAGGAGATTGGGATTAACATATACACACTACTATATATAAAATAGATAACTAATAAGGACCTACAGTATAGCACAGGGAACTCTACTCAATATTCTGTAATAACGTACAAGGGAAAATAATCTAAAAAAGAATGAATATATGTACATGTATAACTGAATCATTTTGCTGTATACCTGAAACTAATACAACATTGCAATTCGACTATACTCCAATAAAAATTTTTTAAAAAGAGTGAGATTTTGGGCTTCCCTGGTGGTGCAGTGGTTGAGAGTCTGCCTGCCGATGCAGGGGACACGGGCTCGTGCCCTGGTCCGGGAAGATCCCACATGCCGCGGAGCAGCTAGGCCCATGAGCCATGGCCACTGAGCCTGCGCGTCCAGAGCCTGTGCTCCGCAATGGGAGAGGCCACAACAGTGAGAGGCCCGCGTACCACAAAAAAAAAAAAAAAAAAAAAGAGTGAGATTTTCCTGTAAATAGCTGTAATCTAAGTTTATTATTTGTTTGATATTTACTACATCTATATTTTTTTTAAGTTTGAGATGGTTAGGCAGGCTACTGTTACTATGTTTTAAAATTCCTTGCCAGAGGAAGATGAATACCTCATCTATAATCAAATTATTACCAGAATTTAATTTGAATTGGGAATAGTGGCAACGGCAACATTTAAAAAAATGAAAGGCCTTGATTAGTTGATTTCCTCTATGATGTAGCCATCTTGCAAATTCAAAATTCAAAACAGAAGGTTAACAATTACTTGGTTATGTATGGAAGTTTCATCGTTGTAGATTTTGAGGACTTGAATGTATGGGTCTATGAATACATACACACCACACACACACACACACACGTGTCTGTACGTCTACTGTTCATTAGTTTAAATGGCTGGATGAATTTTTTTACCAATTATATATCAATTATTGTCTGAAATTTTTCTTTCCTGCTAGGCTGACCCTTTCCTGGTCCTTTGGCTAAAGAGGACAGACTTCTGTTAGGACTTTTTTTGCCTATATGCCCTGGCATTTCTGGGTTGTGAGCTTCAGCTGGGATATATGAAGCTAAAAGAAAACCCAAGGAACTCACCATCCTCTTTCATTGCATCCCCAGGCTATAGTTGATCTGCCCCCTTTTCTAACCTTTCAGAGTAGTCTCATGGTTGTTTTATACACAACTCTAGAGTTAATAGCTGCACTTACTAGTAGGAATAACGTATGTCTACTTCATCTGCCCAGAAGTAGAAGTCCCAAAAGATTTTTTAAAGTTAATATTATACCGACCTTTAAAAGATAGTTTCTATTAAATCTTAGTAATGGCTAACATTTTTTCTAAACATCACAGGAGAATACAATTAATTGTGCTCTTTAGTTCTGTAAGTAAGTACAATATCATTTAAATTCATCATGATGATCATAGAATATTTAAGTTAAAAATATTCTGAATGATCACTTAATACTTCAAATCCCACATTTAACAGTGGATCTATGATTAGAAACCAGATTCTTAGTGCCAAGAAGGTCAGTGACTTACTTAGCTATAGAATAGCAAATCTTGTCAAATTTTGAAAACACTCAATTCTTAAAGTTACAGAAAGGTGCTCTGAGCATGTTTTATAGTTAATTTTCAAACTTCTGCCTTTTTATTGCAACTCTTCAATTACCTTTGTTTCTTTTAAAAAAAATCACAGTTATGAAAATAAAGATGGCTTTATCTGTCTTGGGCTCATCTGTTTTAAAAACATGCTTACAAAACATATTGAAAATTTTAGAAAATTTGGGGAAAATATCACACCAGAAATTTGAGTTATCAGTATAGCTGAAGATATAATTAGCCATATAACTTATAATCTGTATATTTGGTTGGTTATATTTATGAATGATATTTCCTATTTCTCTATTTCACAAATCAAAATATTTCAATAGATACATAACTGGTATCATGTTCCCACTCCCCCGCCCCCATTACAGTCCACTTCCTACAGAGTAATTTAAAAAATGTAAATCAGACTATTTTATACCAGTCCTGCTTAAAACTATGCAAGGGGTTTTAAATTCACACTTAAAATAAAATATAAACCCCTTGCACATCTTTAAACCTCAAATGATCTGGATCTTGCCTCCTCCTTTGACCTCACTTCGCCCCCATCCTTGGTTCCCCCCACCCTCTACCCATGGTTACCATGTTTCATCCATATTTGTCTTCTCCTGTTCATGAACACATCTAGCTTGTTTCTACTTCATAGCTTTTGCACAGACCATTACCTCTCATTCATGTACCAGATCAGATGTCACTTCTATCCTATCACTCTGTTTTTTCACAGCACTTAGCACTATCTAAAGTGATTTTATGTGTTTCTTTATTTGTTTTCATTCTATTTCCCTGAAGAAAATGCAAGCTCCACAAAAGCAGAGAATATGTCTATTGTCATCACTGTAACTTCCCATGCCACAGATTTAATATAATACTTAATATAAAGTGTAGTTAAATTAATTCATTGAATGAATTATTTAAGCTTTTATTGTTGATTGAAGACTGTCACACTGAATTATTTGTTACTCCATTCTCTTGTAATATGGCAAGATACTTTAGGAACTATCAAGAATCAAAGATCTTTATGTCTCCAGATTTCTGTACCTTTTCAGTTGTTACATGTTTCCTCTATTCTTTCCTTGGTTCACTGCTTATCTTTCTATTAACAGTGAGCATTCCTTGAGTAACCAATACTCCCGCCCTACTGCTCATCTACTATTGTTTTGAAATCAAGAAAAGGCAATTTGGTATGAGTTGTATATAAAATAAAGGTAAGAATGGGAGTCAAGGCAACTCTTGAATAAGAAAATTATATAAGCTTTACTTATTATATTTTGGGGCATCTAAACCCGTATTTTGGATTGCAACATTTAAAAAAATAGACTGTTACTGTATATATAGAGAAAAAGACCCAATTCACAACTGTAATCCTGATAAAATTTTACCAAGTAAGTACACCCTTACAACTTCCTCCCAAATCAATAAATGAAAAGTAACCTATAACTTGGAAGGCTTCTCCTACCTCTTCCCAGCCATTATCTTTTTTCAAAGCTTAGAAAATTATTTTGAATTCTATCACCATCAGTTAGTTTTTTTTTTAACAACTTTATTGGAGTATAATTGCTTTACAATGGTGTGTTAGTTTCTGCTTTATAACAAAGTGAATCAGTTATACATATATCCCCATATCTCTTCCCTCTTGCATCTCCCTCCCTCCCTCCCTCCATATCCCACCCCTCTAGATGGTCACAAAGCAGGGAGCAGATCTCCCTGTGCTATGCAGCTGCTTCCACTAGCTATCTATTTTACATTTGGTAGTGTATATATGTCCATGCCACTCTCTCACTTTGTCACAGCTTACGCTTCCCACTCCCCATATCCTCAATTCCATCCTCTAGTAGGTCTGCGTCTTTATTCCCATCTTGCTCCTACGTTCTTCATGACCTTTTTTTTTTCTTTTTTTAGATTCCATATATATGTGTTAGCATACAGTATTTGTTTTTCTTTCTGACTTACTTCAGTTGTATGACAGACTCTAGGTCCATCCACCTCACTACAAATAACTCAATTTCATTTCATTTTATGGCTGAGTAATATTCCATTGTATATATGTGCCACATCTTCTTTATCCATTCATCTCTCAGTGGACACTTAGGTTGCTTCCATGTCCTGGCTATTATAAATAGTGCTGCAGTGAACATTGTGGTACATGACTCTTTTTGAATTATGGTTTTCTCAGGGTATATGCCCAGTAGTGGGATTGCTGGGTTGTATGGTAGTTCTATTTTTAATTTTTTAAGGAACCTCCATACTGTTCTCCAGAGTGGCTATATCAATTTACATTACCACCAACAGTGCAAGAGGGTTCCCTTTTCTCCACACCCTCTCCAAAATTTATTGTTTGTAGATTTTTTGATGATGGCCATTTTGACCAGTGTGAGATGATATCTCATTGTAGTTTTGATTTGCATTTCTCTAATGATTAATGATGTTGAGCATTCTTTCATGTGTTTGTTGGAAATCTGTATATCTTCTTTGGAGAAATGTCTATTTAGGTCTTCTACCCATTTTTGGATTGGGTTGTTTGGTTTATTTTTTGATATTGAGCTGCATGAGCTGCTTATAAATTTTGGAGATTAATCCTTTGTCAGTTGCTTCATCTGCAAATAATTTCTCCCATTCTGAGGGTTGTCTTTTGGTCTTGTTTATGGTTTCCTTTGCTGTGCAAAAGCTTTTAAATTTCATTAGGTCCCATTTGTTTATTTTCGTTTTTATTTCCATTTCTCTAGGAGGTGGGTCTTATGGGGATTCCCTTGTATGTTATTTGTTGTTTTTTGCTTGCTGCTTTTAATATTTTTTCTTTGTATTTAATTTTTGATAGTTTAATTAATATGTGTCTTGACATGTTTCTCCTTGGATTTATCCTGTATGCGACTCTCTACACCTCCTGGTCTTGATTAACTATTTCCTTTCCCATATTAGGGAAGTTTTCAACTATAATCTATTCAAATATTTTCTCAGTCTCTTTCTTTTTCTCTTCTTCTTCTGGGACCCCTATAATTCGAATGTTGGTGCATTCAATGTTGTCCCAGAGGTCTCTGAGACTGCCCTCAATTCTTTTCATATTTTTTTCTTTATTCTGCTCAGCAGTTATTTCCACTATTTTATCTTCCAGGTCACTTATCCGTTCTTCTGCCTCAGTTATTCTGCTATTGATCCCTTCTAGAGAACTTTTAATTTCATTGATTGTGTTGTCCATCACTGTTTGTTTGCTCTTTAGTTCTTCTAGATACTTGTTAAATGTTTCTTGTATTTTTTCCATTCTACTTCCAAGATTTTGGATCATCTTTACTATCATTACTCTGAATTCATTTTCAGGTAGACTGCCTATTTCCTCTTCATTTGTTAGGTGTGGTGGGTTTTTATCTTGCTCCTTCATCTGCTGTGTGTTGTTCTGTCTTCTCATTTTGCTTATCTTTCTGTATTTGGGGTCTCCTATTGTTGTACAGTGTTTCATGGTATACATACACCACAGTGTATTCATCCTTTGTATTGCGGACAGACATTTGAGTCCTTACAGGTAATAATTGTTACAAATACTGCTACTATGAAGATTCTGGCTCACATATTTTCTTACTTCTAATAGATATTTATATGGGATTTGAGTTGCATAAATTTAGTTATGATAGATTCGCAAAAATAGTTTTCCAAAAGGTTGTATTAATTTATTCTTCCAGCGGAGAAGTGCATGAGAATGTTAATTGTTCCACAACACTGCCAACTCTAGAATTGTCAGTCTTTTGTAAATTTATCATTATGGTACTCGTGTAATTACCTCAAATTGTCATATTAATGTGCATATCCCTGATGAAGATAAACCCGTTTTCATAAGTTTACTGGAAATTTTGATATTTTCTTTTGTAAAGTGCCTATTCAAGTATTTTGCCCATATTTGTTTTTGTAGTATTTATGTTTGCACACACACACAAACATACATACATATACACATCCTGAATATAAGTCTTTTGTCAGATAATGCACTGCAAATAAATGCTGCCATTCTATGATTCCTTTTACCAGTCTTAATGATGGCTCCCGATGGGTAAAAATTTTAATTTTGGTTAAGATAGCTTTATTTTTTTTCTTTTATGATTAATGAGTTTTGTGCAATGTTACCCCAAATTCATAAAAGATATCCTTCAATGTTTTTTTTAGAAGGCTTATAGTTAGGGCTTTTACATGTAGGCTTATTATCCACATCAAATTAATTTTCACGTTTGGTTTGAAGTATATGCCATTCACAAAGAAAACCTCAACTAGGAACACTGCTAAAAGAATTTGTTGAGCCTATGCAAAATTACAACTTAGAGATTTTTACATTTTGGATAATGACCTTGAATTACAGAAGTCTAACAGAGTTTCGAGGCTGGTTTCATAATCTTGCCTCAGAATTCCAAATGGGACTTTAAGGTGGTAGGGTAGATATATGTTTAGTTTTCTGAAAAAATACCTGACCAATTTCCAAAGTGGTTGTAAAATTTTGACTTCCAACAATGATGTATAAGAGTTTCAGTTTCTCTAGATTCTTGCTAGTACTCTTCAATTTTAGACAGTCTAGTGGATATTTCATTATTGTTTTAACACTTCCCTTATAACTAATGATGTTGAATTCTTTTTTATGTACTTACTGAACATTCATATATCTTGCTCGTCTTTGTGCAGTTTTTAAAATTAGGTTTTATTAAATACTTAGAACAATGGTTGGCATCCTCAGTGTTAATATTTTTGAAAGTAAGAGTACAGACAAAATAAATGACAATACTGGTACAGTATAGTAGACTCAGCATCATGGAATCTAGTTGGGGATATTATGAGGAGATAGTGCTTGGGTAGAATATCAGAGAATTCAGGGTCAGCAATTAAGCCTAGGGATTAGTTGCTATTTACTAGTTGAAGATCAGCTTATTCACAAAAAGGTGAGGGTCTAACTTAATAAAACACGGCATTCTTCTTTTCTCTCAAATTATCTGAGGCTTAAGTATTTATATTTAACTTTCAGATGATTTTTGTTTCCTTTTTAAACATTAATAAATTATGAGCATTTCAAAGCAACATTTAGTAGCTACTAATAAGTTCACATATTTTAAAAATGTAAACTAATGAAATACGTATCTCTTGCCAAAGCTGAAATTGAAAGCATTCCCTTCACATGTTCCACCACTTCATCAGGTTCTCATGAGACCCATCTGTTGTTTTTGCTTTAGGGTTAGAAGTGAAACGATACATTTTTTCAGGTAACATAATTAAGAATTGGAGAATTGTGTGTAGTTATAAAATACTGAGGAGCTCGTGGTTCAAGGGCATGTGGTGTGAGAAAGGAGGTAATTTCATTTAAATCCAGATGGATAGGGCACCCAGGATGACGTTTAGGCTATTAGAATTAACATATTTTGTACATTTCTTGAACATCAAAATTCATTGGTATGTTTTTTACCTATGAATTTTAGAAGCATTTAACATTTCTTTTAGAAGCATGATTCCAGAATGCTGCTTTAGCAAGTGAAATCGTAACAAGGATTCCACAGCAGTATTCTGACACACTCCTCTCAAAAATACCCTGATAATACTTAATGTCCTCTGTCTTCCTTTAAGTTTCATTAATTCCAAGATTCTTACCCTTATTTTATATCATAGCAACATAAATAGAATATCAAATCTCCAAATCACATTACTGCATTTGCCAAAAAACTATCACCATAAAAGAGAAAAACCCAAGGTTGGCTATTGTGTGCTAGTGACTGAAAGGGAATGCTATCATTTCTGCTTCTTCATTTTCAATCCTCTATTGTTATCAATTATCTATCATCAGCTATAAAAGAGATGTTTACTGAGATGTGTGAAGCTTCAGAATGTAATTGAAGATAAATGCTAAATTATATATAATGTAATCTGTCTGCATAGAGAAACAACTATTCCACACGCTTATCATCAACAGAAAACAACAGAGTTAGCCACGGAGTTAAACCAGCACGTGCCAATTTTGTTATTTCATGTGCTGCTCTCAAAGCAATAGCTCTGGAAGAAATCCAAATGGAAACTCAATTCAATAGCACTCTGTGTTCCAAAAGGTTTGTGATGGGACCAGAAGTATAACAAATGTGACTTGAGGGCACAATGTTCCAAGAAGAAAAAATGATAATCTCACATAAAAGATGAGCTGATTATAACTAGTGGGGGGCAAATTATAGTATATTCATGGATATTCTGATAAATAAGAACAGAATATTCTAATAAATAAGATATTCTGATAAATAAGATGTTCTGATAAATAAGAACACAAAAACATTATAACTACATCAAATAACACACTCTCACATCTGAAGTTTCACTATCTGATTTGATTTTAGCTCAGATTTTTCTTGCATTTTAAATATTAAATTTTACTGCAACTAGCATCACAACATGTTGCTTTATTTTCCCTTCCCTAGAGAACTTTTCTTGTCTTTTCATTGATCTTAAAATACATTAAGCTATATACTGTCACACAATAAACACATCAACAATCTAATTTTACACAGAAGTAGGACACTTTTGTAGGCAAAATGAGCTTTTTTTGAGGTAACAGAATATGTCATTTATTTAGGTACACATTTTTTATTTATATTACTTTAAATAGTAAGATAAAAATATAAAATTCTCACTTTTTTAATGATTTCCTTGGCCATGAGATGAGCCCAAGGCTGGTAATTTTAGTGATTTTCCCATAAATTTACTATAGATTTACTAGACAAATATTGGTTAGAAATATTTGTGTGTTTGTGTGCACTCATCCGTTAGTATGTGTGCGTGTATGTGTGTATGTACAGCATTCAAGCCATTTTTCCTTGCATCTCTCTGAAATCTTGGCTCTGAGGATTAAAATTCAGTCCAAATATGAAACATGGAAATGGAAAGAGAGGACTTAAGTTGGCTTCCTTCCAAATCACATTCAAGTCTCACCATAAAACTGACATCGGTATTTTTTCCCTAAAAAAACACAGATATTCATTGAGGTAAACTTCTAGGATACAAGAGGATGCAGCTTATCTTTCCCTTCACTCACAGCCTTCAAACCTTCTCTCAGATCTGCCTACCCTTGTTTCTTGACCGCAATTGAAGCATATCACATAGATTTCCAGTAAATTTCAGGTATTAGAAGTGTCTTAATTTCAGGTATTGATAAGTCCAGCCCATTCTATATCAAAACATTATTTTTTCTTTCCATGTAAACACCACCCCAACCTAGTCTAACCCATGGCCAGGAGAGTGGGAACAGAAAAATTGACATGCATTACCTATCCTTTTATTTATTTTTTCCTACCTAGGTTTTGTAGAGCCTAAAGCATTTAAAATTTGGGGAGAGGCACCCTCTTTATCAAAAAATAATACAAATAATGAATACAAATTTGGTCCACGGCCTCCTAAGGAGGCCTGTGCAAGTGAGAGGCTATGAAGTTTGAGCTTCATTAGCTTCAAGGTAAACCCACCCCTGCCTGCACCTTTCTCTTCCTCTCTTCCTCCTCATCTTCTTGGTTCTTCCAAGAACTGAAGCATATTGAAGAAGGTTTAGAGGAGAAGAGAGAAAAGGTCTTTTGACTAAGTGGAATAATTGGGAATTCTTTCTTGGCTAGCACTGGCTGGTCGTTGCTCTCTGTCACGGCAGACATCCAGACTTGAACTTTTACAAAATATATGACTGGATTCCTTATGAACCAACCCCATCTACCCACCCCATGGTGTCCTCCACTATTATATATTCTCTGGTGAGAATGTGGCCATCCTGAGCTGACCCTCTGATTTTGCTCTCAGCTAGTACCTCCTGCAGTACACCACACTAGTTCCTCACCATGGCCAATAGCCTTTTCTTATTGGGGTGGGGGACAGTGCTTTCAACATGACTGCAGCCTAGCTATCTTCCACAGTATCCACTTGACTCAAGGGAAAGTTAACCCCTCTTGCTTGTCAAATTGTAGAATTTCAGCTTGCTTCTACTGTGACTTCTCTTTATCTCACCAGTGTAAGGGTGCTCCAGGCTTCCTCCCAGCTCCAGAACTTTCTGTGTGAGAGCCAGGATGCAGTTTCTTTGATATCAAAACTTTAGGGAACGATAGGCCAAACTATCCTAAGACATCACAACACTCTCCACCCTGGTAGCAGCATGGGTCCCATCTGTGGGTTTCTGAGCTCAGCAACGTGCAGCCAGGGAATTAAGAAGTGAATTCCTCCTTCTTGATCCCAACTTGTAAACTCTCCAAGGATTTTTAAAATCCTAACTTGCCTTAGTGGGCATTTCAAGGAGGAGAGGGAAATCCTGACAGCTCTTTTAACTCCTACAAATTTCTTCACTTCAAGAAATGCTGTCCTCACCAATCCACCCCTAGCCTTAATCTACATAAGTTGCAGATGGGAAATGGTTGCTGGGCTAGTTTGACTTACTTTTAACTAGTCCCGCCACAATGTGTGTAGCAGCTCTCTTAGGACTGTGGCATTCAGATTAGTACTCAGCATCATAAGCAATGTGGATTTAGTCAAGATTATAAGATAAAAGTCCTGTTCTAAATGTGGTTGTGCTAGCTTTTCTTTACTTACTTTGAAATAACAAACATCCATTTAGCCCAATTTAAATGCTGGATGTGTGAACTATATCCAGCAATAGATATACCAGTGTAAAGGTTTGAGACATACTTGTTGCAGTGAAATAGCACTGTAAAGTTTTGAGAACAAGTGCAGAAATATTATTTATGATAGGAGACCTATAGACACATACAGATGGGATTTTAGTGATGTCTCAAAATTGTCAGTGTTACCACCTCCAAACAGTTTTGTACATAGCTTCCTGATTGATCTTTATGAAGTTTTTTATAATTTCAACATTTTCTTTCCCTGTTATACTCCCTAAAAATCGTCTAGCAGCTACTAAATGTCCAGTGGCTAAAATCCAGCTTTATTCACTTGGTTATTTCAGCTTCTTATCATTAGAGCTTAAGCCTCTTTACAGTCTTATTTTTATTCTATCCCATACTATTTGATTTCTCCTAGTCTATTGCCCAAACACTCCTCCAAGAATTTATTATGCATTCTCTACATCTGGAATTCTCCCTCTTTTTTCATTCTATCTTATATCAACTCTTTCTTCAATAAATTTCTCAACTATTTCAACACAGAATAGGTGGCTCTTGTTCAGAATTGATAGTACTTTTTATTTTATTTTTTTTGCTTATGAGACATAACTAGTTAGTTATATGTTGGTTAATACTTTGTTCTTTTCTTTCAGTCACGACCATTATTTAATTGAGTCATTACACTATTTAGACACATGTAATAATTTGTCTTCCCAACTGCATAGTAATGTCCTACAGGACTTTGCCTTAGATGCACAGAGCAATATCTTGTAGGTGTTTGTTAAATATTGTATTTTTATTGATTAACTTCTTTTTAAACATCTTTATTGGACTATAATTGCTTTAAAATTGTCTGTTAGTTTCTGCTTTATAACAAAGTGAATCAGTTATACATATACATATGTTCCCATATCTCTTCCCTCTTGTGTCTCCCTCCCTCCCACCCTCCCTATCCCACCCCTCTAGGTGGTCACAAAGCACCAAGCTGATCTCCCTGTGCTATGCGGCCGCCCCCCACTAGCTATCTATTTACGTTTGGTAGTGTATATATGTCCATGCCACTCTATCACTCTGTCACAGCTTACCTTTCCCCCTCCCCATATCCTCAAGTCCATTCTCTAGTAGGTCTCTGTCTTTATTCCCGTCTTACCCCTAGGTTCTTCATGACCTTTTTTTTTTTTCTTAGATTCCATATATATGTGTGAGCATACAGTATTTGTTTTTCTCTTTCTGACTTACTTCACTCTGTATGACAGACTCTAGGTCCAACCACCTCACTACAAATAACTCAATTTCATTTCTTTTTATGGCTGAGTAATATTCCACTGTAAATATGTGCCAAATCTTCTTTATCCATTCATTCAATGATGGACACTTAGGTTGCTTCCATCTCCTGGCTATTGTAAATAGAGCTGCAATGAACATTTTGGTACATGACTCTTTTTGAATTATGGTTTTGTCAGGGTATATGCCTAGTAGGGGGATTGCTGGGTCGTATGGTAGTTCTATTTGTAGTTTTGTAAGGAACCTCCATACTGCTCCCCATAGTGGCTGTATCAATTTACATTCCCACCAACAGTGCAAGAGTGTTCCCTTTTCTCTACACCCTCTCCAGCATTTATTGTTTCTAGATTTTTTGATGATGGCCATTCTGACCAGTGTGAGATGATATCTCATTGTAGTTTTGAATTGTATTTCTCTAATGATTAACGATGTTGAACATTCTTTCATGCGTTCGTTGGCAGTCTGTTTATCTTCTTTGGAGAAATGTCTATTTAGGTCTTCTGCCCATTTTTTGATTGGGTTGTTTGTTTTTTTGTTACTGAGCTGCAGGTGCTGCTTGTAAATTTTGGAAATTAATTCTTTCTCAGTTTCTTCATTTGCAAATATTTTCTCCCATTCTGAGGATTGTCTTTTGGTCTTATTTATGGTTTCCTTTTCTGTGCAAAAGCTTTGAAGTTTCATTAGGTCCCATTTGTTTATTTTCGTTTTTATTTCCATTTCTCTAGGAGGTGGGTCAAAAAGGATCTTACTGTGATTTATGTCATAGAGTGTTCTGCCTATGTTTTCCTCTAAGAGTTTGATAGTTTCTGGTCTTACATTTAGGTCTTTAATACATTTTGAGCTGATTTTTGTGTATGGTGTTAGGGAGTGTTCTAATCTCATACTTTTACATGTACCTGTCCAGTTTTCCTAGCACCACTTATTCAAGAGGCTGTCTTTTCTCCACTGTATATTCTTGCCTCCTTTGTCAAAGATAAGGTGGTCATATGTGTGTGGGGTTACCTCTGGGCATTCTATCCTGTTCCATTGATCTATATTTCTGTTTTCGTGCCAGTACCATACTGTTTTGATTACTGAAGCTTTGTAGTATAGTCTGAAGTCAAGGAGCCTGATTCCTCCAGCTTCATATTTAGTTCTGAAGATTGCTTTGGCTATTCGGGGTCTTTTGTGTTTCCATGCAATTTGTGAAATTGTTTGTTCCAGTTCTGTGAAAAATGCCAGTGGTAGTTTGATAAGGATTGCATTGAATCTGTAGATTGCTTTGGGTAGTAGAGTCATTTTCACAATGTTGATTCTTCCAATCCAAGAACATAGTATATCTCTCCATCTATTTGTATCATCTTTAATCTCTTACATCAGTGTCTTATAATATTCTGCATACAGGTCTTTTGTCTCCTTAGGTAATTTTATTCCTAGATATTTTATTCTTTTTGTTGCAGTGGTAAAAGGGAGTGTTTTCTTAATTTCACTTTCAGATTTTTCATCATTAGTGTATAGAAATACCAGAGATTTCTATGCATTAATTTTGGATCCTACTACTTTACCAAATTCATTGATTAGCTCTAGTAGTTTTCTGGTAGCATATTTGGGAATCTGTGTATATAATCATGTCATCTGAAAACAGTGACAGCTTTACTTCTTCTTTTCCAATGTGGATTCCTTTTATTTCTTTTTCTTCTCTGATTGCTGTGGCTAAAACGTCCAAAACTATGTTGAACAATAGTGGTGAGAGTGGGCCACCTTTCCTTGTTCCTTATCTTAGTGGAAATGCTTTCAGTTTTTCACCATTGAGGACGATGCTGGATGTGGGTTTGTCATATATGGGCTTTATTTATGTTGAGGAAAGTTCCCTCTATGCCTACTTTCAGCAGGGTTTTTATCATAAATGGGTGTTGAATTTTGTCAAAAGATTTCTCTGCATCTATTGAGATGACCATATGGTTTTTCTCCTTCCATTTGTTAATATGGTGTATCATGTTGATTGATTTGCATATACTGAAGAATCCTTGCATTCCTGGAATAAACCCCACTTGATCATGGTGTATGATCCTTTTAATGTGCTGTGGGATTCTGTTTGCTAGCATTTTGTTGAGGAGTTTTGCATCTATGTTCATCAGTGATATTGGCCTGTAGTTTTCTTGCTTTGTGACATCTTTGTCTGCTTTTGGTATCAGGGTGATGGTGACCTCGTAGAATGAGTTTGGGAGTGTTCCTCCCTCTGCTATATTTTGGAAGAGTTTGAGAAGAATAGGTGTTAGTTCTTCTCTAAATGTTTGATAGAATTCGCCTGTGAAGCCATCTGGTCCTGGGCTTTTGTGTGTTGGAAGATTTTAAATCACAGTTTCAGTTTCAGTGCTTGTGATTCGTTTGTTCTTATTTTCTATTTCTTCCTGGTTCAGTCTAGGATGGTTGTGCATTTCTAAGAATTTGTCCATTTCTTCCAGTTTGTCCATTTCATTGGCATAGAGTTGGTTGTAGTAATCTCTCATGATCTTTTGTATTTCTGCAGTGTCAGTTGTTACTTCTCCTTTTTCGTTTCTAATTCTATTGATTTGAGTCTTCTCCCTTTTTTTCTTGATGAGTCTGGCTAATGGTTTATCAATTTTGTTTATCTTCTCAAAGAACCAGCTTTTAGTTTTATTGATCTTTCCTATCGTTTCCTTCATTTCTTTTTCATTTATTTCCGATCTGATTTTTATGTTCTCTTTCCTTCTTCTAACTTTGGGATGTTTTTGTTCTTCTTTCTCTAATTGCTTTAGGTGCAAGGTTAGGTTGTTTATTCGAGATGTTTCCTGTTTCTTAAAGTAGGATTGTATTGCTATAAACTTCCCTCTTAGAACTGCTTTTGCTGCATCCCATAGGTTTTGGGTCATCGTGTCTCCATTGTCATTTGTTTCTTGGTATTTTTTTATTTTTTCTTTGATTTCTTCAGTGATCAGATCGTTATTAAATAGTGTATAGTTTAGCCTCCATATGTTTGTAAGTGTTACACATCTTTTCCTGTAATTGATATCTAGTCTCATAGCATTGTGGTCAGAACAGATACTTGATACAATTTCAATTTTCTTAAATTTACCAAGGCTTGATTTGTGACCCAAGATATGAACTACCCTGGAGAATGTTCCATGAGCAGTTGAGAAAATGTGTATTTTGTTGTTTTTGAATGGAATGTCCTATAAATATCAATTAAGTCCATATTGCTTAATGTATCATTTAAAGCTTGTGTTTCCTTTTTTATTTTCATTTTGGATGATCTGTCCATTGGTGAAAGTGGGGTGTTAAAGTCCCATACTATGAATGTGTTACTGTTGATTTCCCCTTTTATGGCTGTTAGTATTTGCCTTATGTATTGAGGTGCTCCTACATTTGGGGCATAAAGTTTTACAATTGTTATATCTTCTTCTTGGATCGATCACTTGATCATTATGTAGAGGCCTTCTTTGTCTCTTGTAATAGTCTTTATTTTAAAGTCTATTTTGTCTGATATGAGAATTGCTACTCCAGCTTTCTTTTGATTCCCATTTGCATGGAATATCTTTCTCCATCCCCTCACTTTTAGTCTGTATGTGTCCCTAAGTCTGAACAGGGTCTCTTGTAGACAGCATATATATAGTTCTTGTTTTTGTATCCATTCAGCCAGTCTGTGTCTTTTGGTGGGAGCATTTAATCCATTTACACTTAAGGTAATTATCAATATGTATGTTCCTATTCCCATTTTATTAATTGCTTTGGGTTTGTTATTGTAGGTCTTTTCCTTCTGTTGTGTTTCCTGCCTGAAGAAGTTCCTTTAGCATTTGTTGTAAAGCTGCTTTTGTGTGCTGAATTCTCTTAGCTTTTGCTTGTATGTAAACGTTTTATCTTCTCCATCAAATCTGAATGAGATCCTTTCTGGGTAAAGTAATCTTGGTTGTAGGTTTTTCTCCTTTATCATTTTAAATATGTCCTGCCACTCCCTTCTGGCTTGCAGAATTTCTGCTGAAAGATCAGCTGTTAACCTTATGGGGATTCCCTTGTGTGTTATTTGTTGTTTTTCCCTTGCTGCTTTTAATATGTTTTCTTTGTATTTAATTTTTGATAGTTTCATTAGTATGTGTCTTGGCCTGTTTCTCCTTGGGTTTATCCTGTATGGACTCTCTATGCTTCCTGGAGTTGATTGACTCTTTCTTTTCCCATATTAGGGAAATTTTCAACTCCAATCTCTTCAAATATTTTCTAAGTCCCTTTCTTTTTCTCTTCTTCTTCTGGGACCCCTATAATTCGAATGCTGGTGCATTTCATGTTGTCCCAGAGGTCTCTGAGACTGTCCTCAGTTCTTTTCATTCTTTTTTCTTTTTTCTGCTCTGCAGTAGTTATTTCCACTATTTTATCTTCCAGGTCACTTATCCGTTCTTCTGCCTCAGTTAGTCTGCTATTGATCCCTTCTAGAGTATTTTTAATTTCATTTATTGTTTTGTGCATCATTGCTTGCTTCCTCTTTAGTTCTACGTTCTTGTTAAAGGTTTCTTGCATTTTCTCTATTCTATTTCCAAGATTTTGGATCATCTTTACTATCATTATTCTGAATTCTGTTTCAGGGGGACTGCCTATTTCCTCTTCTTTTGTTAGGTCTAGTGGCTTTTTATCTTGCTCTTTCATCTGCTGTGTGTTTTTCTGTCTTCTCATTTTGCTCATCTTGCTGTGTTTGGGGTCTCCTTTTTGCAGGCTGCATGTTCATAGTTCCCGTTGCTTTTGGTGTCTGTCCCCTGTGGCGAAAGTTGGTTCAGTGGGTTGTGTAGGCTTCCTGGTGGAGGGGACTAGTGCCTGTGTTCTGGTGGATGAGGCTGGATCTTGTCTTTCTGGTGGGCATGTCCACCTCTGCTTGTGTGTTTTGGGGTGTCTATGGCCTTATTATGATTTTAGGCAGCCTCTCTGTTAATGGGTGGGGTTGTGTTCCTGTCTTGCTAGTTGTTTGGCATAGGGTGTCCTGCACTGTAGCTTGCTGGTCGTTGAGTGAAGCAGGGTCTTGGTGTTGAGATGGAGATCAGTGGGAGATTTTTGCCATTTGGTATTACGTGGAGCAGGGAGGTCTCTTGTGGACCAGTGTCCTGAAGTTGACTCTCCCACCTCAGAGGCACAGCATTGACTCCTGGCTGGATTACCAAGAGCCTTTCATCCACACGGCTCAGAATAAAAGGGAGAAAATGTAGAAAGAAAGAAAGCAAGAGGATAAAATAAAATTAAATAGTAAGATATAATAAAATAGTTATTAAAATAAAAATTCAAAAAATAATTATTAAGAAAAAAAATTTTTTTAAGTAATAATGAAAAAAAAAAGGACGTACAGAACCCTAGGACAAATGGTGAAAGCAAAGCTATATGGACAATATCTCACAGAGAAGCATACACATAGACACTCACAAAAAGAGGAAAAGGGGAAAAAATAATATATCTTGCTCTCAAAGTCCACCTTCTCAATTTGGTATGATTCGTTGTCTATTCAGGTATTCCACAGATGCAGGGTACATCAAGTTTGTGGAGATTTAATCCGCTGCTCATTAGGCTGCTGGGAGAAATTTCCCTTTCTCTTCTTTGTTTGCACAACTCCTGGGGCTCAGCTTTGCATTTGGCCCCGCCTCTGCATGTAGGTCGCCTGAGGGTGTCTGTTCTTCGCTCAGATAGGACGGGGTTAAAGGAGCAGCTGATTTGGGGGCTTTGGCTCATTCAGTCTGGGGGGAGGGAGAGGTGCGGAGGCGGGGTGAGCCTGTGGCGGCAGAGTCCGGCATGAGGTTGCAGCAGCCTGAGGTGCACTGTGCGTTCTCCTGGGGAAGTTGTCCCTGGATCACAGGACCCTGGCAGTGGCGGGTTGCACAGGCTCCCGAGAGGGGAGGTGTGGATAGTGACCTGTGCTTACACACAGGCTTCTTGGTTGCGGCAGCAGCAGCCTTAGTGTCTCATGCCCATCTCTGTGGTCCACGCTGTTAGCCACACCTCACACCAGTCTCTGGAGCTCCTTTTAGCAGCGCTCTTAATCCCCTCTCCTCACGCAGCAGGAAACAAAGAGGCAGGAAAAAGTCTCTTGCCTCTTCGGCAGGTCCAGACTTTTTTCCGGACTCCCTTCAGCTAGCCATGGTGCACTGGCCCCCGTCAGGCTGGTTCATGCCACCTATCTTCTCCCTGTGATCTGACTGAAACTGGAGCCTTAGCTCCCAGCCCCCACCCCACCCCCAGCAGGTGAGCAGACAAGCCTTTTGGGCTGGTGAGTGCTGGTCGGCACCGATCCTCTGTGCAGGAATCTCTCTGCTTTGCCCTCTGCAGCCCTGTTGCTGTGCTCTCCTCCACGGCTCTGAAGCTCCCCCCCCACCGCCACCTGCAGTCTCTGCCCACGAAGGGGCTTCTAGTGTGTGGAAACCTTTCCTCCTTCACAGCTCCCTCTCACTGGTGCAGATCCCATTCCTATTCTTTTGTCTCTGATTTTTATTTTTTCTTTTGCCCTACCCAGGTACGTGGGGAGTTTCTTGCCTTTTGGGAGCTCTGAGGTCTTCTGCCAGTGTTCAGTGTGTGTTCTATAGGAACAGTTCCCCATGTAGATGTATTTCTGATATAACTGTGGGGAGGAAGGTGATCTCCGTGTCTTACTCTTCCGCCATCTTCCCCAACCATCCTATTGATTAACTTATGACAGAATTGATGAGCAGCCAAGGAGAGAGAATTTCTCTAACCAAAGACTAAACAAAATACCTGAATTTTAAGAATAGAAGTGAAAGAATTTACTTTTTCTTTTAAGAGGCATATGCATGGAGGGAAAAAAGATCTGTGGAAATCAATTTATCAAAGAAGCTGTAACTACTTGCCATGACATATTTTCTACTATCAACTATGTCCAGTCTTGTGTAAGTGGCACTCGTGGGTCAGTGCAACAAGAGCTAGAGAGGATGTTTTGCTTTTTATCCTCCTCCTGCTTCTTCAGATTTTGATTAGGTCACACTGTATAATGGCCAGCTAGCTTTGCCTTTCAGGCCAGTTAGCTTTGCATAATAATATGCAAAGATTAGGGGCAGAGCTTGTCACTATTTTCCAAGGTTATTGAGTATATATCTAGGTGTTTCTTCTTCCTTTATGCAGCTGGCTAGACAGAGGGTTTAATATGGATCCTATACATTTATATCCAGAATACACCACACCGAAGTCTTCATAATATTGTAACTGCTCTCCCCTCCTCCACCCTTGGCCCCCTTCAATCCATTCTAAATTCTGAAACTGGTGGATGCTTTAAAACATAATTCACATCACGCTCCTTTCCTCCTAATTCTGGTAATAATCTGATTCTTATAATATACTATAATAATATACAGTATTCAAACTAAAACCAATGTCATTACAACTAACTCCAAAGTTCTATATAATTGCTCACCACTGATCATCCCACCCACCTATAATTTCACCTCATCTCCTACTACTCAAATTTCTCTTTCACCTTCAGGAAATCCTCCACAGGGCCTTTGCACTTGCTGTCCCATCAGCCTGCAGTGTCCTTCCTCAAGATGTTCCATGACCTTTTCTCATAATTTCTTCAGCTTTCTTACTTCCTCAAATGCCACCTCTCCTGGTCACCCTACCTAAAATGACATCCCACCATCTCAATTTTATACCTCTTGCACAACGTTCCCCCCCCTCCGCAGGTCTACATATTTACTAATATCCTTTGCTTATTATCTGTTTTCCTCTAATAGAATTTATATTCCACAAGCATGAAAAATTTTTCATGTTATATTCATTGCCACCTCCCTAGCATTTAGCATGTGACACTGAGTAGGAGCTCAATGTATATTTGTTGAATGAATGAATACCTATATGAATGCCAGAGTACTAAGGCAACTGAGAATACGCAAAGATGTGTAAAACATAACTTTTATGATCAAGGAGTTTACAGTATGTTACATGATATCAATCTGTACATAATGAAGATTAAACAAGACAAAATATTATGCTACAGAAAGGTACTGATATAGACTTCTTTGAAGTTGAATGGGACAAGAGTAATAACCATGCTCAGTCTTGAAAGATGAGATTTGAATATAAGAAAATGGAAGCAAGACCTAATTCTTAACTAATAATAGAGCACAGGAAAAGCAAAAAGGTAGTGGTAGAAAAATATGTTGCCTATTCAGGTAGAGTCAATAATGCAGTTTCAGGAATGGGTTCAAGATGGTGGCATAGGAAGAACCTGAGCTCAACTCTTCCCACAGGCACACTGAATCTATACCTATATATATATAGCAGTTCCTCCTGAAGAAGAACCGAGGGCTGATTGAACAGCTACTGCACACAGAAAGACCACATAAAATGGGTAAGAAAGATGAAGATAAGGTATCCACAGGAACCCCACTCCCAATGCCTGACCTGCAATAGGGAGGGATGTTGCTGAGGGACCTGAGCACAGACTTGCCCACCCTGGGACACAGCAAAGTGACAGCAGTTTAAAGGGCACCTAGACTATACAGGAAGGAAATCCATTAACTAACCCTAGAGCTCCTGCCAAGTGGGCAGGGAACTACTGAAGCCCTCTCTGGGGTTGGAGGTGCCAGTGAAAGCCATTATCTGAGTTTCCCCAAGACACTCCCAGGCCCACACCTGCTCCAGCTCCAGCTGTCCTGTCAAGCCAGCCTTGAGCACAGTGCACCAAAGGACTGCTCAGGCCAGTGCCCACTTCAGCTCCAGCCAACCCATCAAGGTGGCCTCAGGTACAGCACTCCCCAGGGATTTCCTCTGGACTGAAATCACTCCAGCCCTAGCCAGCCTGTCAATGCCACCTGGCACAACAGTCTACACAGGGTACATACCTACACAGGTCACTCCTTCAGGACCAGAGAGGCACCTGTTTCATCTAACTCATAGAAACAAAAAATGTAAGTCAAATTAAATTTTGAGGCAGAGGAATATATTCCAAATGAAAGAAAAAAATAAAACCCCAGGGAAAAAACCTTAATGAAACAGAGATATGAATGTGTCTCATAAAGAGTTCAATAAATGGTCTAAGGATGCTCACTGAACTCAGGAGAAGAAGGAAGAACCCAGTGAGAACTTCAACAGTTAGACAATGCAAGAAAGAACCAATCAGAGATGAAGAATACAATAATTGAAATAAAAAATACACCAGAGGGAATCAACAAAAGATTACATGATACAAAAGAACAGATAAGAAATCTGGAAGATAGAATTGTGAAAATCACCCAATCAGAACAGCGGAAAGAAGAAATAATTCCAAAAAAAAAATGAGGAGAGTTTAAGAGACCTCCAGGAAAACAGAAAGCATACTATCATTTGCATTATAGGGGTCCCAGAATGAGAGAGAGATCAAGGAACAGAAAACTTTGAAGAAATAATGGCTGAAAACTTCCCTAACCTGGAGAAGGAAATAGATATCCAGGTCTACTGCTAGGAAGCACATAGAGTCTCAGATAAGATGAATCCAAAGAGACCCACACAAAGACATACTATAATTAAAATGGTAATACTTAAAAATAAAGAGAGAATCTTAAAAGCAGTAAGAGAAAAACAACTAATCACATACAAAAGAAACTCCGTAAGACTGTCAGCTGACTTTTCAGCAGAAGGATTATAGGCAAGAAGGGAGTAGGATATATTTAAAGTGCTAAAGGGAAAAAAAAAACATAATCTAGAATACTATATCTGGCAAGGTTATCATTCAGAATTAAAGAAGAGATAGAGTTGACCAGACAAACAAAAATTAAAGGAGTTCATCACCACTAAACTAGACATACAAGAAATGTTGGAGAGTCTTCTTTAAGCAGAAAAGAAGAGGCCACAACTAGAAATAAGAAAATATGTGAAAGAAAATACCTCATTGGTTCACTGGTAAAGGGAAATATATAGCAAAGGTAGAAGATTGGCCACTTAAAAAGCTAGTATGAGGGTTTGAAAGACAAAAGTAGTACAATCAACGATAACTACAGTAAGTAGTTAAGGGATACATAAAATAAAAATATGTAAAATATGACATCAAAAACATAAAGTGCAGGGGGTGGGGAGGAAAAATGTAGTGTTTTTAGAATGCCTTGAAAATTAAGCAAATATCAGCTTAAAATAGATGGCTATACATACAGGTCAGTTTCTCTAAACTTCATGGTAACCACAAACTAAAACCTCTAATAAATACACAAAAAAATAAAGAGAAAGAAATCCAAACATAACACTAAGGGAACCCATCAAACCACAAGGGAAAAAAAACAAGAGAAGACAGAAACAGAGAATTGCAAAACAAACTGGAAAGCAGTTAACAAAATGGCATTAAGTACATACCCATGGATAATTATTTTAAATGAAAATGGACTAAATGCTCCAATCAAATGACATAAAAATAATGAAATTTTGCCATGTGCAACAACATGGATGGGTTTGGAGGGCATTATACTAAGTGAAATAGTCAGATAAAGAAAGACAAATATTGTATGATATCACTTATATGTGAAATCTAAAAAATAAGGTAAACTAGTGACTATAACAAAAAAGAAGCAGGTTCCCAGGTATAGAGAACATATAGTGGTAATCAGTGGGGAGAGGGAAGGGGGGAAGGGCACGATAGGGGGTAGGGGATTAAGAGGTACAAACTATTATGTATAAAATAAGCTAAAAGGTTATATTGTACAATAGAGAGAATAGAGCCAATATTTTATAATAAATATAAATGGACTATAACATTTAAAAATTGTAAATCATTAGATTATACACCTGTGACTTATGTAATACTGTACATCAACTATATTTCAATAAAAATAAAATTATAAAAATACTGTGTAAAGAGAGAGTCAGCAGGTAATACAGCTGGAGATAGAAGAATAAAAGACATAGGGTAGCTGAATGGATTAAAAAACCCCATCTATATTGCTGCCTATAAGAGACTTACCTAAGATGTAAAGTTACACATAGATTGAAAGTGAAGTGTTGAAAAAAGATATTCCAAGCAAATGAAAAAAAAAAAAAAAACTGGGGTAAGAATACTCATATCAGACAAAATAGACTTTAAAACTAAGACTGTAACAAAACAAATATGGGCATTATATAATGATAAAGGGGCTAATCCAACAGGAGGATATAAAATTTGTAAAAATTTATGTACCCAACATAGGAGCACCTAAATACATAAAGCAAATGTTAACAGAAATAAAGGGAAAAATAGATGACAATACAATAGTAGTAGGGGATTTTAATACCCCAATTACATCAATGGACAGATCATCCAGACAGAAAATCAATAAGGAAACACTGGCCTTAAGTGACACACTAGACCAGATAAACTTAACAAATATACACATAGAACATTCCATCCAAAAGCAGCAGAATACATATTCTGTTCAAGTGAACATAGAACATTCTCCAGGATAGATCACGTGCTGTGCCACAAAACACGTCTCAATACATTTAAGAAGACTGAAATTATATCAAGCATCTTTTCTGAGTATAATAATACGAAACTAAAAATTAAGTACAAGAAAACGGAAAAGTTAAGTACAAGAAAACTGGAAAAAACACAAATATGTGGAGAATAAACAACATACTACTAAACAATCAACTGGTCAAAAAAGAAATCAAAACATACCTTAAGACAAATGAAAGTAACACAATGTTCCAAAATCTAGAGGACACAGCAAAAGCACTTCTAAGATGGAAGTTTATAGTGATATATGCCTATCCCAATAAATAAGAAAAAGCATAAATAATAATCTGAATTTACATTTAAAGGAACTAGGAAAGAAAAACAGGCAAAACCCAAAGGAAGGCAATAATAAAGGTCACAGCAGAAATAAATTAAATAGAGACTAAAAAACAATAGAAATGATCAAAGAAACTAAGAGTTGGTCTTTTGAAAAGATAAACAAAATCAACAAAACTTTAGCCAGGTTCATCAAGAAAAAAAGAAAGAGGGCACAAATAAATAAAACCAGAAATGAAAGAGAAGTTAGAAGTGACACCAAATACAAAGGATCATAAGGGAATACATGAACAATTATATTCAACAAATCAGACAGTCTAGAAAATGGATATATTCCTAGAAAATATAATCTTCCAAGATTAAATCATGAAGAAATTAAAAATTTTGAATATAATAAGTCCCCTACATACGAACGAGTTCTCTTCTAAGAGTGTGTTTGTAAGTCCAGTTTGTTCATAAGTCCAACAAAGTTAGCTTAGGTACCCAACTAACAAATTGGCTATATAGTATTATACTATAATAGGTTTATAATACTTTTCACACAAATAATACTTAAAAAAACAAACACAAAAATGAAGAAAACATTTAAAATCTTACAGTACAGTACCTTGAAAAGTACAGTAGCACAGTACAATAGCTGGCATACAGGGGCTGGCATCGAGTGAACAGGCAAGAAGAGTTACTGACTAGAGGAGGGAGAGGAAATGGGAGATTGTAGAGCTGAAGGACTGTCAACAATAGGAGACAGAGGGCAAGCTGCAATTTCACTCAGACCTACACTGATG
Organism: Mesoplodon bidens; assembly: GCF_964165515.1. NCBI lineage: Eukaryota > Metazoa > Chordata > Mammalia > Artiodactyla > Ziphiidae > Mesoplodon > Mesoplodon bidens. The sequence goes on from NC_138161.1 coordinate 133,580,768, forward strand.
GAACACATGTTCACATCTTTGAAAGTTTCAACTTGAAGGTTTGTATGTAGGGGACTTACTGTAGACAAATTACTAGAAACCAAACTGAATCAGTAATAACCCCCATCCCCCCCCAAAAAAGTGCAGGTCCACATGGCTTTAAAGGTGAATTCTACAAAACATTTAAAGAAGAGTTTATACCTATTCTTCTCAAATTATTCCAAAAAACTGAAGAGGAAGGAACACTTCCAAACTCATTTTGTGAGGTCTGCATTACCCTGATACCAAAAAAGAAAATTACAGGCCACTATTCCTGATGAACATAGATGCAAAAATCCTCAAAAAAAATTAACAAATTGAATTCAATAATACACTAAAAGAATTATGTACCATGATCAAGTGAGATTCATTCCAGGAGTGCAGGGAGAATTTAGCATCCATAAATCAATGAATGTGATACACCACATTAGCAAAATCAAAGATGAAAATCAAATTATCATCTCAATAGACACAGAAAAGCTTTTGACAAAATTCAATATCTATTTATGATAAAATCTCTCAACAAAGTAGGTATAGAAAGAATATATCTCAACACAGTAGTGCCCATATATGACATACCCACAGCTAAAATCATACTCAGTGGTGAAAAGCTAAAACACTTCCTCTAATGTCAGGGACAAGACAAGGATTTCCAACCTTGCCACTCTTATTCAACATTGTGTTGGAAGTCCTGGCCACACCTATTAGGCAAGAGCAAAAAAGAAAAAGCATCCAAAATAGAAAGGAAGATGTAAAACTCTCATTATTTGCAGATGACATGGTACCATATCTAGAGCCCCAAATAACCCACCAAAAAACTATTATAACTAATAAATCCATTAAAGTTTTAGGATACATAATTAATATACAGAAATCTGTTGTATTACTATACACTAATCACAAACTGAGAAAGAGAAACAAAGAAAACAATCTCATTTACAATTGCATCAAAAAGAATAAAATATATAGTAATAAATCTAACCAAGGAGGTGAAAGACCTGTACTCTGAAAAAGACACTGAGGAAAGAAATAAAAAACAGCAAAAATAAATAGAAAAATAGGGACTTCCCTGGTGGCCCAGTGGTTAAGACTCTGTGTTTCCAATGCAGGGGGTGTGGGTCTGATCCCTGGTTGGGGAACTAAGATCCCACATGCCATGTGGCATGGCCAAAATTTTTTTAAAAAAATTAAAAAATAGATAGAAAAATACACAGTGCTCATGGATTGGAAGGGTCAATATCATTAAAATGTCATACTACTCAAAGCAATCTACAGATTCAACATAATCCCTATCAAAATACCAGTGGGGGCTTCCCTGGTGGCGCAGTGGTTGAGAGTCCACCTGCCGATGCAGTGGAAACGGGTTCGTGCCCCGGTCCGGGAAGATCCCACATGCCGTGGAGTGGCTGGGCCCATGAGCCATGGCCACTGGGCCTGTGCATCCGGAGCCTGTGCTCCACAATGGGAGAGGCCACAACAGTGAGAGGCCCACATACCGCCAAAAAAAAAAAAAAAATACCAGTGGTATTTTTCACAGAACTAGAACAAATAATCCTAAAATTTGTATAGAACCACAGAAGTTCCCAAATAGCCAAAGCAATCTTGAGAAAGTAAAACAAAGCCAGAAGTATCATGCTCCCAGACATGAAACTATACTACCAAGCTATAGTAACCCAAACAGTAGGAACCCAGAAATAAACCCACATTCCTATGGTCAATTAATCTACAACAAAGGAGGAAAGAATATAAAAAGGAGGAAAAGGCAGTCTCTTCAATAAATGGTATTGGGAAAACTGGACAATTACATGCAAAAGAATAAAACTGGACCATTTTCTTATACTATATACAAAAATAAACACAAAATGGATGAAAGACATAAATGTAAGACCTGTAACCATAAAACTCCTAAGGGAAAACATAGGCACTGACCTCTTTGACATAAATCTTAGCAATATTTTTTTGGATGTGTCTCCTCAGGAAAGGGCAACAAAAGCAAAAATAAACAAATGGTACTACATCAACTAAAAAAGCATTTGCACATCAACCATCAACAAAAAGAAAAGGCAACCTACTGAATGGGAGCAGATATTTGCAAATGATACATACCATCAAGTGTTAATATCCAAAATATATAAAGAACTCATAAAACTCAACATGAACTCAAAACAAACAAACAAACAAATGAATTGATTAAATGTCTATTCAGGGCAGAGGACCTGAATAGACATTTTTCAAAAAAAGACATACAGATAGCCAACAGGCACATGAAAAGTTTCTCAACATCACTAATCAACAGGGAAATGAAAATCAAAACCACAATGAGATACAACTTCACACCTGTCAGAAAGGCTATCATCAACAAGATAAGAAATAGCAAGTGTTGACAAGGATGTGAAGAAGAGGAAACCCTTGGGTGCTGTTAGTAGGAATGTAAGTTGGTGTAGCCACTATGGAAAACTGTAGGGAAGTTCTTAAAAAGAAACTAAAACTAGAACTACTGTACAATTCAGCTATTTCATTTCTGAGTATTTATCTGAAGAAAATGAAAACACTGCTTTGAAAAGATATATGATATGTACCCTTATGTTCTTTGCAGCACTATTTACAAAAGTCAAGATATGAAAGCAACATAAGTGTCCATCTATAAACGAACGGATAAAGAAGATAAGATATATATACACAAAGGAATATTACTTAGCCATAAGAAAGAATAAAATCTTGCCATTTGCGACAACATGGATGAAACTAGAGGGTATTATGCTAAGTGAAATAAGTCAGACAGAGAAAGACAAATATCATATGATTTCACTTATATGTGGAATCTAAAAAACAGTATCAGGGTTTCCCTGGTGGTGCAGTGGTTGGGAGTCTGCCTGTTAATGCAGGGGACACGGGTTCGAGCTCTGGTCTGGGAGGATCCCACATGCCACAGAGCAACTGGGCCCGTGAGCCACAACTACTGAGCCTGCGCATCTGGAGCCTGTGCTCCGCAACAAGAGAGGCCGCTATAGTGAGAGGCCCGCTTGCCACGATGAAGAGTGGTCCCCGCTTGCCACAGCTAGGGAAAGCCCTCGCACAGAAACGAAGATCCAACACAGCAAAAATAAATAAATAAAAAACGATATCAGTGAATAAACAAAACAAAATAAAAACAGACTCACAGATACTGAGAACAAACAGGTGGTTGCCAGAGGGGAGGAGATGGGGAGACAGACAACATAGGTAAAGGGGATTAAGAGGTACAAACTTAGAGCTGTAAAATAAATAAGTTACAGGGATGTAATGTATACATGCAGAATATACCCAATAATACTGCAACTAGTTTTATGGTGATGTATGGTTACTGGACTAATGGTGATCATTTCATAATCCATAAAAATATCAAATCACTATAGTGTACACTTAAAACTAATATAATTAGTTTAAATTTTATGTTAAGTATAACTCAATTGAAAAGTAAATTAAATGAGGGAGGGGGAGGAAATTGACAACTTGTTTTATAAGAAAAAAACCTTTAAGGCCATGTATTTTAAAGCACTTTATTTAGACACTTCAGGATTTTTATGAAGGTGATCCCATCTATGGGGACACTACAATAATGTTTAATGTTGTAACCTCAAAATGACATAGCTGACAATTTTATATTAAATATTACTTATCATGAGAGAGTAGCATTGACACTACCACATGTAAAAGGATGGCTAGTGGGAAGCAGCTGCATTGCACAGGGAGATCAGCTCAGTGCTTTGTGTCCACATAGAGGGGTGGGATAGGGAGGGTGGGAGGGAGACACAAGAGGGAGGAGATATGGGAATATATGTATATGTAGAGCTGATTCACTTTGTTACACAGCAGAAAATAACACAACATTGTAAATCAACTATACTCCAATAAACATGTTAAAAAATACTACTTAACAAATAGACCCTTCTTTTAAAAAATAATGCAGTGTGATGGAAATGTTGAACATAAGGAAATAAAGTGTAGATAGAAAGGTTAGATTGGTGTCATGCCAGAGAAGGTTTTGAATGTCAGATAAGGAGAGTGAATGATAGTTGTTTATAGGCAGATTGAAATCTTGTAAATTTTTTGAGCAGAAAAATGAGATGGTCATGCCTATGTCTGGGCAGAAAAATCAAAGTGAGGGAGAAAGCAAGGGCAGATTGGAAACAGAGAGACTAGTCAGGTAATTATTAAAATATTTAGAGAAGCACAATGAGGGCTAAAGTAGACAGTGGCAGTAAGGAAAAGAAATGAAAGTGTGGATTCCAGGGATAATGGAGGGTAGGACACAAAGAACTTGATCACTAATCTGATGTTTATGATAAAAGTGCTGTGCATTATCTATACAGATAATATTTCAGCTCAACTATCAATGAGAGTGATCACTTGAATTGAAAATTTTATTTTATTTTCACCCAGTCCTGGGATCTTACAGATACTAGGATGTGAAAATATGTTTATAAGCAGAAGACCTAAGGATCCTTTCTTTGCATTGTACTAAGGATTCATATGGAAGGAAAATTTACCCCTAGCCTGAAATTTCCAGTGATGTCAGAAGCTCAGAGTTAGAATAATTTGTGCAACCCGTGCTCGTAACCATCACATTCAAACAATGGTCTGGCACATATGGGAAGCCAGTCATCCTCACTGCCTGGATCCCACTAGGGAATGATAAAAGAAACAAAATATTCTTAACATGAAAAATTTCATGATTACAAGAAGAAGATGAGCAGCTCTTTCAATGAGAATAAAACCTCTAAAATATCTATCCAGGTATAGCAAGAGGCTTGCAGAGTAGAAAACAGAACACAAGAAACAAACAAATAAATAAACAATGGTGATCAAAACACACTCAGAATACACGAGCAGCAAACAAAGAAAGAAAGGGTTATGTTGGGGACACAGCAACATAATTGGATTTCTCTGCCAATCCTGGTAATTAAAATGGAGACACTCAGTACCTTAGTTGCTCTGCAATCGCATATGTTTGAGATGAACAACCCTTGAATCTTGGTTTTACTGCTATATTATTCGAATATACAATACATATCTCTTGCCATTTTCAGAACACACAAATAGAGGTTTCTGTAGGGCCACGACGATTTAGAAGAGAGAACCTGACTTGGCTTCTCCAATCACACTTCCCTTGCTGCCATGGATATCTGGGCCAAATTTAAACTGAAAACAAACAAAAAATGAGGAAGTAGCAAGCTTCGCAGTGATTTAAAGCTTTGCTTAAAACGAGTCACTGCTCTGTAGCTTTGCATAGCCACTTCTCTGTTTTGGCAGCCTCTGTGTGTGTGTGAGAGAGAGAGACAGAGAGACAGAGAGACAGAGAGACAGAGATAGAGAGAGATTGACTGAGAAAGATCTTGCCAGTGCCTTGTAAAAAGGAAAGATATAGATATAAAATGCTCTGTTGGCTTGATCTGCCTGGAGAGGGCTGGGTTATATGCAAGGGACCATTATCTTCCTTGATGCCGCCCCACTCCACATGCCTCAAACCCCCTGCGTCTCAGATGCCAGCTGTATCCATCTGAGGAGGGGCTGTGGGGGTTTGGGTTTCCTCCCCAGTATGTGGACTTGCCTGACTGATGCCCACAGGTAACCACAGCTGGCTGGCCACGCCAACCTGCCACATGCAGGAGACTGCACACACAAAGAGCCCCTCTGCCGCCCAAAGGCTTTTCTGACTACGGAGTTGGTAATTTCAGCTGAATTCCTGCTTGCAGAGTGACTAGAGCTCCTCCAGGCTCTGGGGGAGGTGCTTGTCAGGAGCCAGAAATGGGTATTACAAAGGCAGCGGGAAGTACATGCCCGTAGTTAATATTATATCTTGTCCCCAAAGACATTCCTGGTCCCTTTATATGTTAGTTAACTGATCTTCCAACTCTTCTGAGAGGTAATGATGAAGTTAATATAAACACTGAGCTTTATACTTAATTTCTTCTATTAAAAGGGAGGGAGGCAAACAAACACATAAAACAGGTTGGTAATGCCGAACAAAACTCTCAGTGATACTTGGAATGTTACCCAGAGGAAAGAGAGTTGGGAACCTGGTTTTCTGGCTGAAGGGGTTGTTTCTAGTAGGTCTGCTCACAGAAATGAGTATTACAAATAGGCTGGAGTTAAAGGAAGCTTGAAAGGGCTTAATGAGAATGACTAGGAAGGCCCTATGGTACTTTACTTCTATTCCATCCCTGGACTAACACCTTTAACAAAACAAACCCTTCCAACAACAGCTCAGGACTCATTCAGGCTGGCATGTGGTAAAATAGAGCCTCTTAGCTCACCTGCCTCGCTAATCAAAGAAGAAGTGAGCAGGACCAGAGGTAAATCAGCGATGATTCTTAATGCAGTGTAGACACCTGTCTATCTTTACAAGGTCCAGGCCACAGTGAGAGAACAACTGGAAACTCACATCTTAAAAAAGTGACTTAAATTATATATCAAACACATTATGGCATTAAAATAATAGGCATTCCTAAGGTAAATGTCTAGTCTAAGCATGCAGAAAATCCTATAATTTATGTTTTTAATCATTCATTTATTCAACAGATATTTATGGCAAGCTTTGCTGCTGCATCAGTCGCTGCTAGGTTGTGTAAGTGATGACCACTGTTTTCAGAGGGTTTATGGACAGGATGAGCAAGTTGGTTGGATAATGTTTAAGACAAATGGGAGACTATAAGGAGAGGTGGATGTTGTTGGGCTAATAACACATTAGAAGTATTGACTGGAGAAAGGATGGATTTATTTTTTAAAGACAAAAAGATAGATCCCTCCAACACCGCCGTCCCAATCTCCTATATTATACTGTTGCAATTTTAAAAGGACTAAGTGAGATTACAGTGGTGAGGTAGCCCATCACAATACAATTCCATGAGGGCTGACCCTGGGTACAATATGATCTGCCCCCAGCATATCAAAATAGCCACTAGAAATCTGATGATTCTGCTGTTTCTAAGGGAAAGTTCCATCTTATCTTCATGATTTAATTTGGTTAAAAATTCTGATTTGTGACTTACTCTATTCTCTTCATTATTTCAAGAGGATCGTGCCAGTTCTTGATCCTTGATGGCTGAATATTTTTAATTCACATAAAAACAAAACTGGACATGCTTGAACATGAGGATGAAGGTAAGGCATTATAAGATAAAACAGTTGATGAAGTGTCAAAATCCCTCCAATGGGGACAATCGTTGGATTCATATGATCTTTATTTTATATAAAAAATGATACAATTTTTTACCACCTATCAGAAAAATTAAAATATCTATTTCTCTTCCAGAAAAGTCATACTAACCTCTTTTAACAATTTCTGTCAGTGGAAAAATACCCTTGATGAAAACAAGAACACTGTTTCTTCTGAACTCCAGCATTGTTCCAATGGCTATTGGAGTCTGAGTATTTGAATGCAAGCAGTAGAATTTTAGGGGCTGAGAATTTCAGGGGAAAGAGGCCCAAATTTGGGTCTACACATGCTCAGCAGGGATTATGCTTCATAACAGATGCTCCAGAGGGAGAAGGAACAGATGTAGCTGTGAAGAAGAGCCAGCCTCTGCTCTGGGACTCCGTTCCACATAGCTGGGGCTCAACGCTGGTGAATCTGGGAGCTGTGCAGCATTATGGCTGGTGTGGTGGTTCAGTTGTTATTAGTGTGTCACTGTGCCCTGATTGCAAGTGCTCAAGTGTTCAGAGGGGGAATCACAGATACCAAATGGAGGAAAATAATACACAGGAGCCTAATATCTTTAAGTGGCTAAATTATTTTTTCCTTGAGAAAGCAGAAAAAGTTAATGGCTAAGTCTGCCAAGACATTTTATAATAGAGGTAAATAAAGAAACAAAAGATTGTTCCAGAACTTCTGTGTGCAATTAAAATGTGTCTCTCTGGACCCTGAATGAATCTAGGAACACTGACATAAATTTATGGGTAGATCATAAAAGGCACAATTTGGCTTGACTTTTGTCTTTATGAAAAATACTTTGTAACTAGAGATTTTTCATTTGTGCAATAATATTTTATTATATATTCTATTTCTTTACTGTATCAATATTCAAGTAAAAATCTTTTATTCCTATTTCTCTTCTATCTCTTCCCTCTTACAACCCATCTTACTGGACTCTTGTCCCTGAGACTAAATTTTGTTAGTCAAAGTTTCATTTTATCTAGGTGATAAAAACAGTGGTAGATTTATAAAATTAGATTAGGGAGGAAAAATGTAAGACTCTGTGAAATAAGAGATTGTCAGAAAGAGCAGAACTGAGCAGGCTGGACAATGTTGGCTCACCCTTCCTGCCTGTTGTCTCTGGCTTGTGGGCATGATTTTGCCTGGGGCATTTAGAAAAGTTCAGCCTACTTTCACCTCTAGGTAAATTCAGGGCATGTTGAAGGAGAACTGACCTCCCTGACCCACACTGTGCCTGCATCCAGCAACTCCTCTGGTAAAGTGGTAGAAGGCAATAAGTCAAAGTTACTTCCCTGATATTGCAAAGAAGCAGGTTAGATAGCCAAAATAATTTCATGAGAATCCTGCCCTCAAACCTCCCACAAATGACAAGTAGACTGGTAGAAGAAAATATGTCATATCTCTAAGGTGAGGTACCTGATCGAGAAGAATTATCATAGGATTTGTTGTCAGAACTCTTGGACTTGTGTTCAAGCACTGCCATTTACCAGTTGGGAAGAGCAAGTCATTTAACCTTCCTGAATATCATAATCCAAATATAGGAAAGAATGATAGTGCCTCTACCACCTGTTTTACAGTGATTCTATGGTGATTGAATGGAAAATGGATAGACAAGCATATTTTCAACCCCAAAGCATAAAATTCTCTATTAGTATTTCCTTGTAAACAGCAGATTCTCAATATGTACATGTTGAATGAAGGATTCAGTGTATCATAAAACCCTTATAAATCAGGCAAGATGAGACAGATCCAAAAAAATACTGCTGTGATTTATGTCAAAGAGTTTCTGCTTATGTTTTTCTCTAGGATTTTTATAGTATATGGTCTTACATTTAGGTCTTTAATCCATGTTGAGTTTATTTTTGTATATTGTGTTAGAGAATGTTCTGGTTTCAAACTGGACATGTAGCTGTCCAATTTTCCCAGCACCATTTACCAAAGAGACTGTCTTTTCTCCATTGCATATGCTTGACTCCTTTGTCATAAGTTAATTGACCATAAGAGCATGGTATTATTTCTCGGCTCTCTATCCTATTCTACTGATCTATGTGTCTGTTTTGTGCTTGTACCGCACTGTTTTTTTTTTTTTTCTTTTTGCAGTAGGCGGGCCTCTCACTGTTGTGGCCTCTCCCCCTGCAGAGCACAGGCTCCGGACGTGCAGGCTCAGCGGCCATGGCTCACGGGCCCAGCCGCTCTGTGGCATGCGGGATCCTCCCAGACAGGGGCACGAACCCGCGTCCCCTGCATCGGCAGGTGGACTCTCAACCACTGCACCACCAGGGAAGCCCTACTGCACTGTTTTGATGACTGCAGCTTTGTAGTATAGTTTCAAATCAGGGGGCGTGATTGTGATTCCTCCAGCTCTTTTCTTCTTTCCCAAGATTGTTTTGGCTATTCAGAGTCTTTTGCGTTTCCATACTAATTTTAAAATTATTTGATCTAGTTCTGTGAAAAATGCCTTGATATTTTGATAGGGATTACACTGAATTTGTAGATTGCCTTGGTCTAACTTTTTTTGGGGATCTGTCTCCTAAAGTAAAGGAAATAAAAGCAAAAATAAACAAATGGGACCCAATTAAACTTAAAAGCTTTTGCACAGCAAAGGAAACCATTGACAAAAGGAAAAGACAACCTACTGGATGGAAGAAAATATTTACAATTGATATGACCAATAAGGGATTAATATCCAACATATACAAACAGCTCATACAACTAAACATAAACAAAAAATTTTTAAATGGGCAGAAGAACTGAATAGACATTTTTCCAAAGAGGAAATGCAGATGGCCAACAGGCACATGAAAAGTTGCACATCATCACTAATCACCAGGGAAATGCAAATGAAAACCACATTGAAGGGGGGACCTTCAAGATGACGGAGGAGTAAGATGTGGAGATCAACTTCCTCCCCATAAATACATCAAAAATACTTCAACAAGTGGAACAACTCATACAAAACACCTACTGAACACTGGCAGAAGACCTAAGACTTCCCAAAAGATGACTGAGGGTGACCTACATGCAGAGGTGGGGCCAAAAACAAAGCTGAACCCCAGGAGCTGTGCGAACAAAGAAGAGAAAGGGAAATCTCTCCCAGCAGCCTCAGAAGAAGTGGATTAAATCCCCACAATTAACTTGATGTACCCTGTATCTGCGGAATACCTGAACAGGCAACAATTCGTCCCAAAATTGAGGTGGTGGACTTCAGGAGGAACTGTAGATGTGGGATTTCCTGTATGTGACTGATTTGTTTCTGATATTTATGTTTATCTAGTTTAGTTTTTAGTGCTTATCATTAGTGGATTTGTTTATTGGTTTCATTGTTCTCTTTTTTATTAATTATTTTTTATGTTAATAATTAATTTTTTTTATTTATAATTTTTTTTGCTTTTATTTTTATTTTTGTTTCTTTCTTTTTTTCTCTCTTTTCTTCTGAGCTGTGTGACTGACAGGGTCTTGATGCTCTGGTCTGCTGTCAGGCCTGAGCCTCTAAGGTTCACGAGCTGAGTTCAGGACATTGAACCACCAGAGACCTCCCAGCCTCATGTAATATCAATCAGCAAGAGTTCTCCCAGAGATCTCTGTCTCAATGCTAAGACCCAGCACTACCCAGCGGCCAGCAAGCTACACTGCTGGATGTCCCATGCCAAACAACTAGCAACACAGGCACAAACCCTACCCATTAGCAGAGAGGCTGCCTAAAATCATACTAAACTTACAGACACCACAGAACACACCACCGGACATGGCCCTACCCACCAGAGAGACATATCCAGTCCCACCCACTAGAACACAGGCACCAGTCCCTTCCACCAGGAAGCAGACACATGCCACTGAAACAACATTATCCACGAGGGGCAGAAGCCAAAAACAATGGGAACTATGAACTTGCAGCCTGCAAAAAGGAGACCCCAAACACAGTAAGTTAAGCGAAATGAGAACACAGAGAGATATGCAGCAGATGAAGGAGCAAGGTAAAAAACCACCAGACCAAACAAATGAAGAGGAAATAGGCAGTATTCCTGAGAAAGAATAAAGAGTATTGATAGTAAAGATAATCCAAAATCTTGTAAATAGAATGGAGAAAATACAAGAAATGTTTAACAAGGACCTAGAAGAACTAAAGAGTAAACAAACAATGATGAACAACACAATAAATGAAATTAAAAATTCTCTAAAAGGAATCAATAGCAGAATAAATGAGGCAGAAGAACAGATAAGTGACAGGAAGATAAAATAGTGGAAATATATACCCCAGAGCAGAATAAAGAAAAAGGAATGAAAGGAATTGAGGACAGTCTCAGAGACACCTGGGACAACATTAAACATACCAACATTCGAATTATAGGGGTCCCAGAAGAAGAAGAGAAAAAGAAAGGGACTGAGAAAATATTTGAAGAGATTAGAGTTGAAAATTTCCCTATATGGGAGAGGAAAGAGTCAATCAAGTCCAGGAAGCATAGAGAGTCCATACAGGATAAACCCAAGGAGAAACATGCCAAAATTCATATTAATCAAACTATCAAAAATTAAACACAAAGAAAAAAAATTAAAAGCAGCAAGGGTAAAACAACAAATAATATACAAGGGAATCCCCATAAGGTTAACAGCTGATCTTTCAGCAGAAACTCTGCAAGGAGAAGGAAGTGGCAGGACATATTTAAAGTGATGAAAGGGAAAAAACTACAACCAAGATTACTTTACCCAGAAAGGATCTCATTCAGGTTCAACAGAGAAATTAAAACCTTTACAGATGAGCAAAGGCTAAGAGAATCCAGCACCACCAAACCAGCTTTACAACAAATGCTAAAGGAAATTCTCTAGGCAGGAAGCACAAGAGAAGGAAAAGACCTAAAAAAACAATCCCCAAACAATTAAGAAAATAGTAATAGGAACATACATATCGATAATTACCTTAAAGGTAAATGGATTAAATGCTCTGGTCAAAACACATGGACTGGCTGAATGGATACAAAAACAAGACCCATCTATATGCTGTCTGCAAAAGACCCACTTCAGACCTAGGGACACATACAGACTGAAAGTGAGGGGATGGAAAAAGATATTCCATGCAAATGGAAGTCAAAAGAAAGCTGGAGTAGGAATTCTCATATCAGACAAAATAGACTTTAAAATAAAGACTATTACAAGAGACAAAGAAGAACGCTACGTAATGATCAAGGGATCAATCCAAGAAGAAGATATAACAATTGTAAATATTTTTGCACCCAACATAGGAGCACCTCAAAACATAAGACAAATGCTAACAGCCATAAAAGGGGAAATCAACAGTAACACAATCATTGTATGGGATTTTAACACCCCACTTTCACCAATGGACAATTCATCCAAAATGAAAATAAATAAGGAAACACAAGCTTTAAATGATACATTACATTAGTCGGACTTAATTGATATTTATAGGACATTCCATGCAAAAACAACAGGATACACTTTCTTCTCAAGTGATCATGGAACATTCTCCAGAATAGATCATATCTTGGGTCACAAATCAAGCTTTAGTAAATTTAAGAAAACTGAAATCATATCAAGTATCTTTTCTGATCACAATGCTTTGAGACTAGATATCAATTACAGGAAAAAAACTGTAAAAATACAAACACATGGAGGCTAAACAATATGCTACTAAATAACCAAGAGATCACTGAAGAAATCAAAGAGGAAATCAAAGGACACCTAGAAACAAATGACCATGAAAACACGACGACCCAAAACCTACGGGATGCAGCAAAAGCAGTTTTAAGAAGGAAGTTTTTGGCAATAAAATCCTACCTCAGGAAACAAGAAAAATCTCAAATAAACAACCTAACCTTACACCTAAAGCAATTAAAGAAAGAAGAAGAAGAAAAAAAAAAACCCAAAGTTAGCAGAACAAAAGAAATCATAAAGATCAGATCAGAAATAAATGAAAAAGAAATGAAGGAAACAATAGCAAAGATCAATAAAACTAAAAGCTAGTTCTTTGAGAAGGTAAACAAAATTGATAAACCATTAGCCAGACTCATCAAGAAAAAAGGGAGAAGACTCAAATCAACAGAATTAGAAATGAAAAAGGGGAAGGAACAACTGACACTGCAGAAATACAAAGGATCATGAGAGATTATTACAAGCAACTATATGCCAATAGAACGGAAAATCTGGAAGAAATGGGCAAATTCTTAGAAAAGCACAACCTTCTGAGACTGAACCAGGAAGAAATAGAAAATATAAACAAATCAATCACAAGCACTGAAATTGAAAGTGTGATTAAAATCTTCAAACAAACACAAGCCCAGAGCCAGATGGCTTCACAGGCGAATTCTATCAAACATTTAGAGAAGAGCTAACACCTATCCTTCTCAAACTCTTCCAAAATATAGCAGAGGGAGGAACATTCCCTAGCTCATTCTAGGAGACCACCATCACCCTGATACCAAAATCAGACAAAGATGTTACAAAGAAAGAAAAGTACATGCAAATATCACTGATGAACATAGATGCAAAAATCCTCAACAAAATATGAGCAAACAGAATCCAACAGCACATTAAAAGGATCAAGTGGGGTTTATCCTAGGAATGCAAGGATTCTTCAATATATGCAACCAATCAATGTGACACACCATATTAACAAATTGAAGAATAAAAACCATATGATAATCTCAATAGATGCAGAAAAAGCTTTTGACAAATTTCAACACCCATTTAAGAAAAAAACTCTCCAGAAAGTAGGCATAGAGGGAACCTACCTCAACATAACAAAGGCCATATGTGAAAAAACCATATCCAATGTCATTCTCAATGTGAAAAACTGAAACCATTTCCTATAAGATTAGCAAGACAACAAGATTGCCCACTCTCACCACTATTTTTCAACATAGTTTTGGAAGTTTTAGCCACAGCAATCAGAGAAGAAAAAGAAATAAAAGGAATCCAAATCAGAAAAGAAGAAGTAAAACTGTCACTCTTTGCAGATGACATGATACTATACATACAGAATCCTAAGGATGCTACCAGAAAACTACTAGACCTAATCAATGAATTTGGTAAAGTTGCAGGATACAAAATTAATGGACAGAAATCTCTTGCATTCCTATACACTAATGATGGAAAATCTGAAAGAGAAATTAAGGAACCACTCCCACTTACCACAGCAACAAAAAGAATAAAATAACTAGGGATAAACCTACCTAAGGAGACAAAAGATCTGCATGCAGAAAACTATAAGACACTGATGAAAGAAATTAAAGACTATACAAACAGATGGAGAGGTATACAATGTTCTTGGACAGGAAGAATCAACATGGTGAAAATGTCTGTACTACCCAAAGCAATCTACAGATTCAGTGAAATCTCTATCAAACTACCAATGGCATTTTTCACAGAACTAGAACAAAAAATTTCACAATTTGTATGGAAACAAAAAAGACCCCGAATAGCCAAAGCAATCTTGAGAAAGAAATACAGAGCTGGAGGAATCAGACTCCCTGACTTCAGACTATACTACAGTAATCTACAGTAGTATAGTAGATATACAATAGCCAGTAAAGCTACAGTAATCAAGACAATATGGTACTGGCACAAAAACAGAAATATAGATCAATGGAACAGGATAGAAAGCCCAGAGATAAACCCATGCACATATGGTCACCTTATCTTTGATACAGGAGGCAAGAATATAGAATAGAGAAAAGACAGCCTCTTCAATTAGTGGTGCTGGGAAAACTGGACAGCTACATGTAAAAGAATGAAATTAGAACACTTCCTAACACCATACACAAAAATAAACTCAAAATGGATTAAAAACCTAAATGTTAGGCCAGACACTATAAAACTCTTAGAGGAAAACATAGGCAGAACACCCTATAACATAAAGCACAGCAAGATCCTTTTGACCCACCTCCTAGAGAAATGGAAATAAAAACAAAAATAAACAAGTGTGACCTAATGGAACTTAAAGCTTTTGTATAGCAAAGAAAACCATAAACAAGAAGAAAAGACAACAGTCAGAATGGGAGAAAATATTGACAAATGAAGCAACTGACAAAGGATTAATCTCCAAAATTTACAGGCAGTTCATGCAGCTCAATATCAAAAAATTTAAAAAAAAAAACCAATCCAAAAATGGGCAGAAGACCTAAATAGACATTTCCCCAAAGAAGATATACAGATTGCCAACAAACACATGAAAAGATGCTCAACATCACTAATCCTTAGAGAAATGCAAATCAAAACTACAATGAGTTATCACCTTACACTGGTCAGAATGGCCATCATCAAAAAGTCTACAAACAATAAATGCTGGAGAGGGTGGGGAGAAAAGGGAATCCTCTTGCACTATTGGTGGGAATGTAAATTGATACAGCCATTATGGAGAACAGTATGGAGGTTCCTTGAAAAACTAAAAATAGAACTACCATATGACCCAGCAATCCCACTATTGGGCAATAGTGAGCAAACCATAATTCAAAAAGAGTCATGTACCACAATGTTCATTGCAGTACTATTTACAATAGCCAGGACATGGTAGCAACCTAAGTGTCCATCGACAGATGCATGGATAAAGAAGATGTGGCACATATATACAATGGAATATTACTCAGCCATAGAAAGAAACAAAATTTATTTATTTGTAGTGATGTGGATGGACCTAGAGCCTGTCATACAGAGTGAAGTAACTCAGAAAGAGAAAAACAAATACCATATGCTAACACATACATTTGGAATCTGAAAAAAAAAAAAGTTTCTGATGAACCTAGGGGCAGGACAAGAATAAAGACGCAGACGTAGTAAGTGGACTTGAGGACATGGGGAGAGGGAAGGGTAAGGTAGGACGAAGTGAGAGAGTAGCATTGACATATATATACTACCAAATGGAAAACAGATAGCTAGTGGGAGGCAGCTGCATAGCACAGGGAGATCAGCTCGGTGCTGTGTGACCACCTAGAGCGGTAGGATAGGGAGGGTGGGAGGTAAATGCAATAGGGAGGTGATATGGGGATATATGTTTACATATAGCTGATTCCATGTTATACAGCAGAAATTAACACACCATTTTAGAGTAACTATATCCAATAAAGATGTTTAAAAAAAATAACCACGATGAGATATTACCTCACACCTGTCAGAATGGCTATCATTAAAATGAACACAAATAACAAATGTTTGTGAGGATGTGGAGAAAAGGGAATCCACGTATACTGTTGGTGGGAACGTAAATGGTGCAACCACTGTGAAACAGTATGGAGGTTTCTCAATAAACTAAAAATAGAACTACCATATGTCCCAGCAATTCCACTCCTGGGTATATATGTGAAAACAAAAAAGAAAACTCTAATTTGAAAAGATACATGAACCCTACTGTTCACAGTAGGTTTATTTACAACTGACAAGATATGGAAGCAATCTAAGTGTCCATGAACAGATGAGTAGATAAAGAAGATGTGGTGTATATATAACATAAACAGACACACACACACAATGGAATAACACTCAACCATAAAAAAGAATGCAATTTTGTCATTTGCAAAAACATGGATGGACTTGGAGGGTGTTATGCTTAGTGAAATAAGTCAGACAGGTTAGGACAAATACTGTATGACATCACTTACACGTGGAATCTAAAATATAGAGCAAACTAGTGAATACAACAAAAAAAGAAGCAGACTCACAGGTACAGACAACAAACTAGTGGTTACCAGTGGGGAGGTGGTGGAGGGACAATATACGGGTCGGGAAGTAGGAGGTACAAATTACTGGGTGTAAGACAGGCTCAAGGATGCATTGTACTAAATGGGGAATATAGCCAATATTTTGTAATAACTATAAATGGAATGTAACCTCTAAAGTTGTATTGACATTTTTTTAAATTAAAAAATATAGATCAGTTAAGATGACCAGGATGAACCTTCCTCTCCCAAACCACCAAAAGACGGGAAGAAAAAGTAACCGTTGATAGTCAAACATTTGGCAGTATTTACTAAAGCTGAACATTTCACATACCATGTGGCCCCCAAAGTCTACTCCTAGTTGTATACCCAGAAGTAATTAATTTTAATTTTTCCAAAGGCACATACAATGTTCATAGCAGTATTGCTTATAATAGTCCCAAACTGGAAAATATGCCAACAGCTACCAAAAGTAAAATAGGTAAATAAACCATGACATGCTTATGTAGTGGAATACAACACAGCAATGAGAATGAATGAGCTACAAGGACTCATAAAATTATAAATAAGTTTCACAAATTGATTAAAGAAAGCCATACACAAAAAAAGTACATACTTTAGCATTCTGTTTATATTAGGTTTATAAACAGGCAGAACTAATCAAGGATGAATGAAGTCAGAAAGCTTTTGTTCTTGGAGGGTTAGTGACTAGGGATTCTAGGATGTTGATATTGTTCTGTTTGGTTAAGGTGTGTTTACATTGTGAAAAATCCCATCAGGATGTACCCTTATGACTTGTACACTTTTCTGTATGTATGTCATATTTCACAGAAGTTAAAACAATCTGGGATTGGTGAGATTTGATTTTAACCCTTCCAGATTCCCTGAATTCACCCTGATTCCCACAGAAGGCATCTTCATATTAAATCCATTTTTACTCTGTTTATCAATAAGAGATGTAAGCTAAATGAATTCACTCAGTATTATTTAACATATTACACCTCTCACACATATGTATTTACATTTTAAAAAGAGAACTTCCAAGAAAGAACAGTGTCAAACACAAAAGTGTGAATCAAGTGAAAATCTTTTGACTTTCCTTGATATAGCATGTATGAGAAGACATAGTCTCGTTACATATAAATCTAGATCACACAAGTCAAAGTTAACAGTAAGAAACAGGGAAGGAAAGCTATTGAGGTTAGAGAAAAAGCTAAGAGTATCTATGCTCAATCTATAACAAACATCCCTTGAACTTTTAGTTTGTATCAAGCACTGAAATGTACTGGGGTTTCAATAGACAAAACAATGTACTCTCATAGAAGTTTACAATCTGGTAGTAAACAGAATTAATTTTTAAAACAGGGAAAGTACTAATGTAATTATAGGAGATACACAAGTTTACACACTTCTGTCACTTTCTGACTGTGTGAAGTTCAGCAAGTTATTTAACCTCTGTGCTTATGTTTCCTCCTATATAAAAAGGAATTAATTGCACCTACCTCATAGAAATGTCATGAAGATGAGATGAGTTAATATTCATAAAGTGCTTAAAACAAGGCTTGGCACATTGACATTTACACAGAACATTTCATCAGTCGAAAATATACAGTTTAACATTTTGGAAATTGGACTCTTAGAATCAGTGGTGTCTTATACTCACTTACCTAAGGTGTGAGAGTTGGCATTGTTTTGGATCTGGCTGTCTATTTTTGTAGCTTGATTTCATGTCCATCTGAGGAAGAAATAAAAGTTTTGATTGTATCAGAAAACCTTAATTTGAAACCTTCTGGTAACATCAGTAAAGTGCCTATGCAAATCTTCCAATGAAGGAGAAACTTGGAGCAAACTTGTAGAAGAAAGCCAGTGATTTGGAGTTTGGAGCAAACTTTTATGAAGCACTGCACCGCCAATGCTTCTGATGCCTTAAAAGAGAATATCATGTGGAATTGACCAATATCACATGGATATTGACATCTCTGAATTGAAAAGGAATTGCAAGTTGAATTCTGAATGTGAGTATTTTAGGAATATATCTATTTCATTTCAAAAAAATTTTTATATATGTACAAGAGGAATATATGGTAAAAAAATAGGTCTATTTCTGAAAGAGCTCTTTCAATAAAAGAAAAAGAAAAATTCTGAATTCTATGAAACATTGTGTCATAGTTTAATTAGCATCATATTTTCAAGTGATACCACATAAAATAAAATGTATCTTACCATCAGCAGTGTCTCAGTTTCAATGAAATATGGTAGGTATTTGTTAAGTAAATGAAATATTGGAATGAGAACATAAAAGGGAAAATGGACCTTCTTAAGGATGAGTTAGTCTTTGAGATAAGATCTGAAGAAGGGGTAGGTGTTGAGGGGGTGGACAGGAGGAAGAGTGTCCTAGGCAGAGGGAACAGTATGTGCAAAGATACTATGGCCAGAGGGAACATGGCACTCAGAAAGGATTAACTAAGAAGACAGTGGTCACATCACAACCCCATTTCAACCCATTTTCAAGATTTAGTTTCCTTTCAGTTGAAAGCAGACTCTTCTTTTACGCATATTGAAAATATATCCAATTTCCAGAACTCTGATCCTGGTTTGGAAATTAATATCTTTCCTTTGTGTCACATCTCATTTTTATTTTTAATTGAAAGGGGAAATCTACACTCGTTGGCAAGAAAGATAATTTATCTGTTTTAATGTCTGAACATAAGAGTTTATTATATGATTTTGTAATGATAGCTTTTACAAAATTGAATATTATTTGATTATGACAAATAATGTAATGAATCCAACTACAAAATAAGAAAACTGATTGAATCACTGTACAACACAAGTTAAATCATAATGAAATAATTTGAGCTTAATTTGAGTGTAATAACCCATTTCATCTTCACATTTTTCTTTCTTTTTAATATAGTGAGCTAATTACCTATTTAAAACCTTTATATAATAATATTTATAAGGGCTAGAAAAGTATTCTGCTCTATGAACTCCAAAACCACTTATGATAGAAATATATATTTAGGAGAAATAAAATAAATTGTGGATGAGGAATTATTTTAATGTGTTTCACTACAATGTTAAAGAGGGTAGTGTTTATTCTTTCTATTTTCAGATTTCTGAGCCATCATTTTAATAATTTTTATTTTAATAATTTTTTATCTTATGTTCTTCCTTTTTCCTTCTTAATTTCGCTAGTGATTTTAAAAGTAAATAGCTTATTTTAATTATCCTAGACTTTTCATTTGCAATTTTAAAACACAGATCAGTCTCCAATTATATTATCACAAGTTACAGTAGTGGTTGATTTCTCCTTGTTATAAGATGAGGACATTTTATTATATTTCACTGCTGCCTTTCTAACTTTTGAACTTTGGTTCATATTAACTAGTATTTTCACCCAGATTACTTTTTTCCACTGGTAAAATTTTTTCCCCAGAACTACTTTACCTTTATCATAAAGTTCTATTAGAATTCTCATTACAAACTTGACCTTCTTCAGTCTTTTGACTTTTCAAACAAACAAAACATAAAGATGATAACAGATAATGCATAACTAGACTACCAAGCATTTTCTAATTTTTTGCAGTATTCCATGGTGAAAAAAAATGACTACTTATTTCAAACCATTTGTCTTTATCATGCTTTCCATTATCTTGTTCCAGATCTGATTAGCCTGTTGGTACTGCTCATAGAGACCTTTGGGATTTATTTGTGGTACTTTTTAGTAAAACACAAGAAAAGATAGCAAAAGGAGTAAATAACAATTGATAGTTTTGATGTCAACAAGAATTTAAATCACAGACTATATTTTGTTTTAATAACATATATTTTATCATGGAAAAGATCAACTTCAAGAAAGTTGGTCAGGCAGGTTTTGTCCTAAATAACTTCAGTAATTAAAATAAATCAAAAATTTGTAGATGTAATGTCATCATCCTGCCAATTGGCAAGGCTCACCAAAAAGAAATCTGAACTTGAGGACATTCGACGAAGTTTTGGTTCCATGAGCCCTCATCACCTCACCAGTGTTGTTGTAATATTTCCTATGTTGAATATAGATTCACTTTATACCAATCTCACTTAAGAAAGATCAACTATGTTCTTTTTGGCTTTCTTTCTGTCACCTTTAATAAGGTGCTTTTTCTTAACTAACCAATATGGAACTATCCTAATAGCCAAAGACCCCTGATTATTCTTATTAATTTTATTTCAGAGAATGTATTTTCCTCTTCAAGAATAAGTTTTAACACTTGATTTTTATTTTGGAATTATATTTGCTTTGGAATTATATCCTTTTATAGCCTAACCTTCCTATTCTTTATTTTGGTTTATTTCTGGTTCAACTGCAATGTGCTTTTCATCAACTTTTTCCATTGAGTAACATAGTGACAAACTTTCTAAGCTCATATATTTATAAGGTTATATTTCAATTAATTTCTCATGTGATTTAAAACTTAGAGTACACAATTTTGAGGCACACCATTTTCTTCACCAACAATTGTGTACACATTGCCAAATCTTCTGGAGTTTTTGTTAGAGGAGGCATTTGAGGTCAATTTGATCTGTGATTTCCATTAAGGCAAATTTTCATTTCATTCTGGTGTCTATAGGATGTTTTTCTATGCATTAAATTAAAAATATTTAACCAGGGTAACACTTCTCCAGGATTGTAAAAAGTTAGGTTAACTCAAGAGCTCTGTGTGCTGTACTGTTTATTTATATCATTAATCTATGACACTGAAATATAGCTACCCTCTTACTAGTCTCCCTGCCTCGCTAGGCTTTATCTCCTGAGCCACATTGACAGTGTCATTTTTGTGCTGTATCTCAAGTATGCTGCACAGTACTTGATATAACATAGCTCTGAATAAATATTTGTTAAGGGCATGAGTAAGCAAGTACATGAAATCCCCCTTCAAATTCCAGAAAACTACAAAATTCCTCTAACTTAACTTCAGTGCAAGTCAACAGGTAAACATAAGTAGGAATGAGAATTAAATTAATTTTTTTTAATTTGAGAAAAATTAAAATACTGTGACAATACTAAAATATTGTGCCAAATAACACATTGAATATCAACTATTATAATTGAATTCCATTTACCTGTGTTGCATCTGTTGATTCTTTCATGGATGTTAACTTCATTATGTGGTTGGCGATTTTTGATGGTATGATTATTTCCAGAGGGCATTGTCTTTCCTAGGAGTACCCTGTTTTTTAGATGTAAGCATACACATGATTTCTAAGTTTGCCTCTGAGACGGGCAAATTTTACTCTCAAAACACTGAGAATAAAAATTCTAATCTCCTAGCTGTATGTGGGCGGACTTGGGTTCCAATTTCTCCCAGGTCACTCTCCGCACCCCCAGAGCTGTGGGCAGATGGAAAATTTCCATGCCATATTTCAGGAGAATAAGCAGAGTATGCCTCCTGTTTCCTGAGTTTATATGGAGGCTTCATGCCTTTCAAGACATGAAGGGCCTCTTCTTGCAACCTTATTTGGGCATCAAAATCCATGATCCAACCCCATAAATTTTAAATCTATGTTGGAAAAGCCTAGGCCTGTCTTGACTTCAACACTGCATTGACTTTGTATTCTTGGTACATTAATAGCATCTGACAAATTTCATTTATTTTTTCTTTGAGCTCGGCTGTATAATATTTAATAGCTTTCATTTACACAGCATTCTGATGTATTTTGAACAGAAGTTCACTATTGATTAGAATATTCATCTTTATATTTCCAGTGCCTTCTCAAGTCTGTGGGCCATAGTTGCTCCTAAATTGTCCTCTGGATTAATTATTTAATACGTGAATAAGGCAGATGTGAATGTCCTAAGAGCGGATGTTCATTCGAAGAATGAAGAATAAACATCAAAAAGTCCTATCTTGGGCTTCCCTGGTGGCGCAGTGGTTGAGAGTCCGCCTTCCGACACAGGGGACGCGGGTTCGTGCCCCAGTCCAGGAGGATCCCACATGCCGCGGAGCGGCTTGGCCCGTGAGCCATGGCCTTTGGGCCTGCGCATCCGGAGCCTGTGCTCCGCAATGGGAGAGGCCACAACAGTGAGAGGCCCACGTACCGCAAAAAAAAAAAAAAAAAAAAAAAAAAAAGGCCTATCTTATATGATCGGGGAAAAAAATAATAGGAAGGAATTGTGGGAAATATGGGAGTATTAAAAAAAAAGAAGACAGCTGAGCACTAAGGAATAATTTCTGTGATTTGCAAAATTTGCCTGAGTCCTGACTTCTATGAGGAAATAAAACAAAAATCACCTTTATGACCCTAGGACCCTAGTTTTGCTATGTTGACATTTTACTTATTTTATTATATTAAATTTCTGTAGCTCTTCATGAAATACACACTATAAAAATTCTGCCAAAAACGAAGGAAGATGTCATTAAAATAAATAATGAAAAACACCATCTAATGCAAATTTCTGGTAGAAAATTCCTTTCCATGATACCCACAGCTTGACAAATTTGGATCACACTGCAGATGTATAATTTTTGGGGCAATAATGCCAGTTTTCTCCCAAACAGAAACTATGTGTTTACCACTTTCCAGATGTACAACTCCCTCTGGTTAATTCTTACAAAAATGGTTTTCATTGTTCCAAAAAAAAAAAAAATTTGAACAAGTTTCTTTGTGTCTTTATTGTTTCACTTGATAAAAGACAGTTTATCTACCCAGCATACGGATTGCCTTGTCAGAGTACCTTGTGGCAGCCTAGCTTTCTTTTATCTGCATTTGCTAAATTTAATATGAATGCTAGGATAATCCTTGCTAGGAAAGTGGATTATAAAGATAAAAGAAAGAAGCACTAAGTTCATTCCCCAACCAGCTCCAAATGTGCCTTTATGCCTATAATATCCCATAAACACCAGGGCAATTGCGCCAGCTGCTCTTGACTCTCAGAGAGCATGATATTTCCTCTCATTCTGGCACCAGCCACCGCCCCAAAGGAAAGAAACTCACAAGCCAGAAGTAGACAGGCGGAGCTTTCGCCAGAGCTATAGACAAATCTAGGACCTGATAGCTCTCTGCTGACAGTGAATTCCTATAAAAATAAAAAAGTAGAATATAAAAAGACACTATCTAGACATAAAAACAGGCTTTTGGATATTTTTCATTATATTCTTCTGATATTTCAAAAGTGTGATATCTGGGACTCTTGGCAAAGATGCATTAAATGTGATTGAGGCAAAGAAAAAGATTTAACTCTCTGAACGGACTGGTTAATAGATAGATAGCTTACTCACTTCCACCAGTACGGCCCATTTCTTTTGTGTTATTACATTTTGTAGAGCTAAAAACAATGTATTGGCTTATGTTAAAGCCAGAAACATACAGGTACCATAAAATATGAGGTACACATCCTCCTTTATTTAATGGTTTTGTTTCATTCTATCAAATGGTGAGATTGGACCTTTTCTTAGTCTTAAAACAAACACAAAACAAAAATATACTCCCAAGAAAGACTGGGAAATGCTGTCCTGAGCATCATTATACCAACACTCAAACACTGGCCACAAATTACTATGGCACTGTCTGATATTGAAAAAAAAAAAACAAACAAAAACAGGAGTACATCATCCCAATCTTGATGAGATACTAGATGATGATTGCCCAAGGGGTGTCTATATATTATAGCAATACTTCATCTTTTCATACATATTCCATTCAACTCTTTACTAAATTCCCATCACACTCCCACCTTGTTCTACGGTGGAAAGAATGAGCATGACTATGTGCCTGAATATCCTCAACGATGGAATCTCCATCCAATACAATAAGAACACATATTTCCACCTATCAACCTCTCTAAAACAGACAGAAGAAGCTCCAGGAAAATTCTCAGGAGAAAACCTAGATTCAAATCTTAGCACTGACACTTATGAGATTTGATGCTTGTTATTTAATATTTTTGACCTTTGTTTCTTCATCTGGAAAAGGAGTACAATACCCTCTGTCATTTCTTCCTTCGCTTTTTTTTTTTTTTTTTTTTGGTCTCAGTAGGGTGAGATAATGTGTGTGAAAACCTTTTGGAGATTGTTTACAGAAGTGAGATTTTCCTATTTTTGGAAGGTTTACATATGGCATATACAGCTGACACTTAGAACTTCCTATGTGCCAGATACTGTTTTAAGTAAGTTAAGTATTAAACTTATTTAACGCTCACAACAACCATTCGGTAGAGATGATTTTTTATCCCCATTTGACAGATCAGTAAACTGAGACACTGAGAGACCAAGTAGCTCATCCATGTTGTTAATCCTTCTGCTATTCTGAAGTTTTATGGATGCCACTGATTGAACTGGTACCATTCTTATGCTATGACAAGAGTACACTCGTGTCTAAACTGGTTTAGCTATACCATTCTGAGATGTAGTACAAAAATATAGTACAAGCAAATCCTAAGATACATTTAGAATGGAGACACCACATGGGAACAATGGAGTCTAACCATGCAGGGACAAAGGTTAATTATAGTGACCTGCTCCTGAATGGCCCATAACTGCATATGATTAGACCCTTTCATCATCATCATTTTGTTAGCATTATTATCAGAGTCCATATAGGCAACAATAGGAATAAAGCGTACAAAGAAGAATTTGGAAAAACCTACTCTACTACATCTTATTGGTGAGAGTAGGATAAGATAAAAATGCTACTACATAAATTGTCTGAGCAGGGGAAGGCTGGAAATAGGAAGAAATAAGTGTTATTAAATTGCTCATATAGTCTGGAAAGAGGGCTTAAAAACGCATTAGAGTCATTCTATCCATTATGTACTGTTTGACGAGATACCGAGTCCTTAGGAGCCGACAATAAATAGTAATGGCACCAACAGCACTCTTATGGGAAAGGCAGAAATCTGGATGCATTCATGGGGTATATCACGGGGTATAGGTTTCTCCCTTGGGCTATTTTCTCTTTTTATCAGACTCTTTTTCTTAGAGGCTCTATTGTTGTTTTTCACTTAACAGTTACTTAATTACAAAACACTGGTTTTCAGGATTTATGTCAGTTTCCAAAGGAACGGATGACTATTTTTTTTGGGGGGGTGATGCTTAGATACCCCATCTGTTATCTATTGCTGAATAACAAATGGCACCAAAGCTTAATGGCTTAAAAGAACAACTTTAATATCTCACAGTTTCTGTGGGTTGGGAATCTGGGTATACTTAGCTGGGGACCTGTGGCTCAAGGCTTCTCACAAGATTGTAATCAAGGTGTTAGCCAGGGCTTCACTCATTTCAAGGCTCAACTAGGGCAAGATCTGCATTCAAGTTCACTCCCACGGTTGTTGGCAGGATTTACTTCTTCGTGGGCTGTTGGGCTGAGAGCCTTAGCTCCTTGCTCGCTACCAGCTACCAGCTGCCTTCAGTTCCTTGACACATGACCTCTTCCTATTGCAGCTCCAACATGACAGCCAGCTTTCCAGGAAACAGCTTGGATGTGTGGGTCTTCTAGATTTAGGCCTCCACTCATGAGATATAGGGGCAAGGTAGTTTAAGGTATTGGTAAAATAAGAGGTTAAGGGAAATACAGTGGCAGACAATGGCTGAACTCCAGTGTAAGGAAGGCTTTTGGAAACCAGAAGGTCCGGGAACTGAGAGTCCACATGTTTGGTGACTCCTTCAGGTAAACACTGAAGTCATTATAATTGCTGGCAGTAGCTGGAGTGCACAGAAGGATTGTGAGAATCAAAGGAAAGGGTCAGAAATTTAAGACAGGGAAACAGTGTAACAGGGGAAGCAAAGAGACTCCCTGATCTCATTGGGGTTCTATAATACCTGGAGTGTGAGAGATTAAGCTGCCTCTGCTTGGTGAACTGAAAGAGAAGTGGTGACCTCTAGAGAGGGCCCGGGCTTTTGGTCAAGGAGGTGGAAGGTTATATTCACTGAGTTTGTTGTGGATATAGAGGAGTTTCTTTACCATAAAGTTGTAACTCCAGAATTTCCCAAATAAGTGGCCAACTTGATAAAAAATTATAGTAAATCTCTCTCCTTCCATGCTTTGTTCCCTCAGTAAATATGTGTATGTATCTCATATGCCCCAGTAAAGTCTCCATGTACTCCTTTTAACTTCAGGCTTTGCTTTCTGGGGAATCCAATCTATGATGAAAGGAAATGGAAACCTACATTTTTATCCAAAAGGTAAATATATGTGTGTGTGCATATGCGTGCACACACACACACACATTATATATATATATAAATATTTGTGTATATAACATGTCAGTAAGTACTAACAAATGCTTATCAAGCTAAAAAGATTTAAGATATGAATTATCCTGTTTCTAGTAATCACCACCACTACCACCATCCTCATCAGTCTCTCCTTCTGAGACCCTCCAGAAGTTAACAGTTCATACAATTTAATTCTGGGGTGCTAGCAAGTGAAGCCAAGGCCAGACTGAAGATGGAAATGAGAATGTTCATATTCACACAATCGACACTGATTCATTAAGGTGATGAAATGTTTCTTTCCTTTTAAATGTGTATGTTCTGTTCAGAAGTTCCCAAGGTTACTAGAAGTCTTTTAAGGTATCACAGTATTCTCTAACTAAAAATTGGGAAATTTTTTTTAGTAATGAATATATAACAATAAGTAGATAATTTATAATCAGAGAAAAAATTGAGCTCAGAGTATGTATTAGTTTCCCAGGGCTGCTGTAAAAAAATTCCACAAACTGGGCTGCTTATAACAACAACAAAAAATGTCCTCTCTCACAGTTCTGGAAGGAAGGAGTCTTTTCCAAGTAATGTCACATGCACAGGTAACAGCGGGTAGGACTTCAACATAGCCATTTTAGGGAACGAAATTCAACTCACTACCAAGTATTATCAAATAATTCTTGGGATTTCAACACCAATTTCCACAAAGCAAAGCATGTACTAAAAGAAGAGGTGAGGTAATGTAATAAACCTTGGATATTTTTTATTCAGGTATACTGTCAAATCTCATGACCTTGGAGCAGTCACTTAAAAAAAGTTATTTCCTCAACCCCAATTAAGCTGGTTCTTTTTCATGATGTTGCCCAGCTTTGAACTGTGATGTATACTCCCTTTTCAGAAAGTGATGTACAGTTAATGACTGAATGCATATGGACGAATTTAGATTAGACATATCCTTAGTCGTGGTGATGTTTTTGCTTCGCACTGCCGTTCACACTTCTAGGGTTGAAAACACTGTAGGGGGCTGAGCAACCAAGGAAAACAGAGAAAAGGAGCAATACATCAGAGTTGTTTTCCTGCTTCAAATGACTTGATTCTGAGCTTTCCCACCAGCTCAAGGTCCTCAGAAGTAGAATGCTTAGCATCCAAACAACTTGCAGATGCACACTGTGAAACAATATGCAAACGCCTCCCTACCATAAACATCACTGGGAAGAAAGAAAAGGGAGTTTTTCCATATTGGCAAGTGACTTTGTACAAAGGAAGTGTGAAGGCAAAGACATTTTTTTCCCCCTGGCCTTCATCACTGCATATGTATGCTCTCATGTAGACTGGCTCTCAGGTCTTAAATATAAGACCCTCTGAGTAGAGCTGCTAAATACACAAAGTACAAAAGGCGAGGTGCATTTAAAATCTTTTTATGTGGTCAATATAAGTTTATGTGGTCATATTAGTTGATTGTAAAAATAAAAAATGAAGCTACCACTTTTCATTATTTTTAAAATAATCTGTGAGCAATAATTCCTGAGGAAATATGAATACGGGCTTAGTTCATCTACTCTACAAAAAAAGTAAAGCCCCAATTTTGGAGGTCCTCATCCTTAACCCTGTTTTTCCTCTTTAATAATAACTTTTTCCTACTTTCTTTAATAATGATTTATTTTTCTTTTTGAAATTTTGACCTAATTTCAGTGTCATGAGGCTATCCTTAGGACTTAATATGTGACTATGTGAGTCAAATCCTGCTGTGTTTTTCTTTACCACATTTTCATCACCATAGTCTTTCTCCAGACCTCAGTTAATTCACAAATGGATCAGACACAGGCATTTTCTCACAGGCGTCCTTAACCCCACTTCTTCCATTTCAGTCCATTTTGTCAGACAGCATTGTCACAAACTATGCAATTAAGTCATACTGAACTTTATGCTATTTCTCAACTGACTTTCGTCTTCCAGTACACAAGACAAGACTCATTCTCCCATTGGCTTTAAATCCTACCACAGTACCTCAACACTCTTCCTAAGGAATTAATTATTTTTGGTGCATGCATGTTTAGCTGCAAGAACACTTATTTGTTCCTCAATGGTACTGTCAGGAACACTTTCCTCAAACAATTTCTGAACCTGAAAATGAAAACCCTTTCAAGATCATTCCTCTGTATACAACTTTGTTTGTATGATCTTAGCTTTGGTTTCTTTACTGTAAAATGAATAATTATTCCATCTATGAGTTTATGTCTTTTGTGGTCTTTTAAACTTGGCACAAGCTTTATTTGCTAAATGCTATTTTAAATTAATTTTATGAAAACTCAGTAAGAAATTCTATTCTGTATAAAGAATATACTGCTTCATCTCATAATTTATAATCGGCCTCAAATCTTTCAAGTAAAAAAGAATATAAAAATACATGTAATAGGGCTTCCCTGGTGATGCAATGGTTGAGAGTCCACCTGCCGATGCAGGGGACGTGGGTTTGTGCCCCGGTCCAGGAATATCCCATGTGCCGTGGAGCGGCTGGGCCCATGAGCCATGGCCGCTGAGCCTGCGCATCCAGAGCCTGTGCTCCGCAACGGGAGAGGCCACAACAGTGAAAGGCCCACATACCGCAAAAAAAAAAAAAAAAATACATGTAATAAATAAAAATATAGACTTTTCCAAAAACAAATGTCTTGAGTACCTTTGCATAAGTTCTGTGTGCTCAGTTGCCACTGGCGTGTTTCTAAGGGGAAACTATTCAATTTAAATTTCAAATTAAAACAAGTCAGTGATTTTTGCTAGTAATAATCGATGAGTGATGGACTATTTTATTTTTAAAGAGCCAAAAGGAGAATAATCATCTGATTAGAGAGCATCTTGACAAGAATGTTGGTGGTATACTGCAATGTGCAAAAAAAGAAAACCTAGACAATTAGTTTTTCTTTTCCTTTCATGGCTATGTGATAAAGATAAATCAGGCAATCTTAGCCCAGAGGACACAAGGGAAAAGGTCCTGATCTTTTGGCTGATGAGGAGCTGTATAAGGCTAAAAATATAACAAATAAATTAAAATTCAGTGGAGACTATACATTATTATCATAATGGTTTGAATAAATACTTAAAATACATATGCGTGATACAGAGACCTTTTCAGCAGCTGAATGCAAAATGATATTTTTACTTCAAGGTAACCTAAGACTAGAAAGCCAGTCCAAAGATGAATTAGTGTTAATATAGGATTAAGGGTGATAAATATCCAATTCATACTGGGAATATGAATCAGGTCTGATTAAAGCTAATAAAAAAGAAGTAACAGGGCTTCCCTGGTGGCGCAGTGGTTGAGAGTCTGCCTGCTGATGCAGGGGACACGGGTTCGTGCCCCGGTCTGGGAGGATCCCATGTGCCGCGGAGCGGCTGGGCCCGTGAGCCATGGCCGCTGAGCCTGCGCGTCCGGAGCCTGTGCTCCGCAACGGGAGAGGCCACAGCAGTGAGAGGCCTGCATACCACAAAAAAAAAAAAAAAAAAAGGAACAAAAGTATTCAATTTCAGATATTTGCTAAAAAGATAAGAGCTCCTGCTATATAAGAATTAGCTACTTAGATTGTAACATTGCTTAGGTTCAATTATTTAATTAAAATATTAACTTTCAAATAATAAAGAGTGGGTGATTTATTAATTTGCATCTCAGCTATATCTCTAATTAACTCATTTTATTATTCAGATAGTGTATTACTGACCATCCAAGATAGTAAACTTCAGTTTATTCATGCATTCAAAAAATCAGATTTCCGGGGAAGATGGCAGAAGAGTAAGACACGGAGATCACCTTCCTCCCCACAGATACACCAGAAATATAGCTACACGTGGAACAACTCCTACAGAACACCTACTGAACGCTGGCAGAAGACCTCAGACCTCCCAAAAGGCAAGAAACTCCCCACGTACTTGGGAAGAGCAAAGCAGAGAGATTCCCGCACAGAGGATCGGTGCCGACTGGCACTCACCAGCCCGAGAGGCTTGTCTGCTCGCCTGCCGGGGTGGGCGGCGCTGGAAGCTGAGGCTCGGACTTCGGTCAGAGCGCAGGGAGAGGACTGGGGCTGGCGGCGAGAACTCAGCCTGAAGGGGGCTAATGCGCCACAGCTAGCCAGGAGGGAGTCCGGGGAAAAGTCTGGAGCTGCTGAAGAGGCAAGAGACTATTTCTTCCCTCTTGGTTTCCTGGTGCGCGAGAAGAGGGGATTAAGAGCACTGCTTAAAGGAGCCCCACAGACGGGCGCAAGCCGCGGGTGAAAGCACAGAGCCCAGAGACGGGCGTGGGACGCTGGGGCTGCTGCTGCCGCCGCCAAGAGGCCTGTGTGCGAGCGCAGGTCACTGTCCACGCCGCCCTTCCGGGAGCCTGTGCAGCGCGTCACTGCCGGGATCCCGGGATCCAGAGACGGCTTCCCAGGGAGAACGCACGGCGCGCCTGGGGCTGGTGCA
Source organism: Mesoplodon bidens (assembly GCF_964165515.1). NCBI lineage: Eukaryota > Metazoa > Chordata > Mammalia > Artiodactyla > Ziphiidae > Mesoplodon > Mesoplodon bidens. The sequence continues at coordinate 133,612,282 of NC_138161.1, forward strand.
ACGTCAAGCCGGCCTCTGCCGCTGCAGGCTCGCCCCTCACACCGTGCCCCTCCCTCCCCCCCCACCCGGCCTAAGTGAGCCAGAGTCCCCGAAGCGGCTGCTCCTTTAACCATGTCCTGTCTGAGCGAAGAACAGACGCCATCCGGCGACCTACATGCAGAGGCGGGGCCAAATCCAAAGCTGAGACCCGGGAGCTGTGGTAACAAAGAAGAGAAAGGGAAATCTCTCCCAGCAGCCTCAGAAGCAGCGGATTAAAGCTCCACAGTCAACTTGATGTACCCTGCATCTGTGAAATACATGAATAGACAACAAATCATCCCAAATTGAGGAGCCAGGAGTCAGTGCTGTGCCTCTGAGGTGGGAGAGCCAACTTCAGGACACTGGTCCATAAGAGACCTCCCAGCTCCACATAATATCAAATGGCGAAAATCTCCCAGAGATCTCCATCTCAACGCCAGCACCCAGCTTCACTCAACGACCAGCAAGCTACAGTGCTGGACACCCTATGCCAAACAACTAGCAAGACAGGAACACAACACCACCCATTAGCAGAGAGGCTGCCTAAAATCATAATAAATCCACAGACACCCCAAAACACACCAGCAGACGTGGACCTGTCCACCAGAAAGACAAGATCCAGCCTCATCCACCAGAACACAGGCACTACTCCCCTCCACCAGGAAGCCTACACAACCCACTGAACCAACCTTAGCCACTGGGAACAGACACCAAAAACAACGGGAACTATGAACCTGCAGCCTGCAATAAGGAGACCCCAAACACAGTAAGATAAGCAAAATGAGAAGACAGAAAAACACACAGCAGGTGAAGGATCAAGATTATAAACCCACCACACCTAACAAATAAAGAGGAAATAAGCAGTCTACCTGAAAAAGAATTCAGAATAATGACAGTAAAGATGATCCAAAATCTTGGAAATAGAATAGACAAAATGCAAGAAACAGTTAAGAAGGACATAGAAGAACTAAAGATGAATCAAGCATCGATTAAAAACACAATAAATGAAATGAAAAATACTCTAGATGGGATCAATAGCAGAATAACTGAGGCAGAAGAACGGATAAGTGAGGTGGAAGATAAAATAGTGGAAATGACTGATGCAGAGCAAAATAAAGAAAAAAGAATGAAAAGAACAGAGGACAGTCTCAGAGACCTCTGGGACAACATTAAACGCACCAACATTCGAATTATAGGGGTTCCAGAAGAAGAAGAGAAAAAGAAAGGTACTGAGAAAATATTTGAAGAGATTATAGTTGAAAACTTCCTTAATATGGGAAAGGAAATAGTTAATCAAGTCCAGGAGGCACAGAGAGTCCCATACAGGATAAATCCAAGGAGAAATACGCCAAGACACATGTTAATCAAACTGTCAAAAATTAAACACAAAGAAATCATATTAAAAGCAGCAAGGCAAAAACAACAAATAACACACAAGGGAATCCCCATCAGGATAACAGCTGATCTCTCAGCAGAAACTCTACAAGCCAGAAGGGAGTGGCAGGACATAATTAAAGTGATGAAGGAGAAAAACCTGCAACCAAGATTACTCAACCCAGCAAGGATCTCATTCAGATTTGATGGAGAAATTAAAACGTTTACAGACAAGCAAAAGCTGAGAGAGTTCAGCACCACCAAACCAGCTTTACAACAAATGCTAAAGGAACTTCTCAAGGCAAGAAACACAACAGAAGGAAAAGACCTAAAATAACGAACCCAAAACAATTAAGAAAATGGGAATAGGAACATACATATCGATAATTACCTTAAATGTAAATGGACTAAATGCTCCCACCAAAAGACACAGATTGGCTGAATGGATACAAAAACAAGACCCATATATATGCTGTCTACAAGAGACCCACTTCAGACCTAGAGACACATACAGACTGAAAGTAAGGGGATGGAAAAAGATATTCCATGCAAATGGAAACCAAAAGAAAGCTGGAGTAGCAATTCTCATATCAGACAAAATAGACTTTAAAATAAAGACTATTAGAAGAGACAAAGAAGGACACTACAAAATGATCAAGGGATCGATCCAAGAAGAAGATATAACAATTGTAAATATTAGGCACCCAACATAGGAACACCTCAATACATAAGGCAAATACTAATAGCCATAAAAGGAGAAATCGACAGTAACACAATCATAGTAGGGGACTTTAACACCCCACTTTCACCAATGGATAGATCATCTAAAATGGAAGTAAATAAGGAAACACAAGCTTTAAATGATACATTAAACAAGATGGACTTAATTGATATTTATAGGACATTCCATCCAAAAACAACAGAATACACATTTTTCTCAAGTGCTCATGGAACATTCTCCAGGATAGATCATATCTTAGGTCACAAATCAAGCCTTGGTAAATTTAAGAAAATTGAAATTGTATCAAGTATCTTTTCTGACCACAATGCTACGAGACTAGATATCAATTACAGGAAAAGATCTGTAAAAAATACAAACACAGGGAGGCTAAACAATACACGACTTAATAACGAAGTGATCACTGAAGAAATCAAAAAGGAAATTAAAAAATACCTAGAAACAAATGACAATGGAGACACGATGACCCAAAACCTATGGAATGCAGCAAAAGCAGTTCTAAGAGGGAAGTTTATAGCAATACAATCCTACCTTGAGAAACAGGAAACATCTCGAATAAACAACCTAAACTTGCACCTAAAGCAATTAGAGAAAGAAGAACAAAAACATCCCAAAGTTACCAGAAGGAAAGAAATCATAAAAATCAGATCGGAAATAAATGAAAAAGAAATGAAGGAAACGATAGCAAATATCAATAAAACTAAAAGCTGGTTCTTTGAGAAGATAAACAAAATTGATAAACCATTAGCCAGACTCATCAAGAAAAAAAGGGAGAAGACTCAAATCAATACAATTAGAAATGAAAAAGGAGAAGTAACAACTGACACTGCAGAAATACAAAAGATCATGAGATATTATTACAAGCAACTCTATGCCAATAAAATGGACAACCTGGAAGAAATGGACAAATTCTTAGAAATGCACAACCTGCCAAGACTGAATCGGGAAGAAATAGAAAACAGGAACAGACCAATCACAAGCACTGAAATGGAAACTGTGATAAAAAAATCTTCCAACAAACAAAAGCCCAGGACCAGATGGCTTCACAGGCGAATTCTATCAAGCATTTAGAAAAGAGCTAACACCTACCCTTCTCAAACTCTTCCAAAATATAGCAGAGGGAGGAACACTCCCAAACTCATTCTACGAGGCCACCATCACCTTGATACCAAAACCAGACAAGGATGTCACAAAGAAAGAAAACTACAGGCCAATATCACTGATGAAAATAGATGCAAAAATCCTCAACAAAATGCTAGCAAACAGAATCCAACAGCACATTAAAAGGATCATACACCATGATCAAGTGGGGTTTATTCCAGGAATGCAAGGATTCTTCAATATAGGCAAATCAATCAACGTGATACACCATATCAACAAACTGAAGGAGAAAAACCATATGATCATCTCAATAGATGCAGAGAAAGCTTTTGACAAAATTCAACACCCATTTATGATAGAAACCCTGCAGAAAGTAGGCATAGAGGGAACTTTCCTCAACATAATAAAGGCCATATATGAAAAACCCACAGCCAGCCTCGTCCTCAATGGTGAAAAACTGAAAACATTTCCACTAAGATCAGGAACAAGACAAGGTTGCCCACTCTCACCACTCTTATTCAACATAGTTTTGGAAGTTCTAGCCACATCAATCAGAGAAGAAAAGGAAATAAAAGGAATCCAAATCAGAAAAGAAGAAGTAAAGCTGTCACTGTTTGCAGATGACATGATACTATACATAGAGAATCCTAAAGATGCTACCAGAAAACTACTAGAGTTAATCAATGAATTTGGTAAAGTAGCAAGATACAAAATTAATGCACAGAAATCTCTGGCATTCCTATATACTAATGATGAAAAATCTGAAAGTGAAATCAAGGAAACACTCCGATTTACCACTGCAATAAAAAGAATAAAATATCTAGGAATAAACCTACCTAAGGAGACAAAAGACCTGTATGCAGAAAATTATAAGACACTTATGAAAGAAATTAAAGATGATACAAATAGATGGAGAGATGTACCATGTTCTTGGATTGGAAGAATCAACATTGCGAAAATGACTCTACTACCCAAAGCAATCTACAGATTCAATGCAATCCCTATCAAACTACCACTGGCATTTTTCACAGAACTAGAACAAAAAATTTCACAATTTGTATGGAAACACAAAAGACCCCGAATAGCCAAAGCAATCTTTAGAACAAAAAATGGAGCTGGAGGAATCAGGCTCCCTGTCTTCAGACTATACTACAAAGCTACAGTAATCAAGACACTGTGGTACTGGCACAAAAACAGAAAGATAGATCAATGGAACAGGATAGAAAGCCCAGAGATAAACCCACGCACATATGGTCACCTTATCTTTGATAAAGGAGGCAGGAATATACAGTGGAGAAAGGACAGTCTCTTCAATAAGTGGTGCCGGGAAAACTGGACAGGGACATGTAAAAGTATGAGATTAGATCATTCCCTAACACCATACACAAAAATAAGCTCAAAATGGATTAAAGACCTAAATGTAAGGCCAGAAACTATCAAATCTTAGAGGAAAACATAGGCAGAACAATCTATGACATAAATCACAGCAAGATCCTTTTTGACCCACCTCCTAGAATAATGGCAATAAAGATAAAAATAAACACATGGGACCTAATGAAACTTAAAAGCTTTTGCACAGCAAAGGAAACCATAAACAAGACCAAAAGACAACCCTCAGAATGGGAGAAAATATTTGCAAATGAAGCAACTGACAAAGGATTAATCTCCAAAATTTATAAGCAGCTCATGCAGCTCAATAACAAAAAAACAAACAACCCAATCCAAAACTGGGCAGAAGACCTAAACAGACATTTCTCCACAGAAGATATACAGACTGCCAACAAACACATGAAAGGATGCTCAACATCTTTACTCATTAGAGAAATGCAAATCAAAACTACAATGAGATATCATCTCACACCAGTCAGAATGCCCATCATCAAAAAATCTAGAAACAATAAATGCTGGAGAGGGTGTGGAAAAAAGGGAACACTCTTGCACTGCTGGTGGGAATGTGAATTGGTACAGCCACTATGGAGAACGGTATGGAGGTTCCTTAAAAAACTACAAATAGCACTACCATATGACCCAGCAATCCCATTACTGGGCATATACCCTGAGAAAACCATAATTCAAAAGGAGTCATGTACCAAAATGTTCATATCAGCCCTATTTACAATAGCCCAGAGATGGAAACAACCTAAGTGTCCATCATCGGATGAATGGATAAAGAAGATGTGGCACACATATACAATGGAATATTACTCAGCCATAAAAAGAAACGAAATTGAGCTATTTGTAATGAGGTGGATGGACCTAGAGTCTGTCATACAGAGTGAAGTAAGTCAGAAAGTGAAAGACAAATACTGTATGCTGACACATATATATATGGAATTTAAGAAAAAAAAATGTCATTAAGAACATAGGGGTAAGACAGGAATAACGACACAGATCTACTAGAGAATGGACTTGAGGATATGGGGAGGGGGGAGGGTAAGCTGTGACAAAGCGAAAGAGCGGCATGGACATATATACACTACCAAACGTAAGGTAGATAGCTAGTGGGAAGCAGCCGCATAGCACAGGGAGATCAGCTCGGTGCTTTGTGACCGCCTGGAGGTGTGGGATAGGGAGGGTGGGAGGGAGACGCAAAAGGGAGGGGATATGGGAACATATGTATATGTATAACTGATTAAATTTGTTAAAAAAATATCATATTGATTCTTATATTGTCAGAACTGAATTTTGAAAGATGAAGAAATAAATGAAACACAGTTGACTCTTGAACAACATGGGTTTGAATTGTGTGAGTCCACTAATACAGCTGGGCAGGACCCTATTGGGGGTTCCTTACTGGGACAGCACCCCCCCCCCGCCACGACCACAATGTCCTCTGTCAGTCTCTTGTTTATAGAAAAGCTTTAGTTTCCCAGGTCTCCTTTGAGTCACAAAAGGCTCAAGAGTTAATAATTGGAATAACGTGAACATGTAGTAACCAAAGATAGCAGTTGGACCACGAGAACTGGTAACAATTTAAAGAATAGATTAGTCATATAGTAGAGTCACAGAATCTTTAGTTCCTCCCTGAAGGACATAGATAATAGTGTCTGAGTTGTTTTACAGATACTAAAACCCCCACCAGTAGGAAGAAGCTAACTGCATGATGACCATGAACACATAGCTCCCAGACTGGATAGAACCTGAGGACTGTTGATGTTAACCCCTGTAATATTACCCTGTTACTTCACTATCAACCAACCAGAGAATTGTGCCTGAGCTGATTACATACCCTGCAACTCTCTTCCTCAGCTTGCCTTTAAAAACTCTTCCCTGAAATCCATCAGGGAGCATTAGCTACCAGAACTCCTTGCTTGGCCTGGCAGTAAACTCATTTCTTCCTTCACCACAACTTGGAGTCAGGAGATTGTTTTGCTGTGCATGGGAGAGCAGACCCAAGTTTGTTTTTGTAACACTAATACACAGACTTTGTTTCAACAAATACTACAGTATTACAAAATCTGAGGTTGGCTGAATCTGTGGATACAGAACTATGGATACAGAGGGTCAACTGTAAAGTTACATGCAGATCTTCAATTGCACAGGGACTGGTACCCCTAACTCATGAATTGTTCAGGGGTCAACTGTACTTATCTATTAATGTGTATGACATTCTGGTAGCAATTACAGGGATATTTGCCCATATGAAAGCTTCCAATTTACTAAATCCATGGTGTTATGGGCTGAATTGTGTTCCCCCCTCCCCCAAATATGTTGAAACACTAACCCCCAGTACATCAGAATGTGACTATTTGGATATGGGACCTTTAAAAAAAAGTGATTAAGTTAAAATAAGGCCATTAGAGGGGGCCCTAATCCAATCCAGGTGGTTGCCAGAGGGGGGATGGGATGGGTGGAGGAGAGAAATAGGTGAGGGAGAAAAGAAGGACAAACTTTCAGTTACAAAATAAATGAATCAAAGATATGAAATGTACAGTGTGGGGGATATAATCAATAATTATACAATATATTTGCATGGTGACAGATGGTAACTAGACTTATCATGGTGATCATTTTGAAATGTATAGAAATACCAAATCACTACATTGTTTACCAGGAACCAACACAGTGTTGTAGGTCAATTGTACTTCAAAATCAAACAAACAAAACAAACTCATAGAAAAAGAGATGAGATATGTGGTTACCAGGGATGGAGGGTGGGGAGAGGGGAATTGGATGAAGACAGTCAAAAGGTACAAACTTCCAGTTCTAAGATAAAAATAAGTACTAGGATGTAATGTACAGCATAAGAAATATAATCAATGCTGCTGTACATTATATACAAAAGTTAAGAGAGTAAATCCTAAGAGTTCTCATCACAAGGAAAAAATATATTTTTTTTTCTATTTCTTTAATTTTGTATCTATATGAGGCAATGGATATTCACTAAACTTACTGTGATAATCATTAACATATATAAATCACATCATTAAGCTGTACACCTTAAACTTATACAGTGCTGTATGTCAATTATACCTCAATAAAACTGGAAAGAAAAAAAGTAGTTAAAATGAAGCCATTAGAGTGGGCCCTAATCCAATCTGCCTGGTGTCCTTAGGAGAAGAGGAAATTTGGACACACAAGGGAAACCAGGGATGCATGATCACAGAGAAAAGACTGTGAGGACACAGTGAGAGGACAGCCATCTCTGCCAAGGAGAGAGGCCTCAGAAGAAACCAAACATGCTGACACCTTGACCTTGGACTTTTTGTCTCCAGAATTGTGAGAAAATTAATTTCTGTTGTTTCAGCCACCCAGTCTGTAGTGTTTTGGTTATGGCAGCCCTAGAGACTAACACACATGGGTAAAACCTTAAAACAATACACAGGAGTTGCTTCAGAAACCTTTCCATTTGTAACATTGCATCGCTATGGTTTAGCTCCAGGAAATGATTGCATGGAAAGATATCTGCTCATTTACCTTTGTTTCAGCTCTTCTGGTGACCCATCATTCAACCATAAGGATACGCTACCAGGGAAGGTCCTCCAACCCTGGCTTACCTCTTATCTATCTCTCTGGAAGGCAGCTATGCTCACCTCTATATCACCAACGCTGCCCTGTTCTATCTTTCTGGACACCAGTGTTCTCACCACAAGTTTGATTCTCTAGGCATCACATAGCATCTCGCTGTGCAGCCAAACTTCTATAGATATCACTTTTGAGAACTAATCTTGCTGAACTTCAAATGGCCCCAGTGGGCTACCTATCTACCAGCTGCTTTGTGTGTGCCACGGCCATGGCCAGGCCTGGGGTGAGGTGGCCCTGCACTGGCATGATCCTGAGAGTGAGTGGCTCCTGAGATTTTTCCACCTCTCAACCACCGCACTCTGAATTCGAGCCCTGGTGGTGCCAGATACCTCCTGACCATTCCTTGGCCCGGGTCCTTGGCCTTCCTTCAGAGCATATACAATTTGGTTGTAGGTAAACAGGGCATATTTACAGGAGGTTTATCTATCTATCTATCTATCTATCTATCATCTATCCATCTATATACATATATACATATATGTATACATATATGTATATATAAATATGCCTTGAAAATAAGTGCTAAATCAATGGTATCAGTGAGTTCTTCAGGAACTTGGGACAGTCTGCCTTGCCTTGATGCTATAAAAATAGCTTCATAACTTGAGGAGCTTGAAGGATAGGATTTTAACAATGCTTAGAAGATGGAATCTTCAAATCAAACAATAGAGATGAATAATAAGCACCATACTATCTAATTCAAAAACGCCAGAGAGAAAGCATGGGTCACAAGCCTGCCTCTGCCACCTACCAGGTGTGTAGCACAGAACAAATTACAGCCTCTCTGAACTTCTATTTCCTCGTGGGTTTATTTAGATGATTAGAAATAACCTACATAAAATGACTTACTTTGTGCCAGGCAAATGGCCTGGATTTACTAGATGGTTCTACACTTATTATCCTTGTTTCTTGATTAATGCAAGTCTAACCACCATCATCTCAGCAGGCCTCATTTTAGCACTCGCATGACAGACATCAGAAATCAGAATGGACCTTAGCAATGATTTGGTCCAGTCTCCTCATTTTTTCAGAGAAAATGAATGCCCAGAGAAATTAAATGACTTGCCCCAGGTTACAGAACCAGCTGGTGGCAGTCACAGTGTCAGCCACGGAACAGGAGATTTCTTACTCAGGTTCAGAATACTCTTCATTTCAGAGTACTTCCTTAACAGCAGTACACAAACCTTCATAAACATGTATATGTAAATGTATACTAATTACACATAGTCAATGAACTGAAGTAAATGGAATAATTATTAAATCTAAGTGTTGTGTTCATGCTGCACATTTACACTCAGGACAACTCCAATGTACAAAATAATTGAAGGTTCTTGATTTTCTCTAACAAATCTAATCTTCCTCACAAGCCCTGACCCTGCCAAACAGGGACGGAGTTCATGGCGGGGATATTAACTGGTTAATTAATAGCATCTTAGACTCTGGCTTGAACCTTGTTTCAGGGAAGTGCTTTGTTTTACAGACTGCCATCTGCAAGTCTCAAAATGGCAAGTGGGAATGTAGGGTTGGGGGGGACACAAAAGGGCCTCTGCAGAAGTGGAGGGGAGACCTGGAGCTCATGGGGTGACCTCTGGGCGTCTGCATCCTCCCAGGTCTCGGCTGTATAATGGATGGTCCGTCCCCAGGTTTACTGCACTATGCTCTGAGGTGCAGCATATATTTGTGACTTGTTCTGTTGGACACTTGAGAGCTTGGTTATCCTCCCCTCCGATGTTCAGAAACATCATCCACCTGGTGCCTGATGAGGCTAGTTATGCTGAGGCTTTTGCACCATAGCCACCGTGCCTCTTGCCAGTGTAGCTACACACACACTGGTCTCCTAGCTCTGGACTCATCTACCTTCCTGCACCTTCTCTGTTGGGCATGTGGGCACTTCTAAGTCCCATGCATGCCCCCAAGAAACAAGGGAAGCTCTGAGCACGGTCTCAGGTTCCCTCTCTGCTTAATGCCACCGTATCTTCACTTTATTTCCTATGTCGTGACTGCCCCACATTGCTACAAATACCACATTGTAAGGTCCCCTTTTCAGTGTTCAGAAGAGAAATGGGCAAAAACCCTTCTGATTGGGCTTTCCCCTCAATTAACTCCACACCTCTGATGGGGATTTCAGAAGAGCTGGAGAAAGCTTATGACACTTATGTCTCACTCTTTGCTTTTTTCTCCACCTTGATATCTTTCTTTTCTGACTTTACTGGATCATAAGGGACTCTCATTATCCTTCCTCTTTAATCCACCCCACACTCCTCTTCCAACATAGTTTCCTGTGCCTTCACTGCACTTTGGATAATATTAAATATCTATGATTTGAGTCAGATAGCCTAGTTATTGATATTGGAGTCTCAGGCACCTAGGAACTATTGTTTAATTCACACAAATAATATTAATATCTATGTCAAAAATTGCTTAAAACTCTTCAGTGATTTTTCTTTTCACTTGAGTTAAAATACACACCTCCTACCACAACTTGTAGGGCCTGGTCTCCCCCTCCCCTCTCTCTTCCAATCTCATCTCAACCCTCTCCCCCAGGGTACTGCACCCTGACCACAAATAACAAATCAAGGAGGCTGATTCCCAAGGGTCCTTTTTCCTCATTTTCTTTTTCTGGATCTTGGCAGACCCAGTTTATTCTTGTCTTGTAGGTCTCAGCCTAAAAACACCTCTCCAAAGAGGAATTCCCTGGCCTGCTTATTGAATGATCTTGAAAATAACCATCCAGCCCCTCCAGCCATTAGTTTCTAGCACAGCACCTTGGTTCTATCTCTTATAGAACTTACGACAATTTGAAACTCTTTTGTTTGTTAGTATATTTGTTCATTGTCTGTTTCTCAATAAAAAAGAAAATGCATGGACCAGAAACTGTGCTTATCTTCTTCACCATTTTATGCCTAGAACTAAATAGTGTCTAGAGTATCATAGGTGCTCAATAAGTAAGGAAAGGATGAGTGAATGAATATATGTAGATGTGCTAAGAGTCATCATAAAGTTGCCATTTCCTTATGTACCTAGATTATTTATACTTCTGGGAGTATCACAAATTCCATAATTAATATAGAATGATGATACTTAAGAACTGTCAAAAATCTTGTGATGTTTTTACCTAAGGATATAGTAGTCTTCAAAAAACAGCTATAGGACATGTATTAAAAAAGAAAGAAAAAACTTTAGGACTTGACTATATATTTTAAACTAGCATCTTGTTATCTAATTATGCATTTGATTACCACAATTTGCAGTATATCTGTTCTTCATTGTACTTTATTTTACATAAAACGTCTGTTATCTCTGTTGCACAAATCTTCTGGACATTCTCTTAATAAATGATAGTTAATAAAATGTTCTGTCTCTCATCTATATGAACACATACATATGCACACACATTTATGGCATTTTTAATAAAAAAAATAAATTTATACTGAAATGGCATAAAGACTGATTATTCTATCCAGGTATATTAGCACTATAATAGAAGATAATTGCTACCTGATGCTGTTGGTATCTTGCAATGAATCACACAGAAGCAATTCTCCTTTCAGGTAAAGCTGCAGAAAAATGACTGAATAATCGCTGTTTCTTCATTATCTCCTTCTTCTACTTTTCTTCTTTTTCTAGGAAAAAAAATAGAAAACATGTTATTAAAAGACCAATTATATTACTCAATTAAAATATATATAAAGATAAACTCACAAGAAGCAAGATTAATAGAATTTTGTCATTAGGGTTACACTGTAATTTTCATTTAATTGTCCCTTATTCAGATGTAAACCTTTGTTTTTCTCCTATAGCTCAATTACCTACTTAGAAAGTCATTTTACTCTATATCAGAAACTATTATTTCTGTAGGGTTTTTCTTTTAATTAACCATTGCTTTATGTGGGTTCTAGATTTTTAGTTTGAATCTTGAAACACTAGATTTTACAAGTATTGGGTTGCATTGGAGGTTAACGATTTTAATCACTCAGTTATATTTTAACTTTTTCAGTGTTTAAATTTCTCCGGTGTTTTCTATGGTGTTTTTCTCTTAGCACATCTACATTTCTATGGTGTTTTTCTCTTCCCCTCTTAAAACAAAATTCCAGTTTAATCTTTGCTCTCACGTGATTCAACAGAACTGAAATTTAACAAAGAAAAAAATAACAATATTGAGACAAACTTGTCCTATACTGTAACAAAATATATTCATTAAGGAAAATGTATCATCTTTGCTTTTTATTTCTAGGTGTCTTATAGCTTATTCATTTACCACAACCTTGTTTGAAAACAGAACATGCAGATATTAAATTTTTTATTATAAATATCACTAATTTTATTTTCTTTCCAAACTATACTGATTAAAAACAGAACTTCGTTCTTTATTCCCTTTCAAAATGTATAAACACATTTATTTTATAAATAACACATGGAGTATTAACTTCTTCACAACCTCTCATGATCAATTTAACCATAAGATGAGTCATATTACCTATCTTCCATGAATGTATGAACTATGGTATTTATAGTCTAATTCTCTGTGTTTTGTTTGTGTCTTGTTGTACATTATAAACTTGGTACATTTGTGAAAAATAGCTTTTACTGTTTTTTTCTTCATTATTTCTTTACTTCCAGTAAAAAATTGACACAATACAAAAGTAGGTAAAACTCAGAGTAGATTGCTTTCTACTTGGAAGATTTTCTTTAAAACAAGTTAAAATTCCTGAAAATACTAAAGCTCTAATGCTATATGCTATGATATTAGTAAAATTCCATATTTTATAAAAGTTTTCACATGATTTAGAAAAATCTTAAATCATATCAAGAACACATGAACTAATTTTGCTCACTGAGTAATTGAGACATTGACTAGTGAGGTTAGATTACCTTTTTATTCTCAAATAATCTCTATATGGGATTGGTAAAAATCTGATTGTATTTTATTCTTCTCTAATTTTTTCCCTCCTCCTCCTCTTTCTTTCTTTTATTCTTCCCATCCTTCTCTTTGTCTTCTCCCCCCCCACTTTTTCTTTATACTATTTACAATGAGGAAGACAGCACCTCTATACCCTCTGACTCAGTGTTTGACGATACACCTTGACAATCACCTACACTATTACTCTTCATCACTTGAGTAAGGAGTAATCCCTGTTGGGTTACTCATTATTGCTCTAGTGCTCTGTATACAGAGTTTGTTTGTTTGCTCCATTTTAGCTATGTTTTACTTACATAAAATTAATGACATATTTAAATAATTTAAATGGATTTAGTGGTATTTATGTCCCAAAGTTTGGATTTTTTATTGCTATTTTGGATGGGATCATATAAAATTGGTAAAGCGAATTTTATAAAAATAAATTACAAAAGTTGCAAATTATCATTGAAAAATTCAATTAATACAGGGGTGTATAAAGAAAAAAAAGTCAAAGTTCTTCCCTTATTATCTTTAACTTTTCTCCCAGAGGGCAATACTGAGAAGTATATGCTTCCATAAGAATTTTTATTTGAATATACATAGATGCATCCATACAAATATAAACACAAAAATATACATTTTGAAGCAAAAACTGGGTCATAGAACACATATTGTTCCAAAACTAGATTTTTTTAATGAATAATTTTCATGGATATTTATACTCTTAAATTATTTTAAAATTAAATTCTTGGAACAAGTAATAGAGGTAAAGCAAGTAATATAGATAGTATGTCAATATTATGTCAATTCATACTATTGACATTATATGCATTTTATTTTTAACTATAGAATGGAGAAGAAAAAGAAAAACAGAAGCCTAAGACTTAAACAACATTAAATTGCAATTAGGCAATTTACTTAAAATCTAAAATCTAAGTTTTGTGACTTAGTTTCTTCACTTGACAAATACGGGATAAGGGTGGGAATATACTGGTCTAGCTGGTGTCTGATAAACTGTACTAATAGCACTCCATAGTTCTGTAATAATGGGTATACACTCAATAGTAGTAGTCATGATAGCAATAGTAGAATAAGTAAACTGTACTGTATTTTATTAAAATATCATTTATTTTTTATTGTTTTACTCTCTAACACCATATACAAAAATAAACTCAAAATGAGTTAAAGACCTAAATATAGGACACTATAAAACTCTTAGAGGAAAACACAGGCAGAACACTCTGACATAAATCGCAGCAATATCTTTTTAGATCCATCTCCTAGAGTAATAGAAATAAAAGCAAAAATAAACAAATGGCACCTAATTAAACTCAAAAGATTTTGCACAGCAAAGGAAACCATAAACAAAACAAAAAGACAACTCACAGAATGGGAGAAAATATTTGCAAATGATGCAACTGACAAGGAATTAATCTCCAAAATTTACAAACAGCTCATGTAGCTCAATAACAAAAAAACAAACAACCCAATCAAAAAATGGGCCGATGACCTAAACAGACATTTCTCCAAAGAAGACATAGAGATGGCCAAGAGGCACATGAAAAGATGCTCAACCTTGTTTATTAATGTAAATCAAATGTAAATCAAAATCAAAATTACAATGAGATATCACCTCACACCAGTCAGAATGGCCATCAACAAAAAATCTACAAACAGTAAATGCTGGAAAGAGTGTGGAGAAAAGGGACCCCTCCTACACTGTTGGTGGGAATGTAATTGACACAGCCACTATGGAGAACAGTATGGAGGTTCCTTAAAAAACTAAGAATAGAGCTACCATATGATCCAGCAATCCCACTCCTGGGCATACATCTGGAGAAAACATCATTTGAAAGTATACATGCACCTCAGAGTTCACTGCAGTGATGTTTACAATAGCCAAGACATGGAAGCAACCTAAATGTCCATCGACAGATGAATGGATAAAGATGAGGTACATATCAATATATACAACGGAATATTACTCAGCCATTAAAAAGAATTAAATAATGCCATTTGCAGCAACATGAATGGACCTGAAGATTATCATACTAAGTGAAATAAATCACATAGAGAAAGACAAATATCATATGATATCGCTTATATGTGGAATCTAAAACAAAAATGATACAAATGAACTTATTTACAAAATAAATAAAGACTCACAAACTTAGAAAACAAATTTATGGTTACCAAAGGGAAAAGGTCGGGGGGAGGGATAAATTGGGAGTTTGGGATTGACAAAACTATATTTAAAATAGATAACCAACAAGGACAGACTGTATTGCACAGGGAACTCTGCTCAATATTCTGTAATAACCTAAACAGGAAAAGAATTTGAAAAAGAATAGATACATGTATATGTATAACTGAATCACTTTGCTGTATACCTGAAACTAACACAACATTGTAAATCAGTTGTAGCCCTATATAAAATTAAAAAAATTGTAAATATATCATTTAAACTGCTGCTACCCAAGTCAGCAGTATTCTAAATAGAATTGAACTTTGTCTTTCATGTAACATTCTAAGCTGGTACAGTGGCTCTCATCATCAAAGTTGTCAGAGATCTAGGCTCCTGTTTTGTTGCTCTGCCATCCTCAACAGGCAGCTTCCATCTCATAGTCCAAGAAGGCTGTTCTGCCTCCTGTTGCCGTGGCCACATTCTAGCCAGCCAGGTGAATAAAACAGGAAATGGAATGCTGGCCCCCTCCCTTTAAAAGCACTGCGCAGAAGTTGCATACACTTCTATCTACTCCATTAGCCAGAACTTTATCACATAGTCACACCTATCTTCAGGCAAAGATAGAATACGAAGTATTTCTCTGTGTTTAGCAAAAACTTCTATTGCGTAAAAAAGTTGCGGCTAGATATGGGGGACAAGTTACATTCTTCTCACATATAGACAGTTTATAAAGGATTTTAAAATGCATTATCATATTTGATAAAGAGATACCATAAGTAACCAGTAATGGATACCTTTTAATGCTCATGAAATCTATTATTTATAAAGAAAAATGATGCGTCTAAGAGGTTCTTGTATTAAATATCAGTTTATCCTCTTTCACTCTGTCAATATATCTCTTATGCCGATTATAATTTGACTCTTTTCATCCTTTGTATATTTGCCACCATTTCCTCCCCCATTAGTAGAAAGAGTGTGATTATAATAGAATTGTAGCCCTGTTTTTCCTACTCCTCTTGGTTAAATAACTTTATTTTGTCTGAGATTTTCCACCTGGTAAATGCTGAGCACAATGCCTGTGCCATTTCTGTAGATAATGCATAGAAAACTACTAGATAGGAAAAAATAAACAATTACAAATATTAATTTGATAAATGTTATGCTTAAAGTAATGAGTTATAGCTACCGATTATTTATTGCCCACTATAAGCCAGACACTCTCTTAGATCCTTTAAATATATCATATTTAATTCAGTCTTCATAACAATCAGGTGGTACACTTCATAGTTTCTCTATTCTTTTTTATTTTTACTTTTGGCCGTACCACGTTGCTTGCCTTATCTTAGTTCCACAACCAGGGATCGAACCTGTAACCCCTTCAGTGGAAGCACAGAGTCCTAACCACTGGACAGCCAGGGAATTTCCAAGTTTATCTATTTTTGAGTTGAGGAACCCAAGGTTTAAGAAACGTCAGATGATTTACGCAATGTCAGTTCCACCATTATCAGGCTTTACTATTTCAAGCTTTGGGGGGTTTTAGGCTTTTATGTTTTAAGTAAAAGACTGGAATAGCCATCCGAGTTGTTTTACTGCACTGAGTAACTATGAAATTATGTTAGATACTCATGAAAGGAAATGACTAAATAGGGACCTTTTCTAAGATTGATGATATTAAAATCAAATACTCTGGTTCCTTTTCCTGAAGGTCATCCTTGTCACACTCTGTCTCATCTAATGACTGACAAGAGATATTCCACTGCACTCATGTTTAACTTGAAGTGTCACCCATCCTGGTCCACCCCTTTGCAAAGTCAGCATTGAAACCTAAGGAGAGCTCGGCATGCTTGGGGTCTGCCTGAGTGAATGTGGGGGCCTGTCAAGACCCTGAGGTTGAATTCTCATTTCTGTGGAGTATTACCTTGTAAGGTGGGCAATGTGCACTGACATGGAAACCTGGAGATGGCTTCATCCTGGCTAATGACAGTGTACCTAGCTGGTGGGTAATTACAGGGCTTCAGCCTTCAGTACTTCACTCTTGATAAGATTAATGTTTCTGCAGAACAATAAATATAAGGTCTATGACACCTTTAAAGTTATGCTTAAAAGTGACTCAGTGACCACTATGAATGACTGCAGCTGTTCCATACCTTGCTGAACATATTTAGTTTTTCACAAGCAATAGATTCTGAAAGCAGTAGTATTCACAGTGGGTGCTAGGAAAGTACACATATCAATTCTGTAAAATCTAGCTAAGACCTGGGTACAGTTCTTTAGGGGGCAACATTAACAGGGTTTTGTGATCCAATCTTGACTCTCATAGGTGCTGAGCAGCTGGCAGGGAGGGTGTTTCCTCTACATCACCTTCTGTACTATGACTGGGCTTTGTTTCTAACAAGATTGCTAAAGAGCGTGGCTCTCTGGCTCTTTTGGAGAATGCTGGGAGATAATGTATTTTAAATATTCCTTTTCTGTCTAAACAATCACAGTAGATTCTATTTTTTACAACTAAGAACCCTGAATATATAGCCATGAAACCTGCTTAGAAAGCTTAGAGAAAAAGTAAGATTCATTCATTCACTAGATCATTTGTTTACTAATTTCATTTATTCATTTTCTCTGCTGTTCTTTAATAAATAATTAACTCATTTAAAATGTTTATTGTGCAAACACTTCATGCATGCCCTTGTATTAGTTTTTGTGGGAGATTAAAAAATAAATAAATTACAAAAGGACCCTGCCTTCAAGGACTTTGTGTAAAGTTGATTCAACCATGCTAGAAAACAGAAAGTGGCCAGTGCTATCAGAGACGTGCAGTGGTACTTTGCTACAAAGGTTCAGAGGAGAGACAGCAATTGAGCACAGAAAAGGAGTCACCTCTTTCAGAGAAGAGATGGCATAGGAGCTGCGACTAAGAGTTAGGGAAGATTTGAACAGAAAGATGAGAGAGATATTTCCTGGGTGGAAAAGGCATGAAGGAGAGAAAACATGTGGCATATGTCATACTTAGCTTTCATGCAGCATGAAGGGAACCACAAAGGAACAAAATTGGAAAGTCCAGATCACAAGAGCTTGCAGTGTATGCACAGGTGTTTTGAATTAAATTTGTAAACCTTGAAGGATTCTGAGAAGGGAGTACTTCAAGAAGGGTATTATTTTATATATTATTGGCTTTATTGGGATATAATTCACATATTAGACCATTCACCAATTTAAAGTGTAAAATTCATTTTTTTGTATCTGCAGTATTTTATAGTTTTCAGATTATAGGTGTCGTAGTTTTTGTTAATTTTTTCTAAGTATTTTACTCTTTTTGATAGTATTGTTAATGAAATTCTTTTTCTTAATTTCATTTTTAGATTTTTCATTGCAAGTGTATAGAAATGCAATGGACTTTTGTGTATTGACCTTGTATCTTGAAACCCTGCTGAACCCATTTATTAGTTAATAGTTTTTTAGTGCTTTCCTTAGGATTTTCTATAGACAAGATCATGTCATCTGCAAATAGAGTTTTTTGTTAATTTCTGCCTTTCTAACGTGGATGCTTTTATTTCATTTTCTTGACTAATTGCCCTGGCTAAACTTCCAGTAAAATATTAAAGTAGCAAGAGAAAACATCCTTGTCGTGTTTTCCACCATTAAGTATGATGTTAGCTGTTGCTTTTTCATAGATATCATTTATCAGGTTGAAAAGTTTGCTTCTGTTCCTAGTTTTTTGAGTGTTTTGACTATGAGCGCAATTCAAGAAGGTTATTCTGATGTCAGTGTCTAAAAGGAATTGGAAATGGAAGATATTGAAGATGTTATTCGGATATCAAGGCAAAATGTGATGACAACCTAAATTAGAGTACAAAATATAGGACAGGTACAGATGAGAGAGATATTGAGACAGTGCATATGATAAGTACTGGTGATCGAGCTGACAAGGATGAAAATATAGTTGGGGGTGACTGCCTGGGTACCTGAGGGTGTAAAACATAAGAGAACATGGTTACGAGCCTGGGTAAAATCTCAGCTTGACTCTTTCATAGTTATGTGTCTTTGGCCAAGCAACACAGCCTCTCTGTGGCCTCATTTCCTTAGGCTATACAATGTAGGTATAATAGCTGTCTCACAAATTTCCTGTGAATATTAAATGCATTATTATAGGTGAAGCCTGTAAAAAATGTCTTGACTCTGAGTGCTACCTGCAATTATTATTATTTGAAAAGAACCTATTTTTTTCTCAGTTTGTAGACAAATTCAAATGTATAGTTAGCAAATTGGTACTTTCCAGCCAAAAAGTACACGTAAAAATAATTTTCTTCTAACAATGAAAAGGACAATGCACTGATTCTATTGGTGCAAAATATTGTTTATAATAGGTAAGGATAGAGAACATATATTTTGAAATGATATGTTCACATCTTCAGGGAAACAGCTTGTTTCCTTATTCAAAACCATGACTATGACTATTAATGAGCAGACAGCACAAAATAAAGGCTCAGAAGTTTTTAGAAACAGGTATGTAATTAATGTACATAAAATTTGTCTTTATAGAGAAAAAGTGCATATTAAGTAAATCTAATCAAACACAAGCACAGCTAAATTGTCTTACACTTGCCTAAGACAGGCACACACCTGCTTAACAGAAGGAATAAAATGTCTTGTCCCTAGGAAACTACTGCAGTTAATCAACATGGATAATATTTTATTTTTTTAATTTAATTAATTAATTTTTTTATACAGCAGGTTATTATTAGTTAACTATTTTATACATATTAGTGACTATTTTATTTTTGAACATTTCTTTTACCCAAATCCAGAGCAGCACCTAATTAGAATAAAGAACATAGTGATACCATAGACTATTACATTTGAAATGGCTACATATGATCCTTATCTCAACTTTTCTGTTCATATAGCTGCTTAATAATATAGATCTTTAATAAATATATTTAAATTTTATTCTGAAATACTACTTTATGTAATGGACTAAATAAAGCCAATAATGCCCCAAAGAAAATTGTATAGTGTAAAATAGAATGAAGGTCAGTTCACTTATCTATGTTTTACTTTAAATTATACATATGAATTTTTACAAATCCCTGATGTTACAAGTCTAAAAGTCTCATGTGTTCTGTGCATTAATGATTGTAAGTTGTTTTCATCTCAAACTAATGAGGATTAAAACCTTAATAATGTTTTCATCAATAAATCCTAGTTTAAGCTTCTTTCCTAAATTTTGTCAATCTTAATCCAATTTGGAATTATTAAATAAAAATAACATGCTAAGTAAATCTGTTTATTTGTTATGCAGTGCACTTTTAATCTAATAGTATTGCATCTTAACAGAACACATGACACCATTCTAGTGTTTCAAATTCTAAATTATACTTAATAAAATTTTATAACAGAAATGCTGAGAATAAAGAAAAATTAAGTGAATACTGATATTAGAAATAATAGGAATAAAAATGGATCAACTTCCTACAAGCAATTTATATATAGGTTTCAAAAAATTTAAAAAGGATATTTTATTTGACCCAAGACCTCTACATTTAAGAATCTATATTATAAAAATAATCAGAGACATTGATAATGATATATGTTCAAGGTCAGTTACCTACTAGAAATTATAAATAAAATAACATTTTATGTATTTATAATACATATGCTTTATGTATAGTTATATGTTAATATTACATAGTATATAAAAGTTGAAATTAGTTTATATATCCCAAAATAGGGACTTTATACTACAACAGTATGATGAAATATTAAGCAACCACTCAATAATGGTGAATTTGAAGAAATTTCACTGACTTATGAAAATGTTCATGAAATAAAGTGAAAAAAGAAACACAAAACTGTAAATATTTCCCTATTTTTAATATATTCATATATTTTTATCTGCATATGTTTTTCAGTTATGGTTGTCTATAACAAATCTTTTTCCCTGAAGCCTAGGGCTCCTCAAGGAAATGTCATGTTACAATGAAATTTTTTTGGTCACCAATCAACAAGAGAAATTCAAGCCCAGAAGACTTAGATATTAAATTGGTTTAAGCAATTTGGTTACCATATAACCAGCTGAATTTAAAGACCAGCATAAGTTTAGAAATGTTAAGTGTGTGATTGGCTTTTAGTTTTATGTTTGAGGAGGCCTGGGGGATTATTTTGCTCTGGAATCCATAGCTCCTGGACCAACTTTTATACGAACAGGAAGTGTATTTCCTATTGCCTTACCACTCTTGGCCAGTGTAAGAACTAGACCCAGCTGTCTCCATAGAACTGAAGGCCCCCTGACCAACTTTCTCTGACAGTCAAAAGTAAAAGGATCTGCACTGACCACTGGACTCAAGACACCATTTCATGCCTAGACCTGCCGATATAAATGCAGCTCCTCCTTTGGTCAAACAAGACAGAAAATTGTCACGTTCCCTCTACTCACTCTTCTATGCCATTAGTAAAGCGTCCTGGAATAGTAGGAAATTGCAATTACTAACTCTCTTTGACTAGACCTCTTGGTCAGTTTGATTTACTGTTACCAAATACCATAGAGGGAGTGGCTTAAACAACAGACATTTATTTCTCACAGTTCTGGAGGCTGGAAAGTCCAAGATCAGGGTGCCAGCATGGACAGGTTCTTAGTGAGGGCTCTCTTCCTGCACTGTAGATAGCCCCCTTCTCACTGTGCCCTCACTTGGCAGAGAGACAGACAGCTACAGTCTCTTCCTCTTCTTATAAGGATTCTAACTCTATCATGGGGGCCCTACCCTTATGACCTCATCTAAACCTAACTACTTCCCAAAGCTCCACCTCTAAATACCATCACATCAGGGGTTAGGGCTTCAACATATGAATTTTGGGGGGAGGGAGGGGAACACAAACAGTCCATAAGACTAGAAATCATTTTTTTCCCTCAGAAGAAAGCTGGGAGCTGTCAATAAAGCTTATATATATTTTAGCAATAGACTTTTGAGTTCATTGTAAAGGCTTAGGGATTTCGAGAAAAAGAATCTGCTAAGTGACTGCACTTCTGCACCTAGAAATCATGCACTTAATCATATAATACATATACACATATAGATGGATGTGGAAGTAATGGAAATAAATCACCAACATGTCTCTTGGAAGTGGGATTGTAAGTAAAGAATTCCCCTCATGTTTAAAAATATTATTGTTATTTTTTTTGCAAAAACTTAATCATAAAATATACGCAGTTCTAAAGATCTGGTGTCTAGTACAGCCATCAAAGGCTGAAGATTTGGACCTAAGTCTATGGTAAAAGCAACCATGTTAAAGAAGTGATCCATTAAATAGATTATAATCCTATTGTTTCTTTGTATCTCAGGTTTTATGTGAAAACATATCAAAGAATGCACTAATTTATATCATGTCAATGCTAATTCAACTCAGAATTCTGTCTCTGACAGTGGTAATGAGTGTCACTTCCCACATTATTATAGTACCTCTAGCATCACTTTTGTAGACAAAGTCCAATTGAAGTAAGACACATTAAAAGATGTACGATGTGTCCATGGTATTTACCTGTCATTGAATCATTACCTGACTATTGAATCTTCAATTCAATTTTATTCCATATTTAAATATAAAGGCTTAAATTTACTTGCAGTATGTTCAGATATATAAAGAAAAATATTTCTTTATTATGTCTTTAAGTTATTTGATCTTCCTCTTGAACCTCCTGAACTTTGGGAGAGGGGGAAAAGTCTTATTCAGTAAATCACACACACTTAGCTCAATGTGGTAATGGAAACAGTCACTTTAAGCAAAATGCTCAATTTTCTCTTTTCACTTCTTTCCTCCTTTTCTTACCCAAGATGGCGTTTGACATATAAGAAGGACATGGTACTAGTGAAGAAAAGTTTCTGCTGTTGCTGTTAATCATTGTGGCATTTTCTGGTCACTTCAGCCACCTCTCTCCTAGTATTTATCCAGTCACCCTGTCTGGTGAGTGCTCACCTTGTTGCTCCAGTATAATGTATGGACTAGCCCGCCTCTCTAGAATTTGTCAGAGCCTTCAGCACTCATAGGTGACAATCCTCTCTAATGCTCTACCATACCTTCTGTCTATACCCTGGCCGAGAGGTATTCTCCTCAGCCTCTGCAGTGCCTTTGGAAGGCTCCAACTGCTTCCTGTGCATCCCGCCACCAAGGAGCCTGGGAGAACCTCTGAGTCCCATCCAGAAAGGAACAAGAGGCAGTTTAGGACAGTTAAACAGTAAACCTTCCTTTCCTTAATTACACTGAGATGCCAGGTTTACTTGCTATGGAGTTGCTCTCCGAGTTCATGCAAAGGCATGGCTGGGGGGTAAGAATTAGGGGAAAAAACAAGATAACATTAAAGGAAATGTGTCCAAATCCTAAGTCTTATACTAATATTAATACACAAATCTAATACTAATATTAATCTTATATTAATCTAATGAGCAAAAGTCTTTTTCCCTTTTTGTTTCTTTCAACTCCCTTTTCTTATGCCTTCCTTCCTCTAGGCTAAAACCCCCAAAAAGTGAAGATCAGGAACTACTGGTCTTATTCTCTGACTCTCTTTTGGATCTTATTCTTCCTATTACTATAATGTTCAGTACCTGAAAGAGCCAGAATCTCTTGTTTGATGTTTGTTTTATGCCACATCCCACTACTGTTTTCTTCCCCCGGCTCTGGTCCTACTCTAGACTCCTGTATCTCAATGCATGGTAGCACTATCCATCAACTAGGCATGCCAGAAATCTAGGAATCATCCTCGACACCTCTTTATTCTTCATTCCCTACATCCAACTCTACCAAGTAATTTTGATTCTTCATTTTAAGTATCTCTCAGTATTATCCATGTCTCCATTTCTACTGCCCTCAATATCCAGCTCTGTGTAATAATAATCTCCTTCCCCCAGCATTATTGAGGTAGTCTCCTAATTGTTCTCACGTCTACTTTTTTTGCCTGCCATGAATTCATTTTGTATTCTGCATCTAGAGTGTTCTTTAAAAACCTCCTGCTGTATGAGGCTTTCCATACTTAACTCCTGTCTCATCTTATTTTCCCTCCTCACTCTCTGTGCTGCCCCATATTGACTTTCTTTTCCCCTCCTTGTCCTCAGGGTTTCAGGGACTAGAATGATTTCCTTCATTGTTCCTGACTCACTCTCATTCTTCAGATCTGAACTCAAATAGAATTTCTCCAAGGAAACCTTCCTTGAATTTATTAGGCTAGATGAGGTACTCTTATAGATCACTCTAACTTTTCTTCACAGTGCAAAATAGAGGTTATAATTATGCAATTTTTTCTTTGATGTCTGTCTCCTGTACTGTCTTTATTACTATATTCTTATTAGTCCTAGCATCCTACTAGAGTGACTGGATATGGTGGGTGTTAAATAACTATTTGTTAAATAAATCAAGTGATAGTGACATGATTTTAAATTTGATTGGATATAGAATATAAAAAATATGGAGAAGTCAGAGATGATTGTAAGTAATAGAAGGCTTGTATGAATGATGTTCCTTTGTCATACATTAAATCCTTTGCTTTCCCAGTCATAAATATTAGAGAAAAGGGTACACTTCTTAAAATAATTTTATTTTTATCTTCACTGAGTTACAACTGGCATTTTATGAGATATTTTGAGGTTTATCATGAACTTTGTTTGTAGATTTTTTGATGATGGCCATTCTGATCTGCGTGAGATGATACCTCACTGTAGCTTTGATCTGCATTTGTCTAATAATTAGTGATGCTGAGCATCTGTTCATGTGCCTCTTGGCCATCTGTATGTCTTCTTTGGAGAAATGTCTATTTAGGTCTTCTACCCATTTTTTGATTGGGTTGTTTGTTGTTTTCATATTAAGCTGCATGAGCTGTTTGCATATCTTGGAGATTAATCCTTTGTCAGTTTCTTCATTTGCAAATATTTTCTCCCAGTCTGAGGATTGTCTTTTTTTCTCATTTATGTTTTTTTTTCCTGTGCAAAAGCTTTTCAGTTGAATTATGTCCAATTTGTTTTTTTTCTTTTTATTTATTTTTTAATACAGCTGATTCTTATTAGTTATCTATTTTATACATATTAGTGTATATATGTCAATCCCAATCTCCCAATTCATCCCACCACTACCACCCCCTTCCCCTGCTTCCCCTTGGTGTCCATATGTTTGTTCATTTGTTTATTTTTGTTTTTATTTTCATTAATTTAGGAGGTGGCCAATGTTCATTGCAGCACAATTTACAATAGCCAGGACATGGAAGCCACCTAAATGTCCATCAACATAGGAATGGATAAAGAAGATGCGGTACATATATACAATGGAATATTTGCCATAAAAAGGAAGAAAACTGGGTCATTTGTAGAGACATGGGTGGGCCTAGAGTCTGTCATACAGAGTGAAGTAAGTCAGAAAGAGAAAAACAAATATTGTATATTAACACATATATGTGGAATCTAGAAAAATGGTACAGATGAACCTATTTGCAGGGCAGGAATAGAGACACAGACAAAGAGAATGGATGTGTAGACGGGGGGATGGGGAGGGGAGGGAGGTCCATGAGGGAGGAGATATATGTATACATATAGCTGATTCACTTCACTGTACACCAGAAACTAACACAACATTGTAAAGCCACTATACCCCGATTTACAAAAAAGTACTTGAAGAAGTATTCAAATTATTATAGCAAATCCCAATTAAGACAGATTTGACAGTTGCTAATAAACTCTTCTTTGCTTACTTTCCCCAAATTTTATGATAAATTGGCACTTTTTAAATGGTGAGACTTGGAAAAGACTGAGTGGGTAAATATAATTTTGGTAAATGACTTTAGGATTTTATTACTAAATCATTTTCAATTTCATAAGAATTTGTTAGCCTTAATTTGGTCTGAGATTAAAATACACAATAAATGATTTTTCAGACATTCCCAAGTAACTGCAATCCACATTTATTTGTATTTTTAATGATACTAAAATGTTAATTTGCTAATTTTTTAAAAAGTATAGTATTGTTGTAAGCTCCAAGAAGGCAAAGATCATGTCACTCAGCATAAATTTCAGTTTTATCACTACTTAAAACATATGATTTAAAAACTTTCCAAATTACTATTAAAATTTATATTTAGAATAGTAAAATCTGCCTGAACCAACTTGGTAGTATTTTTATAATTTTAGACACACACACACATCTCCCCCAAAACAAACAGATTGTATAATAAACAGATTGCATAATATTAAAATTGACCTGGGTACGTTTTTTAGTTTCCAAATTACATTCTGATGAACGTTTTTTTCCTATGGGTGCTCTCATTTATATATTTTAAAGGGTTACACATAACTTTCATAAGTAACGATATGAAGTTTTCCTTCTTAGGCAAAAAAAATGTGTTTTTCCCATTAAAATCAAACCAAAAAACAGATGCACCATTGCCTGTTTCACAGCCACAGCCAATCTGAAATGGCTGATGCTTGCTCAGGGAAGTCATAAAGAGATCAAATGACTTCTAGGCCAATGGAAAGCCCTACTGTCTAAATGCTTTTCAGGCCAATTTGAAGACGTAATTAGACTTACTGGAAGTTTGTGTGAATAATGCTGCAAGTATGATTATGAACTGCCTGGACATATTGCTTTCAATATAGAAGACCTTGTCTGCTTATACTGATGGCATATATGTAAAACTCAAGATCTTGATATTAGAATGGGTAAAATGATGGCCACATCATGATATATCAAAAATTGTGGTTCATTCCTGGAATTAGTTGTCATTAGGTAAAAAGCCAGTTATCAGTCAACGGAAATAAAATTAAGCTCTCCTCCTATCTGTCTTTAGCACTCAGCTTTTCTGTTCTAAATGTAGACAAGTGACTGTAAATCAAAGGAGTTTACAGATACTAATAGAAAAGGCTTCTAAGAACTGAAATCAATAAACAAATGGCAATGGCATGATACTGTAATGTAATTAAGGGATGTTGTGTGGATGCCTCTGAAGTGTCTATAAATGTGACTTCAGTACTGCTGAATGAGTCCCATGTCCCACAAATGAACTGAAAACCAAGTGCATGGAATACTGTCTGTAGTGTCACTTTAAGATGACTGCCATGCTATATTGATTTGCAGGAAATAGCATGGCACATATATATACACCAAGACACTGTATTTAAGCTTTATCTTATTCTAATGAAAAATGTGTTCACCATTCATGAGAGTGCATATGTCACCAGAGTTAGTATTCAGCATGATGGAAAAAAATGGAAAGGATGTTTTACTCAGAGTATTACTAGAAGCTGATTCTGACAATATTAAAAATATTTATTATAAAGTTGTAACAATGAAGAAAGCAAAAACAATATGGAATGCAACTTTGGTTTCTATTAACTTCAAACATGGAATCATAGTTAGTGTTTTATTCAGTATGTAGATATTTTCTGGGGAAGATTTTGTTTTTCTTTTTTTAATAGAAAGCTTGTAAATGTTAACCATGATCTGGCAGTTCCAATAAACAGATATATTATTTTTTATTATCCTTACACAAACTCCTATTTGATTAGTGCTTACTAGGTGCCAGGTACTAACTGATTTACAAATACTGATTCATTTAATACTCAGAACAACCCTGTGACATAGGTAGATCAGCCCCATTAACAGCTGATGAAACTAAGACACAGAGAGGCTAAGTAATGAGCCTAGGGTCACAGAACTGGTGAGTGAAGGAAGCCAATTTAAACCCAGGAAGTCTGCTTTAGAACCTTGGCTTTGAATGTTGACCTACAACATATATATATATATATATATATATATATATATATATATACACACACACACACATATATATATATATATACAAGCAATGAGAATCACTGCAGAGTTTCTTTAATGTTTTGGTTCACAGCTTCCACCCTCACAGATTTTGAATTAGTGAATCTGGGACCCAGCCCACGTGTCTCCATTTCTAATAAGATTTTATAGTTGTTTTTTTGGCCACTCTTGGAAACATATTGATTTAGAGGTACCTGGTTATACAACAAGATTGGATTCCTTATTCTTTTTTTTTTTTTTTTTTTTTTTTGCAGTACGCGGGCCCTCTCACTGCTGTGGCCTCTCCCGCTGCGGAGCACAGGCTCCGGACACGCAGGCTCAGCGGCCATGGCTCACGGGCCCAGCCGCTCCACGGCATGTGGGATCCTCCCGGACCGGGGCACGAACCCATGTCCCCTGCACCGGCAGGCGGACTCCCAACCACTGCGCCACCAGGGAAGCCCTGGATTCCTTATTCTTGTTCCATTCTATGTTCATCCACAGTAATTTCTGTAACTAACTGACAAAAGCTACACCAGCATTCATTCTGCTCCTAAAAAGAGCAAGTTCAGAGACAAAAAGGGCATATGGCTCATGCTGCCATTTTTAATTGTCACTGAGATCTGACCCTTCACAGATCAAATGCTTTTAGGGATATTATTTATTAATCTAGAGTAATTAGTGAGCCAAAAACAATATAAATTTTTATTAACAGAAATACTCATGAGGATGTTTCCTTAATACGACTGAGACACATTCATTCACAGTAATTTCTGTAACTAACTGACGAAAGCTACACCGGCACTCATTCTGCTCCTAAAAAGAGCAAGTTCAGAGACAAAAAGTGCATATGGCTCATGCTGCCTTTCTGAATTACCACTGAGGTCTGACCCTTCACAGATCAAGTGCTTTTAGGGATATTATTTATTAATCTAGAGTAATTAGTGATCCAAAAACTATATAAATTTTTGTTAACAGAAATAGTCATGAGCATCTTTCCTTAATATGACTGAGACGCATGCTTCCTGAGTCTTTGTATTCTCTTATATTAAACTTTTTTTTCACTTCATCCATGATGATGTAGGCTGAAAATTTCTTTTTGTTTTTCATATGAATACTCCCTACTAGCACTACAATAGTTAATTGAGTGTTTCCATTTTATAAAATATCTTTGAGTGTAATGACTGCAAGTACTTTGTTGAATATTCATTAACTATCCTTTTCTCACAGGGCATATAAATCCTCTGCAATGCAATACATATACACTTTAAACTTTGACATAAAATACTCATATTTCTGAGCTAAAGGGGTTTTTCTTCTGTAAGCACTCTCTCAAATCATATATAATCAGGAACATTGGCAACAGTGCTGCTATGAGAAGGACCGAGAGAAAATCAAGAAATCCAAATGAATTCTAACCCATTAAATGTAATGGTGTGGTAAATCTCAATGTACCATCTGCTGTAGAACACTGATACACTACTGGAATTCCACATCTTATTTACATAACATATAAGAATGTGCTAGGAGATTTATATGGTGATATAACCCGGAGACAAAACTAAGTTTTTCCTGTATTCACATCTGGGGATATCCACATGTGTATAAAATTTAATCTATTTCTGGTTAGCTATTCTACAGTAAAATTTAAAATGTCACCTTATACAAATGTTATCATCAATACTGTCAGTAAAAACTAAATAATCAATAAAAAAGAGTTCTTATACAATGCTGTGTAAAATGTGAAATTTACCCAAAGAATTCCATCTCTTCTAGACAGAAAGTGAAGGAATATTGAAGGAACAGGACTGTAAGATTATGGTAGATATCTAATATATCTGTGCTTACATTTAACAAATAAATTGGTAGTAATCCTTTCTGAGAGATGTGTGACTCATATTTACTCAAAAACACTTTAGAAATTAGGGTAGTAATTAAAATTACATTAAATTTATAGAACTATTAATAATTAGTTGCAAACACTTTGAAATCTCCAATATTTAAGTCAGTCAGGTCCTAAACACTAAAATAAATTTTGAAAGAAACATAAGATCAAATTTTAAAGTGGAATACTCTCTTGTCCTGGTATTCAAATTAATATCTTCCTTTTCTTTATTTTTACTTAAGGATTTCCCTCAAATATACATGAATCACAAAGTCTGTAGACGTTTTCATGAAGCATATCTGACACATAATTACAAGACCACATTATCTATGTCTGTATGTGTCTTTTTTAGCAGCTGAAATTAGTCAGCTAGGTATTTTATTAATTATTCTTACTTTTGTCTGCATTCTTTCAAAATTTTTTTTAATTTAAATGAGGTAACCAGGAAATTGATACTTTTCAGTATTGTATCTCAAAGCTCATGAGACACCACATTTCTTCTAGATCCTCTCCTGTGACTTTCCTCACCAGCAATGTTGAATAACTAAGCACTTTTGCACTTACATTCAGCAACCAGGATTTAATTAAACACAGTTCCCATCACTTCAACTGCTCTTACCAAACCTCCAGAAGTTGAAGAGTGTTGCTGTTGACAATGGCAGTCCACCAAGTGGAAAATTATGCAAAGAAAATTGAGAAAGTAGGAAAAATGCCAGGCCTGGTGCCTTAGGGAAAGTCAAGAATATGAAAGTAAATACAGTACAGAGTATTTTCGTTATTGCTGTTGGCACTCTTCTTGATTATGTAATTGACTTTGTAAATTGATATATTACATGTTTATTACTTACTATCAAATCATAGGAATAGGAAACAATTTTGTTCTTGAAAGAATGATTGCCCATTACAAAAGTCCCATCAAAAATGTATTTGGCTATGTAATTGACCATGGTGGTATACTGAGCTAATTTCAACATAAGCTTTGTAAAGCAATATTTATCTGTGATTACCAATAGCTAGAGTCAATTTTTTAAATTATATTCACATATTTCATATCATACACAGGCCTATTTCTTTTTCATACAGTTAGAATTTTGCTAACAGGGACAATTAATTAGTATATAACCAGAATCTGGATTCACATTGTAAATAGTGTGAAACCATGGTATTCTACTGATGTATCATTTGTTAACTTAAAAATTAGTTTAACTTCATCATTTAACAAACTTCTAGAAAAACTTTAATTACTGTCACAGATGTGTTTCTAATTCTTGCAATATTTATTAAGTACCTATTGTGAGTACCTATATTGCAAAATACACAATGACACAAAAGTGAAGATAGTCTTTGCCCTCAATTTGACCCATAATGTAAATGTGTTTAATCAATAAACAGTGTATAGTGTGTTGAATGATGAGCTTCTGCTCCAAAATATATCCATGCCCTAAAATCTGTAATTATGATATTATTTAGAAAAAGGCTTTGTAGATCAAGGTTTTTAATATGAGATCATCCTGGATTTGGGTGGGCCCTAAACCCAATGAAAAGTCCTTATAAGAGAAGACGTGGAGTCTTTTAAGAAGATACTGAATCCTTATAAGAGAAGACACAAACATTATGCTAAGTGAAATAAACCAGACACAGAAAGACAGATACTATATGATTTCACTTACATGTGGAATCTAAAATAGTCAAACTCATAGAAACAAAGAAGAGAATGGTGATTGCCAAAGGCAATGGGGAGGGGGAAATGGAGAAGTGATGGCCAGAGGGTACAAAGTTTCAGTTATTCAAGACAAGTAAGTTTTGGAAACATACTATACAGCATAATGCCTATAGCTAACAATACTGTATTGTATAATTTTTTAATAGATCTTTATTGGAGTATAATTGCTTCACAATACTGTGTTAGTTTGTTTCACAACAAAGTGAATCAGCCACATGTATACACATGTCCCCATATCCCCTCCCTCTTGAGCCTCCCTCCCACCCTCCCTATCGCACTCCTCTACGTGGTCACAAAGCACCAAGCCGATCTCCCTGTGCTATGATGCTTCTTCCCACCAGCCAACTATTTTACATTCAGTAGTGTACATATGTTGATGCTACTCTCTCTTTGCCCCAGCTTACCCCTCACCCTATGTTCTCAAGTCCATTTTCTATGCCTACCTCTTTATTCCTGCCCTGCAACTAGGTTCACCAGTACAATTTTTTTTTTTTAGATTCCATATATATGTGTTAGCATACAGTATTTGTTTTTCTCTTTCTGACTTACTTCACTCTATATGACAGACTCCAGGTCCATCCACCTCATTAAAAATAACACAATTTCGTTTCTTTTTATGGCTGAGTAACATTCCATTGTATATATGTGCCACATATTCTTTATCCATTCATCTGTCATTGGACATTTAGGTTGTTTCCATCTCCTGACTATTGTAAATAGTGCTGCCATGAACATTGTGGTACATGTCTTTTTTGAATTATGGTTTTCTCAGGGTATATGCCCAGGAGTGGGATTGCTGGGTCATATGGTAGTTCTATTTTTAGTTTTTTAAGGAAACTCCATAGTGTTTTCCATAGTGGTTGTATCAGTTTACATTCCCACCAATAGTGCAGTAGGGTTCCCTTTTTACCACACGCTTTCCAGCATTTATTGTTTCTAGATTTTTTGATAATGGCCATTCTGACCAGCAGATACCTCAGTGTAGTTTTGATTTTCATTTCTCTGATAATAAGTGATGTTGAGCAACATTTCATGTGTCTCTTGGCCATATGTAAGTCTTCCTTAGTGAAATGTCTATTTAGGTCTTCCACCCATTTTTTAAAGGATTGTTTGTTTTTTTGGATATTGAGCTCCATGAGCTATTTGTATATTTTGGAGATTAATCCTTTGTCTGTTGATTCATTTGCAAATATTTTCTCCCATTCTGAGGGTTGTCTCTTTCTCTTGTTTATGGTTTCCTTTGCTGTCCAAAAGCTTTTAAGTTTAGGGAATCCCTGGTGGCTCAGTGGTTAAGAATCCGCCTCCCAATGCAGGAGACACAGGTTGGAGCCCTGGTGTGAGGAGACCCCACATGCCACAGAGCAACTAAGCACATGTGCCACAACTACTGTGCCTGAATTCTAGAGCCCATGAGCCACAAGTACTGCAGCCCGTGGGCCTAGAGTCCATGCTCTACATTACGGGAAGCCACCGCAATTAGAAGCCTGTGCACCACAACGAAGAGTAGCCCCTGCTCGCCACAACTAGAGAAAGCCTGCATGCAGCAACGAACACCCAATGAGGCCAAAAATAAATAAATAAATTTATTAATTTTTTTAAAAAAAAGCTTTTAAGTTTAATTAAGTCCCGTTTGTTTTTGTTTTTATTTCTGTTACTCTAGGAGGTGGGTCAAAATGATCTTGCTGTGGTTTATGTCAAAGACTGTTTTTCCTATGTTTTCCTCTAAGAGTTTTATAGTGTCTCATCTTACATTTAAGTCTTTAATCCATTTGGAGTTTATTTTTGTGTATGGTGTTAGGTATTGTTCTAATTTCATTCTTTACATGCAGCTGTCCAGTTTTCCCAGCACCACTTATTGAAGAGGCTGTCTTGTCTCCACTGTATGTTCTTGCCTACTGTGTTGTATATTAGGTGATCATATGTGGGTGGGTTTATCTCTGGGAATTTTATCCTGTACCATTGATATATATTTCTGGTTTTGTGCCAGTACCATACTGTTTTGATTACTGTAGCTTTGTGGTATAGTCTGAAGTCATGGAGCCTGATTCCTCCAACTATGTTTTTCTTTCCCAAGATTGCTTTGGTTCTTTGGGGTCTTTTGTGCTTCCATACGAATTGTAAAATTTTTTGTTCTAATTCTGTGAAGAATGCCATCAGTAGTTTGATAGGGATTGCACTGAATCTGGGTAGTATAGTAATTTTCACAATACTGATTCTTCCAATCCAAGGACATGGTATATTTCTAAATCTGTTTATATCATCTTTGATTTCTTTCATCAGTGTTTTATACTTTTCTGAGTACAAGTCTTTTGCCTCCTTAAGCAGGTTTATTCCTAGGTATTTTATTCTTTTGGCTGCAATGGTAAATGGGAGTGTTTCCTTAATTTCTCTTTCTGATTTTTCATTGTTGGTGTATAGGAATGCCAGAGATTTCTGTATATTAATTTTCTATCCTGCAACCTTACCAAATTCATTGATTAGTTCTAGTAGTTTCCTGGTGGCATCTTTAGGATTTTCTATGTATAGTATCATGTCATCGGCAAGCAGTGACAGTTTTACTTCTTTTCCAATTTGTATTCCTTTTATTTCTTTTTCTTCTCTGATTGCTGTGGCTAGGACTTCCAAAACTATGTTGAATAAGAGTGGAGAGAGTCAGCATCCTTGTCTTGTTCCTGATCTTAGTGGAAATGCTTTCAGTTTTCCACTACTTAGTATGATGTTTCCTGTGGGTTTGTCATATAGGGCCTTCATTAGCTTGAGGTAGGTTCCCTCTATGCCCATTTTCTGGAGAGTTTTTGTCAAATATGTGTGTTGAATTTTGTCAAAAGCTTTTTCTGCATCTATTGAGATGATCATATGGTTTTTATTCCTTAATTTGTTAATGTGGTCTATCACATTGATTGATTTGCATATACTGAAGAACCCTTGCATCCCTGGGATAAATCACACTTGATCACGGTGCATGATCCTTTTAATGTGCTGCTGGTTTCTGTTTGCTAGTATATTGTTTGGGATGTTTGCATCTATGTTCATCAGTGATATTGGTCTATAATTTTCTTATTTTGTGATATCTTTTTCTGGTTTTGGTATCAGGTGATGGTGGCTTCGTAGAATGAATTTGGGAGTGTTCCTCTCTCTGCAATTTTTTGGAAGAATTTGAGAAGGATAGGTGTCAGCTCTTCTCTAAATGTTTGATAGAATTCACCTGTGAAGCCATCTGGTCCTGGACTTTTGTTTGTTGGAAGATTTTTAATTATAGGTTCAATTTCATTACTTGTAATAGGTCTGTTTATATTTTCTAATTCTTCCTGGTTCAGTCTTGGAAAATTGTACCTTTACAAGAATTTGTCCGTTTCTTCATGCTTGTCCATTTTGTTGGCATATAGTTGTTTGTAGTAGTCTCTTATGATGCTTTGTATTTCTCCAGTGTCAGTTGTGATTTCTCCTTTTTCATTTCTAATTTTATTGATTTGCATCCTCTCCCTTTTTTTCTTGATGAGGCTGGCTAAGGGTTTATCAATTTTGTTTATCTTCTCAAAGAACAAACTTTTAGTTTTTTTTACCTTTGCTTTTGTTTTCTTCATTTCTATTTCATTTATTTCTGTTCTGATTTTTATGATTTCTTTCCTTCTACTGACTTTGGGTTTTCTTTGTTCTTCTTTCTCTAGTTATTTTAAGTGTAGGGTTAGATTGATTATTTGAGATTTTTCTTGTTTCTTGATGTGAGATTGTATTGCTATAAAATTCCCTCTTAGAACTGCTTTTTGCTGTGTCCCATAGGTTTGGGGTCATTTTGTTTTCATTGTCACTTGTTTCTGTGTATTTTTTTTATTCCTTCTTTGATTTCTTCAGTGATCTCTTGGTTATTTAGTAGCACACCTTTTAGCCTCCACTTATTTGAGTTTTTTACAGTGCTTTTCCTGTCATTGATTTCCAATCTCATAGTGTTGTGGTCAGAAAAGATGCTTGATAGGATTTCAATTTTCTTAAATTTTCCAAGGCTTGATTTGTGACTCAAGATGTGATCTATCCTGGAGAATGTTCTATGTGCACTTGAGAAGAACGTGTATTCTGCCACTTTGGGGTGGAATGTTCTATAAATATCAGTTAGATCTATCTGGTCTATTGTGTCATTTAAAGCTTGTGTTTCCTTATTTATTTTCTGTTTGGATGATCCATCCATTGGTGTAAGTGGGGTGTTAAATTCCCCTACTATTATTGTGTTACTGTTGATTTCTGCTTTCATGGTTGTTAGCATTTGATGTATTGAGGTGCTCATATGTTGGGTGCATAAACATTTATAATTGTTATAACTTCTTCTTGGATTGATCCTTTGATCATTATGTAGTGTCCCTCCTTATCTCTTGCAACAGTCTTTATTTAAAGTCTATGTTATCTGATCCAAATATTGCTACTCTAGCTTTCTTTTGATTTCCATTTACATGGAATATCTTTTTCCATCCCTTCATTTTCAGTCTGTATGTGTCCCTAGGTCTGAAGTGAGTCTCTTGTAGACAGCATATATATGGGTTTTGTTTTTGTATCCATTCAGCCAGTCTGTGTCTCTTGGTTCAGGCTTTTAATCCATTTACATTCAAGGTAATTATCGATATGTATATTCCTATTACCATTTTCTTGTTTTGGGGTTTTTTTTGTAGGTCTTTTACTTCTCCTGTGTTTCCTGCCTAGAGAAGTTCCTTTACCATTTGTTGTAAAGCTGGTTTGGTGGTGCTGAATTCTCTTAGCTTTTACTTGTCTGAAAAGCTTTTGACTTCTCCATCGAATCTGAATGAGATCCTTTCTGGGTAGAGTAATCTTGGTTGTAGGTTTTTCTCTTTCATCACCTTAAGTATATCCTGCCACTCCCTTCTGGCCTGCAGAGTTTCTGCTGAACAATCAGCTGATAACCTTATGTGGATTCCTTTGTATGATATTTGTTGTTTTTCTCTTGCTGCTTTTAATATTTTTTCTTTGAATTTATTTTTTGTTGGTTTGATTAATATGTGTCTTGGTGTGTTTTTCCTAGGGTTTATCCTGTATGGGACTCTCTATGCTTCCTGGACTTGGGTGACTATTTCCTTTCCCATGTTAGGGAAGTTTTCAACTATAATCTCTTCAAATATTTTCTCAGACCCTTTCTTTTTCTCTTCTTCTGGGACCCATATAACTCGAACGTTAGTGCGTTTAGTGCTGTCCCAGAAGTCCCTGAGATTGTCTTCAATTCTTTTCATTCTTTTTTTATTTGCTCCTCGGCAGTTATTTCCACCATTTTGTCTTCCGGCTCACTGAATAAGTTCTTTTGCCTCAGTTATTCTGTTATTGATTCCTTCTAGTGTAATTTTCATTTCAGTTATTGTGCTGGTCATCTCTGTTTGTTTGTTCTTTAGTTCTTCTAGATCTTTGTTAAACATTTCTTGTATTTTCTCAATCTGTGCCTCCATTCTATTTCTGAGATTCTGGATCATCTTTACTATCATTACTCTGAATTATTTTTCAGGTAGATTGCCTATTTCCTCTTCATTTATTTGGTCTTGTAGGTTTTTACCTTGCTCCTTCATCTGTGACATATGTTTTTGCCATCTCTTTTTTTTTTTCTTTCTTTTTTTAACGAGTGGGATTGGCTGAAGCTCCTGCAGTGGGAACTCCGAGTCTGAACCACTGGACGAACAAGGGCCTCAGACCCCAGGGAATATTCATTAGATTGAGGTCTCATGGAGTTCCTCATCTCAGTACCAAGACCCAGCTCTATGCAATAGCCTACAACTCCAGTGTTGGAAGCTTCAGGTCAAACAACCAGTAAGACCAGAACACAATCCCACTCAAGTATTGTATACTTAGAGTTTTCTAAGAAAGTAGCTTTTATGTTAAGTGTTCTTAACACACACATCATCATCATCATCATCATCATCATCATAATGCAGATGGGAGGAAACTTTGGAAGGTAATGGATATACCTATGGCCTTGATGGTAGTAATGGTTTCACCAGTATATACTGTCCTGAAATGCATTCAGTTATGTTCATTAAATAGGTACAGCTTTTGAATGTCAACCGTATCTCAATGAAGTGGTTTCAAAGAGAGAAAGAAGACACAGAGACAAAGGTGGGAAGGCCTTGTGAGAGGGTAACAAAGATTAGAGTTAGGCAGCACCAAACCAAGGAACTCGTGGGGCCTCAGAAGCTGGAAGGGGCAAGGAAGGGTTCTACTCTAAAGTGTTCTTAGGGAACATGGCCCTCCTGACACCTTGATTTTCAGACTTCTGTCCTCCAGAACTGTGAGAATATTTTCTATTATTTTAAGCCTCAAAATCTGTGGTAATTTGTTATGGAAACCCTAGGAAAGTAACAGAACATGTTTAACATAAAACATTTACCACTGTGGGGTAGGAAGTCATGGGTTTTGAAGTTAGAAAGAATAGTTTTAATCAACTATTTATTACTTATGATCTTAGGCAAGTTATGTGACTCTCCCAAGCCTGGGTTTTCTAAACTATAGAATGGAAATGGTAATGTTCAATTACTGTGAGGATTAAATGAAATTAGGTTGTGGTATGCCTAGCATAATAGTGCCAATATGTTCTCAGTATATTCTCCCTCCTTCATCCTCCTTCTCTCTCTTCCTTTTCATTTTTATCCCCCTCTTCTCACTCCCTTCCTCCCATCCAACTAATTAGTTAAAATACTAATTTGTTAGCATTTGATATTTCATTTGTTATCAATTTGTGTGAAAATGATATTGAGAAGGAAAAGATAATTTAACATTAAAGGAAAATAGAAACACATTTAAAACTCCTGTATTCTTTTTATAATTCAACAATCATAAATAGTATTGTATAAGAGTAAGTAGAAATGATAGATAAAAAAGAATTTTTTTTCTATTCTCCTCAGGGGGAATAATATATTCTTTTGAAGTAATTTTATATACTATTTTAACTCATCCTTATAAAACTCAAATAAAGAATGAAACATAAAATATGCTTCCCTCAATTTAGTAAACTTAGTCTCAGAGAGGTGAAAATAAAAATCAATTGAAAAGAGAAATACAGCTTTAGAGTCTGTGATTTGCATAATAATGGACTCCAAGATGTCCATATCTTAATCCCCAAAGCCTGTGAATATGTTACCTTATATAGTAAAAGAGATTTTGAGATATGATAACTTTAAGGATCTTGAGATAAGATATTCTGGGAATATCAGTTTGGGTCCACTGCAAGCACAAGGGTCCCTATAAAAGGCAGGCAGAAGGTCAGAATTAGTAAAGGCACCATGATATGCAAGCAGAGATGAAAGAATGAGACAATGGAAGATACTATGCTACTGGCTTTGAAGATGGAGAAAGCAAGGGGTTATGAGCAGGAGTGCAGGTGACCTCTAGATGCTAGAAAAGGTAAGAAAATTAATTCTCCCTTAAACATTCCAAATGGAATGCAGCCCTGTCAACACCTTGATTTTAAGACTTCTGACCTCTAAGACTATAAGACAATAAATTTGTATTGTTTAAGCCATTAAATTGGTGGTGACTTCTTAAAACAGCTGTAGGAAACTAATATAGAGCCCATGACTGCTTTTTCATAATTACATCTATTCCCCTCTCAAAAGCTGCCTCCTAATGTGATTGAAGTCACCCCTTTCGTCAAGTGGATAAGAGCTACATTTTCATTAAAAATTTTTCTGCCCCGAATCTCAGTTTATGAAAACAAATGAGACGATTAAATATATGTAGACTTAAGTAGTAATTTCTGTAATTAAATTTAGAAAAATCTATATTTATCTGGCCCTTCATGACTGAAATGAATTGACTTCAGTCACCCCTTTGCTTAAGTTAACATTTTTAAAACTTGTTTTTTGGAACATTAGCCCTGGGGTAAGGAGTTTGGAGTCATAGATATTTGAAAAGTTCTACATATTCCCCTTGTCCCTGGAGGTTCACAGAGAATTTCCCTGCAATGTCTTATAGGTATGAAAGACTCTGCACATGATATTACCACTTTTTCACTTCCTGTTCACCCCTGATAGCCATCTAATCTGACTTACACTCCTGCTACTCTACTGAAATTGTTCTTGTTGATGTCTTTAAAGAAGACCATGATGTCAAGTCCAAGTAACAGTTTTTTCCTGATGTTTCTCATATTTTCAGGAGTAGTGGACTTAACCA
The DNA here is from genome assembly GCF_964165515.1 of Mesoplodon bidens. NCBI lineage: Eukaryota > Metazoa > Chordata > Mammalia > Artiodactyla > Ziphiidae > Mesoplodon > Mesoplodon bidens. The sequence continues at coordinate 133,652,163 of NC_138161.1, forward strand.
ATGATTCCCTCCACCTATTCAATAATTTATACTATATTTTCATATTTTATCTAAAGAATGATGTTGACTTAAGATACTCTTATACTTATAGCAAATGATTACCATCAACCTATATAAAGCTCATCTCTGGCTTTACTTGTGTTTATTTTCATCTTCATCTCTGAGCCCATCCCTATTCTTATTGCCATAATAGGCACCCACTCTAATATATCTGGTATATGCTCTTGGATACATATGTAATTTTGAGAAATATAGATTATCTTTGTGTACGCTCTTTAAATATATATAAATTGTATTGTGCTATAGACTCACTCTATAGCATTCATTCTGTTTCTTACTTTTTTCTTTCAACATTTGGTTATAACATCTGTTCATGTTGTTAAGTATAATTCTAGTTCATTGTATCCAAATGATGCACACTTTTTTCTAAAGAATTCATCCACCAGTTTTTACTTATTCATTTCCCCTTTAATGGGCACCTAGGTGACCTCTCAATTTTTACTACCACAAACATAAATACCTTCACACTCCTTCCCCTGAGACCTGCACATAGGTGTCTCTGGAGTATACATCCAAGAGTGGGATAAATGTGGGGTAAATGCAGACATTTTCACAGAGAGTGGAGTGAATCTCTAAATAAATTTGTGAAGAATATAAATGTTACACATATTGAGTTTTCCAATCCATGAACATGTGACATCTCTATTATATAAATTTTCTTTAATTTATCTCAAAAATAACTAGTAGGTTTTTGAAGAAGTCTAGAAAATCTTTAATAGATTATACCTAGGTATTAGATAATTTTTATACTAATGTCAGTGCTTTATTTTTTAATTTCATTTTTGAATTTTTTGACTGTTTTAGAGATAGGAAATCAGAGGTGGTCTATATTGTTTCCATTTTATCATCTGTCTCTTGGGAGATGGACTGGCTTATATTTCCTTCTTGTATCCACAGGAAGGAACACATTGCATATGCTAAACAAAATTTTGTTGAATAAATAAATGAAGATTTTGGAGGAGCATAGATACTTATGTAGTTGGGGAGCTCACTCTGGGGTTGTGCTGGTGCTCCGTCTTGTGGTTTTTTTTTTTTTTTTAAACTTTTTTCTTTTTCTAATTTTATTTATTTATTTATTTATTTATTTATGGCTGTGTTGGCTCTTCGTTTCTGTGCGAGGGCTTTCTCTAGTTGTGGCAAGTGGGGGCCACTCCTCATCGCGGTGCGCGGGCCTCTCACTATCGTGGCCTCTCTCATTGCAGAGCACAGGCTCCAGATGCGCAGGCTCAGTAATTGTGGCTCACGGGGCTAGTTGCTCCGCGGCATGTGGGATCTTCCCAGACCAGGGCTCGAACCCATGTCCCCTGCATTGGCAGGCAGAATCTCAACCACTGCGCCACCAGGGAAGCCCCGTCTTGTGGTTTTAATCAATAATCCTTAGCAACAGCTTCCTCTCATGCTAAAATAGAGATGATTTGGCCCAAATGCATAGTGTTAAATTATTTCATCATAACTCATAAGTCTCCACTCTCAGTACCAAAGACAAGCATTATTTCCAATACTAAACCCACAAAAGAATGTAATACACAGGAGCTGCATAAAAAAATCACAGCCTTGTCTACTGACTTTCAAATTCTGTCAAACTGACATCTCTGAAAATTTTTAGAGATTGTGCAAAAGCCAAAAGCACAAATAAGGCAACAATCCTCAAAGTTTAATTCTCTCAACAAAGCACTTTCTTTTTTAATGAAACACACTGCTGTACTCTACACCTGTGAGAAAACCCAAAAACAGAACTCTTGATTTCCTTCATTCAGAACCTGATAACCCATCCAAAGTTCCAACAGTTTTTAATAAACATTCTCACATAATCCAAGAAATAGAAAATGCAAACAAGTTGGTCATGGGCACTAAAGTGAGACAGTTTCTGGGTGATTATTCAAATCAAATATCTGGCTCTGTTTCTTGGGATGAGGTATCTGCCAACTGTCAAATGTCAGGCTGGATGAGGCTGGAGGAGAGAAGAGGAAGAGCAGACTGGGAAAGAGGGGTCCTTCTGTTTACATAGTCACATTTCAGCACCATCCATGCAATGTTGTCAAGAAGCATCAGTGTCTTTTGCCTAATATTCAGTTCAATCCTACCATCTGGACAGTTCAACCCACTTCTGCAGATTAAAGCCCAATGCAGTCAATATGTTTGCTTTGCTTTTTTTTTTTTTTTTTTTTTTTTTTGGTCACTGTTTAATATAAAGGTGAATGATTGTTACCCTTATTTCTACAATTCTCTATTTCTGCATCAAAATAAAAAGCAATAGTCACTTGCTTTCCTTTCAGAGACGATGGGCAAAAGACATCTTTTAGCATTTCATTAGATGAAATATTTTTCTACTGAGAGAAGTGTTCCTTAGTGCAATCTCATTTGACTTAAATTTTTGGAGCATGTTACCAATCATTGTTTTATACATAGTCTTTTCTATGAAAATTCCTAACCCTCAAAATCTGTCAAGACCTTGCTTCAGTGACAAATATGCTGACTGTATGGGAAACATATTTGAAGGCAAGCCCATTGTTTAATCTTTTCCAAGATACAGAGATTTTGTAAAATAGAACTAAAACCAAAGAAAATACACTAAACTTGAATATAAACTTTATGTAAGTGTCTGACAAAATCTGTACTCATTATCAAAACTGTGATCCAAAAATAGCAAATGGGCTCTTCTGTTTAATAAATTAGATAACATGATATTGAGTAAACCAAAATGATTATTTACATTTTAATACAAGCTTCATCATTAAAGGAAGATAGTAAAATCCTCTTCAAAACTTCAGCATAAAATTTCATCTTACTATACACATAGAAAAAATCTGAAATCCATTACTTTGCATAAAAAATTTAGTAAGAAAAATGAACTTGCCATTTGAAATGGTTCAGAACTTTTTAAATGCATGAAATGTACACGGACCCAAGATAGAACACAATAAAGTATTATAAGTTCCAGTGACAATTTTTGAGAGGTATATTACTGGCTTGCAATCCTACAAGAATACTTAGTCTTAAAAACATTTTGTTGTTGTGATGTAGACAAATGCACCAGAAGGCTTTTAATCAAATTATACTAATTAATGACTTTTAAAGATACAATCTGAGACAATGTAGAAGAGCTTATATACTGAATTATATATTATGTACAATATTATATACTTATATTATATATTATTATTATATATTCAATATTTATTGAAGGGGAATGCCGATTTATCTATGAAAACTTTCTGGTACTTTTTACTTTTTTATAAAATAGAATTTACTCAATGAAACTAAAAGCTGATTCTTTGAAAAGATAAACAAAATTGATAAACCTTTAGCCAGACTCATGAAGAAAAAGAGGGAGAGGGCTCAAATCAATAAAATTAGAAGTCAAAAAGGAAAAGTTACAATAGACACCACATAAATACAAAGGATCATAAGAGACTACTACAAGAAACTATATGCCAATAAAATGGACAACCTAGAAGAAATGGACAAATTCTGAGAAAGGTACAATCCCCTAATACTGAGACCAATCATAAATACTGAAATTGAAACTGTGATTTAAAAACTCCCAACAAACAAAAGTTCAGGACCAGATGGCCTTACAGGCAAATTAAATCAAACATTTAGAAAAGAGTTAACACCTATGTTTCTGAAACTATTCCAAAAAATTGTAGAGGAAGGGACACTCCCAAACCCATTCTATGAGGTCACCATCACCCTGATACCAAGAAAAGACAAACATAACAAAAAAAAGAAAATTACAGGCCAATAGCACTGATGAACTTAGATGCAAAAATCCTCAACAAAATACTAGCAAACAGAATCCAACAATACAGTAAAAGGATCATATACCGTGATCAAGTGGGATTTATCCCAGGGATGCAAGGGTTTTTCAGTATCTGCAAATCAATCAGTGTGATACACCACATCAACAAATTGAATAAAATCCATATGATCATCTCAATAGATGCAGAAAAAGCTTTTGACAAAATTCAACAGCCATTTATGATAAAAACTCTCCAGAAAGTGGGCATAGAGGGAGTCCACCTCAACAAATAAAGGCCATATATGACAAACCTACAGTTAACATCATACTCAATGGTGAAAAGCTAAAAGCATTTCCTCTAAGATCAGGTACAAGACAAGAATGCCCACTCTCACCACCTTTATTCAACATAGTTTTGGAAGTCCCAGCATGGAAATCAGAGACGAAAAAGAAATAAAGGGAATCCAAACTGGAAAAGAAGAAGTAAAACTGTCACTATTTGCAGATGACATGATACTATATATAGAAAATCCTAAAGATGCTACTAGAAAACTACTAGAGCTCATCAATGAATTTGGTAAAGTTGCAGGATACAAAATAAATACACAGAAATCTGTTGCATTTCTATACACTTACAATAAAAGATCAGAAAGAGAAATTAAAGAATTCAATTTACCATCTCATCAAAAAGAAAAAAATATCTAGGAATGAACCTACCTAAGGAAGCAAAAGATCTGTACTCAGAAATCTATAAGATACTGATGAAAGAAATCAAAGATGACACAAACAGATGGAGAGATATACCATGTTCTTGGATTGGAAGAATCAACATTGTCAAAATGGAGGATCCTTAAAAAACTAAAAATAGAGTTACCATATGATCCAGCAATCCCACTCCTGGCATATATCTGGAGAAAACTCTAATTCGAAAAGACACATGCACACCAATATTCATTGCAGCACTATTTACAATAGCCAAGACATGGAAACAACCTAAATGTCCATCACAGAGGAATGGATAAAGAAGATGCGGTACAGAGAGACCTTCAAGATGGTGGAAGAGTAAGACATGGAGATCACCTTACTCCCCACAAATATATCAGAAATATATCTACATGTGCAACAACGCCTACAGAACACCTACTGAACGTTGGCAGAAGACCTCAGACTTCCCAAAAGGCAAGAAACTCTCCCACGTACCTGGGTAGGGCAAAAGAGAAAAGAAAAAACAGAGACAAAGAATAGGGATGGGACCTGCACCAGTGGGAGGGAGCCGTGAAGGAGGAAAGGTTTCCACACGCTAGGAAGCCCCTTCACGGGCGAAGACTGTGGGTGGCGGAGGGGGGAGCTTCGGAGCCATGGAGGAGAGCGCAGCAAAAGGGGTGTGGAGGGCAAAGCGGGGTGATTCTCACACAGAGGATTGGAGCCGACTGGCACTCACCAGCCCAAGAGGCTTGTCTGCTCACCTGTCAGCTGGGACGGGTAGGGGCTGGGAGCTGAGTCTCAGGCTTCTTTAGAAGTCAGATCCGAGGGAAAGGACTGGGATTGGCTGTGTGAAGGGGGCTAGTGCACCACAGCTAGCCAGGAGGGAGACTGGAAAAAAGTCTGGACCTGCCTAAGAGGCAAGAGACCATCGTTTCGGGGTGCGCAAGGAGAGGGGATTCAGAACACTGCTTAAACGAGCTCCAGAAAAAGGCACGAGCTGCGGCTATCAGCAGAGACACCAGAGACGAGCATGAAACGCTAAGGCTGCTGCTAAAGCCACCAAGAAGTCTGTGTGAAAGAAAAGGTCACTATCCACACTTCCCCTCCTGTGCAGCCCGCCACTGCCAGGGTCCCATGATCCAGAGACAATTTCCCCGGGAGAATACAACCCGGGAGAACACACCCCAGGAGAATACACAGTGCGCTTCAGGCCATTGAAACGTCATTCCAGGCTCTGCCACCACAGGCTCACCCCGCATTCCATACCCCTCCCTCCCCCTGGCCTGAGTAAGCCAGAGCCCCCTAATCAGTTGCTACTTTAACCCCATTCTGTCTGGCTAGAGAAAAGACGCCCTCAGGTGACCTACACGCAGAGACGGGGCTAAAACCAAAGCTGAACTCCAGGAGCTGTGCAAACAAAGAAGAGAAAGGGAAATCTCTCCCAGCAGCCTCAGGATCAGCGGATTAAATCTCCACAATCAACCTGAGGTACCCTGAATCTGTGGAATACCTGAATAGACGAATCATCCCAATATTCAGGTGGTGGACTTTGGGAACAACGAAATATATATTTTTTTCCTTTTTCTCTTTTTGTGAGTGTGTATGTGTATGCTTCTTTGACTGATTTTCTCTGTATAGCTTTTCTTTTACCATTTGTCCTAGTGTCCTGTCTGTCCGTTTTTTTTTTTTTTTCTCTCTTTTGGTTTTTTGGGGGTTTTTTAGTATAGTTTTTAGATCTTCTTATCATTGGTGGATTTGCTTTTTGGTTTGGTTGCTCTCTCCTTTCTTTCTTTATTTCTTTCTTTTCCTTCTTTCCTTCTTTCTTTTCTTTCTTTCTCCCTTTTCTTCTGAGCCATGTGGCTGACAGGGTCTTGGTGCTCCAGCCGGATGTCAGTCCTGTGCCTTTGAGGTGGGAGAGCCGAGTTCAGGACACTGGTCCACAAGAGACCTCCCAGCTCCACGTAATATCAAACAGCGAAAGTTCTCCCTGAGATCTCCATCTCAACGTTAACACCCAGCTCCACTAAATGGCCAACAATCTACAGTGCTGGACTCTCTATGCCAAACAACTAGCAAGACAGGAAAACAACACCACCCATTAGCAGAAAGGCAGCCTAAAATCATAATAAGTTCACAGAAACCCCAAAACACACCACCGGAGACGGTACTGCCCAAAAGAAAGACAAGATCCAGGCTCATCCACCAGAACACAGGCACTAGTCCCCTCCACCAGGCAGCCTACACAAACCACTGAACCAACCTTAGCCACTGGGGGCAGACACCAACACCAACAGGAACTATGAACCTGTAGCCTGCAAAAAGGAGAACCCAAACACAGTAAGTTAAGCAAAATGCGAAGACAGAGAAACACACAGCACATGAAGGAGCAAGGTAAAAACCAACCAGACCAAACAAATGAAGAGGAAATAGGTAGTCTACCTGAAAAAGAATTCAGAGTAATGATAGTAAAGATGATCCAAACTCTTGGAAATAGAATGGAGAAAATACAGGAAACGTTTAACAAGGACCTAGAAGAACTAAAGAGCAAACAAACAATGATGAACAGCACAATAAATGAAATTAAAAATTCTCTAAAGGATTCAATAGCAGAATAAATGAAGCAGAAGAACAGATAACTGACCTGGAAGATAAAATAGTGCAAAGAACCACTGCAGAGCAGAATTTTGAAAAGAGGAATGAAAAGAATTGAGGACAGTTTCAAAGACCTCTGGGACAACATTAAACGCACCAACATTCAAATTACAGTGGTCCCAGAAGAAGAAGACAAAAACAAAGGTACTGAGAAAATATTTGAAGAGATTATAGTTGAAAATTTCCCTAATATGGGAAACGAAATAGTTAATCAAGTCCAGGAAGTGCAGAGAGTCCCATATAGGATAAATCCAAGGAGCAACACAGCAAGACACATATTAATCAAACTATCAAAAATTAAATATAAAGAAAAAATATTAAAAGCATCAAGGGAAAAGCAATAAATAACATAAAAAGGAATCCCCATAAGGTTAACACTGATCATTCAGCAGAAATTCTGCAAGCCAGAAGGGAATGGCAGTACATATTTAAAGTGATAAAAGGGAAAAAACTACAACCAAGATTACTCTACCCAGCAAGGATTTCATTCAGATACGACAGAGAAGTTAAAAGCTTAACAGACAAGCAAAAGCTAAGAGAATTCAGCACCAACAAACCAGCTTTAGAACAAATACTAAAGGAACTTCTCTAGTCAGGACACAAGAGAAGGAAAAGACCTACAATAACAAAACACAAAACAATTGAGAAAATGGTAATAGGAATTTACATATCGATAATTACCTGAAATGTAAATGGACTAAATACTCCATCCAAAAGACACAGACTGGCTGAATGGATGCAAAAACAAGACCCGTATATATGCTGTCAACAAGAGACCCACTTCAGACCTAGGGATACATACAGAATGAAAGTGAGCAGATGGAAAAAGATATTCTAGGCAAACGGAAATCAAAAGAAAGCTGGAGTAGCAATTCTCATATTAAACAAAATAGACTTTAAAATAAAGACTATTACAAGAGACAAAGAAGGACACTACATAATGATCACAGTATCAATCCAAGAAGATAAAACAATTGTAAATATTTATGCACCCAACATAGGAGAACCTCAATACATAAGGCAAATGATAACATCCGTAAGAGGGGAAATTGATAGTAACACAATCACAGTAGGGGACTTTAACACCCCACTTTCACCAATGGACAGATCATCCAAAATGAAAATAAATAAGGAAACACAAGCTTTAAAGGACACATTAAACAAGATGGAATTAATTGATATTTATAGAACATTCCATCTGAAAACAATAGAATACACATTCTTCTCAAGTGCTCATGGAACATTCTCTAGGATAGATCACATCTTGGGTCACAAATCAAGCCTCGATAAAGTTAAGAAAATTGAAATTGTATCAAGTATCTTTTCTGAACACAACGCTATGAGACTACTTATCAATTACAGGAAAAAATAACAAACACATGGAGGCTAAACAATACACTACTAAATAACGAAGAGATCACTGAAGAAATCCAAGAGGAAATCAAAAAATACCTAGAAATAAATGACAATGAAAACACAACAACCCAAAACCTATGGAATGCAGTAAAAGCAGTTCTAACAGGGAAGTTTATGGCAATACAATCTTACCTCAAGAAACATGAAAAATCTCAAATAAACAACCTAACCTTACACCTAAAGCAATTAGAGAAAGAAAGAAAAAAAAGAAAACCCCAAGTTAGCAGCAGGAAAGAAATCATAAAGATCAGATTAGAAATAAATGAAAAAGGAATGAAGAAAACAATAGCAAAGATCAATAAAACTAAAACTGCTTCTTTGAGAAGACAAACGAAATTGATAAACCATTAGGCAGACTCTTCAAGAAAGAAAGGGAGAAGACTCAAATCAACAGAATTAGAAATAATAAAGGAGAAGTAACAATTGACACTGTAGAAATACAAAGTATCATGAGGGATTACTAAAAGCAACTATATGCCAATAAAATGGACAACCTGGAAGAAATGGACACTTCCTTAGAAAAGCACAACTTTTCCAGACTGAACTAGGAAGAGAAAGAAAATATAAACAGACCAACCATGAGCACTGAAATTGAGACTGTGTTAAAAATCTTCCTACAAACAAAAGCCCAGGACCAGACAGCTTCACAGGTGAATTCTATCAAACATTTAGAGAGGAGCTAACACCTATCCTTCTCAAACTCTTCCAAAATATAACAGAGGGAGGAACACTCCCAAACTCATTCTATGAGGCCACCATCACTCTGATACCAAAACCAGACACAGATGTCACAAAGAAAGAAAACTACAGGCCAATATTACTGATGAACATAGATGCAAAAATCCTCAACAAATACTAGCAAACAGAATCCAACAGCACATTAAAAGGATCATACACCATGATCAAGTGGGGTTTATTCCAGGAATGCAAGGATTCTTCAATATATGCAAATCAATCTACATTATACACCATATTAACCAACTGAAGGAGAAAAACCATATGATCATCTCAATAGATGCAGAAAAAGCTTCTGACAAAGTTCAACACCTATTTATGATAAAAATTCTCCAGAAAGTAGGCACAGAGGGAACTTACCTCAACATAATAAAGGCCATATATGACAAACCCACAGCCAACATTGTCCTCAATGGTGAAAAACTGAAACCATTTCTACTAAGATCAGGAACAAGACAAGGTTGTCCACTCTCAGCACTATTATTCAACATAGTTTTGGAAGTTTTAGCCACAGCAATTAAAGAAGAAAAAGGAATCCAAATTGGAAAAGAAGAAGTCAAGCTGTCACTGTTTGCAGATGACATGATACTATACAAACAGAATCCTGAAGATGCTACCAGAAAACTACTAGAGCTAATCAATGAATTTGGTAAAGTAGCAGGATACAAAATTAATGCACAGAAATCTCTTGTATTCCTATACACTAATGATGAAAAATCTGAAAGTGAAGTTAAGAAAACACTCCCATTTACCACTGCAACAAAAAGAATAATATATCTAGGAATAAACCTACCTAAGGAGACAAAAGACCTGTATGCAGAAAATTATAAGACACTGATGAAAGAAATTAAAGATGATACAAACAGATGGAGAGATATCTATTTGTATATAGATATCACTATATATCTATATACAAATATATCTATAAGTCACATTCTATTGTAAATGTGAGTAACGTGTTTAGAGACTCTGGATTCTTTTATCTTCCTCTGAAGTGTGTTGGCATGTGTTCTAGCAGAGAGTAAATTTAGACTAATCACATTGATCTTGAGGAGCCTCACTTTTATACTTTGTTAAGATGAGACTATTGCCTGCATATAGATTTTCTTCTTAAACTGGGGCCTTTCTGGTATTTCAATAGACAGCTTGAGGTTTTTATCTAATCTCTAACTTGGTGAGACTGAAATTCCAACACTTTTTTCCCTGGCAGTGGGAAGCAGCTGAAATCTCTGTCTCACTTTTTCTAATTTCCAGCTATCCCTTTCTGCTTGGCTTCTCTAAGTACTCCTTGGTCTTGCTCAGTTCAGAGGACAATTAAGGATCTGGAGGGAGTTTATATGTAGATATGGCATCCTTCCTGCTTTGGATCTCTATCCTCTTGGATCAATCCCTGTTCAATTTTCCAGCTATTCTGGCAGTCTCAACCTCTATCTTTTGACAGTTTGTAGTACTCTGTTGCTTTGATGGCCCCCAATGAGCCATATACCCCTTTATTCATGTCCTTGTATAGGTCATTCCCCTTTTTTTCTAAACTGGTCCTGTTACTGCTTTGACCAATAGAATGTGGAGGAAGTGTTGTTTTGGCATCTCCAAGTCCAGGATTTAAGAAAATTTTGCCAAGTTCTTCTATTTCACTTTGCAGGATGCCAGTTACCATATGAGACGTCAACTATTCTGAGACTGTTTTACTGTGACATGACCAACCTTGTCAGATGGAGGGATAACATGGAGGAGAAACAAGGTCTCAGATCAACAGCTGTAGCTGAGCTCCCAACTGAGAATGAGCACTAACTTGACAGCCATGTAAAGGAGGCCATTTTAGAGGTAGATCCTTGCGTCTCAATAGAGTTTTCCCAGGTGACACTATATGGAGCAAAGATAATCTGTCTCCACAAAGCCTTCCCCAACTTGTAGAATTTATTTTCCCCTAAATATCTTCATTAAATAATAAGCATATATTTTTCATATAAAAATAAATACACTCACAATTTTAAAATAACACTGAATTACATATATAAAAATGGAAATCACTCATATATGACACCCACAACTACTTCCCTGCCAAAATTAATTTCTAATGATACCTGGATTGTTGCATATATTTTCAAATGATCTTACATATATGTATGCCTTCATATAAACTCATATGTATATATATATATATTTATATATATTTGTATTTTTATATATATTCACTTATATCATAAGTCAAATTACTATGAATAAAACAGATAAAAAGTACTATTTTGTCTTCTTTATATTATGTATAATATATATATCATTTTTATACACCTATCATAAAAATACATTTACCTTATTTGATTTAACTGTTGTATTATTTTATGTTATAATTTATATTAAGTATGTGACAGATTTTAAGAATAAGCATACGGGTATTTAGATTATTTTTAACTTTGGGGGTCACTAATACTGCTCTATTTAAATTCCTTGTTTGGATATGTATACATAGACACACACACACACACACAGAGTCATACACATACTTAGGCAAATATTTCTGTATAATAGAATCTTTCAAGTGGACCTCTTGAGTAAAGAAATTTTAATCTTTTGCAGTTTAATTAGATATTGCAAGATGCTTTTCATAAGACAGTAATGTGTAAGAGACTTTAATATCTCAAACCCTTATAACACTAGATACTGTGAATCTTAAATATTTTTGCCAATATTATAAGCAAAACTGACATCTCACTGCCATTTCAGTGACATTCCTGACAATTAGTGAGTTATGCATTTTTTTGCATTTCTTTGCCCTTGTGTATTTCTTCTTTTGTCACTTGGCCATACTTAAATTTTGCCCAATTTTTAAATTGTGATTATAATTTTCTATTAACTTCTAAGGGATTTTAGACAAATTATGTATCGCAATTATTTGTCTCATATATTTTTCAAGTATTTTCTCCAAATTCGTTACTTTTTGTTGATGCCACTTTAATTATTTCTCCTCTGTAGATAACCTAGGTTGTGTGCATATGTGTGTTTGCCTGCATGCTTGTTTTTTTCTTCAGCATTATTTTTTTTATAATTGTACCATTATCTTCTTTGTTCTGAAGTTTCACCACATTGAGTCTACTCGTCTGGTTTTTCATTCAGCGTGAAGACATGTCTTCTTTCCTCTGAAGCATTTCACTCCTCATTTCTTGTTCCTGCCTTTTGGAATGCACACACCTTTGACACTGGGACTTCTACATCTATCAACATGTCTTCATCTACCTCTCTGGCCTTTTGTTTTACATAGTGAGGTATATATTACATCAATATCAAAATTCTATTCTTTTAAAAAGCCCTCTGCATAAAAATGTGAACCTTAAGGCTGACAGTTTTTAGTAACCTCTTTAAGCACCCAGAAAAACCAATATACTCATCCCTTTGTTGATACAGTACATACTTTACTGTATCTACACACAATTCTGACCAGCTGCTGAATTATAATTCAAGATCTTCCCCACTTTACTTTGTTGAAAATGTTGTATTTCGGTTTCAGTAAGTAAATATACCTCTTTAGTGTATAAACACCAGCCAAAGTAATACATTCTATGAAGTTTGGATATTAGAGAAACATTCTGTCCATTAGGGCTCTCATTCCTTAGCATAATCATTCAGCTCACTAATTTTATCTTCTGCTTTGACAATTTGGTTACATTTTCCATAATTGAATTTTATACTTTGATGATCAGTTTCTGATTTCTTATCCTAGCTTATTCTTTTTATCGTTGCTGATGAGTGTTGTTAATGAACACTGCCTTCTTTCCTCCCTTGAAGGTTACTGCTTACATTTATGTTATTTTCTATTTTCCCTTTTTACTCTGTTCATTGGGAGCCATTTACTATATTTACTCATTTGGTCCCTTTCTTTCATGGTGTTGTTTTTTTCTCAAAAGGTAGGTGATTTTAGATTAGCGGTTCTTATTTTCTGTTGAGGTTCTAATTTGAATAGGCACTTCAAGCCAAAATAGAAATTTTATTTTGTCTTTTTTGAAGCTTTATCTTGCTTATATTCTTTGTTGTGGTTTATTCAGGTCTAGCTTTTTTGTTAACTCAATTCCATCTATTTTCTGTCTTACAGGAATTCCTCATAATTTCTGGTTTACTGTGTATTTATATCATAAGAGAGAAAGAGATACTTATGATATATCTTCTTTAGCTTTATAATACTTTAAAACTTTTTGAAAATTAAATACATATTTTCATTTGGAAGAGAGACAAATTTGTATGCAATGTGCCATTTTGGCCCAGTTCCTACCTGTTTTTCAACTGCTAGTATAATCATTAATATACATTTTATATCTTTTCATTACACTAATATAGTTCTGACACCCAATTCCCATGTGTGGGTTTTTTTCTCACACTGCCAAACAATTCTAACACCAGCTGGGTGTCCTACAGTTCAAGTCAATTCTGACACCATCTACCCGGAGATAGCATCAGATCTCAGAGGTTAGGGGCTCAGTCCTACAAGACTGCCTCCCCACCATTAAGATGCCAATTGCCAACTGCAAGTCCAGGTTTTCACTTGTGCTTCTGAACAACCAGCTATAAGTTGGAGGTTCCAATGACCCTTTCCTTGGGTTCGATTAATTTGCTACAGTAGCTCACAGAACTCCAAAACATTTACTTACTAGATGATTGGTTTTCTGTAATAAAAAGCATATGACTCAGAAACAGCCAGATGGAAGAGATGCATAGGGCAAGATATGGGAAAAGGGTGAGGAACCTCCTTGCCTCTCTGAGAGAACCATGCTCTCCAAATCACCATGTGTTTACCAACCATGATTTTAGGAACTCTACACCAGGAATGAGGATGAAGACCAAATATATATTTTTATGTATTTTATACATATCTATTATATATAACAACATATTATTATAAATCATAATATCACAACTAATCATTATTTTTGAAATTATACAACTGTATTGATAATATGATGATCTAAGGGTAGTACTGTTGAAGTATTACTGGTCTCAGATGGTGATTTTTAATCCAAACACGATCATTTTTTTTAGGTGAAAGAATTGGATGCCACTGACATTTCATTGTTTGTATTTCTAGTATTTCCAATATTGTTTGCATTTGTAAAATATAGATGCAATCAATGATAGAAGCCCAGCCCTATTTTCCTTACATCAAATAATAAACGATGATCTTCATGCCCAATGAATGACAAGATTGAAATTCTACTACAGTCTAAGATCATATATATGAAAAGTATTATTATTTCATTCTTTCTTGTTAAAATTAAATGTCTTCGAGGAAAAGGATCTTTTTAAATTTTTTTATAGGCATCTTCTATTTAATGGATGAATTACTTAGAGTTCATCAAACAGTTAACATTTTCATGTGTTCGATGCTTGTGCCTAGGATGACCCCTCTGCTTAGATTTCTCATACTCCTCCTCTGCTGACTGACTCATTCTTCTTCAAGACCCAATTAAAGGTGTGCCCCCTCATGGAATGGATCCTCTATAGCCCAACCTCCCCCAACTGTGCAACCTGCAGGTTAGATGCACTATATTCTCTCCAGAGCATAGGTTTATCACTTCATGTACTGCACTGCATTATGGGTCTCCTACCTGTGCCTGAGAGCACCTTGAAGTGTTCATCTTTGTATCTCCAATGCCTAGTTTGTACTAATACCTCAAAAACACCCAACTATCTTCTAAGCCAGATAATGAGCTCCTTGAGAGCAAGGACCCTGGCTCTTTTGTCTTTGTTTTCCTGGCATAGTAGCAATCATTGCAATATTTGTACCATGCCATGACTCTTGTAAGTAATAATTGTATATACTTTTTATTCATCTATTCATTACAACAAACCTGTGAGATGGGTAATATTATTCTATACATTTTAAAGAGCAAGAAAATGAAGGCACAGAGAGATTAAGTAAACTCTCCAAGGTCACACAGCTAGTCAGTGTCAGAACAAATATTCAAACCCAAAGAGTTCAGTTCCAGAGTGTATGCACTTAATACTATGCCTAAGTACAAGCTTGATAACACTGATTCAATGAATATGCATCAGAAGTGTGCAAAGCATACTGTGAATTCTCAAATAACTTTCATAGTTTCTACGGAACATTTACTCTAAAAATTTGTATTTATAAAAGTGAACAGGATAAAGACACATAATTTATTCAAAGTTCTGCAGCAATTTTTCTATGATATTAACTAGTAAACAAGTGTTTTAAACAATTTTAAATTAAATTTAAGAAAAAATTTGCAACATGTGCTGCTTATTGGGAATAAATTTTACCATATCACTATCTTTCTAAATCAATGTAAATAATCTAACAGTTGGATTTGGATAGATAGTATCTCAATATAAAGAAGTCCAATTTTGGTACTTGCGAATGTTTTCTTAAATTTCAGGGTAAGATCCACTTATTCCTTGAATAAATAGGCATAAAAAATCAACTAGAGATTAAGATTCAAGCATCAACCAATTTTGTACTGCATTGGAAGAAATGCTTTTGTTTTTAACCCTGTATATAAATGCAGAATATGTAAAGGTTTAAAAAATTGATCTTTGTTAAACTCCATATCTATGAATATTTGAGATTCATTTTTATATATGTTTTCAACTGTGTCTTGTTTGAGAATGGCAAATGGAGAAAAATGTGTACATGTCTTCTTTATTCTGACAAACATTCTGTAGAATAAGCTTTTAAAATACTGCCGATTTAAATAAATGTTAATTCAGGTTTTTCGCATCAGAAGTAAACTCATTAACTCAATAAACCAGCACTTGCAAAGATCACACCCTACAACACACACTCACACACAAAGTTAAATACATGTTTCTCTGCAATGCTGAGGTATTTCATTCCAGCCGTCCTAACTCCCTGTGCATGGAAGTAATACTACTACATATCCCTAGGTTTATTTCACTTCCTTTTTTCTCTTCTCAATCATTGTCGTAAAAATAAATGAATATTGTTCCACTGTGCATGCTTTTTATACTGCTCATGATGCGAATGGATTCGTGATAACCCATTTATTTTCCTTTCTTCTAACCATCTTTGCAGCAAGAATGGGATGCCTGAATTTTAATGCCTAATATGATCTTTGGAAGATTATAAACTTTTAATAGACTTTAAACATAAAGTGAGGGAGAGGATAAATAGCAGGAAAGTCTGGGTTTGTTCCAGGAAATCCTGATTAATAGCCTTCTGATTGTGTCAGACCACCCTGAATATTTTCTGAAAACAATCGGTTCACTTTATGGCCAAATAAATCGTAATTGAACTTACCAATTTCTAACCAAATAAAAATCTACATGAGAGGAAAGGGCAGAAGAACACACATTTCTTTATATGAGAAAGCATCAAGGACATGTCTCATTTTATTTGCACTCTGCACTATTTATTCCTGTCAATTTCATGTGATAATCACAACAGGTTTATATGACAGAGGTTTTCTTTTTAGACTTGTCTTCTCTGTGAATTGTTCTTGGGTAACTACAAATTAACAGAAAGTCAGAAATATTCAACATTGTTTTTAAAATCTCAAGGGTAAAATATTGCCTAATTTCAGTGGTAGGCAAGCACAGAATTGAAAGCCTCCTTGGAAAGAAAAATCCCTTCTATAAGATCACCTTTAGCGATGTTTACTATGTGACTTGAAATTTTCTTCTCTGTTTCAAAAATTTTCTAAATAAATTTTAAGCATTATGATGTTTGTAGCTTTAAAAAATAAGTCAGGCTTTCAAGGCCTGAATGTAAGAAAAATACAAGTGTGCTTTATAATCAGAAAAAAAAAATGGACTTAGGCACTGATAAGGTAAAGAAGGTTCAAATCACATATATTTGTTAATTTATTTTTATTGACTCCTTTTTAAAATATAAATGAATTTTTATTACATAAAAGAAAAGAATTGACATAATCTCTTGGAGTGATAAAATACTGTAAATGATCCTTCCAAAATTGCATCTCCCTTTAAATAGATTGGAGAAGAAAAGAAAACAGTTTAAAAAATTAGTTAGTATTGCTACAATATACACAACCCCCTGAGCTTTGCCTTTTAAATCAGCATTCTGCTGTTAAATAATAAAAGAAAAGTCCCATTATTTTCCCAGCTTCACTTTGCTTAAAGTGATTGATGTAGAATTTTACTGCCATCCAATGGCAGCCGCCTAATATAGCTCAAGTTAATGTCTAAAGCTTTTTGACCAAATTGCAGTCTAGGGAATTTAACTTATGTAGTACACTCAGAACTTACATCAATACATCTCTGTTTGTTACTCAGTGAGAAAGAAATATGACTACAGTTTCAATTTATTGTGCGTTCTCCAAATTCAATTTAACAGTGAATTACTAATATTGCTGAACATAATTACCTAAATGAATAAATCAACCTAGGCTACTCACTAGAGAGAACATTCGAGCATAATATTAATTTTTACATGCACCTCATCATATTAGTTTAAAAGGTTTCTTTTTGCATTTAACAAGCTTTTCCTACCAGGCAAAATGGCCTTTATTAAAAAACTATTCTCAGCTTTACTTCTGTTATTTGGAAGTCATTTGAATCTTTTTAGCTGCTACTGTACATCATATAATTTCTGATTAACATTAAATTGCATACTGTTTTAATTATAATCTCCATTCCTAAATGACTGAGCATTTAGATCATTTCTCAAAAAGGCAAAATAAAAATTATGTCTGATTGATATGAATGAGATTGTGCTTTAAATATCCAAGCTTATTTATCTGAAATTCCCAGTTTGAGGTAGAAGAGTTGGTGGGTAATAAACCAATTTTATTTTTCAGTAATATTAACTAAAATATAATAATTTTGATATTTTTGGTAAATTGCTATTACAAATTGATATTATTTGAATAACTTCAGGAAAAATATATTTTATAATTTATATATGAATGATCCTTTGTTAAAATATAAAAAGTTTAGTTCTGTAATTATTTTAAATATATGGCAAATTCAGATAAATATCTAGCTTATAATTTTAAAAGTCTTGCCAATATTTTTATTCAACTGAATGTTTCAAAGTTGTGTGTGTGTGTGTAAAAACAGCCCCAGGCTTTAAATATGTTTTGGTACTCTTGAACATCTGAGACCAATAATTCAATGGAACTGAAACACAATAACATATTTATTTTAACTGATTTTGCATTAGAACATTTAATTCCAACTTTCCTTTCAGTTAAAACCTCACAATGTTATTGTTTCTCTAAAAGATTTCCAAGTTAAGTCCAAAACATTTTTTAGAAAAATCCAGGCAGACTTCAAGCTGAGAAAGATTTTGTATGGAGCTTAAAACAATTTCAGGAATTTTGGATGAAACTAGATAAACTGAAGAGCATTTTCTGATATTAGATGAAATTTGAAGATTTAGTGTTTCCATAATAAAGGAGGGGTGCCTCTGTGTTCGCTGGGAACCATAACGTTATAATATCTGATTGTAGAGGTATCACAAAGTTACAAATTTAAAGAAAACACTGTGACTTTGACAGATAAACAGTGAAGTTGGACATTTAATCCTAGAAATATCAAGCTAGTAGATACCGAAAAAAAATTATTTCTTTTTCAAATTTTTCATTTCTCTATTGGGTTTGATTTCTGTTTCACAGATTTAATAATTATACCACCTTTTAAATCCTCCTTTCTAACCAGATGTTTTTGGTGTGGCAGCTGCAGATCTCAGTTTTAATAATTTCTGTAAAGGAAATCTAAAGTTCCGTAGACCTCAGACACGTTATTTAGAAGATTAGAAACTACACCTTAAAGATAATATTGTCAACAGAAAATTCAGTTGCTTAGTGTATTCGGGCATTTTAAGAAGTTTGAATAAATTTACACTAGTTCTCATCAAAAGTTCCATTCTACCTGTACTATATTTTATACATTACATATTTATATAGTGTAACTTATATACCATATATATACATAAATACAGATATATTTCTATACTAAAAACATTACCTTCAGAAATTTTTATATTTGACCTCCCTCTATTACTAAATTTTAGAAATGTGTGAATGATGTTTTAAAGGCACGAATTACAGTTTCACTTGATTTATATTCCTCTACAGATTCTCTTTATAACTGAAGGGTCTTTTGCTTTGCCATCAAACAATCACCCTGTCTAGTAAGCACAGGTTAGTATTTTCTCCACCTGCATGTGTATTTAAGCAATTAAACCAGAGTATAAACAGCATCTGCAGTTTTACTACTTAAAACTCATTTGTGAATAAGAACATTTCCATTGATATGATTCCTATATCTCTGCCTATCATTTTCTCATCCAGTGCAACAAATAAGTGAGACAAGTTAATTTCTTTACTCTATGTAAAATACGGAGAGTTTTAAAATGTTTCAATTATTCGAAACATCGTGTTCTAAAATGATTTGAATTTCCTTTTCATTAGCAAGAATACAAAGGACTATTTAAATATTATATACAGTGTGTTCACTCACTATAACTTGCATAAATATCTGCTTTGGTTTTAACCTAAGATAATAAGGGATACAATAATCAACTCACATCCATATCTTTTGTTTAATATGATAAAAGGACTGATATGAGAATCAGTACAGAAAAATATTGAATGAAATTGTGATCTTTAACAGAGGTATACACTACTGTATTAGTTCTTAACTCTAACTTTAGGAAACATATATTTTAGTGCATCAATGTATGACATACTATTAATTCACATTAAAATATATGTTTGTGTACTAAATTTTTATGCCCATATAACCAGTATACTTATGGTGCCTTTTTCAGATGTAGAGAGTGAAGTAGGAAAAAAATAATGCACATATGCCAAGAGACAGGAATGAGTCAATTTCTAAGCTGTACATCTTTGCTGATATAAATGTTCCAAGATGTATTTAGATGTCTACTTCTTTACGCAATATGCACCTTGCTGCCAAACCTTTGTTCTCATATTTGCATTACATTTTTAAAAATTATTTGGATCAAAACCTGTTTACATTAAAGCTGTAATTTGTTACAATATTCTGTTTGCTCACTTCCTTGAAAAGAAAAATCTTACACCATGGGTAACACAGTTCCTATGCCATGACACAGAAGTTCCCACAGCTTTCCAATTTCATCAGAAATGGAAGA
The DNA here is from genome assembly GCF_964165515.1 of Mesoplodon bidens. Classification (NCBI taxonomy): domain Eukaryota; kingdom Metazoa; phylum Chordata; class Mammalia; order Artiodactyla; family Ziphiidae; genus Mesoplodon; species Mesoplodon bidens. Next base: position 133,672,583 of record NC_138161.1, read on the forward strand.
GCCCATTATGTTTCTGCCAGACAGCATTGCTGAAGGCTTCTGCCAGCCATCTAATAAAATGATAGCTATTCTGAGTTAAGCATTCTAATATAAGATCCTATCAAACCAAAGAATTTCAGAAGCACAGAGCTTCGTCTTTCTTCCTCCAAAGACAGCATCAAAATCTGATCAAGATAAAAGCAAAAACTTCGAATGAATATACACTGTATGATTAAAACCCTAAGTCCCTATGGTTTAAACCTTGAAGACATTTTAATTATCTATTTAACATCTTGCTATTTCTGGAATTCTGACTGAGAATGTTTCTGACATAGTATTTCATGGAATGTCCTTTTCTCATACTGAGCCGCTTTTATACTCCAGATGTAAACACAAAAGCTTGCCTTTCATCTTTTTAAACTCCATCACATAAAAGGAAAGGTAAAAACCCTAAAGACCACTTTTTCAGAGTCTCCTATACATAATATAAATTATAAAACTAATAATTTCTCTTAAATATAGAAATCTCATTATTTTCTTTAAATTTTTATGTACTTCTCAAGAGTATATTTAAAATTCTTTGATTGCCATGATCTAATTTTATTTATTTGAGAGGGAAAAGATATTTTAGATGTGATATGCACTGAGATGTTTGCTTCCTTCACAGAATTTAAGGCATTACTCAAAACTTCCACTAATTTTTAATCTTCCCAAAGTAAACAGATTATAATTTAAAAATTCCCTAAAATTTGAAAGTAGTATTTGCTAAACAAATTTTCACTTAAAACAAAGTTTACCTTAGCTAAACCAAACTCCATAAAAAACTGAAGAAATGGTTTCTTTCAAGAAGAAAACTTGAAGTACCATGTTATTAAACATATTAGTATCACATTATCAGATATTCAAAAAGTAACTTACTGATATTTTTACAAGGATAAAGAAAAAGAAAACAAATATAAACCTTATTAAAATGCTACAGCCTTTGATTTTTCTTCACATTTTTTGTCATTTTTTTTCTTGCCAGAAGGTTTAGTTGTATATCTCTCTATAACTCTGTATACGTCTGAAGGTTTAATTGTATGCTCTGTAATTGCATATTCATTTTACTTTTGAAAAGATGAATAGCAAACTATGATGCATTTTATATTGGCACACATATCCCAGAACACGATGGTCATGAAACTATAACTTTTTGAATTCGGTTTAAAAAATGAGTAAAATGAAACAATACTTGTTTCTAAAATGTGTCTAATTTATAATGGAATTTGGACAAAAAAATATGTTCTCATTTGGGCTTATCGACCTTATGGCCCTGATGGTTACTCATAGGAGACAGATTTCATCTTAGAAGGGGGTATTTGCTAACTAGGATTGAAAGCGTCATGGTGGTGGCATGCTCCCAGATTACCACTTGAGATCCATTGCTGGCTGATCAACAGAACAGCTTTGACTGCAATTTCACAAAGCCAGGTTCCTGCTGTCCTGGCTGCAAGGTTTGTTTTCTTTTGTTTGTAGCAAGAAGGGAGGTGATGCTTGATTTTCTACTACCACTAAACCTGAAAGCTTAATTTTGACCCAAGGAAAGAGGAAAGTTTCTAAAACTGCAGTGTTTCACCTAGGTTCATGAAAATAGACAATAAGAAACAGCCCTTGCTGTTTTCTTATGCATATTCCATCTACCAATGGTTGGATTGAACCTCCTTTTTAATTTCAGAAAGGCCTCTAAACCAAAACACAAGATAACCAAGGTCCAGAGGCCTAGAAATGGAGACAAAGCTTTGGCACAAAAAAGCAATACTGTTTTTAGTTTTTTAAGGAACCTCCATACTGTTCTCCATAGTGGCCATATCAATTTACATTCCCACCACTAGTGCAAGAGTAATATTACCCTTTTATTCACACTCTCTCCAGCATTTATTTTTTGTAGATTTTTTGATGATGGGCATTCTGACCAGTGTGAGGTGATACCTCACTGTGGTTTTGATTTGCATTTCTCTAATGATTAGTAATGTGATCACCCTTTCATGTGTTTGTTGGCAATCTGTATGTCTTCTTTGGAGAAATGTCTATTTAGGTCTTCTGCCCATTTTTGGATTGGGTTGTTTGTTTTTATGATATTGAGCTGCATGAGCTGCTTGTAAATTTTGGAGATTAATCCTTTGTCAGTTGCTTCATTTGCAAATATTTTCTCCCATACTGAGGGTTGTCTTTTTGTCCTGTTTATGGTTTCCTTTGTCATATGACTCAGCAATCCCACTACTGGGCATATATCCTGAGAAAACCATAATTCAAAAAGAGACATGCACCACAGTGTTCACTACAGCACTATTTACAATAGCCAGGACATGGAAGCAACCTAAGTGTCCATTGACAAAGTAATGGATAAAGAAGATGTAGCACATATATTCAATGGAATATTACTCAGCCATAAAAAGAAACAAAATTGAGTTATTTGTAGTGAGATGGATGGACCTAGAGTCTGTCATACAGAGTGAAGTAAGTCAGAAAGAGAAAAACAAATATCATATGCTAACACATGTATATGGAATCTAAAAAAAAAAAAAGGTTCTGATGAACTTAGGGGCAGGACAGGAATAAAGACACAGACATAGAGAATGGACTAGAGGACACAGGGAGGGGGAAGGGTAAGCTGGGACGAAGTGAAAAAGTAGCATTGACATATATACACTAGAAATGTAAAATAGATAGCTAGTAGGAAGCAGCTGCATAGCACAGGGAGATCAGCTTGGTTTTTTGTGACCACCTAGAGGGATGGTATAGGGAAGGTGGGAGGGAGACACAAGAGGGAGGGGATATAGGGATATATGTGTACAAATAGTTGATTCACTTTGCTATACAGCAGAAACTAACACAACAATGTAAAGCAATTATACTCCAATAAAGATGTCAAAAAAAAAAAAAGAAAAGCAATACTGAAAGAGAAAATACAGAGGTGCCAAGGCGTCCATCAAATCAGTTCTAAGCTCCTTTGCTTGACAGTCAAGACCTTTCTGCAGTTGGTTGGTGTTTTGTTTTTCTTTCAGGACACAGTTTATGTCTCACATCATCTGTGATTTTCTCCATCTTCTCCTTATATAACTTTACTTCCTCTGGCACAAATAAAAGCATGTAGAGAAGCAAAAAATATTGAATAGGTTGTGAAATAAAATAGTTGGTTGTAAGGTAATATAGAAAATAATGGAAGATAGGATACAAAAATTTTTATGTGTTCCATTACTTAGAGATTTAAATGACAGCTCATGGCTAATTTAGACTTTAAAGAACCAGTAAAAGTATGCTTTGATATGATACCTGTATTTCACACTTTGGTGTGGCTTGTTTTTCAAAATGGATTATATATTTGATGTCAAAGATTATCATTTTCATATATTTTGCATCAACATTTTGATTTCCACATTCCAAATGTGCAGTACATGTTCAACAAACTCTTCTGGAACACAATGATGAATGAATAAGACTAACTGTAATATTTAGTAAACTAACATTATGCATTGTAACATACATCATTCTCATAAATCTTAACTGTTAATATTAAAATGTTAGTGAATGTTGGACGAATTGGGAGATTAGGACTGACATATATACACTATCATGTGTAAAATAGCTAGCTAGTGGGAACCTGCTGTATAGCACAGGGAGCTCAGCTTTGTGCTCTGTGATGACCTAGTTGGGTGGGATGGGATGGGGTGGAAGGGAAGTCCAAGGTGGGGGGACATATGTATACATATAGCTGATTCACTTCATTGTACAGCAGAAACTAACACAACATTGTAAACCAATTTTACTTCAAAAAAAAAAAACTAATTCATTGCAAACTGAGTCTCATTCATTTCATATAATAATTAGTTCAACAATCAAATTATTGAGAGTAGAATATTGTTTTGCTACTAAATATAAGTTATAGAAAGATAAATAGATTCTGTCCAAAACTGTCTGAGAGACTTGGTAGCAAAAGCATTTCTTACACACAGTATAAGATTATCTGAAACTATGGCCAACTAAACCCTGGAGAAAACATATGAAGCATTTATATACATAGAAGATAGAAGATGGCCCACTAGAGATTATTTAATATTTCAACTTGGTCACCTTCATGGGCAGGCCGTGTTCTCCTGGGCTAATGGGGAGACAGTCTTTATGTCCAGATCAGTTCATTTTTTTTTAGAATAGCTGTTTCTAGAGTCACTTATGAGTCAGTCATTGTGTCTTTTCTGGAGTGGTCAGTCTGGGACATTGCCTTTATGTATCTAGAATCATCAGAATGTTTAAGTTCCAGTGTATCTGGAATAGACAATGTGTCCAGGCCATAGGGCCTTTCTATTGGAGGTGGTCTACACAGTCTGCTGTAGGGTCAGTCCATTAAGACTGGTGGACATCAATACCCATTTATTATAAAAACTCTCCAGAAAGTGGGCACAGAGGGAACCTACCTCAAAATATTAAAGGCCATATATTACCAACCCATAGCTAACATTATTCTCAATGGTGAAAAACTGAAAACATTTCTTCTAAGATCAGGAATGAGACAAGGGTGTCCACTCTCGCCACTATTATTCAAAATAATTTTGGAAGTCCTAGCCACAGCAATCAGAGAAGAAAAAGAAATAAAAGGAATACAAATTGGAAGAGAAGTAAAACTGTCACTGCTTGCAGATGACATGACACTATACATAGAAAATCCTAAAGATGCCACTGGAAAATTACTAGAGCTAATCAATGAATTCAGTAAAGTTGCAGGATACAAAATTAATACACAGAAATCTCTTGCATTCCTATATACTAACAAGGAAAGGGCAGAAAGAGAAATTAAGGAAACACTCCCATTTACCATCGCAACAAAAAGAATAAAACACCTAGGAATAAACCAACCTAAGGAGGCAAAAGACCTGTAAGCAGAAAACTATAAGACACTGAGGAAAGAAATCAAAGACGGCATAAAAAGATGGAGAGATATAACATGCTTTTGGATTGGAAGACTCTATATTGTGAAAATGACTATACTACCAAAGCAATCTAGAGATTCAATGCAATCCCTATCAAATTACCAATGGCATTTTTTACAGAACTACAACAAAAAATCTTAAAATTTGTACGGAGACACAGAAGACCCCAAATAGCCAAAGCAATCTTGAGGGAAAAAAATGGAGCTGGAGGAATCAGACTCCCTGACTTCAGACTAGACTACAAAGCTACAGTAATCAAGACAGTATGGTACCGGCACAAAAAAAGAAATATAGATCAATGGAACAGGATAGAAAGCCTAGACATAAACCCATGCACATATGGTCACCTTACTTTTGATAAAGGAGGCAAGAATATACAGTGGAGAAAAGACAGCCTCTTCAATAAGTGGTGCTGGAAAAACTGGACAGCTACATGGAAAAGAATGAAATTAGAACACTCCCTAACACCATACACAAAAATAAACTCAAAATGGATTAAAGACCTAAATGTAAGGCCAGATACTATAAAACAATTAGAAGAAAACATAGGCAGGAAACCCTTTGACATAAACCACAGCAACATCTGTTTTGACTCATCTCCTAGAGTAATGAAAATTAAAACAAAAATAAACAAATGGGACCTAATGAAACTTAAAAGCTTTTACACAGCAAAGGAGACCATAAACAAGACAAAAAAACAACCCTCAGAATGGGAGAAAATATTTGCAAATGAAGTAACAGACAAAGGATTAATCTCCAAAATATACAAGCAGCACGTGCAGCTCAATATCAAAAAAACAAACCACCCAATCCAAAAATGGGCAGAAGCTTAAATAGACATTTCTCCAAAGAAGGTATACAGATGGGCAACAAACACTTGAAAAGCTGCTCAACATCACTAATCATTAGAGAAATGCAAATCAAAACCACAATGAGGTATCACCTCACACCATCAGAATGGCCATCATCAAAAAATCTACAAACAATAAGTGCTGGAGAGGGTGTGGAGAAAAGGGAACCCTCATACACTATTGGTGCGAATGTAATTTGATACAACCACTATGGAAAACAGTATGGAGGTTCCTTAAAACACTAAAAATAGAACTACCATATGACCCAGCAATCCCACTACTGGGCATATACCCAGAGAAAACTGTAATTCAAGAAAACACATGCACCCCAGTGTTCATAGCAACGTTATTTACAATAGCCAGAACATGGAAGCAACCTAAATGTCCATCAACAGAGGAATGTATAAAGCAGATGTGTTACATATGTACAATGGAATATTACTCAGCCATAAAAAGGAATGAAATTGGGTCAATTGTAGAGACGTGGATGGACCTAGAGAGTGTCATACAGAGTGAAGTAAGTCAGAAAGAGAAAAGCAAATACCACATAACAACGCATATAGGTGGAATGTAGAAAACTAGTATAGATGATCTTAATTGCAAAACAGAAATAGACACACAGAGGTAGAGAACAAATGTATGGATACCTAGGGGGAAAGGGCTGGGGTGGGAGGAATTGGGAGACTGGGATTGACACATATACATTATTGATACTATGTACAAAATGGACAACTGATGGGAACATGCTGTATAGCACAGGGAACTCACCTAGTGCACTGTGGTAACCTAAATGGGAAGGAAGTCTAAAAGGGAGGGGATATCTGTATGTGTATGGCTGATGCATTTTGTTGTGCAGTGGAGGCTAACACAACATTGTAAAGCAACCATACTCCAATAAAAATTAATTAAAAAAGAAAGACAGGTGGACATATGTTACATATTTTATTTATACATAGTACTTGGTAGAGTAAATATGCTTTAAATGATAGCCAGATAGACAAGCTTTTCAGGAATGTTTCCTTAAATTTTCAGCTGGTACAGTTTTATATGATCACAGTGTTTTCATAGGAATACCATGCTCAGTTGAACATGGGGCACATCACTGCTTCATATAATGAGGCAATGAAGTACATTGTCTACTCAATGTCTCACAGTTTTGCCAAGGTCTCCAGAATACTTGTTTATCATAGAGGGTGTATGTGTGGATCTCTATATATTTATATACTGTGAAAAGGTCTATCATAATAATAACAACAGTAATAACGATTTATCGAGCACTTAGTAGAAATCAGATGTCAAAGACAGACAGAGACAAAAGAACTTAGGGAAAAAAATAATTTCACTTGCAGAAAAGTTTTCATTGGAGTGCAGATTTTAGCAAAACTAGTTAAAATTTTTAAAATAGAAGATCGGCTAGGCATCTATCAAATTTGTAGTGAGTGTTCATAGTAGAAAATCAGTAACTTTCTTACATGATTACCATATTAACAAAGACTGCCACATATCTGCAGCATCACATTAGAAAGATCAGGATGAAATTACAGAGTCAGTCCCTTACAAGAAAGCTCAAGATTTGGTTTAATTTGGGGACTAGAACTAGACAGAATGATTCGGGTTTTGTTGTTGTCATTGTTGTTAACTCCCTTTGTTTTTGTTTACCTTTTCTCTTTCCCTGATATAGAATATGATGGGAACCCTTATTCTTTAAGTGGAGCATGGCAGAGTCAGATTACATCTTCACAGACATTATGCTGGGCACCTTATTTCCCTTAAATTTAACAGTAAGCCTATGATATACATGGGGTGTTATTTACTCATTGAGTTTAAAATTACACTACAGATGAAGTTTAATTTGAATCAGTAATACATTAGGCTTAGTAAATAATTTAGTGGGTCCCCTTGAGAATGATCTAAAATGCCAGCAACCACTTGTACCATATGTATGGTCAATATTATTTTCTGTTAGAGACTCATGATGAGATTACAGAGAAATTAGAAACTAATTAAGCATATAGAACCAAACTTTTCATTCCCTAGCCCATTATATGCAGCCTATTACTCCTCCAGGAGCTTCTTAAACTTCATTTTAACAAGCTGTAAAGACATTATGAAGATGAATGTATCAACAGTTCTAATACATATTTACATATGATTAACAATGCAAAAATAAAACACACTCAGAACTATACTTGGTAGGATGTGGTCCTTTTCCTTCTGAGATATCTCTTTCATGCCTATTTATTGGTGGATGATAATATAACTTTGTACCTTAAACTTTCTTTAATATTATTATTGAAAGATTAGTTTAAGAAACAGTCTGAATGAAAATAGAAAACTATCTGTATTATGTCAATTTTACATTTTTAAAAGATGCAATTTATTTTTTTTCCATAATGAATCAGCTAACACACTAAGACCTCCTTCTGAGCTTGCGTCAATGAGTGGATCGAATTCTCATGTAACTGGCATCTATTCATTCATCAATAATTAAAATGCTAGCAGTCTTCACTTGATCTTAGTCAAAAGGCCAAGAAGCAATAAAAATGCTAGCATTCTTAAAAATAGTTTGCAAGGTAAAGTCTAGTAGAACCAGTACTGCATTGATTTTAAAATAAAAATTAACTTTTATCTTGCTCAGGCTGAACTAACACATTTTTCCTTTTCATCCCATATGGTAGAGGATCACAAAGACAGGACATGATTCTGGGCCTGGATATTAATGTTGGACTGGGGACTACAGAAAGCAAGCGGACTAAACCAGCTTGTTATGAAGTCCTGGCATTCCCACTGCCTTCTGGGATGACTCAGATTCACCTCTCTTCTCCATCCTCATAGCCTCTACTAGGATTCCAGAAGTATTAAAATAATCTCTTCTCTTCCTCACTGGTCTCTCTGTCTCTAGGTCCTCTCCACCACCATCTCTTTTCCACATTCATATCAAAGTTTATTTCTAATAAGAGATAAAATCAGATTTAACTTCCCTTTCTAAAAACCACACATTGAGTAAGTGCCTAATTTTAAAGTACCTAATCTTCATTTCCACTTTAAATTTTCACCACCAGTATCCCTCTCCACTCCCCACCGTGTGTGGCTTGGATCACGTATTCTCTGATCTACTTTCTTTTCTTATACCTTTTCCCCTCTTCTCCAGTGGATCCCTGTATTCCACAGCACTGAACATTCTCTTTCCTCTGCTTAGGACATGACTAAACCTCTTCTCTCTCCCACATTATTAAATATTAATGTCTTTAAAACGCAGAAACAATTCCTTGTTTTTGGAGATGTTTTAACGCTGAGTAAAATTAAACTTTTATTTCCCTATCTCTGTTTCTTTATCTCTCTCTCTCTCTCTCCCTCCCTCCCTGTCTCTCCCTCTCAGTAGTTAATGGGTAGATTGTATTACCTCTGTCTTCCTACAGTACTTAAGCAAGTCATGTTATACGCTAATGAAAGGATGAAGCAATATATTCTCAAAGACCATTTTCCTGTTTAAAGAGTAAAGGACTGTCTAACCAAATAGTCGACGAAGGTAAGAGAGTCACAAAGGCAGAGAGATACAGCATCAAAGACAAGATCTTCTTTGCTGTCATTTGCCCAGAAAACCAAATTTTTCATATGAAGATAGGATTTACTCCTATGTCTACCGTGGTTCAACCACAATAAAGTGTTGGCTAAACTGAGTCCAGTGGGAAATGCGAGGGTCCAAATTATATGCAAATATTACATTTACAAACCTGTAAAGCTAAAGTTTTAAGTATTCCAAATGTGAGTATCATGTCTTTTATATAAAATAAGGCAATGCAAGTAAAACACTTGCTTATGTTTTCATTATGGCTGCTACCAAGGTCATCAGTGGATGCTGAACCTTGAACAACATAGGTTTGAACTGTGTGGGTCCACTTACACTCGGAATTTTTTTTCAATAAATACAGTACTACATGATCCAAACTTGGTTGATTCCGCAGATGCTGAACCATGGATACAGAGGTTGGACTATGGGACTTGAACATCCATGGATTTTACTATCTCCTGTAGGTTCCAGAACCACTTTCCCGCAGATACCAAGGGAGGCTGTTTCTTCCCTTTACATCCACAGATCAGCTGCAGTTTGACTAATCTAAACTGGGCTTGGTTTTATCTCAGTTTGCTCCAATATGTCCTCTTTAAACCAACAGCTAACCAAGTTATTTTCTTCTCATGAAAAAAGATAGGATGGTAAGAGGGCAAGTCCAACTGCCAAGCACATTTCAAGTCCCTGTTTGTGTTCCATTTGCTAGTATCTCATTGAACCCTGCCCAGAGTCAAGGAGCTGGAAAATATAATTCTGCCATGAAAGGGTGAATATTTGCTAAATAATACAATTATTGCTAATTTCATCTGATTCTAGTCAGGCAGTGAACACTCACATTACAAGTGACTTGCACATATTTCCTTTCCTCCAAAAATCTATACATAAGAGCCTCTCCCTTACTTCTGATTTTAGAGGTGGTCACTCCTCCCAACCTCTCCTAACTTATTTTAGGGTCAAAGTGAATCATGCCTTGGCTACAAAGGTTTATGGGTCTTATATCTTGCAATTATGTAATTTTTTTTTTCTTTTTTTTTTTGTGGTACGCGGGCCTCTCACCGCTGTGGCCTCTCCCGTTTCGGAGCACAGGCTCCGGACACGCAGGCTCAGCGGCCATGGCTCACGGGCCCAGCCGCTCCGCGGCATGTGGGATCTTCCCGGACCGGGGCACGAACCTGTGTCCCCTGCATCGGCAGGCGGACTCTCAACCACTGCGCCACCAGGGAAGCCCGGCAATTATGTAATTTTAAAGGTTGCTGTATATGTTAATTGTACTTGTGACATTATTTTTATGAGAAAATATAGTACTGCGGATATATATGCATATATATACAAATATATTACATATAATTTATTTAACTAAATACTATCCATGGCTAATTTGTTATCTAGTATTATAATTTAAATAAACCATGAAAAATTGGAGAAGTTATCAACTTAAGTAGTAAGGATTTCTGGGCAAATGCAAGGTAATTTGAACTGTTAACAAGATATTTTTCTTATTGCAACCATTAATTTATGACCTATTTATGGGGAATTTTATTCTCAATGACCAGAAACACTTGTCAAAATGATCAGTATATAATGTTACACTAATTCCATATGACAAACTTTGACATTAATTTGTCTTCTAAAATTCCTTCCTATTTTAATAGAGATACACATGGCAACCTAATCTGTTTTCTACCTTTTTAGGACTTCTTTTAATAATGGACCAGAAAATTAAATTAAATTTGTGTATTTAACAATATTATTATAGTCTCATTTTTATAAGTAGGCTTAGTGTCCTTTAAATGATGATACATAATATGCAGGCAAGAGAATATTCTTGAGCCTCTACTAATTCCGTGTAGATGTTATGTATAGTTTCTGGTAGCTGAAGAGCCTGGGATTAATCAACACATCATAGATTTAGAGAACTAAATATCTCAAATGAGAGGAATGTATTTCCCAGATCCGAGATCAAGTAAGTTACCATGGAAAATTATTAACAAAGGCCTCACTCAAGAGGATTTCAGACACTAAACTACACTTAGTAGGATTACTAGCATAATGTAGTACAAGGACACTGAATAAGATTTTATGATTAATGTTTTGTTGGGGGCTGCAGGTCGGCTCCTGTTTCTTGTAGAAAGAACTGTGCCCCGCTCAAATGTGAACTTCAGGGAGGCACTGAGGTTTCGGAGGAAAACCTGACAAGTCGAATCAGAACACGAGGGCAGAGTCCTAGATTTGCTTGTAATGCTCTATGATCTGTCACAAAGTGAATATAAAATGATGATACCAGACAGTCTATCTTTTTTTTTTTTTTTTTTGCAGTACGCGGGCCTCTCACTGTTGTGGCCTCTCCCGTTGCGGAGCACAGGCTCTGGACACGCAGGCTCAGCGACCATGGCTCACGGGCCCAGCCACTCTGTGGCACACGGGATCCTCCCGGACCGGGGCACGAACCAGTGTCCCCTGCATCGGCAGGCAGACTCCCAACCACTGCGCCATCAGGGAAGCCCCAGACAGTCTATCTTTTGCTTGAAATTTGATATTTCAACTAAAAACATTACCTTAAATTTTGCTGTTCTTACTCGAATTGGTCAAGTCCAGTGTTGTTCAAGGTTTAAAATTTAATCCAAAGATTCTTTACTGTTACAAAGAAATATAAAGTTACCCTAAATTGAAATTGATTAATGGACATTAAAATAACTACAAACACCTCCAAAATTCTCCTGAACGGTGACATAAATAAAAGTATTTCAGAATTTCATTTTGGTTTGTGCACCTCACTCCCTCAGGAGGCCCAAGACGTAAAGGAATTAATGAATGCCAACCACACTGAAATGTTCCAAGAGACAGATTTACTTTTGCTTTAAAAAGTATGCTCTTTAACACTTTTCACTGGAGGTAATGAATTTCTGAAAGGAAAGAGCAAATGTTCTAATTCCTAAATACCTGACTAGTAGTATCATTTTATATATATATAAGCCATTTTCATTCATCATGAATTATTCATGCACCTACCTTAATTTTAATTACCAACCCAACAGACTTAAAAATCACACGGCACCTAAAAATATAAACACTATCACACTGAAGTTGGGAATGCATTATTCTCTATACATAATTGCTATCATGCTGAGGTTGGGTTGCCACCTTTTCCTGTGAAACCACAAAGAGGTTCTGTATGTATGCCTTCAACATATGCACATGTTAGTTAAAAACAGACCCTTCTGGCAACCTTCTTTCTTCTAATACTTTTCATCCTAGAAGGTTTATTAGTTTTACTTTACAGACCCATTCAGCAGTTAATCGCTACTAAATAGAAGACTTCTCACCAGATAATTGACTCAGTAATTCATAAGGAGGACAGAAACTGGGGCTCTGAGAACTCCAAATTAGAGGTCCTTCTAGGAGTTACAGTAGTTCTAAAGCTCTGGCATAGTTTGCTAGGAATGAAGTAGATCCATATGACTGTGTGTGCAAGACTGCCTCCTGGGCACCTTCCCTAGCAAAGACTATTCAAGATTGACACCAGCTTCACTTATTCCATTTATATACCCATGAGCCAGGGACACAGCACTTTTAAATGGTGTAGGTTACCTTTCCATGAAACAGGGAAAGCAGGACTGAATGCTGCATTCCAAATATCCTGTATTTAACTCTCCCAAACACATTCAAATGAATACTTATTTCTTGGTATTAGAAAATACATTTTAAACTTTAAATTCTAGTTAAAATGCAAGTATGCTATTAACCATTAAGTAAATGCCCTCTATTAAGGGCATTAATTATTAAGTAAATGCCACTATCAATAAGATAGTGTTTTTAAAGAACTGTAAATTGATTATTGGCTCTAGCTATATAACTATCATAACTTGAAGCACAGAATATCTAAACTAAGTCAGAATAATCATTTCAGCATAGTTAATAATAGCAGATGTTTGGAAAAATTTATGTCAAAATATATGTCAGGGCCTCCCTGGTGGCGCAGTGGTTGAGAGTCCGCCTGCCGATGCAGGGGATACGGGTTCGTGCCCCGGTCTGGGAGGATCCCATATGCCGCGGAGCGGCTGGGCCCGTGAGCCATGGCCGCTGGGCCTGCGCATCCGGAGCCTGTGCTCCGCAACGGGAGAGGCCACAAGAGTGAGAGGCCCGCATACCGCAAAAAGAAAAAAAAAAAAAAATATATATATATATATATATATATGTCAATACATATATCAGGAAGTTTTTACAAAGAATCAGGCTGACAGGTGAAATGAATGAACTATATTACTAAGTCAGAAAAGCAAATTTCAGGGACTTCCCTGCTGGCGCAGTGGTTAAGAACACGTCTGCCAATGCAGGGGACATGGGTTCAAGCCCTGGTCCGGGAAGATCCCACTTGTCGCGGAGCAACTAAGCCCGTGCGCCACAACTACTGAGCCTGTGCTCTAGAGCCTGCGAGCCACAACTACTGAAGCCGGCACGCCTAGAGTCCGTGCTCCGCAACAAGAGAAGCCACCGCAATGATAAGACCACGCACCACAAGGAAGAGTAGCCCCAGCTCATGGCAACTAGAGAAAGCCCGCGTGCAGCAACGAAGACCCAAAGCAGCCAAAGATAAATAAATAAATAAATAAATAAATAAATAAATTTATTTGAAAAATAAAAAGCAAATCTCAGAAGAGTACTTTTAGTATGGCATGATTTTTGTTAAAATATATACATTAACCCATTTAATCTTTGTAACAACCATATGGAGAAAATACTATTATTGTAATACTTATTTACAGATGTGGTAAATGAAGTACAAACAAGTTCTTTAAAAATGGCCAAGGGACTGGGATTTCAATCCAGGCAAACTAGTGTCAGAGTACAATTCTAATACAGCCACTCATTTTTATTTAGAAGTGGGTGATTTCACAGAGTTAATGAAAAGAAAAAAGAAATATATATATATATATATATGTGTATATATATATATATATATCAAGTTTATCAAAATGCAAAAATTTCAATATTCAACTTATAAAAACTCACTGCAAAAATTTCTCCAACTGATTAATGCCAAAATGTATCAAACTCCTCAAACTACTCCAAGTAATATATATAGTTTTTGGAATATTTCTGGCTGTAGGCTCTTCTAATAAGGCTAGAAGGTTGTATCTCTTCTAATAATAAAATAAATCCTTCTTAAAACAAACCAAAAAAAAAAAAAAGATGAGAAATGGCATGAACATGTAAATTCTACCCAAATCTTGTCAAAACTACACACATCTCTTTTTACACATTTTTAATATAAAGATTGTACTCTTGGAGAACAGGTTCTGGATTTGTCAACACAACATGACAGTATTAAAAATATTAGTTTTTTGGTTTTTTTTTTTTTTTTGCTTACTAATTATTTGGATGATAATTTTCATGGAACTTTGCAAGGCAGAAAATGAAACACCAATAAACTCTGTAATCAGACCCCTCTCTTCTATTCTAGAGAACCTGAAACCTTTCAGGTGCTTTATAGTTTGCATCTCTTGTCAATTCTCATGTTCCTTTTGACAAGCAGTTGCCAACAGCCACAAACCTGCACAGCCATCTATACATTTATTTTTAAATTCCATTGCAATTAGAAGCATCACCAGTAAGATGAACAGCTTAATTTAAAGGGACAGAGTTATTTAAATAGTGAGATTACCCATTTCCTACTGTAATTTTTATTACTATATATTAGGAGTATTTAGCACATTTTTACCTTGTATTGTTGACTAAAACTGACCACCAACACTATGTTTCAATTTTGTCTAAATCTTTTAAGCTATTCTAAATACTGAAATTTTACGGGAAAATTCCTATGCAACATAATCCAACAATGTTCTTACTAGTTTGTGAAAAGCAATAAAAAGCCTTTGAACCAAACTCCTTTTTTTGTGTGTTTGCTAAACCACTCCAGGGAATGTTATGCCTATTGTATGTATTAGATTCCTTCCCATCATGACTTTGCAAGAAACTCATTCCATTTCACAACACACCTGCTATAAACCATAACTGTGCCGGTTATTTGCAACATGTCCAGAGCTGAGCTGGGGCTCACTAAATTGAGGCTTTGAGAGCTGAATTTTAAATATTCAGGAATTTTGCAAACCTGTTCTTAAACTATCGGTAGCTTTAAATGGGCCATGGGTTACATGATGAAATTCTGCAAAGCCTACAAAATTAGACATTTTCCCCCTCTTAGAGAGTTGTTTTACCAGTGTGCCGCTGGGTTTACCAGACGTGAGAATTTCTTAACAATGCTATCTGTTAACCTTATTGAAACTAAGGAATTTGTGGATCACATACAGACTGTCACCCTCATGCCTTGTCACTCCTATATAAGTGGTTGAGCAAAATTATAAAGGATGATTTCCTGAAGGTTACTGGAAAAGGAAATTAATTTTCACAACTTTTCTAGGTTCCCCATTGCCAAAAGGTCACTTCTTGTGAAAAAATAGGAGACAGTTCTGCTGATTTAAAAATGATCTATCTATCAAGGTGTCTTAAATGTTTCCTTTCTGTTTTAGCTGAGGTCTTATTAGTCTATGAGCAGCATAGTTACCATATTGCTTTGTCTGTTCTTTCCTCCTTTAATGCCACCAAAGTTATTTTTTTAGTAGGCACTATGGAGCCAGAACAAGGTACTTTGCTGCTCAGTTAAAATTAACTGGGGCCACAAGTGGTCTTACACAAGATCTAGGTAACAGATGGGCCAGTAAAGCAGGGCCATGGTGACCAGCCATAAAAGAACTCCTCCCAGGGTGTCTTAACAACAGTCGAAGTATTAGAGGCATTTCCTCCAGAGCCATCTGGCTTTGATTTTTCTAGCTATTTTTTTTTCTGTCAACACACAGAGCCACAAAGTTAAGGAAGCAATAATTCTTCTCTAGTTACTGTAACTGCTGATGCAAAACCACCAATTTCTCTAAAGCCACTCATCAAGTACAGGGGCCCATCTCTCAGAAGAGTATTCTGTGGGTTAAAAGACTATGTTAGCTAATGGGGGAGTGGTACAAAGTGACTATTCTGTGGTTTAAAGTCAGTGGATGTATTCTTCAGGAGTTCTTACAATTATAGGTTCAAGTGATGTTCGTTTATTTTATCCCAACTGTAACTGAAGACCCAGTTATTCCCTTCTACTACCTCTAAAAAATACATTTTAAAAAAGAAGCAAAGGAATGGTTCTCTTTTGGAAAGTACTCCTTTCCCCACTCCCACCCTGATATTTATTATGACAATTGAAGTCATTTTAATGGTACCTAGGTAATAAATTCAGTTATATTTACTAAAGCTTTATGAAGTTCTGATTAGACCCATCACTCAGATAAGGAAATCTCACGTACATTGTTGAAGGGGAAGATTTCCACTAGGAAAGGGGAAATGGCTGACAACATCCAAATGTAAAAGGATTTAGAAGATGAGGAAGTCAATTAGCAGAGGGGGAAGAGGAGGTGAATGAAAATATATGGTAGTGTTTGAGAGCTTCTGATGAATAACTGGGCTCAAATCAAAGGTTATATGTGACTATAAAGACTGGGAATTGATGGTCCAAGATCAACCTTGATGCAGGAGAAAAACAAAAAGAGATGCTTGCCATTGTGGTCTCTCCTAAGATACAGAGTTAGAGAAAAGAGACTGGATTCTAAAACATAGTAAATAAGGGTTTCCCTGATGGCGCAGTGGTTGAGAGTCTGCCTGCCGATGCAGGGGACACGGGTTCGTGCCCCGGTCCGGAAAGATCCCACATGCCGCGGAGTGGCTGGGCCCGTGAGCCATGGCCGCTGAGCCTGTGCGTCCAGAGCCTGTGCTCCGCAACGGGAGAGGCCACAACAGTGAGAGGCCCACATACCGCAAAAAAAAAAAGTAAATAAGTTAAAAGGCTGAGATTGAACTGTAATCAATAAAACTAGATGTCTCTGAAGAAATAAAGCCATAAACAGAAAAATAAACCATACTTTAGAAGCTACAGAAACATGGTCAAGTATGCCATAGGGTACAGGTTGGGTCTGGTTGAAGCTATGAACAATGCATGGACAGCAGAGGTCCACTTCTATTTTACACTTGCTTCATAACACAAGTGCTAGCTTTCTGGTTTAATGGAGTCATATAGGAACAGAGGTGATGCTGATGGCAAGCTTTCAGTTATCTTAGATTTTTGTAGCTCCTTGGCTCTTTCTTTTGGTTTAAAATAGCAGTCCAATTGTACCATGCCTTGTGCTTATTCTGACACAAAGTACTGGCTTTATAGTGTTCCTGACTGGACCAAAATGTCAGGTGGTCAAGAGGAAGCAGTGATGGGTGCAGTCTGGTTAAGTTTCTCTTTGACTTGAAACTTAAGGTACTGAAGTAAGATCATCTACAGCACCCTGAGTGGGAGTAATTCTGCTGAAGAACCAGATGATAATTAGCATATTAAATGATTCTACTTTAATTAACAAAATTCAATTTTGGGGGCAGTTTTAGGTTCAGAGCAAAACTGAACAAAAAGAACAGAGCTCCCATATATCCCCTGCCTGCCCTCCCCCCACACACATACACTTCCCCACCATCAACATCTGCACCACAATGGTACATTTGTTAAAACTATGAACCTACATTGTTTGGTTTGGCATTTATCCTGCTTGGTGTTCTCTGAGCCTCCTGGATCTGTGGGTTGGTGTCTGACAATAATTTGGGAAATTCTCAGTCATTATTGCTTCAAACATTCTGTGTCTTTCTTTTTTCTCCTTTTGGTATTTCCACTGTGTGTATGCTAAACCTTTTGCAATTGTCCTGCAGCTCTTGGATTTTCTGTTCTTCTTTTTAAAATATTTTTTCTCTTTGCTTTTTAGTTTTGGAAGTTTCTACTGTCATATCCTCAAGCTTAAGAGATTCTTTCCTCAGCTGAGGACAGTCTGCTACTGAGCCCATCAAAGATATTCTTCATTTTGTTAGTGTTTTTATCTCCAGCATTTCTTTATAATTCTTTCTTAGAATTTCCATCTCTCTGCTTACATTATCTATCTGTTCTTGCATATTGTCTACTTTTTCCATTAAAGCCCTTAGATTATTAATCACAGTTGTTTTTTCTTTAAATTTTTGGTCTTATAATTGCAACATTCTTGCCATATCCGACTCTGGTTCTGATGCTCCTTAAGTCTTTTCAAACTGTTCAAACTGAAATGCCTTTTAGTATGCACTGTAATTTTTTTGTTGAAAGACAGGTGTGAAGTACTGGGTAAAAGAACTGGAGCAAATAGGCCTTTAGTAATGCAGTGGTGAGGTGTGGGGGAGGTGTTCAGCATTCCATGGTTCTATGCTTAAAACAGTCTTTTAATCTGTGCTCCTGAAACGTCACCAGTACTTCTCACTCCCCTGCTTCCTCCAGGTGGGACAGGAACACCAGAGGAAGATGGGTGTTTCCCTTCCTCCAGGTAGAGTAGGCTCTGATAAAATCCCTGTAGATTAGGTTCTGGTAAAATAGTTTCCTCCCAAGGACAGGTGTTATTAAAAAGAACAGTGCTCTGGTCTATCTCAAAATGTTTCCTTTCCCCTCTCCCTGCTGGAAGCACATGGGAATTTTTCTGATATTCACTCTGAGGATCTGGTTGAGCTCCTGGAGATAAAACTCACAAAAGCATGATGATACCCCTATGACTGGATTCCCCTGGAGTTTTTAACCCTCAGACTTGTTCATATTGAACCTCTAGAAATTTGTCAATCACAGTTCAGGTCTTCCTATCTAGGCACTGGTTCTTAAAGAAGGTTCTGCTCAAGGATTTCTGCTCTGGTAAATTGTGCTTTTCTGTCTGTGCCTGTCTGTCTCTCCAATATTTAGGGCAATGGTTTGCCCTGTGACATCAGTTCTCTGATGGTTCTAAGAAGAGTTGATTTTTCAGTTTATACAGTTTTTTATTAGTTGTCAGAACAGAGTAGCAACTTCTAAGCTTCTAACATGCTGGCCTGGAAGCTGGAAGTTAGCCACTCTATTTCTAAATCTTGAAGAACTTAGCTGAAACAAAGACAGCAAAGTCTATCAATAAAATGAGCTAAGACTTTGAGATCAAGCAGAGGTAACACAGAAAATTTTGAGTTGCTGAAGCCGATATTCTGTTACTAATTTTCTCTGAGAAAATGACAGGCAGTAGGATTTATGAATATGAAGCAAGAAAGAGCTGCTTAATTCAATTAAAAAGAAGTTGGGGATCTTAACACACTGATTTAAGGTATTCTGAAATTATCTTTAATGTTACAAAAAATAAAATTACTTATAAATAGATAGTTTTCTTTTTTAAAAAAAGCTATCTGTTTTCATTTTTAACATAGTATACTCCACACCCACATGTAGTTTTGTTAGCTAATGAAAAGAACACACATGTTACCTATTGATTTCGTGGCAAAATATTAAAAGAACTAACATACCAATTTTTTTACACGAACACACATATATATTTTAAGTGACTTAGAGGGTTACCTCTGTGTAAAGACTGCACAAAAAATTTCCATGTGTTCTATATAAAAAATAAAAAGGCAGAACAAGGAAAAACTGAAGAAAAGGAAACCAGTTTTTAACAGAAATAAGGGATAAGTCTGAACATTGTCACTAGGAAGTCTATAAGGGCTAAACTTAAATGGATATGCATCAAATGCTGAGGAATGTGTCTTAAAGCTGTATTTGCAAAGTAAGCACACTTTTATTTAATTTACATATGATACGTTGGGTGAGGAGTGTTAGCTAAGCCACCACTTGCCCCCAACACTGATCATGTACCATATGCTGAGATACGGCTGCCAGGGGTGGTAGAATTAGACCCTGGGTGTAATGTAGAACATTCAGAGCAGGTACTCAGTTACATACTTGTAGATATCACACAGAGTGCAAAGGTCTTCTCAGGGAAGCAGCATTCTTTGAGTCATATAAAGAATACTTCCGGGCTTCCCTGGTGGCGCAGTGGTTGAGAGTCCGCCTGCCGATGCAGGGGACACGGGTTCGTGCCCCTATCCCGGAAGATCCCACATGCCGCGCAGCGGCTGGGCCCGCGAGCCATGGCCGCGGAGCCTGTGTGTCCGGAGCCTGTGCTCCGCAACGGGAGAGGCCACAGCAGTGAGAGGCCCGCGTACAGCAAAAAAAAAAAAAAAAAAAAAAAAAAAAAAGAATACTTCCTTCCCTGGGACAACCAGATCTCAGTATGCTATTTGGAGTGTAGTACAGTCCTCAGTCTTGTGGGACTTTGTAGAGTAGCAGAGAATGTGGGACTGAAAGGAATAGTGGAGAAGTGCCATGTTACAGGAATAGCTATTGGTTTTTAGGAAAATCAAGAAATACTGGAGAAGAGAATTCCCAAGATGGCACAGTAGGAAGACCCTGAGCACACTTCCTCTCATGGGCACACCAAAATGACAACTATTTACAGAAACACTATTATGAGAAAGACTAGAACCTACCAGAAAAATTCTTCTGCAACTAAAGACATAAAGAAAGAAACACAAGACAGATAGGAGGAGCACAGTCGCTGTAGAGTTAAGACCCACACCCCTAGGTGGGCAACCCACAAATGGGAGAATAATTATAATAACAAGGGTTCTCCCAAATGAGCACAGGATCTGAGCCCCACATTGGGTTCCCCAGGCTGGGGGTCCTGCACCAGGAAGATAAGCCCCCTAGAATGTCTGGCTTTGAAGGACAGTGGGGCTTACTTTCAGGAGAGCCAGAGGGTTGTGGGAATAGAGACTTTACTCTTAAAGGGCACAAGTAAAATTTAACACACTCCAGGACCCAGAGCAGAAGTAGTAATGTGAAAGGAGCCTGGGTCAGACCTACCTGCTGATCTTGGAGAGTCTCTCAGAGAGGCAGGAGGCAACTGGAGCTCACCCTGGAGACATAGACACTGGTATCAGTCATTTTGGGGAGCTACTTCTACCATGTGGACACTGGAGCTAGCAAGTGCCATTTTGGAATCCTCCCTCTAACTTACTAGCATCAGAAGCTAGCTCTGCCCCTGTCCATCAGCCAGTTGGCACCAGTACTCGGACACATCAGATCAAGCAATTAACTGGGTGGGGACACAACCCCACCTACCAGCAAAAAGACAGCTTTAAGACCCCCTGATCCTAGCCCCTGGACATGGCCTAACCCACCAGAGGGCTCAGAACACGGTCCCACACACCAGTGCACAGCCACTAGACCGAGGACCATTGGGACCCTGTAGCCAGGTACCCCAGGAATCAGATCCTCCTACTGGTGGTCAGGCACCCAGAAACTAATAAAAGACTCTCACTATACATAATCAAAAATTGACAGAACTGAAGACAGAAATAGATAGTTCTATAATAATAGTGACTTCATTAACCACTTTCAAGACTATATAGAATAAGGTTGAGGTGTGTGGACAAGAGAGGAGAGTAGGAAGACCCTGTGCTCATGGGGAAGACCTTCTCCCCATGGGTACACCAAATTCACAACTATTTACAGAGAAACTATCAATGAGAACAATCTGAAGACAAGCAAAAAATATCTTCCACAACTAAAGATATAAAGAAGGAACCACAGTGAGATAGGTAGGAGGGGATGAGACATAGTATAGTCAAGACCCACACCCTTGGGCAGATGTCCCACAAAAAGGAGGATAATCACAATTACAGAGATTCTCCCCAAGAAGCGAATGGTCCAAGCCCCACATTGGTCTCTCCAGCCCAGGAGACTTGCACAGGGAAGACAAGCCCCCAGAATGTCTGGTTTTGAAGGCCAGCAGGGCTTGTGTATAGGAGAGCTGGAGGACTGGAAGAGACAGATACTCCACTCATAAAAGATTCATACAAATTTTCACATGCTCTGAGACCCAGCATGTAGGCAGTAATTTGAAAGGAGCCTGACTCTGCTCACCAGTGAGCCACCACTAGCCCCTGGGCACCTAAGGGTTCCACAGCTAGCCTCCTTATGAACCAGCCCTGCCAACTAGCAACCAGTGGCCTCTGCACAAGGCAGGGCCTGGCAACCAATCAGACTGGGGGGCAGCCCCACCTACCATAATGCCCACAGAAGTCAGCCTACCACAACAGAAGGATGCATGCAGCCCACAAAGGGGGCACCCCTAGAGTATATAGCTCTGGTGACCAGAGAGGAGTGTGCTCCTCAGACATATAGGACATTTCCTATGAGAGGCCACTTCTCCAAGGTCAGAAAACACAACCAACCTTCCAGGTACCTAGAAATAAAAACAGCAAATCACAGTGACAGAGGAATATGTTATAAATGAAGAAACAAGATAAAACCCCAGAAGAACTAAGTGAAGTGGAGATAGGCAAGCTACCAGATAAAGTATTCATGGTAATGATCATAAAGATGATCAAAGAACTTGAAGAAGAATGGATGAACAGAGTGAGAAGTTAGAAGTTTGTAGCAAAAACAGATATAAAAACTACAAAAACTGAAATGAAAAATATACTAGAGGAAATCAACAGTAGACTAAATGATACAGAGGAATAGATCAACAAGCTGGAAGACAGAGTAGTGGAATTCACTGAAGCTGAACTGAAATAAGAAAAAGGATTAAAAGAAATGAGGGCAGTTTAAGAGACCTCTGGGACAACATCAATCATACTAGCATTCTCATTATAGGAGTCCCAGGAGGAAAAGAAAGAGAGAAATGGATGGGAAACATATATGAAGACATAAGAGCTGAAAACTTCCCTAACCTGGGAAAATAAACAGATTTCCAAGTCTAGGAAGCACAGAGAGTCCCAAAAATGATCAACACAAAGAGGACCACACCAAGACACACTGGAATTAAAATGCAAAACTTAAAGATAAAGAGAGAATATTAAAAGCAGCAAATTACATAGAAATTCACACAAGGCTATCACCTGACTTTTCAGCAGAAGCTCTGCAGGCCAGAAGAGAGAGGCATGATATATTTAAAGTGATGAAAGGGAAAAACCAACAACCAAGAATACTCTACCTGACAATGATCTCATTCAGATCTGATGAAGAGATCAAAAGTTTTTTAGACAAGTAAAAGATAAAACAGTTCAGCACCAGAAAACCAGCTTTACAAGAAAATGATAAAGGAACTTACCTAAGCAAAATAGAAATGTTCACAGTTAGAAACATGAAAATTATAAAAGGAAAAAGTTCATCAGTAAAGGCAAATATCAGTACAGGTAGTAAACCAACCAGTACTATTGGTAAGAAGGTTAAAAAAAAAAAAAAAAAGCAGTTAAGGGATACACAAAACAAAGAGCTGTAAAATATGATGTCAAAAACAGTAATTGTGGGGGGAGTGGAATAAAAATGCAGGATTGTTAAAATACATTTGAAATTGATCAGCATTTGAAAGAGATCAACAACTTAAGCATATATCAAACACACAAACACACACATATGTAGTGCTATATCTTGTTTAAATCTCTTACTTTCCACAAACCAAAAAACTATAATAGACACACACACAAAAAGAGAAAGGAATCCAAATATAACAACACTGAAGATAGTTATCAAATCACAAGGGAAGAGAACAAAGGAAGAGAGGAACTGAAAAGAAATATAAAAACAAACCAAAAATTATTAACAAACTGGCAATAAATATATACCTATCAATAATTACTTTAAATGTAAGTAGACTAAATGATCTAATCAAAAGACATAGAGAGTTTGGTTCAAGATGGTGGAGTAGAAGGACGTGCAGTCATTCCCTCTTGCAAGAGCACCGAAATCACAACTAACTGCTGAACAATCATCAACAGGAAAACACTGGAACTCACCAAAAAAAATACTCTACATGCAAAGACAAAGGAGAAGCTGAAATGAGATGGTAGGAGGGGCGTAATCACAATAAAATCAAATCCCATAAACACTGGGTGGGTGACTCACAAACTGGAGAACAATTATACCACAGAAGTCCACCCACTGGAGTGAAGGTTCTGAGCCCCACGTCAGACTTCCAAAGCAGGGGGTCCAGCAACGGGAGGAGGTATTCCCAGAGAATCAGACTTTGAAGGCTAGTGGGATTTGATTGCAGGATTGCAGGACTTTGAAAGGACTGGGGGAAACAGAGACTCTACTCTTGGAGGGCACACACAAAGTAGTGTGAGCATCGAGACCCAGGGGGAAGGAGAAGTGACCCCATAGGAGACTGAACCAGACCTACCTGCTAGTGTTGGAGGGTCTCCTTCAGAGTCTGAGGGTGGCTGTGGCTCACCACAGGGACAAGGACACTGGTAACAAAAGTTCGGGGGAGTACTCCTTGGTGTAAGCCTTCCCACAGTCCACCATTAGCTCCATCAAAGAGCCTGCAGACTCCAGTGTTGGGTAGCCTCAAGCCAAACAACCAACAGGGAGGCAACTGAGCAACACCCATCAGCAGACAAGCAGATTAAAGTTTTACTGAGCTCTGCCTACCAAAGCAACACCCAGCTCTACCCACCACCAGTCCCTCCCATCAGGAAGCTTGCACAAGCCTCTTAGGTAGCTTCACACACCACAGGACAGACAGCAGAAGCAAAAAGAACTACAATCCTGCAGCCTGTGCAATGAAAACCACATTCACAGAAAGAAAGACAAAATGAAAAGGCAGAGGACTATGTGCCAGATGAAGGAACAAGATAAAATACCAGGAATACAACTAAATGAAGTGGAGATAGGCAACCTCCCAGAAAAAGAATTCAGAATAATGATAGTGAAGAGGATCCAGGACCTTGGAAAAAGAATGGAAGCAGAGATCGAGAAGACGCAAGAAATGTTTAAGACCTAGAAGAATTAAAGAACAAACACAGATGAACAAAACAATAACTGAAATGAAAACTACACTGGAAGGAATCAATAGCAGAATAATTGAGGCAGAAGAATGGATAAGTGACCTGGAAGACAGAATGGTGGAAATCACTGCCATGGAACAGAATAAAGAGAAAAGAATTTTAAAAAATGAAGACAGCCTAAGAGGCCTCTAGAACAACATTAAATGGAACAACATTCGCATTATAGGGGTCCCAGAAGGAGAAGAGAGAGAGAAAGGACCCAAGAAAATATGTGAAGAGATTATAGTCAAAAACTTCCCTAACATGGGAAGGAAGTAGCCCCCCAAGTCCAGGAAACACAGAGTGTCCCAGGTAGCATAAACCCAAGGAGAAAAACACAGAGACACATAGTAATTGAATTGACAAGAATTAAAAACAAAGAAAAATTATTAAAAACAACAAGGGAAAAACAAAAATAACATACAAGGGAACTCCAATAAGGTTAACAGCTGATTTCTCAGCAGAAACTACAAGCCAGAAGGGAGTGGCATGATATATTTAAAGTGATGAAAGGGAAGAACCTACAACGAAGATTATTCTATCCAGCAATGAGCTCATTCAGATTTGATGGAAAAATCAGAAGATTTACAGACAAGCAAAAGCTAAGAGAATTCAGCACCACCAAACCAGCTCTACAAGAAATGCTAAAGGAACTTCTCTAAGTGGAATACACAAGAGAAGAAAAGGATCTAAAAAAACAAACCTAAAACAATTAAGAAAATGGTAATAGGAACATATCGAGAATTACCTTACATGTGAATGGATTAATGCTCCAACCAAAAGACACAGAGTGTCTGAATGGATACACAAACAAGACCTGTATATATTCTGTCTACAAGAGACTCACTTCTGACCTAGGGACATATACAGACTGAAAATGAGGGGATAGAAAAAAATATTGCACTCAAATGGATATCAAAAGAAAGCTGGAATAGCAATACTCAAAACAGATAAAATAGACTTTGAAATAAAGAATGTTACAAGAGACAAGGAAGGACACTACATAATGATAATGCAATACAAGAAGCAGATATAACAATTATAAATATATATGCACCCAATGTAGGAGCACCTCATGCTTAAGGCAAATGCTAACAGCTATAAAAGAGGAAATCAACAATAACACAGTAGTAGTGGGGGACTTTAACACCTCAATTACACCAATGGACAAATCATCCAGACATAAAATGTTTTTTTGAATTTTTCTATTTTTACTTTATTTATTTTTTTATACAGCAGGTTCTTATTAGTTATCCACTTTATACAGACAGAAAATTCTGTCACACAGAATATTAATAAGGAAACACAAGCTTTAAGTGACACAAGAGACCAGACAGATTTAATTGATATTTATAGGACATTCCATCTGAAAACAGCAGATTACACTTTCTTCTCCAGTGCACATGGAATATTCACCAGGATAGATCACATCCTGGGTCACAAATTAAACCTCGGTAAATTTAAGAAAACTGAAGTCATATCAAGCATTCTTCCCAACCACAACACTAAGAGATTAGAAATAAATTACATGGAAAAAAACATAAAAAACACAAACACATGGAGGCTAAATGATACGTTACTAAATAACCAAGAGAATCCTGAAGAAATCAAAGAGGAAATCAAAAAATACCTTGAGACAAATGACAATGATCCAAAACTTATGAGATGCAGCAAAAGCAGTTCTAAGAGGGAAGTTTATGGCAATACAATCCTACCTCAAAAACAAGAAAAATCTCTAATGAACAGTCTACCCTTACACCTAAAGGAACTAGAGAAAGAAGAACAAACAAACCCCAAAGTTAGTAGAAGGAAAGAAATCATAAAGATCAGAGCAGAAATGAATGAACTAGAAACAAAGAAAACAATAGCAAAGATCAATAAAACTGAAACCTAGTTATTTGAGAAGTTAAAGAAATTGATAAACTTATAGCCAGACTCAGCAAGAAAAAGAGGGAGAGGACTCAAATTAATAAAACTAGAAATGAAAAAGGAGAAGTTACAACAGACACTGCAAAAAATACAAAGCATCATAAGAGACTACTATAAGCAACTCTATGCCCATAAAATGGACAACCTAGAAGAAATGGACAAATTCGTAGAAAGGTAAAACCTTCCAAGACTGAACAAGGAAGAAATAGAAAATATGAACAGACCAATCACAAGTAATGACAGTAAAACTGTGATTTAAAATCTTCCAACAAACAAATGTCCAGGACCAGATGGCTTCAGAGGTGAATTCTATCCAACATTTAGAGAAAAGCTAACACTGATCATTCTCAAACTCTTCCAAAAAGCTCTAGAGGAAGGAACACTCCCAAACTCATTCTACAAGGTCACCATCACCCTGATACCAAAAGCAGACAGAGAAATTACAAAAAAAGAAAATTACAGACTAATATCACTGATGAATATAGATGCAAAAATCCTCAACAAAATACTAGCAAAGAGAATCCAACAACAAATTAAAAAGATCACACACCATGATCAAGTGTGATTTATCCTAGTGATGCAAGAATTCTTCAATATACACAAATCAATCAATGTGATACACCACATTAACAAACTGAAGAATAAAAACCATATGATCAACTCAATAGATGCAGAAAAAGCTTTTGACAAAATTCAACATCCATTTATGATAAAAACTCTCCAGAAAGTAGGCACAGAGGGAACCTATCTCAACATAAAAAAGGCCATATATGACAAATCCACAGTCAACATCATTCTCAATGTTGAATAACTGTGGTGAAAAACTGAAACCGTTTCCTCTAAGATCAAGAACAAGTCAAGGAGGTCCACTC
Source organism: Mesoplodon bidens (assembly GCF_964165515.1). NCBI lineage: Eukaryota > Metazoa > Chordata > Mammalia > Artiodactyla > Ziphiidae > Mesoplodon > Mesoplodon bidens. The sequence goes on from NC_138161.1 coordinate 133,700,520, forward strand.
TCGTCACTATTATTCAACATAGTTTTGGAAGTCTTAGCCACAGAAATCAGGGAAGAAAAAGAAATAAAAGGAATCCAAATTGGAAAAGAAGAAGTAAAACTGTCACTGTTTGCAGATGACATGATACTATACATAGAGAATCCTAAAGATGCTACCAGAAAACTACTAGAGCTTATCAATGAATTTGGTAATGTTGCAGGTTAAAAAATTAATGCACAGAAATCTCTTGCATTCCTATACACTAACAACAAAGATCAGAAAGAGAAATTAAGGAAATAATCCCATACACCATTGCAACAAAAAGAATGAAATACCTAGGAGTAAACCTACCTAAGGATGTAAAATACCTGAACTCAGAAAACAACTCAGAAAACAACTCAGAAAACTCAGACACTGATGAAAGAAATCAAAGGTGACACAAACAGATGGAGAGATATACCATGTTCTGGACTGGAAGAATCAATACTGTGAATATGATTATACTACCCAAAGCAATCTACAAATTCAGTGCAATCCGTATAAAATTACCAATGGGAATTTTTTCAGAACTAGAATAAAAAAATCTTAAAATTTGTATGGACACACAAAAGACCCCAAATAGCCAAAGCAACCTGAGGGCAAAACAACTGAGCTGGAGGAATCAGATTCCCTGACTTCAGACTATACTACAAAGCTACAGTAATCAAGACAATATGCTAGAGAGGACCCCGGAGGAAGATGGCGGAAGAGTAAGACGCAGAGATCACCTTCCTCCCCACAGATACATCAGAAATTCATCTACACGTGGAACAGCTCCTACAGAACACCTACTGAACGCTGACAGAAGACCTCAGACCCCCCAAAAGGCAAGAAACTCCCCACATACCTGGGTAGGGCAAAAGAAAAAAAGAATAAACAGAGACAATAGGATAGGGACGGGACCTGCACCAGTGGGAGGGAGCCGTGAAGGAGGAAAGGTTTCCACACACTGCAAGCCCCTTCGCGGGCGGAGACTGCAGGTGGCGGAGGGGGAAAGCTTAGGAGTAGCGGAGGAGAGCACAGCAACAGGGGTGTGGAGGGCAAAGCGGAGAGATTCCGGCACAGAGGATCGGTGCCCTCAGGCACACACCAGCCTGAGAGGCTTGTCTGCTTGGCCGCCGGGACGGGCGGGGCTGGGAGCTGAGGCTCGGGTATCGGCTTTCAGTCGGAGCGCAGGGAGAGGACTGGGGCTGGCAGCAGGAAGAGAGCCTGAAGGGGTTAGTGCACCACGGCTAGCCCGGAGGGAGTCCGGGGAAAGGGTCTGGAGCTGCCGAAGAGGCAAGAGACTTTTTTCCCTTTTGTTTCCTGGTGCCGAGGAGAGGGCATTAAGAGGGCTGCTTGGGGAAGCACCGGAGACAGGCGCGAGCCGCGGCTAAAGGCGCGGACCTCTGAGACGGGTGTGGGATGCTGGGGCTGCTGCTGCCGCCGCCGCCGCCGCGGGACCTGTGTGCGAGCGCGGGTCACTGTCCACCCCACCTTCCGGGGGGCCTGTGCACCCCGCCACTGACGGGGTCCCGGGACCCAGGGACGGCTTTCCCGGGAAAGCGCACGGAGCGCCTAGGGCTGCTGCAACGTCACGCCGGCCTCTGCCGCCGCAGGCCCGCCCCACACTGCGCGCCCCTCCCTCCCCTCTGCCTGAGTGAGCGAGAGACTCCGAATCAGCGGCTCCTTTAAACCCGTCCTGTCTGACCTAGGCGCAGAGGCGGGGCCAGGTCCAAGGCTGAGACCCGGGAGCTGTGAGAGCAGAGACAGGGAAATCTCTCTGTGCAGCCTCGGAGGCAGCGGATTAAAGCTCCACGGTCCATTTGATGTGCCCTGCGTCTGTGGAGTGCATAAATGGACAGCGAATCGTCCCAAATTGAGGAAGTGGACTTTGAGGACAAGATTTAAGACTTTCCCCCCTTTTCCTCTTTTTACAACCAATTATCCCAAATTAAGGAGGTGGACTTAGACAGCAAGATTTCAGACTTCTCGCCCTTTTCCTCTTTTTACAACGAATTATCCCAAATTGAGGAGGTGGACTTGGAGAGCAAGATTTTTGATTTTTTCCCCTGCTCTCTTTTAGTGAATGTGTATGTGTAATCTTCTGTGTAAGATTCTCTCTGTATAGCTTTCTTCCACCATATGTCCCAGGGTTCTATCTGTCCGTTTTTTTTTCAATAATTACTTTTTAATTTTAATAACGCTACTATATTTCATACTTTATTCTATTTTACTTTACCTGCTCTTTCTTTTTTTCCTACCTTCCCTTCCTCCGCTCCTCCTTTCCTTCTTTCTTTTTCTTTCCTCCCTCCCTCCCTCCCACCCTTCTTCTTTCCACTTTCTTTTTCTTTCCTTCCTCCCTCCCTCCCTCCTGTCTTTCTTTCTTTCTTTCCTTCCTCCCTCCCTCCCTCCTGTCTTTCTTTCTTTCTTTCCTTCCTCCCTCCCTCCCTTCTTCCATTCACTCTTCCTTTTGCTTTCATTCCTCCCTCCCTCCCTCCTTTCTTTCCTTCTTTCTTTCCATCCTTCCTCCCTCCCTCCCTCCTTTCTTTCTTTCTTCCTTCCTTCCTTCCTTCCTTTCTTCCCTTCTTCCTTTCTTTCTTCTACTAATTCTTTCTTTCTACTTTTTCTCCCTGTTATTCTGAGCCGGGTAGATGAAAGGCTCTTAGTGCTGCAGCCAGGAGTCAGTGCAGTGCCTCTGAAGTGGGATAGCCAACTTCAGGACACGGGTCCACAAGAGGCCTCCCAGCTCCACATAATATCAAGCAGCGAAAATCTCCCAGAGATCTCCATCTCAACACCAGCACCCAGCTTCAGTCAACGACCAGCAAGCTACAGTGCTGGTCACCCTATGCCAAGCAACTAGCAAGGCAGAAACACAACCCCACCCATTAGCTGAGAGGCTACATAAAAACATAATAAGGCCACAGGCACCCCAAAACACACCACCAGACGTGGACCTGTCCACCAGAAAGACAAGATCGAGCCTCAACCACCAGAACACAGGCATTAGTCCCCCCCACCAGGAAGCCTACACAACCTACTGAAACAAGCTTAGCCACTGGGGACAGACACCAAAAACAACGGGAACTACGAATCTGCAGCCTGCAAAAAGGAGACCCCAAACACAGTAACATAAGCAAAATGAGAAGGCAGAAAAAGACACAGCAGGTGAAGGAGCAAGATAAAAACCTACCAGACCTAACAAATGAAGAGGTAATAGGCAGTCTACCTGAAAAAGAATTCAGAATGATAGTAAAGCTGATCCAAGATTCTATTTCCAAGATCCAAAATCTTGGAAATAGAATAGACAAAATGCAAGAAACAGTTAACAAGGACCTAGAAGAACTAAAGATGAATCAAGCATCGATTAAAAACACAATAAATGAAATGAAAAATACTCTAGATGGGATCAATAGCAGAATAACTGAGGCAGAAGAATGGATAAGTGAGGTGGAAGATAAAATAGTAGAAATAACTGCTGCCGAGCAAAATAAAGAAAAAAGAATGAAAAGAACAGAGGACAGTCTGAGAGACCTCTGGGACAACATTAAACGCACCAACGTTCGAATTATAGGGGTTCCAGAAGAAGAAGAGAAAAAGAAAGGGACTGAGAAAATATTTGAAGAGATTATAGTTGAAAACTTCCCTAATATGGGAAAGGAAATAGTTAATCAAGTCCAGGAGGCACAGAGAGTCCCATACAGAATAAATCCAAGGAGAAATACGCCAAGACACATATTAATCAAACTGTCAAAAATTAAACACAAAGAAATCATATTAAAAGCAGCAAGGCAAAAACAACAAATAACACACAAGGGAATCCCCATCAGGTTAACAGCTGATCTCTCAGCAGAAACTCTACAAGCCAGAAGGGAGTGGCAGGACATAATTAAAGTGATGAAGGAGAGAAACCTGAAACCAAGATTACTCTACCCAGCAAGGATCTCATTCAGATTGGATGGAGAAATTAAAACCTTTACAGACAAGCAAAAGCTGAGAGAGTTCAGCACCACCAAACCAGCTTTACAACAAATGCTAAAGGAACTTCTCTAGGCAAGAAACACAACAGAAGGAATATACCTACAATAACGAACCCAAAGCAATTAAGGGAATGGGAATAGGAACATACATATCAATAATTACCTTAAATGTAAATGGACTAAATGCTCCCACCAAAAGACACAGAGTGGCTGAATGGATACAAAAACAAGACCCATATATATGCTGTCTACAAGAGACCCACTTCAGACCTAGAGACACATACAGATTGAAAGTAAGGGGATGGAAAAAGATATTCCATGCAAATGGAAATCAAAAGAAAGCTGGAGTAGCAATTCTTCTATCAGACAAAATAGACTTTAAAATAAAGACTATTAGAAGAGACAAAGAAGGACACTACATAACGATAAAAGGGATTGATCCAAGAAGAAGATATAACAATTGTAAATATTTATGCACCCAACATAGGAGCACCTCAATACATAAGGCAAATACTAACAGCCATAAAAGGGGAAATCGACAGTAACACAATCATAGTAGGGGACTTTAACACCCCACTTTCACCAATGGACAGATCATCCAAAATGGAAATAAATAAGGAAACACAAGCTTTAAATGATACATTAAACAAGATGGACTTAGTTGATATTTATAGGACATTCCATCCAAAAACAACAGAATACACATTTTTTTTTCAAGTGCTCATGGAACATTCTCCAGGATAGATCATATCTTGGGTCACAAATCAAGCCTTGGTAAATTTAAGAAAATTGAAATTGTATCAAGTATCTTTTCTGACCACAATGCTATGAGACTAGACATCAATTACAGGAAAAGAGCTGTAAAAAATACAAACACATGGAGGCTAAACAATACACTACTCAATAACGAAGTGATCACTGAAGAAATCAAAGAGGAAATTTAAAAATACCTAGAAACAAATGACAATGGAGACACGACGACCCAAAACCTATGGGACGCAGCAAAAGCAGTTCTAAGGGGGAGGTTTATAGCAATACAATCCCACCTTAAGAAACAGGAAACATCTCGAGTAAACAACGTGACCCTGCACCTAAAGCAATTAGAGAAAGAAGAACAAAAAACCCCCAAAGTTAGCAGAAGGAAAGAAATCATAAAGATCAGATCGGAAATAAATGAAAAAGAAATGAAGGAAACGATAGCAAAGATCAACCAAACTAAAAGCTGGTTCTTTGAGATGATAAGACAAACCATTAGCCAGACTCATCAAGAAAAGAAGGGAGAAGACTCAAATCAATAGAATTAGAAATGAAAAAGGAGAAGTAACAACTGACACTGCAGAAATACAAAAGATCATGAGAGATTACTACAAGCAACTCTATGCCAATAAAATGGACAACCTGGAAGAAATGGACAAATTCTTAGAAATGCACAACCTGCCAAGACTGAATCAGGAAGAAATAGAAAATATGAATAGACCAATCACAAGCACTGATATTGAAACTGTGATTAAAAATCTTCCAACAAACAAAAGCCCAGGACCAGATGGCTTCACAGGCGAATTCTATCAAGCATTTAGAGAAGAGCTAACACCTATCCTTCTCAAACTCTTCCAAAATATAGCAGAGGGAGGAACACTCCCAAACTCATTCTACGAGGCCACCATCACCTTGATACCACAACCAGACAAGGATGTCACAAAGAAAGAAAACTACAGGCCAATATCACTGATGAACATAGATGCAAAAATCCTCAACAAAATACTAGCAAACAGAATCCAACAGCACATTAAAAGGATCATACACCATGATCAAGTGGGGTTTATTCCAGGAATGCAAGGATTCTTCAATATACGCAAATCAATCAATGTGATACACCATATTAACAAGTTGAAGGAGAAAAACCATATGATCATCTCAATAGATGCAGAGAAAGCTTTTGACAAAATTCAACACCCATTTATGATAAAAACCCTGCAGAAAGTAGGCATAGAGGGAACTTTCCTCAACATAATAAAGGCCATATATGACAAACCCACAGCCAACATTGTCCTCAATGGTGAAAAACTGAAACCATTTCCACTAAGATCAGGAACAAGACAAGGCTGCCCACTCTCACCACTCTTATTCAACCTAGTTTTGGAAGTTCTAGCCACAGCAATCAGAGAAGAAAAGGAAATAAAAGGAATCCAAATCAGAAAAGAAGAAGTAAAGCTGTCACTGTTTGCAGATGACATGATACTATACATAGAGAATCCTAAAGATGCTACCAGAAAACTACAAGAGCTAATCAATGAATTTGGTAAAGTAGCAGGATACAAAATTAATGCACAGAAATCTCTGGCATTCCTGTACACTAATGATGAAAAATCTGAAAGTGAAATCAAGGAAACACTCCCATTTACCACTGCAACAAAAAGAATAAAATATCTAGGAATAAACCTACCTAAGGAGACAAAAGACCTGTATGCAGAAACTTATAAGACACTGATGAAAGAAATTAAAGATGATACAAATAGATGGAGAGATATACCATGCTCCTGGACTGGAAGAATCAATATTGTGAAAATGACTCTACTACCCAAAGCAATCTACAGATTCAATGCAATCCCTATCAAACTACCACTGGCATTTTTCACAGAACTAGAACAAAAAATTTCAAAATTTGTTTGGAAAAACAAAAGACCCCGAATAGCCAAAGCAATCTTGAGAATGAAAAACGGAGCTAGAGGAATCAGGCTCCCTGACTTCAGACTATACTACAAAGCTACAGTAATCAAGACAGTGTGGTACTGGCATAAAAACAGAAAGATAGATCAATGGAACAGGATAGAAAGTCCAGAGATAAACCCACGCACATATGGTCAGCTTATCTTTGATAAAGGAGGCAGGAATGTACAGTGGAGAAAGGACAGCCTCTTCAATAAGTGGTGCTGGGAAAACTGGACAGGGACATGTAAAAGTATGAGATTAGATCATTCCCAAACACCATACACAAAAATAAGCTCAAAATGGATTAAAGACCTAAATGTAAGACCAGACACTATCAAACTCTTAGAGGAAAACATAGGTAGAACACTCTATGACATAAATCACAGCAAGATCCTTTTGGACCCACCTCCTAGAGAAATGGAAATAAAAACAAAGATAAACAAATGGGACCTAATGAAACTTAAAAGTTTTTGCACAGCAAAGGAAACCATAAACAAGACCAAAAGACAACCCTCAGAATGGGAGAAAATATTTGCAAATGAAGCAACTGACAAAGGATTAATCTCCAAAATTTATAAACAGCTCATGCAGCTCAATAGCAAAAAAACAAACAACCCAATCCAAAAATGGGCAGAAGACTTAAATAGGCATTTCTCCAAAGAAGATATACAGACTGCCAACAAACACATGAAAGCATGCTCAACATCATTAATCATTAGAGAAATGCAAATCAAAACTACAATGAGATATCATCTCACACCAGTCAGAATGGCCATCATCAAGAAATCTAGAAACAATAAATGCTGGAGAGGGTGTGGAGAAAAGGGAACACTCTTGCACTGCTGGTGGGAATGTGAATTGGTACAGCCACTATGGAGAACAGTATGGAGGTTCCTTAAAAAACTAAAAATAGAACTACCATATGACCCAGCAATCCCACTACTAGGCATATACCCTGAGAAAACCATAATTCAAAAAGAGACATGTACCAAAATGTTCATTGCAGCTCTATTCACAATAGCCCGGAGCTGGAAACAACCTAAATGTCCATCATCGGATGAATGGATAAAGAAGATGTGGCACATATATACAATGGAATATTACTCAGCCATAAAAAGAAACGAAACTGAGCTATTTGTAATGAGGTGGATAGACCTAGAGTCTGTCATACAGAGTGAAGTCAGTCAGAAAGAGAAAAACAAATACCATATGCTTACACATATATATGGAATTTTAAAAAAAAATGTCATGAAGAACCTAGGGGTAAAACGGGAATAAAGACACAGACCTACTTTAGAATGGACTTGAGGATATGGAGAGGGGGAAGTGTAAGCTGTGACAAAGCGAAAGAGAGGCATGGACTTGTATACACTACCAAACGTGAGGTAGATAGATAGTGGGAAGCAGCCACAGAGCACGGGGAGATCAGCTCGGTGCTTTGTGACCGCCTGGAGGGGTGGGATGGGGAGGGTGGGAGGGAGGGAGATGCATGAGGGAAGGGATGTGGGAACGGATGTATATGTATGACTGATTCACTTTGTTATAAAGCAGAAACTAATAAAAAAATTAAAAAAAAATAACCACATGAAGTTCCAATTTTCATGCATTTGCTTGGCAACTTTAAAGTAATAATACCAACTGTTGACAAGGAATAAATTTGTTGTACCAATCCACAGAGTAATTCAATGATATCTAGTAAGGTTAGGGTGACATAAATTGTATAATCAAACTGTGACATTTAAAAAGTAAAACAGTATACTAAAACATATAAAATTATGTAATATTTAGTATACTTATTTACTGACTGACATATTGTTTTTTATTACATTGATGGACCTATAAATAGTTCTGTTCAAAATTGTTTTCAAAAATTTTAAACTGTAATTGAAGCAAAATGGAAAAATAAGTTCTTTATATTTCTTATTTACACATTAAAAATAGCAAGGGGACTTCCCTGGTGGTGCAGTGGTTAAGAATGCACCTGCCAATGCAAGGGACACTGGTTTGAGCCCTGGTCCGGGGAGATTCCACATGCTGTGGAGCAACTAAGCCTGTGAGCCACAACTACTGAAGCCCACGTCCCTAGAGCCCGTGCTCCACAAGAGAAGCCCCCGCAGTGAGAAGCCCGTGCACTGCAAAGAAGAGTAGCTCCCGCTCGCTGCACCTAGAGAAGGCCTGCACACGGCAACAAAGACCCAACGCAGCCATAAATAAATAAATAAAAATAACAAGCAGTATAATTATTCTGGGAAATATTTATATACTTAAAGCAGTTTGTTAGTCATAACTATGTCTGGTTATTTTCTGAAAAATGTACTTATAATAAAGTTGATTATTGATTTTTAATAAAATTATCTGCCATCTTTTCCAAAGTTGATTCCAAAGGTGTCATCACTACCAAGAGTTATCGTCAGTGCTTAGCTTTTTGACTGAATTTTATAAAACATTCATAACATTGTCAAATGTTTAATTTCTAGCAGAATAAACTTCCTAAAGGTTTATCTTGGTTCCATTAACTGGATGCTCGATTGAACCATATTTAGATCTAATTTTCTACATGAAATATGCAAATGGCATTATTCAGCTGTTCGTGATTTTTCTCTGCTGCTAATGGAGCTAACATATTAACAGCTCTTGTTGCATATTTCGTTAAGTACTGAAAAGATCTGGAATAAAAAATGAATACAATTTATTTAAGAAAGCAGTAATTTGATCTAAATGAAAAGCCATGCTTCTCAGACTGGTATGCTTGCATACTTTCTCCAAATTCACAAATTAAACATATGAAAAGGACATTTTCAGGCAGTTTTCTTAGTGTAACTGTTAACTTTTGAAATACCAGCTAATATTTTGTCCTCAGATTTGTATCTTCTGGGTTTCAAGAGATCAGTGTTAACCTTTATGACCCCAATAGTGGATAGAAAACACCAATGGATATACTGTACAGGTTTTATGGTTGCCATAAACTTTCTTGAAAGGGAAATTCAGTACTTACTTTTTAATTAAACACACTTTTATAAACTCACTGCTGAAGCATTATTTCAAAGTAAGCGATCAATAAATACATAGCTGGAGGTGTCTGAGAGATGACAAAACCACTCTAGCAGGACCAAGTAACCACTCTCTGTGTGCTCAGCTTCTATTCTCTGCACATTATTCACATGTACCTAAGCTCTTATTTCCTTTGTTTTCTCCAACCTCAACATATGGTGGCCTGCCAGTTTCATTTAAGTGGACAGCATGAAAAATCATGTCCAACGCTTACCCCACCATCATGCAAGATTGGAAGGAGTTAGCTGTCCCTAGCCACTGCTGACCCACTGCATATTGTTTTATCAATCAACACTGCATGCTACCCTTGAAAGGGAGGTACTAGCCATGTTTTGTTTGAAGTGGGTCAGGAAAATAAAGTCAATTTTCAGAGTTAACCCCCTGTTGACATTATAACTCAACATTTCATTTGTCTCACTTTTTTTTTTTGTTTCACTTTTGTACAGCCATGACTAAAGCTGGAGGTATTAGACAAAATGGACATTTAACAAACCCATGCTACTTTTTAATCAATTCAATTGATTATAATACTTCATTAAAAAGAAAAATTCAGGACAGATGCTAAATCGATCAGGATGTATGAACAAGAATAGTAGAGTGGCACTCATGGGAACAAATGAGGATGTCTGGTCTCCCCAGAATTGAAACTGTGCACACAATGCAACCCAGTTATTCCCCTTCTATATATTCATTAGAAACTCTTACACATGTGTACCTAAAGTATAGAGAACGGTTTTCATTATAGCATTTGGATAAATACATTACGGAACATGACAGAATACAGCAGACTGGGATCTATAGTATCAATGTGGGTAGCTCTCAACAAGAGTAACTGGGAAAAAATAATATTCACATGAATATTAAAAACTCACAGTACACTAGTAAGTGTTATATATAAACATATATATTCTAATGAAACTTTAAGATCATAAAGGTAAACATCAGGCTCATAATAATTGCACCTCCATACAGGGAGAAAAGGAAATGAACCTGAGGTGTACTCCAATTATAACGGAGTGTAATATAAATGGAACAGGGTATGTGTTAATAGTGATCATTTCTGGTTGGAGTTAAATAGGTACTTCTTATTTTATCTAGTATCTTATTTTTTTCAAATTTCACTCAAAAACAAAATAATATCATAAGGAACAATATTCAGTTTAACTTGGAATCACCTTGTTACATACTTACTTTGCCTACAAAATTCCCTGCCTCCCTCCTTGCCATCTCTAAGGGATTCAAAAAAGGAAGTATGATTTCTATGTATAAAATAGATAGCTAATGGGAGCCTACTGTATAGCACAGGGAACTCTACTCGATACTCTGTGGTGACCTAAATGGGAAGGAAATCCAAAAAAGAGGGGATATATCTATATGTATGGCTGATTCACTTTGCTGTACAACAGAAACTGACACAACAGTGTAAAGCAACTATATTCCAATAAAAAATGATAAGATAAGGAAGTATGGAAAATGTGGTACTTTATTAAAATTTTTATCCATATACAATCAAATATATAACCAGCACATCTCTGTTCTTGACACATTATCCATATACAATCACAGAGTATGAGGACAGAGAAGAATATGTGCAGAATTTGACTTCTGAATAAAGGAAATCATGCTCATGTTTAACTATCTACAATATATATTCTTAAAAGAGATAAATAGCATTCCAGAACTGACATTATTACAATGTGATGTGATTGAAACATGCTAATAAAATCTATATAAGCTTTATGGAAACAATGAATACTTGTCTAACTGTCTTTTAATGCATAAAAGATGGGAACAGCTACCTTCATGCCAATTAACTAGACTTTAGTTGCACTAATTAAGAGAACTACAGCTTAGTCAATCAAAGGGTAGTAGATTAGTTACAATGGATGTCAAAATCATCCTTTATTAAATTAGGTTTAGAATCATATCTAGTTTGAAAAACATTACTAAATACATAGAAAAAAGTTTGGTTGTGCAGATTAGTATGATTTCAGTGGAACATGTATCATCTTCAAAATCTGATAAGAACTTTCCAATCCATAAAACACTGTAAGAGAAAACTGTGAGTCAGGCTAGACACACATTTCAAAGAGCTGATTGCAAATCACTTACGCCTCACTCTCGAGTTACCTCAATAATGTTCAGCGCTTGCAGAGTGTTTTCTAGCTTCAAAGAGCCTAAAACTTTAACTAATTAATCCTTACACTACCCAGTGAGATAGTGATAAGAAACCCCTTGAAGAGAGCATCTAACTATATAATTCACACTTGCATATACAGAATTCAGCATATATGTCATGTGTTTTCCTATCTCTCTATTTCAGTAAATCTTAAGAGAGATGATATCCATATGTGAATACATGATGCATGGCCGTCTATTGTGTATAAAATTATGTACCCTGCATTCGATCTACAACTAAAAGCTAACAAAGAAAGATATATGTACAGCCAACATATGAAAACATCTGGTACATTCTGCTGTATTTTCTTTCCTCATTCATTTTACATCTTGTTCTTGGCCATTCCAGAGTTAACTTGATTTGAATAAGCTAAAACTCTTCCATGGAGGATATACAATTCTCTTGTTAATGTTTAAATAATTTTTATTTGTTCTGAAATAAAGGGTTTTTAAATAAAAGACCTATAAATTATGCTGAATATAAGAGAATACCATATGGGAAAGCTTCACCCAAATGAAACAATATTTAACTACTGTATTAAGAATTCTCTCTAGTAGGATTCCCTTCTCTCTGCAGGTAGCTGGCTACAGCAGTCTACCAAAACAAATCTATTCCTGCAGTAAAGGCCAACACTAGGTCACTCAGAGAGAGAGAGCACTTTCTGTCTGCAAAGGGCTCTATATCCTTTTGCTGAAATAGGGGAAATCCTTATCCAGTTTTCCTGTTTAACTAAAAATTCATTTAAAAATTAATCTTATTCTTTATCATTTCAAAGAAATTCTGCTTTCCTTCAAATTGCTTGGCCCTTATCTAATCTCTATAAATATCTAAAATTACACAGATATACACAAACACAAAAGAAACAGTACAATTGGATGAGCATCCAAAGTGTCCACATGTTCTGTTTTAAAAATTCTCTCATGTACTATTTGCATTAAAGTTGTAATTATCATTCAATGGATGATCTATTTTACCAACCTCCCCATTGAAGTCAGTATGTACAATGTGAGCAACAAGATTTCCATTTGCACACACTTTAAAACTAAACTTATGCAGCTAAAATGATCAGCTTTGTTGTCAAAGACGGACACTGCTTAAACTTTAATTTTTAAAATATTCTTCTTTTCAAGGTGCAAGCATTTTTCCACTTAAGTTGATCTAAAACAAACTGTTGAACATTTAAATGGAATGAAAAAAGTAAGCTGAAAGTATTTTATTTCTTAGTGTAAAAAACAGTCATTTCAGTTCTTCCTTAATTAATTACATAGGACTAGTGAAAGAGCTAATGTGCCATATTGATTTATTACTTGAGTCTCTAGAGACAATAAGACTTAATTCATTAGCAAGGGGAAATAAATTAAGGGTTTTTACATGGATCTACCTTAAAACAACTGAGACTTTTACAAACACTAAGCTCATATTCTTTCCAGTTACAATTAAATTGATCATTTCTTTCTTCTTCTCCTCTATGCTTTTCAATCTTAATAGAGATGTAAAAAGTTAGGATTGGAACATGGAACAAAGAGAGCTTTCCTATAGAAAGAGTCATAAAGATTTTTCACAGGAGACTGAGGTCTCAGATGAAGAGTAGAAATGATATGGGAATGTAAATTGGTACAGCCACTACGGAAAAGAGTATGGAGGTCCCTCAAATATTAAAAATAGAGCTATTGTATGTTCCAAAAGTTACATTTCTGGGTATATATCTGAAGGAAATGAAATCACTACCTTGAAGTGATATCTATATCCCAATGTTCATTGCAGCATCATTCATAATAGCCAACATATGGAAACAACCTAAGTATCTGTTGATGATAAATGAACAGCCTAAGTGTCCATTGACAGTAATTTCCTGATAAAGAAAATATGGTGTGTGTATGTGTGTGTGTATATGTATATAATGGAATACTATTCAGCCATAAAGAGGAGGAAATCCTGCCATTTGTAACAATATGGATGGACCTTAAAGGTATTGAGCTAAATGAAATCAGTCAGAGAGAGAAAGAACAAATCCTGTATTTTCTCATCTATATGTAGAATCTTAAAAAAGCCACACACAGAAATAGAGGGTAGAATGGTGGTTTCCAGAGGCTGGGGGTTTGGGGAAATGGGGAGATTTGGTCAAAGGGTACAAACCCCCAGTTTTAAGATGAGTAAGTTCTGAGGATCTAATGTACAGCATGGTGACTATAGTTAACAATACTGTATTTTATGCTTGAAACTTACTGAGAGAATAGATCTTAAATGTTCTCACTGCACCTGACCCCCAAAAGATGGTTAACTACCATGTGAGGTGATGAAAGTGTCAAGTAACTTTACTGTGGTAATCATTTTGTAGTATACGCAAGTAATAAATCTTCACATTGTACACCTTTAACTTGTACAATGTTATGTTTCAATTATATCTCAATAAAGCTGGAGAGGGAGAATATCAAGGGATTTTTTAAAAGAGTAGAAATGATAAAAGCTTTGGCAGTAATATTAATCAGGGTTCTCCAGAGAAACAGAACTAACAAGATATGTGTATGTATATGTGTGTATATATATATATATGTCAAAAGAGAGAGATTTATTAAGGATTTGGCTCACATGACGGTGGAGATTTGGCAGGTTCAAAATCTGCAGGGTGGGCCAGCAGGCTGGAAACACAGGAAAGTGTTGCATTTCAAGTCCAAAGGCAGACTTCTGGCAGAATTCCCTCTTCTTCTAGGGAAGTCAGTCTTTTTCTGTCCAGGCCTTCAACTGATTGGATGAGGTCTACCCACCATTATGAAAGAGAGTCTGCTTAACTCATAGTTTATTGATTTAAATGTTAACCTCATCTTAATAAATACTTTCACAGAAACCTCTCAAATAATGTTTGACCAAATATCTAGGCACTGTGACCTAGCCAATTTGACACATAAAATTAACCATTACAGCAGAGAAAGAAATTTTGTAAGATCTAATATGCATCGAAATATCTTTCATATATTTAGTCTGATTCCATCTGGATATAGACAGCCAAGGAAAGATGGAGAAATATTTATTCTCATAATAGAGACAAGGTCATGACCTTCCTAACTCACTCCCAGGATTGTCATAGAAAAGGAGAAACACATCTACTGCTCATACTTTATGAGCAGTCTCTCTACCAATAGATCATAAACTTGAAAACATCTGCCTACATAGAGCCACTTGTCTGGGGAAGACATCATCAGAATTTGAGCTTGAACTCTAATGATTAGCCTTGGGATCTTTGACCTTAGTTGAACGAATTTCAAAGCCTAAAAGTAGTTCTCTTTTGCAAGAGAAGTTGACTCTTCAAACACCCTATCCTGGAAAAATCTAACCTAGCCGAACATTCGGTTATGAGATGATTAAAAAACAAACAAACAAACAAAAAACCTAACAAGGAAAAAAACCTGACTGTAGACAGCCAGTTCAATGGGCATCAAGAAAAAGTACTTTTTATACTAATATCAAAGTTTGTCAGAATTATAAACAGGTCAGCATGTCCACAAATTGTCTCCTGCTTTGAAATCCTTCATTTTTGAGTGTGGATTTATCTTTACAAATTATTATTGTTTTTTATGACTGTATGCATGTATGGATCCTGCAACATTGGCATATGAGAGGTCACACATGGAGAACCTATACATATAAGGCCAATAACGAGACGGGTATCTGGGTCTTGTGAAATGCCTTAGCCTAGAGTGAGAGGAGACATTTTTCTTCTCTCTGGGTCTCTCATTTGTAAGAAGGCAAACTACGAAATGATTACAAATAAGGTCTAAACAAAGAAGGACACAGTCTCTAGTGTCCAATTTGTTGTGATCTTTCCTGTAAATCTCTCATGCCATCTCAAAGACTAACATTAGATCCTGGTCTTGCATGCCTAAATGGGGAGGACTCATGCAGTAGCTTCCTGGGGAGATTTGGTCTAAACATAGAAATAACATGCAGATAAGTGGGCAGTAGTCCAGGGCCAGATTTCCTGACTGAGGCATATATAAACCTATCAGGGATTCCTAGAAATATTTGGGGAAATGAAACTGGTTAATAATGCTCTTATAAAATTAAGCAAAAAGGACATCACAGACTATAGTGTACTGAGCAGAAAAGTGAGACTGCACATAGCAATTCAATCTGGGTTTTGGGTAAATCCCCCAATATCCCAAATTAATGTTATATCATAAAACATGTTTGAAATGGGTTATATAAAAACCATTTGATTTCTAATTGCTTTTCATTATTAAAGGGAAGGTAAACCTCATGAAATCTAACCTTAAATTGTAAGACTATTTTAACTTCAATAAAACTTACTTAACTTGGGATAAACAAATGTGAATTTTCTTGTTTTTTGATGTTAAAATGATAGGATTAAACCAGAACCTCCTTGGGATTTTTACTGTCTGGTGTCATGGCCACCATGCTAAATGATAAACACTGTGCAAGATTAACAACAGAATGTTTGTATCACGATTTCCCCTCTTCAGAATAAGGTTGTTTTAAATTATGACCATGAAATGTGTCTTCCAACATCAAGAGCCAAGCAATATTATTTAACAATAACAACAACAAAACTTTGGCAAGAGTAATATTACCAAAAGATACTACCACATTTTTATTGGCATGTGGAAAGGAAGTAGAAAATTCTCACTTCAGTAATATTCAGAGACTCTTAATCATATTTTTGACACGTGTCAAGGTGTGCCACAAGCACTAATTCC
Source organism: Mesoplodon bidens (assembly GCF_964165515.1). NCBI lineage: Eukaryota > Metazoa > Chordata > Mammalia > Artiodactyla > Ziphiidae > Mesoplodon > Mesoplodon bidens. The sequence continues at coordinate 133,717,151 of NC_138161.1, forward strand.
AGCTTTTAAAATCCTCTTTTTTAAGTTTTTTGTTTTAACTTTACTTATGAGTTGGGTCAAACAAAGCCCCACACAACTTCAATCACTGTCCTGACATTGTGTCTGCTTCTGAACTTTATACAGAAACAAAAAACTAAATAGCATTATAGGTTGACCAAAAAAATACATGGATCAATGTATAATATATGTTGATTCTCCATTTCTACAATCCTCTTGATCAATATTTGTTTTTTACCTCGAACATTAACATTAAATTTTTTAAGGTACATTTTCTTTAAACAGGGATACCAATTATGTTTTCTTTCCCTTTTGTTAAAAAACAATTTTGAATCTTTTCTGTTTTTTTAAAGTTCAAGTATATCATTATTCTAGTAAATAGAAATTATACTTATTCAAGCATATATTTGCTGCTCGTTTTATCTTACTCTCTATGCTGCCAGCATAATCCCTTTATGGACAAATATATTTTTTTCTCTCAGTTTATTCTCTGAAGATTGAATAAAAAGGATTTTAGTGACTTATAACTCTTTTGGAAAGAGATCTCAAAACTAAGTCCTTCCATTCTTCCATTCTTCATTTTCAACTCAATTGTATGACCAAATGTGTTCCAAAAGTAACTGGAATTGTTCATAATCCATGTTCTCCTGGATCTAAGAATCTTTAAAAAGATTAGCTAGAAACTTCTCTGGATTATGATAATGTTAATAGAGATTATTCTGAAGGTTTCTTGGAGTTGAGTAGGGTTTCTAAATACATAAAATTAATGAAAATATAAAGGTTGAAAAATACGATAACCGGAAGAAATCTTAACTACAAGAATTAGTGAAATACAGTGCCTTTTTCATGCAAATTACATACAGTCAGCCCTCCATATCCGTTGGTTCACACCTGCAGATTCAGCCAACTGCAAATTGAAAATATATTTTTTTAATTCCAGAACGTTCCATAAAGCAAAAGTTGAATTTGCCATGCCCAACGATGATTTACATAGCATTTACATTATTAGGTATTATAAGTAATCTACAGATGATTTCAAGTATATAGGAGGATGTACATAGGTTATATGCAAATACTATGCCATGTTGCATAAGGGACCTGAGCATTGGCAAATTTGGGTATTTGCAGGGGGGTCCTGGAACCCATCCCCCACAGAAACTGAGGGGCAACTGTATATCTTTTTAAAAGGAACAGCTCCTAATGCACTTATTTGGTTCTTTCTCTGCAATTATGCTAACAAGTATCATGCTGAGAAAGGATTAGTCCTGATGGACAATCAAAGACAATGCTTCCTTCCTGGTAAAAAGGTGAGAAAAGATGTCAGCATCTGAGCTGCAGTTATTAGGCATTGCAGCAGGAGGTCCATATGACCAGTTAGTGAGCACAATCAGAGTTTGCTAAAGTAGAGAAACTGCCTAGTCACTAGGCAGGCTCCTCTGTGCCATCATATATGTAACATCTCTGATTTGGTGGGTGGAAACCGCACCACACACATCTCCCTGACAGTTTGACTTAGCGTCCTTCTCTCAGCTTGGCAGCCATGACACCTGGCCAGGTAAAAACTCCTGGTGAGATGAAGCATTTGCCATAGCAGCAGGACATGTGTACCTGCAAAATCTGAAGGAACAGAAAACATTCCTTAAAGGAAGAACCAGGAAGGACCAACTTATTTAGTTCTATATTAACAACAATAAAACATGAGAAAGCAAGATTTTAAACACAAGATTAAAGTGTGTTCATTGTATCCTCATAATGTCCCTTATAGTAACTAATGAGATGAAAAGAGAACAAAATCTCCTGATAATTTTAATGATATTGTTGAGTGATTATGATATGTTTTCATATATTTGTATATTTCAGTTTATATTTTATTCAATATGACCTCCTGAAATATTTTCTTTAATATCAAAGTCTGAAACCTAAAAATCAGGTAAGATTTATTTTCTCTTTACTGTTAATTGTTGACATTATGTCAAAACTCAATTCCAACATTTTTGAGATCTTTGTTTAAGTAGCATAATAGGGTATGTGTTAGCTTGCCCTATATATATTGTATAGACTACTGATATTAGCATGAGAAAACCATAGGTCTCCAAATGAACTAATCATATAATACTAAGTAAACATGGCTTGTCTAAAAAATACGGGTTAGGTTACATTCCAAATGGACAACGTGGAATAAAAACATGGTATCTTAGAAATGGGTGTCTAATACAATCAGTTTTAATGTACCTCCCAGAGACTGCTTTAAGGCAAAGGTGACCACAAGGCCAGTGGTAGATGGTTACAAGCTGTCTTTCCCAACATCTGTGTAAATAGATTCAAAGAACCAAAGGCTGCAGTTTCAAAAATTAAACTACAAAAGGCCATATCTATAACTGTACACAAAATCGCCTTGTCTACCCCTTCTTCTTACCCCCTACTACTTCTGGTGCTGTTAAAGAAAAAGAATGTCTGAGGACCACCAAGGAGAAAAAAGGGCAGAAAGAGGACATGGGAATAATTATTTTCAAGGGTTCCTTGAAAAAGTCATTAGTCCTTCTTTCTGTATTCTAGAGAAGCAATATCTGTGCATATAAATCAAGGCAGTGTGCTTAAGATATATATGTTTGTAAAAATGGGCAGTTTCAATGGATACTTTTCTATTTTACTACTGTCTTAAGCTATAGCAAGATTTTTAAATATGGCACATAGGAATGATATGCTACCGTGGTGGCATTTGTGAACACTGACACAAGAATTATGGCTACCCCACTTCTCAGCAAGAAGGCTCAAGGAGTCCTTCTCTGTATCCTTAACCCACCAATCTAATATGATCATTTACAATTAAGGAAATAGAATATAGATTTTGATCAAAAGAGAAAATATATAAGTCAGTTTGAGGTTGTGGAGAGGGGTAGGGGAGTGATGGTGGTGGTGGCGTACTTCAGCTTTTAAAAACTTAGTCTTTAACCTGTATGGAACCCTATGTGTCAGATGCACAGTATACAGTTAAACCACTTCAAGGTAAAGATGAAAAATTAAGACTTTGAGAGTTTCCTAAGGATAGTAGAGTTCACACATGGCAGTGCTGAGACCAAATTTATCTCACTCCAAAATCCCTTTTCTTTCCTCCAAACCCTATTATATTTCTTCCATAATTATCAATTCACAGATGAGAAATTTGCTGACATTGGAGTAATTTAAAATTAAGATTCAGAAAAAAACTTAAAATATACACTAGCTTCCCTAAGTAACTAGCATGCTACTTTCTTTCTGATTGGGAAGGCTGTGCCTTCTTTTGTCTACTAATTGCTCAGAACCCAGTCTATTTTCTACCCAAATAATACCACAGTGAATAGCATTTTTATTTACTCAATTCCATGGTCCTTACTTCCTTCTTCTGTAGCTTTATTACATACCATCTTTTCTGAAGCAGCTAAAGTCCTTTTTATTTTAGAATCAGCTAGGAAATAAGAAGAAATATGTTGTATAATGTACTATATCTCTATGATCTGAGACCACATTTTCACATTCCCATTTTATTTTTCATTGCTTCTTTTTTTGTCTGCTTGCCCATTTAATGGAATGATAAAATGAGACCTTGTGCGAAACGGTCAGTTTTGTTTTCAGACCTTCAACAATGCCTGTAGGCCTTCTGTGTAAAGCATTGGTTCCTCGAACTGGCAGAAATAATCCTTCACAATCCTGTTTCTTTCTGGCTTCTCTGCCTTGCACTTTAAGCGCTAGAAATGCAGCTGCTAATTGTTCACCACCCTTTATTTTATATTGTTTGAGATAGTCCTCTAAAGAACTGTAGTGCCTGCCTGCTTATTAGAGGTTGAAGTGAACATAAGCTGAGGTCTGAGAGTATAGTTTCTTAAAACGGCAGCTTCACAGTGGCATGAAAACCAGAAAACTGGGCCATATCAGAAAAATGTCATGAAAACTACCTATAAAAGTGACAGACCTGCCACATACTTTTTTCTCCACTCTCCCTTCTGATACCCATATTAATATCATAAGTAAGTTAATAGTAAAAAGAAAGAAAACAATGACAAATAACCTGGATGTCATACAGCACATGGAGAAAGTCACCTACAGGACAGTTAAGACCACAGACTAGGGAATGTCTGAAGGGAATCCAGACAAGGAGGAAGCTCAAACCTGCAAAATCCCCAGAAGCCTCTAGACTAGGAAACAGGATTTGCCTGAGAACAGGAATAAGGTCTGGATGACTCATACACTGAAGAGTTGAGCCCTTACCTTTCCCCCGACTCTGGGAGAAGAATCTCTGAAATCAAGTGTGTCTCCCCCACCTTTCCCCAAAGCGTATAATAGAATTGTTCTATTCAATTGAATGCCTGTACCTGTATCCAACCTTCACCCATTTCTAAGAGATAAGTCCTATACCCTCTTTCATTTAGAAGAATCTCAGTTTACCAGCTGATTTGGTCATATGGTAATTCTATTTTTAATTTGAAATTGAAAACACCTACAGATAGAAAAACCAATGTACTTCTCACTTCAGGCATTCAGGCAAAAATGGGAGAGTCAACTTTCCATAATAAATGCAGTAGACAGTATTAATCAAAGAATGATAAATTGATATAGACTATAATTTCTTACAATTTAAACTTTCAATGCTTTTAAAATAAAGTTTCTTTAACTTGCCTCTAAAAATGCACTGTATTGATGGGAGAGACATACATAGGAAGCATGCACTGGTGGTTATCAGGGAGGTGTGTGGGAAACAAAATATCAAGCAGACAAAGAAAGAATCCATTTGCGGAGGGGTAAGCAAGCCTCTGTTCTGTGTTAGATATCAGACTGTATGCTACAGAGGACATAAAGTTGAACGAAGATGGGATATTTGCGTACTTTTAACTAAGCAGAATGAGCAAAATATTAGTTACATCTACTATACTGTTTCATTGCAGAAGTACTTAGAATTCATCAGAATTATGTACAGTGCATTTAGAAGGCATAAACTATACCAATTCAGTGCAAAAATATCTCTAAAGGGTAAAGTGACCCAAGGTATGAACACAGACTATGTTATTATTAAACTACCTTGAGATTTGCTCTATGATTAAAATCTATTTTTTTGTGGTATGTACAACACAGTATCATTCCTAAAAGCTCTGGGTCTTAGGGAAAACTAAACTCTTATTATTTTACTTTCTATAAACACTTCATAGAAATGACATAATTTTTTTTAATGTAAAGAATAGCTTTGAAGTACAAGAGTCATTGTGAGGCCTATAGGGGTGGGGGAATGATAAAAAGTCTATGAAAAAAAAAAAGTCTATGAATTGGTTGTATGCATATTTGAGCCTCGGCAATCCCTTAGTAGCAGCTAACATATCATATCATGGCTATACAGGATAGTAGAAAGCTTGAAGGCACTGGAGTTTAAACAAAGGTAGTCCTGAAAACTGGCAATGCCATTTACCAGGTGCATTAACAATTTATTCACCTTCTCTGGGCCTCAGTTTCCACATATGAAAATATCTCTGCTAACTTGTATTTTGTCCAATGTTTTTCAGTTTCATTTGTCCCAAACCAGGACACTAGCCCAGTTATTTTCTTAAGATCAATTTTTGGTCAACAACACCATTTACCTCTCTCAAAGCTGGCATTTGCTGACCCATTTGCAGTTAAAATGGCACCCTTTTTCTTCCGCTGGCTAGTGAATTCATCACCCACTCTCAATCTACTTCTCAGCTGCAGCTGGAAAATCTAAAGATTGATTTTCTCAGCCTCCATTGTAACCGTGTGGTTATGTGACATACTTTTATTAAGATTTAATAAGATTTAAATGAAGTCCACTGAGAATTCTGGGAAAGCTATTGCTTTCAAGATAAAAATGGATCCACTTGACTTAGGAGGCCCTTATCCCCTCTTCCCTCTTTGAACATGGACGTAATACCCAAAATTACATGTTCCATGGAGAAAGCAACAAGAGAATCACTGAGATGCTACCACCATGTAGTGGAGCAACTGAGCCAAAGGCAGTAATTGCCTACCTCTGATTGGTTCACATGTGAGAAAAAAAAAATCCCCGTTTGTTTAATCCATGTTAGTTTTCTGGTATGGGAATTCAAAAACATTCCTTTCTGGCACAATGTTTCTTCTGTTCCATATTCCCCAACTTTTTTTTTTTTTTTTTTTTTGTCTTCTGACACTAATTAGTTGTAACACGTAATTTCTTTGTCAAATACATTCAATGAGGTAACACTGTAGAACTGTCAAAAGAACACTGCACGGGAAATCAAAGAACTGGGTTTACTCGGTTTTAATATCTATCAAGACATAAAACTTTGCTAAACTAATTTAATATTTCTTTTTAAAATTAATTAATTAATTAAATTTTGGCTGCATTGGGTCTTCATTGCTGCGCACGGGCTTTCTCTAGTTGCAGCGAGGGCTACTCTTTGTTGCTGTGCACAGGCTTCTCATTGCAGTGGCTTCTCTTGTTGCAGAGCACGGGCTCTAGGCATACAGGCTTCAGTAGTTGTGACATGCGGGCTCAACAGTTTTGGTGCATGGGCTTAGTTGCTCCGCGGCATGTGGGATCTCCCCAGACCAGGGCTCGAACCCATGTCCCACGCATTGGCAGGCGGATTCTTAACTACTGCACCACCAGGGAAGCCCAGTAATTTAATATTTCTTACCTTCAGTTTCATCTTATGTATGATAGTTGAACTAGATAGTATGTATTTTATATTTAAATCTCAAAAAATAATCTCAAAATCTTCTCAAGGACACAACTGGAGGAAATGGTATACTGGAGCCTTGGTTAGAATCACTACATGGAAGATAGAAGCATGATAAGCCTACCTGGGAGGATATGGAATCATGTGAAGGTATAACTCCTGCAAAGGCAAGGGGGAGACATGCTCGGGTTTCTCTCATCTTCTTGCCCTCTAATCTCTCCAGTGTCAACCCCTAGCTGAACTCAACCAGGAAGTAATTTATAGGGAGCCTAGGAACCACACCGCACAACCCTAAGACAGAGCAAGGCCAGGGAGGGTTGAAGCATACACCTCGACACACAGGACCACACACAAATGAATATCAGAAATAAATTAAACATCAGGGGATTAAAAGAGGGATGGACTCAGGAAGCACTTATGGATGACATTTGTGAAAGAATCAAAAGAGTGAAACAGAACTTGTGAAGTAGAAAAAAAATCACCAAAATGTAGACAAAAATAGGCAAGATTATAAAGACAAAGGTGTTTACCTTCCCTTCTTAAAATCCCTTTTTATCCTTTCCAGGACCTTTCTCCACTTTCTTTCATTAAGTGATTTATTCATTGATGGATTCATTCAACAAATATTTTTTGAGCACCTACAATTTTCCAGGGACTAGGCACACGGCCATATGCACTCTTATTACTCTATTCATTTATACACCATGCTTCTTTTTCCTGGACTGCTTTTTTCCTAAACACTCCTCTAGTAAATTCTTATCCTTCAGTCAACTGGCCCTGACCTAAGGATTCTAAAACCCCTCTAAACCCAGTTAAGAACATCCTTCCTAACTACTTCAGATGCTAATTTTGTACATATTTTAGCACTGGTCACAGCACGTTGCAATTATTGGTCTTATCTTTATTCTCCAACAGAGCTATAAATATTTTGAGAGTAAAGACTATGAAGACCACTTCTTGACCTTTGTCAGAGTTTATTTTACAAAAGCTTATTAAATATTCGTATATAAGTTTTAGTAAATTTATACTGATTTTTAGAAAATAAAATATGCTAAATGACTGTCTCCTGCCAATTCCCTCTGAACTGCTTGACTATAAACACTGTCAATGCTTTTGAATCAATTACACAAAGTTGCAGAAAACATCTCAAAGTGAAAATTTTCGATTTTGTAATACTGCAATACATTGGACTTAATTTTTCCTTCAAGTTTGTCAGTGGTGCCAATGGGGCTTGGGAGTAACTACTTATCAACGGTGACAACATGTGGTTTTTTAATATCTAATCGCCCACTTTTGAATCTTTACTCCATTTACTTAAACCGTGAGAATTGACAGGTAACTTAGCTGAAAACTAACTACATGGGTGTTTTTGTTTTTGTTTTTAATTTACAAAAACTAATGTAGAGAGATATTAAGAATCAGAAGGACATTTATTTTTATACATAAAACTTTTACCTTCGTACAATGGCAACATATTGAGGGATTATGATATGAAACATTATGAGACCATTATTTATTACTTAATATATCCCATACACTATTTAGCCACTCTATATTCCTAGCGTCATGTTACCCACAGTACAGCTTTATGAGCTAAGTAAATTATTTTCCCAGTTACAGATAAAGAAACTAAAGGTTACCTAAGAAGTCACAGTTAATATGAAGATTCAAACAAGTCAATAAAAAACGTAAGATGCACAGCTCAGACTGAGAACTCATTCTTCACTCATAAGCACTGAAACTTTTTGTTTGTTTTAAAGAGGTACTGGGGTAGCTAAAAATTGTAATGTTATAGACCATTTAAATTGTCTGCCGAGAAGCACAAATGTGTACTTGAGCACACGGCTGGAATGCCATATTGCCGGTATAATTTAGATTACCTTGCTTTGAAACATTTATGCTGGAGCTTTAACGTTACAGCTGAGGCATCCTACATGACATGAATAATTTTATATAACACCCTGAAATACATATCTCAGTGATCAATTCAGCACTTGCAATTTCCCAAACTTTATTTTAATCGGGAGTTAATGATGTATGGCACTTCTAGTAAGTAAATGAACGTTTGAATTGCTCTGTTATTTTAATAATTGCTCAGCTAACCATTTAAATTATCAAAGATCTTTACTTGTGCAATGTCATATAAATGCTGGAAATTAAAAATTAATCAACTCGATTTACGTAACTAAGAGCTGCCAGCTAATGGGATATTTTTCAATAAGATGACAGTAGTAATTATGCTGAAAAATATTCATTCCTGTAGTTTGAAAGATTATAGCAATTTCCACCAGGGGATTTTGCAGTCAGATTCTAGTTCTGGGCAACAGTGATTAATATAATGGTTATTAATGAGAAGTCATTTTGATACTTCTAGCGGTGTTTAGGTGTCAATGCCTTGAATGCAGTGTGTTTAGCATATTAATAGTAAAGATTGCATTGGACTAAGTAATTTTATTGATTTTTTTCCTTATCTTCTATAATGTGGAAACTCAATTAGATGTATAGAAACAATGGAACTTTTCACAGCAGGACCTACCATTTCTCTGTGCCGACATCTTTTAACTATGTACAAAGTTCATTAAATGTGCAAAGGTAGTACAGCTACAGGAAGAAAGCGGCAGGGTCAGAGGTCACAATCCACAGCAAGGTGACAATCTCTTGCGGATGGTGCCTTGGGAGCTGAGTTAGAGTGAGAATTGCCTTTCAGGTTGCCAACAGGGAATGGAGAGAATAAAGCCCCCAGCAGTTATTATTATTGAATTAATTAAAATGAATACTGACAGAGATTTTGTTGGCTTTATATCAAATTGAGTACAGATAAGGTAGTCAGTCCCTCATCAAATTCCAAATTTTGCATAAATGCAAAATTGTGGATTAATAAAATGATTACACAATATACATGTTTTGGGTAAAACCATATAAATATAGATACACATTTACAAACTTACAGTCTGCAAAAATATGTATATATTTAAATGCATCCAAATCCATTGACCCAGAGTCAGAAAAGAAATTATTCTTCTACTTTATGGTCCCCTTTCCTAGAATTTTGTCAAACATGTTATTTCACCATCTATTGGAACTCTACTCTTTGGAGGCACATAATATATGAATACAGTAAAACTATATCATAGAGTTTGTGGCAGGGAAAAGGATAAATTGTGTTATAGAAGTTTAATATTAGGAAGGAGAGTTAAACTAGGTATTACTATGGATAAAAGAAGAATGATCTCACCTAAAGCACAAATTAGTCCATGAACTATATTTCTAATATTTTATTAAAAATACATAATCTAAAGAGATTTCAAGTAGAATAACACTATTGGCAAAATCAATGTAATCTGTTACTCATTCCAAATGTAAGTAACATATTAAAACTTACTGTATAATAGAGTTACAAGAAGAATTCTTTTTGGGGTCATAAAATTAATAATCTCAGTGGTATTGTTTCTTGAGACTAAGAAATTCCTGTTTTCATTTTATGATACTTTCATTTTTTTTTTTTTTTTGGTTCTTTGGGTGTTATTACTGACTAAAAAAAATTTAATTATATATATTAAACTTCAATTTTGTTTATATTTCTTAGTGACTTAAAATCACCAATAATGTTCATTTTACTGGGAGTTTTTATTTGCTTGAAGTGGTTAACTTTCTTTTTCTTGAAGTCTCATATTGCAGTAGAGATCTGACACGGAGCTGAGTGCGATCACTCTGATTTCACAACGAGTGCTGAGCTCTTCACGTAGTGTTAGGGAAAAGACTTTCAAACTTACTATCTTCTCCCTGGTCTCCACCTCTCTTTGTATTTGTATATCGGATTTCTTCAGTAATACATGCATCATTGTCTGACATAAGGTGGGTGTAAAATGCAAGCACGAATATGACTCTATTTTCTGACTCTTTCAGAACAGACAAAATAAAACTAAAAGATAATTGTGCTATGAACATAAGTCAGTGATTTCACAGAGGAGCTTTGGAGCATGAAAATAACTAAATAGGTAGGTACGTACATAGATAGATAGATAGATAGATATAAATATTTCATCCCAAACACGAGGGATTAAAACAAATTTAACATAAAATACATTTTAAGGATTTATGATTATTTATGGTAAGAGCAAGTGGCACCGAAAATTCTATTTCATTATTTTATCATATGGAAATATCACTGTATCTTCAGGCTTTATGATTAAAGTTGACACTAACTTAAGCAACAGTTGTACAGCCATTTCAGATGGATCTGCATCATTGTAGAATTTCTAAGAAAGTTTCTGGGATTGACATAATTTAGGCTTTTGAATATTTAATTCACTTTAATAAAATTATTATGACTGTAGTCTTATAATTTAATTGCCCCCTTTTTATTTTTTTTTCTTTTTAAAATGTAAATGTCCCTCAAAAAACATGTATAAATAATAATGACTAAAACCAGTGCAAAATAAAAATTGTGCTGTACAGATATTTTCAAGGTTTCTATTATGAGAATTCCACATTAACCACATGTCAAGTATCTGCCAGAGATAACTGTAAGAGTAATGACTAACATTTGTGCAGCACTTGACAGTATACACAGAGATATCAAATATTTGACCTTCAAAAGGATTTTAAACCTCCGTTTCATAAATGGGAGAAATAAGAGTCAGTAATACAGAGCAGAGCTGTTATATCTTATGATCATGTCAGCCAATGAAGCAGGGCATTTGTTCTCTTCTGGAAGAGCGAAAAAGGAAAAAAGGAAAAACCCAGTAAAATCGTGAATCCCTTTTTTTTCCCAGTTTCAATAGTTTATTAATGTTAAATTTATGAAAATTGTTGCTGTTGCCTTTGGTTATATGTTTCCTGTATTGGCTCATGACGGCAGTTACCACACTTTACTGCTATTTCTCATTATCTCTCTGCTTGCTGGAACTGTGTTCAGTAAGGATGGGCCTTGCACTCTGCTTTTCTGAGTATCTCACAGAGTGCAAGACCCATCTTGGCATTGAGGCTATCTGATGAATATTTGTAATGTTTGCATGTAAGTATACACTATAAGTTATTGGAAAATAATTTTATCTAGTACTTGGGTTTGGGGAGCTCTTTTTCTTATTTGTATTTTTAAAAGTATACTTTAAGGATATGTTTAAACTCAGGTTATAAAGAGAACTACTAAGGTATTCTTCAAAGTTATCTGATACCATTTTAGTTGTGATTGCTTCTTTTTGACATGTTAGTTGCATTTTCCCTAATATTTCATTTCTTCTTTTTAAGTGATATCTATTCTAATTTAGGCAATAAAGTATTTTAATTTTAGAAACATTGAGTAATGTAGTCTCATTGGTAATTATCTCATAATGAATTATTTGTAATTTTGGTAATACCCCTAAAATAGCTTTAATAACTATATATTTGGATATAAATATACATTTTACTTTTCTCTGTTTATCTTTTTAAATTTTTTCTTTTTTCCCTCTTTCCCTCCTCCCCCCCTTCTTCTTTCTTTCTTTTTTAAAGTAAACAGTTACTGAGCCTCTACAATATACTCATTCTTCCAGTAATCTCAGACAAAGACAAGAACAGGTGCTACCTACCTGGAACTTACATTCTAGTACTAGTATCAAGTATGAACCCATTTTTAGAAAAGTGTCGCAAATACACAAATCTAAAGACCAAGAAAGAGTCAGGAATTTCAATAGCTGCTTTGATAAGATTATAGAATTAATAATATGTATAATTTTAACTGAAAGCATCTATGATAGAGTGTTCATGAATTAATTATAATTGAAGATCAGTTGCTTGAGCAAAATAAGTGAAAATTCCTTATTTTTCTCAATTGACAGTATCTGTAATACACATTTGAGTATTTTTTTCAATTTAAATATACCCAACACCATAGCATTTGTAAATTTCATAAGAAAACCCTATCTCTAAAATACTGGTATCAGAATAATTTTCAACAAAATTCTGTCAATGTCAAAGTTGAGAAATGTATTCTAAGAGTAAGTAGATGATGAATCAGATTATGATTTAGAAAATCAAAACATTCTACATAGCAACCTAACAATCACATACAGATTCATTAATCAGTTTTTTTCTTTATTAAGTCCATATCTCAGCTAATAGCTCCAACAGCCTCAGAGAAGGGAAAGTTATGTACAAATGATCCCAGTCTGAGAAAAGCTGTGATCTGAATGATAGTGAAAAGTGCACAAGATTCCATTGAAATGAACACAGCAGTTGTTCCTCTTTTGTATGTTATTATAAAGAGAACTGGGGGTCAAATTGCATGAATGATAAATGGAAGGTGCTTGAATTGGGTTGGTTCTTTTATGAACATTATACATTGACCTTGGCAGTTTTGACAATTACATCCATCATTTCTAGGAATCCATTCCAACACCCAGCCTGCTCTCTAATGTGACCAAATAAACAGGGTTTGTGAATATAAGAATCAAAGATTGATCTTCTGTGCCATTGCACTGATTAACAGTTTGTTACTTACGTTTTCATTCCATGGGTGATGCGAGGATCATAATTCACTATGGCACACCTGTAGATAGCATGTGAGAATGCTTTAATCTTCACTTACAGGCTTCAAAAGGCTGAATATTAGACTTCTAAGTTTGATAATCAAAATGAAGTAAAACCTTTAAGGTGCTCTTCGCACACTTTTAATGTGCATTTTATTATTTCCACGTTGCTTCAATAGGAACAGCTGGCTGAAGATGGAAGTATACCAAGCTTTCTAATTTTTACACCATTTTGACTTGTGGGTAACCGAAGTACTAATTTTCAGGTTTAAAAGCACTTTTCCTCCTCAAGTATCTTTGATATGAACAGAATTATGTGTAGGTTGAGAATCAGGTCTTCCCCCCAACCAAAAATCTTAAAGGCAACATTATTTGAAGTCATAAAATTTTTCCCGGAAAGTAGATTATCAACTATATATGAGAGTATCTTAAAAGGCTGGGGTAATATGTGTGTGTGTGTATGTGTGTGTGAGCATTGAGGAATTCTAAATTGTCTGCTGTTTTCAAATCCAAGAACTTATCAAATTGAGTTATTTAAAAATGATTTAGTTTTCTTTAAAATGATATGGTGATAATTGCTCCATGTCAGAGCTAGTTGGGTTGTCTCACTGACAAAAGCTTCATATAACGATTGCTAAGTAAATTCTCAAGAGTCAGGCATGTAGCGTGTATTTACAAGCCCCCATTTCACCTTGGTTTCAAACATATAATCTGGGTCATATCAGGCAGTCAGTCCAATTAAATAATTTCTGGATTCAATGTAAAGTTCGTTAATTGGTTAACCTCTTCCAAGATTCAAACTTCTTCTACTTGTAGGTGTTCCCTTTATCCCTTTCCTGGTCCAGCTTCCAATCTCTAGATGGAACCGTCCCAAAGTCAGTTGTATCAGGGAGCTGGTATAGGAAGTCCATATAAATGTATCCTTAGCATCCACCCCATCCATCCGTTGCACTCCTCCTTGCCCTGCTGAGCAGATCCTAGCTCCAGCTCACCTGTGTGTCTGCCCTGGATTTGTGGGAACATTAACATCTCTTCTAAATTCACAGCCAACACACAAACATGACAGGACCACTTCTGGTGCCCGGCCTTCCTTAAGGATGCAATTCTGAGTCTGCTCCTATAGGTGGAACACAGAGCACATGACTTTCACTCTTCTAAAGCTCCTATTTCTCATCCCACTTTTCCTTGCTTAGTGGGGGCAACAGAGAAAGTGTCTAAACATCACATTTCCTCTAACAAGATTTTATTTCCTCCAAGTTCTACTATTTCCTAGCACTGTTTCCTATCTAATCTAAGCTAGGAGGAAATCATATTTGTGTGCCAGGTTTTATGCCAGTAGCAGTGTCCTTTTTACTTACTAATTTAATAGTTATCTTTGCTTTCACTGGTGCATCAGTGATAGATTATTTCCAGAGCAGTTAATGTACCTTCAATTAAGACAAGACAAGGGAATGGGTGACAATTAAGACTTTGTTCAATTAAGACAAAGTAGTGGGTGGTGGTAGGGGTCTGGTGGGCTTGTGGAAATCCAGTAGAGCAGTCTTGTAGTGCCTCCTGTCTCTTCATTCAGTACAAATTTACTGGAGATATACTACATATCAGGCACTGTACTATGTCAGGAGAACAGCATAATAGAAAAAAAAAAGATGTACAATTCTAAAGCACTGGGAGGAGAGCTAAAAAATGTGAATGACTGCCATACAGTTCAGTACTTCCCATACGGTACAGCAAGTAACACAGATCCAGGGATTACAACAATTGCACTCAGCCTCAGCTAGGAGGACGTGCTTTTGTAAAGATGTTAGGGATAAACAAGTTTAAGGTTGCTTTGAGAAAATGACACTTAGGTTAAAATATGAAAAAGTAACACTGGAGTTGAAACCTGAAGGATGTATATGGAATTACCCAGGAGATGAGGTGGAAGATGGGGTAAGGCAAGTGTTTCAGGCACAAGTAATGGCATATTCAAGTCCAGAAATGAAAGCATGACACTCTGGTTTCACCATTTATCTAGGCATTGTTATGTATTCTCTTGCCCATTTTGGTTTCTTCTACCAATGGACCCATAAATTACGATATTTATCTTTTAAGAAAAGATTCCAAACATATTTAAATGCTTAGCAATAAAAGAATTTTTGAACACCACCCCAATATACACATTCTTTTATTCCTCTATGAATTACATATTACTTTATAACTGTATTATGTATTTTACAAAAATATACAAAAAATAAAGCAATCTAAAAATGAAATAATTTTTAACATATTATTATTAAACTACATTACTAATTGTTATAATTAATAATATGTTGATGTTATTATATATTATTATATTACAAAATATTAATTATTTTATTTTTATTTGCTAATTAACAACACATTTCTTTTTCTAAATGAAAATAATATTATGAGCTCTAACTATATATTTTCGTTTGAGCCTTTTAATTATATGTTTCATGTTTTCCAAAAACACTGTTTAATATTTTTGGATAAATAAATTTCAACGTCAGGTTATAAATCTAGTTTATTTCTATATTTGGTAGTCATGATGGTAATATGTGAAAATGATACATCCATCATTGTACAATATGTACAACATAAAATATACACAAGAGATGAGGCTCGGTGTTTATAATAATTGATATAAATCCATATTTCAAAGAGTCTTGATACTTTAAACTTGTTTTTGCTCACTTCTTGTCAGTCATTGTTTCATTCATTGTAGCAGAAAGACTTGTTCAGGGAGTGAAAGCACTGTTCCTCTGCCATTTTCTTGGTTGCTCATGTTTATTTTATTTGTGTCATGTTCATTATGATAGTCATTTTAAGTCATTTGTTAATTTTATGGGGGCTAGGTTAGTTCCAATTAAATAATCAATAAATTCCCTTATTTGATTAGACACATAGGATATCACATTGAAATCCTATGAAGCCAAACAGATGTATTGTGGATCTTCCTCTCTACCCCTTCCCTCTCATCTTTCCCCACCCATCCCCTTGTCCTCTTCTTGACATCATGCAGAGATTATTGGCATAGGTAATGAGGATAAACAGAAGAATCCAGAGCAAAATCTCCAAAATCTATTATGACTTAAAGCAGCAAATATATGTAATTACACATTCACATGACTACTACACATCATTGCATCATATCTACATTAGATAACACATCAAAAACAAGCTCCAGTTCCTACCCTAAATCTTTTAAAAATGCTTTTGATTCTATAGAGCGCCTAACATTATCATTTTCTCAAAATTTTCTGAAATATATTGTTGCTTCAGAAAGATCCCTGCCAACAGCTGTCCAGGCTAAGTCATGGTCATTTCCTTCTGTCTCATTGTGACTTATATGACCTCATAACCTTAGATTTTAGCTCTTTCAAATAACCACTAGGATTGAACTAGAACTGATAATCACCTCTTTTTGATGATTTCACGTGTCATCAATTCTCAAGGATTATTTGATTTGTTTATATGAAATTCTTTTTAAAGGCATCAGTCATATTATCAGCATATTGTCAACAAAGAACACACTGAATTCAAATAATTAATAATTTTAATAAAAGTTTGAGTGATAATAATCGTATTATATATATATATATATATATATATATATATATATATATATATATATATGCATAACCTAGCTTTCCACATACAGTTCCTGCTTTAATTCCGTAAATTAGGAATATATTCATGCTTTAAAATTATAAAGTATTAAAAGAATAATGATTCTCCATTTTTCTTTCATCTGCTTCTCTTCTAGTGAGTGTATTATTAAAAAACAAAAATAATTGCCTAGTGGAAATAAGAATTAAATAATTACTGAAAGTGATACTAGGTAAAAATCCTCTGAATGTGAATTAAAATTAAATTGGAGAAAACACAGTAATAAATTGGCCTCAAGCATGGATCATATTACACACAAGATTATTATTAAATGCCAGCTGTGATTTTCTTTGAAGTAATAGGTTTATCTCTTTTTAAAAATTGAATGCCTTTGGTTAATTTGATACAAAAAAATTTGTGATTTCCAGATAGCAAAAAAGTACTCATTAAAAATATTAAAATAATTAAAGTGTCCTTCTTCTATTCCAAGATGATGTTATTGAACTCGTGTTTTCATATTGGCTCTTGGCTTGAATTAGAGGACATGTCCCCTGCCCTGCTCCCTCACGGTCAAGAGTTTTTGAAACAGCAAGCTCTCGTTAAGGGGCAGAATGCATTTTACAAAGGTTTGACATCATGGCCTTTGCTATATCAGCAAAGAGATTATAGTATGGACTTGAATAATAAAGCCATCGCATTGTATATATAATGGATGTCATAAAATGCATATTTTACTTAAAGATGGAAAGAAAAACAATTTAAGTGGTAAAGGAAATTCAGCCCACCATTCTATTCATTGAGTATTTGTGCCATTATGAGTGTAAAATTGGAGGCACAACTCAGCTCTTCTCTTGATCCATATCAAATTAATATGTTTTTCTCATTCTGTTAGTATAAATTTTTTTTCATGCAAAATGATCCCCAATGAAGATCAAATTCTTTAACCAGCATTCAAGTGAAGAAACAGCGATGTGGCCTAATGTGAGAATATTAGCTTGGCTGAAAATACTGAGAGATCTCATGTTGAGCTCCAAGGTAGCATCTTTATAAAGGATTTTCAAGGTTAATTTTGATCATAGTAATCCTCAATTAGCCTGAAGACCTCATACCAAAATCCTCCAGAGATGCACTACCACTACAGTTGACACAATTTAAATATGAATTTCATTGTCCCCTCCAAGTCTATCCTATTACAATGAACTTTTGTGCTGTCATGTATTCATGGAGCTTTCATTATTTTATCCTCCGTTTTAGATTAGTTCACATGGGAAATGATGGCTGTCTGGTGCTTCTAGTATTCTCTTAGCTAGAATCTCCCATTCCATCTGTACCCTTCAGATTGTTGTCAAAAATTTTATGGCTTCAAGATCTCCTGTACCTGCCCAAGAAGCTAATATTGAAACTCATTTTTGCAATACACAATATATTCTTAAATAAAACATATGAGCTGAGGCCCGAATTCCATATGGCTTCTGTATCATGGAAAATTATCTGAACTATATCCAACCATAAGTATTCATCCTTAAATTCCAACAGACTTTTCAGAATTCTTTTTACAACAACTTCCAGTCAAAATACGCAAAAAGTACTTATCTCCCAAAGGAAATCTCTTCTCTCTCAACTAAGATTTCCAGTTGTCAGTCTCCTATTACAGCAACCAGCAAAAACTACTTATGAAAAACATGTGTAAGAGAATACAATATTTTATTTCTTTTTTGAAGGCTTCTTACTGATTAGACCTGAGGGTACAAGGATGAATGATATTTATACCCTGCTCTCCAGAAGTCATAATAGGAAAGAGTAAAGTAGATTGTAAAAGTTAATTTTAATCCTTTAAGTGATGTAATGGAGGTATGGGAAAGGTACCCTGGGAGTCTCGACAAGAAAGGAACCTATAGTGTCTAAAGGAATTTTGTAGTAACATAGCAGAGATACAGCGAACAGGATCTTGAAGGAGGAGGATGACTTCTGCCAAACAAGGAGTGAACAGCATCTGTGAAGAGGGAAGAGACAAAAGTGTGGAGATGTGAACAAGCACGTATATTGGAAGATTAGCACAAAGCAGGGTGAGACTGATACCTGAGTGTGAGAGACAGAAGAGTGGCAGGAATTAATCCTGACCACATAAATTATAAGATACAGATCACCTAAAACTGTAGAATCTTTATACAAAAGGCAGTGATATCTGAGGGGTTTTTAAACAGAAAAAAGATGTAATGATGTATTGTGGCAGAAATGTGCAGGATGAATCCAGTAGGAGAATCAAGATGATCTGTTTCTACAATCCAAATAAGAGATATTAACAGCTTTTACTAAAGTAATTAGTAGACAAACAGAAATAGAGTCACAGATGTAGATAACAAACTTATGGTTCCCAAGGGGGAAGGTGGGGGAGGGATAAATTGGGAGATTGGGATTGACATATACACACTAATATATATAAAATAGATAACTAATGAGGACCTACTGTATAGCATAGGGAACTCTACTCAGTACTCTGTAATGACCTATATGGGAATAGAATCTAAAAAAAGAGTAGATATATGTATACGTATAACTGATTCACTTTGTTGTACAGCAGAAACTAATGCAACATTGTAAATCAACTATATGCCAATAAAAATTAATTTAAAAAAAGTAATTACTAGAGAGATTATGGAGCAGCATCAATAGAACTTTAGAACCAATTTTATTTAGGGAGTGAAAGGAATAAGTGAATTTATGATTACTTAAATGTTTCTAGGAAGGTAGGCACTGTAAACAATACTTAGCTTCCTAATAATGGAGAAGAACACGGCTGGGAGGGAACGAAATGAAAGTGGTAAGATGAAGAGATGGATTCTGACTTTTAGGTCATCCAGGTAAAGATATATATCCAGTACATAGCTGGAATAATTTCATAAGGCTATTTTCAATATCATACAATACAGGTATTAGAAAAATACTGTGTTGGAATTTAAATGCTCACTTATGTTTTCCACATAAAATACTCTCCATAAATCAGCCTGTGTAAATTATTCATGACAAACTGTTGCTATACCATTTCAAACAGAAAAACATCTGAAAAGTTTATATATAACTAGAGTTGCTCTTTCCTTAAAAGGGCATCATATTTTTTAAAGTCTTATTCCATAAATCACTGGTAACTTTATAAGTGTCCAGAGCAATCAGTAAGCAGTTAGGAGACTAATTGTCTTGAATCAAGTAAAAGCCCCAGAAATTTTGATCAGTTTACCCTAAATGTAAGATGAATAGGATAACCCTAAGCAACTATACAAAATCATTAACATTTTCAATACTGGTAGGGCTCTCTACATTTTATGTCTTTGCTAAATTTATTACAATTTTCTAAAGGGTAATATGACAGGAAAGCCATAATACAGAGGTTTGATGAGTCAAGATGAGCTAAGTTATGCTGTGGTAAAAATAGAATATTCTTAAAACTTAGTTGCTTATAGCACAGCTAAAGTTGTTTTCTCACTCATACAAAGTCCATTTTGGGTAGATAGGGATTGTCCTCCCTTTGAGGACACAAAAACCCATGCCAATTAAATCACTGTGAAATATCACCTGAGGTAGAAAAGTTTACTTCTAGAATTTACCCTTAGGATATAACATGGGGCAAGCTCAGTAACCTAGATACAATGATGTACTTCTTAACTTCATTTATAACATGAAAAAAATGTGGTATATTTACGTGATGGAATTCTATACAGCCACCTAAAATAATTTCATTAAAACTATTTTATGGCTTGGAAAAATATTCTTTATTTGTGTTGTAGTTAACAAAAACATATTAATATTATAAGGAATATATGCAATTTGATAACATTTTTTAAATATATAGACATAAACATACATGCCTGAAAAGAGAAGCATCAAAACTTTAATAGTGTGAATTTCTGGATGAAAGATTACATTTATTCTTAATTTTGTTTTTTGTACATTTATATTAGAAATATGCAGTATATCTACATTGAAAAAAACTAACTCATAAAAATGGAGCTTTACAAAACATATACTGTAGATTTAATGTTGGGGTAATATTTATAGAACTATGACATAAAATATATGTCATAAAGTGAACATAGCAACTAAAATAAAAATTATTGAACAATGTTAGAAAAGTGAAAAGAAAACTCTTAAAAAGATTTTTCAAAATGAGTACTATTGGAACGTTGGATGGTATGCTTCTTCCAGGGGCTGAAGTATCCCAGGGATTGTAGGACATGTAGCATCCCTGGCCCCCATTCACTAAATGCCAGTAGAAGACTCCAATCGCTGAGATTAAATAAAATGCCTTCACTATTTCTAAATGCTCAAGTGTTAAGAACCATGGCTAGAAGATGACTGTGTCAATGAAAGACAGACAACTGGCCACATTTATGAAAGGGTTTGCCAGTAAGCTGCCTGCATAATATGGTAGTAGGTACTAAAGATAAAAAATAACTCCCAACTGATCTTTTTTATGTCTAATATCCTTGGGTTAAAGCATCATTCCAAGAAAACTTGTACATGCTTACTGCCCTAACTCTCAGTTCGTTCTGAGCCTTAGCTTTTAATTAAATCACTTCCTCCAACTCCCTGTGTGACCTTGGGTGTCTCTTTGCTTCACTATCCTGGCATCACTTTACTTTGCTGAATCTTTTCAAAATTAAGCTAATGAAAATCCCAGCTCTAAAATTCCAATGTTAATTGATTTATAGACTCATTCATGAATATATTCATAATTTTTACTAGGAGCTACACATACAGTGGCAAAAGAAGCAACAACCTGCATCATCAAGGTCACATAAGAGGTTATGAATTTAGCTTATCTAAGAGAGTTCATAAAGTAAGTTCTTAACTGCCTTTCTGCTGTTAATATCAGAATGATTACATAAAACATGGTTGGTAAGCAGAGATCATAATTTTAAGAAAATTGGACCCAGAGATGTGGGAGAAAAAAAAAGATCCAAGAGATAGAAAGATCATGATATATTCAAATCAACTGGTTTAACACAAATTGAACTTCTAAAAATTAAAGTCTCCAAAGACAATCCATTTTCTAAACTACATTGCCCCAGATGTCTTTAGATTCGTGTCCTTGCCATATGTGCCCTTAGTATTTCTATTACTATACTCAACACTATTATTTTTTAAATGGTTTCCTTCCTCACTAAATTGTAAGTGCTGATAGGGAAGCTTGGATCTGAAGGAAGATGGTTATATAGTCCATATCTCAACAGCTCTTAGGTACTTTTTCTTGCCAACAATCTTGATCGTTTCATTGCGACCCACTTTTTACGTATGATCTGTTTACGACCTCCTCTTACACCCTTGCTTTCCACTTTACTTTAGGATTCTTTGTACAGGCATTGATAGTGAAGAATGGCTAAGACAGGGAAGCAAGTCTCATATGTAAAAACAGTAGCAATGTGTTGGCCATGAGTTCCACGTTCACACTGGTTCTCTATGTAGGGCAGTCCTATTCTGTGCTATTCCACATGTGGGACTATTGCTGCTTCTACCCTGCCTTCAGGCTGAGTGGGATGTGACTGGAAACTTGAAAGCAGTACAGTCTTGCTGAATCATTCTCTACCCCACCCTCTCCAAAAAAGAAGTTCACAGCTCGATGCTAATACCTTTGTTTTTATCTATCTTAATTATACTTAAAATGTTAACCATGATCCCTTTTTAAACAAAATACTTTGTCATACCAGAATAATTTTTTTCATCTTGAGGTCATTTTTTTTGAAGCACATTTTTTTTTTTTTTACTTACTAAGGATTTTTGTTATCTATTTTACTTTCCTAAGTAGAATAAATTTTAATTATTAAATAAGTAAAGTTTTATTTGCTAAAGGTTTCTAATGTATGAGGGATTTTTAAAAATTAGAAAATCTTGATATAATAAGGAAATATTTTTTACATATCAGTTCTCTATCACAAAATTTCACTTTTCTCACATTAAAGTGTGGTTTTTTTAATCAACCCTTTAAAATAAAAATTTGAGTTCCTATACAGATGTTTTACAACGTATCGATCAGTGATTTTTATTATAAAAGATATATACTTTTCAGGTAGCTTATTCTCAAATAAAACTACCCATAGAGTTATTGGAATTTGGAGTAAATGGAAGAATAATTTGATGTTGCTTTTAATTATCTAAAAGGAAATTAGAATATAGTTCTGGATACGTTTTGAGATATCAGAATAACTCAGAAAATCAAAAATAAAATAAAGAACCTATCTGAGAGAACCGCTCACATTCGTCTTGACTTTTCTGTTAGCTAGAATGATAGAAATGTATCACAAAGAGACAGCAAATAGCAAATATCTATATTTCCATCAGTATCCCACTCATTGTGCATTTATGTAATTTATGTTAGGCAGACTTTATAAAGACACCATATCAAAAATTGTGCCAAAATTAATACAGGAGATATTAAACAAAATGAGCAGAAAAAAATATGTATTCCATTGAAAGCTGACACTCATTTGTAGCAACCAAGGATGAGGACATTGAACCATCTCTTTCCTAACAATTTGCTGCCTTAGTTTTAGAAATGCAGCTGAGGGAAATGGAGTTTGATGTTCAGGCTGCATTCCTCAGTGTAATGTGGGTAGAGAGCACCCTCTACTTTCTCCTGTTTAAATAGCACCCCTAGCTAGGAAGAAAGGAGATGCTGGTTCTTGGGGGATATTTTGCTCAGAAAATCAGAAAGGATTTGTCTATAAGGTTCATTACTTCTTGGCCTCTATTGCCAATAACCCATATTCAGGAGGCCACCACTGTGACACCCTCAAAGGAACTCCCTGAAGGAGGCAAAGTCTAGAAGGAGAATACCTGCTCTGAAGCTTCCCACCTTCCCCGAACTGAATCCACACAGCCCCGCCAGGGGGGGAGAATGCAGCTTTGAAAAATAACACCTTTGTTATTCCAAGTGTTAGAGATGAAGCTGAGTTTTCAGATGGCCTCAAGGTTTGTGCACCCTTCACCAAACACAGATGGAAAGTGGACTCTTTGAACTGCTTTGAAAATCTGTTACTAAGTATTGCTGTGGGTCTGGGAAGCAGCCATTGCTAACTTCTGACTGCCCGCAATTTTTATGGCTGTGTGATGACAAGGGATAAAATAGCTTCATTTTACAAATAAATCGCTTATATGCCAGGGAGGGAAAACTCACTGTCTAATCAAGATTTAATCTTAACTATGGTAATTCGAAATGGTGGTCTTTTTTATTCTAAAGACTGGCTTGAATATTGGCATTATAATCAAGTCATAGAATATGCAAATAACATTAACTCATTCACACTGTTCTACTGATGATTTTGACTTTTTGTGGTTTCAGTACTTTTCTATGAAGGCATTAAAATATATATAATATATATATATATAAAGATGGATATCACCTATTTACATAGCAGTGATTGGCATTACAGTTCTTTAGCGCTTTGTAAGTTACATTAGAATATATTGACTCTTTGAATCTAAAATCAGAAATATTTGCTGTAGTAAGTCAATGCCATGCTCTGGGTTACACAATGGTTTCATTAAAAATATTTTAGATGGGGCTTCCCTGGTGGCGCAGTGGTTGAGAATCTGCCTGCCAATGCAGGGGACACGGGTTTGAGCCCTGGTCTGGGAAGATCCCACATGCCGCGGAGCAACTAGGCCCGTGAGCCACAACTACTGAGCCTGCGCGTCTGGAGCCTGTGCCCCGCAACAAGAGAAGAAGCGACAGTGAGAGGCCCGCGCACCGCAATGAAGAGTGGCCCCCGCTTGCCACAACTAGAGAAAGCCTTCGCACAGAAACGAAGACCCAACACAGCCAATATATATATATATATATATATATATATATATATATTTAGATGTTTAATGCCACAGTTTTCATTCGCCTATATTAGGAACAACCATTCAATATAAACCACTGCAAACTGACAATCTTACTAAAGTCAGATTTAAGCCAGCAGAATTTACAACGTACCATCCATCAGAGCCTCTTACGCATGCAGCACATAACCAGTTAGATTGTTCTTGTTGTTTTCCCTTCAAAGAAAACTGAGCCACTGGGTAGGAATCAAGACATTCCTACAAACTGGCAGAAGGCTGTGAGAACTTCAGTTGTACTGTTCTTAATGGTAAACCAAGGTTTGGCCCACGCCATTGACAGCACTAAACTCTATGTTCTCAATGTAGTTTATTATGATTTTACAAACACTAAAAATTGCACAGGTACACACAGTGTGTGTTTGTGTCTGGGCCAAAAAACAACTCTCCCTTAGGTTGATATCACATTCAGCAAGTTTTAATGCTAAGGTTTCTATGGGAACATTAACTTAGCTGTGTTGTTTATGTGCCACATTTTTATGGTAGGAGTTTAACAATATCAACAGAGGTACATTACGATATATATTTAATAAGAACACATACTTTAGCCAGAGCAGGCTGCCTCCTTGGAGCATGGCAAGGATAGCTGTGTGACCCTCTCTCCCATCTCAGCAGGCACACAACAGCAGGACTGAGCAGACTCAGTAATCTCTTCCCTGGACCTATTGAACTTTTTCTTTTCAAAAAAAATTGATGTATATATAAAGAGACCAGGAACCTGAGCTTCCTTGCAACTTCCACCCCCCAGGGTTCACTGAGTGACTGTAAAATTCTGGCATGCACAATATTCTTTATTTCTTCCTTCCTGCCACAGGTATTAATCATGGTGAAAGGAAGAACCTCACATCATGAGAATTTACAATCTCTCCATCTTCCTTGAGTTTAAAATGCTTGTATAGTTCAAAAGTGGCACTAAAATTTCAATGATGTTTCAAGAAGGGTCTACTGGAACTATTACCAGTGTCTGATAATAACTACCTGATGGAAGAAAAAGAAAGATATCCTGGAACTAAAGGGAAGAGAGGGCAGGAAAGGAAGAAAGCTTTGTCACCTGGTTTCCTTCCATCTATTATTTCGCTGACAAAGAAGCCAGGAAGATGTGTAAAATCTCATTCACGTGCTTGAGAGAAAAAAAACAACTGAATGGAAAAAAGAATTATATGACTGCTTTGCTGATGCCCCCACATCATTCTTAAAAATACTCTCAGAAAGAGTAAGGGCAAGAATGATGATACATGGTTGATGAGATCTTCAAGCGACTAGACTTGCATAATAACTTGAGACTGCTATAAATTCAATCTATGTTCATTATTTTAGAACTGCAAATTATGCTAAGGGCTAGAAGTAAAATGATTAAAGTGGAGTTCTTGCCAGGGTCACCATGTATGATTATGCTGCTTGTGAAGGACCCTGAGAAACCCAAGCACAGGACAGCAGTGGGGCTGTAATAAGGCCATGCTCTGCTCACCAAGCCACAGACTCAGGGTGCCGTCTGCCCAGTGGAGATGGGATGGGGGATACATTTTTTTTTTTTTTAAATCACATACAAAAGGGGACACCTTTTTAAATTTACACACTGTTGCATCGCAAATGCTCTCTGGCCTCAGTGTAGCTCAAAGAATATTGACCAGTATGCCAGGCCTAAAAACCGTATTGGATACTTACTTGTCCATGTAAGAGGCAAGGTATCTGCCAGGCACTGTATATATCATTTGTTGTTGTTCTTTTCTTTTTGTTTTGCTTTTCTTTTTTTATTTTTTCGGCTGCATCGCAGCATGTGGGATCTTAGCTCCCCAACCAGGGATCGAACCCACGTCCCACTGCAGTGGAGGTGTGGAGTCCTAACCACTGAATCACCAGGGAATTCCCTCATTTTTATCTTATTTAGTCCTCAGAAGAATGAAAAGTCTTTATCAAGACCAACATGGTATGGTCCCCAAGCTTGTTCTTACTCCTCATCTCCCCTCACTCTCCCTTGTGCCTCGTCTGCTCCTCTCTGTGTCCAGGGCCCTTTGCACTTGCTAGCGCCTCTGCCTGGAACACTTCCTCCACGTGCTGCCCTGTGGTTCATTTCCTCGCTATGGGCAGGTGCTTGACCGTCCCCTTATCAGGAAATCCTTGCTGGCACGTCTATCTTTCTGGGAGGCACCTCTCTGCCAACCCCCAAGCACTCTGGACTGGTGGTCCACCTTTACGCATCCTAATTTTTCTTCATTTAACTTACCATTCCCTTCCTATATTACATATTTAATCAATGGTGTATTTATAGTCCGCCTCCCAAAACTAGAACCTAAGTTTCAGGAAAGCAGGAGTTTTTGCTTGTTTTGCTTTTCACTCCATCCCCACCTCTGCCAACTTGGAGATGTCACTTGTGACCTAATCCAACATCAGCCCACCTGGGTAGACTTTTCCTAGGGTTTACCCCTTTTATCTCCACTCCAAATATACCAAAGAATAGCCAACATGAACCCCACTCCCATCATTTAATCAAAATTAAGACATTTAAGTAATGTATTCTTTTCTGAAGATGTCTTACTTGAATATATTATGAAAAACATGAAAAAAGTTCCTTAGAAAGTAATTTATAATGGTACAGGAGTTTCTTTCTGTCCCCCTCAAAAATCAAGGTTCTAATTGCCCCTGAATCCGTTAGCAATTCTCTTAGGCTACATGTAACAGCAACATTATGGAACAGTTTTTAATATATCAGAAACGACTTTTTCCCTCTAGCAAAAGAAATTTTGAAGCTGACAGTCTAGGACAAATGCAGCCTCTCCACAATACCTTCAGTACTTCAGGTACTTTTATTTTTCTTCTCCTCATTCTCAGGTATATCTTTCACCCTCATGGTCATAACACAGTTCATTCCACATCATCCTCCATCATTGAGGTCATGTTTTAGGCAGGAAGGATAAGTGTGGTGAGGATCAAAAATACATTCCAGTAAAGTCTGACCCCTCTTAAAAAGATTTTCCAGGATTCTACCCAGCAGCTCCTACTTATATCCCACTGGGGAGCATTGTGTTACACGATTGCCCATACTTCAAAGAGAGCCCAAAAAGTGTAGCTTTTTAGGGGAATGCATTTTCACCTCCATCTAAACCAGGTTTTGCTGGTCAGAAAGAAATAAGAATGAATAATGAGAAGACAACTAGTACATGATCCATCACTGTCCCTACAAGAGGGTAGAGGATATCAGGTTATCAACCAACAGTGCCTGCAACAGTGAAAAAAAGAATATCTTCTCCATAAAAATTCTCCCAATCTTCATTTGGTCTTATAATACAGTTAATGTAATTTTTGCAGAAGTTTCATTCATAAAGAATTATTCTAAATCATTAATAAAAATACAAATATCCTAACAGAATAAAGGATCAAGGGATATGAGACTTGCCCTAAAGAGCCAAGAGAAAACAAAAGAGGTTCAACCTCACCTGTAATCAGGACATGCAAATTACAACAATGAGATATTATTTCACATCTTTAGATTGGCAGAAATAAAAAGGCTGCATAATATCAAACATTTGAAAAGATGTAAGAAAATGAAAGCTCCTACATTGCTGGTGAGAGTGTAAATCAGTGCAATGATTTTGAGAGCAATTTGGTGATACTTAGTAAAGCTGAAGATGCTAGCCTTCTGCCATTGTCATATACCCCAGAATGCCCTTGCACAGCAAGCCCAAAAAAATGTGCATACATAGATAAATTTAATCATTGCTTGTGATACCAACTGGTTGGTTTGGGTGGGTAGGGCTTTACTATACCCATTTTATGGTTTGCTCCTTCCTATAATGAGCAGAAAGAGGATGGATACTGAGATACTACACCGTTTGACTTGGACTGGTCCTAATATTTTAATACATATGGAACCAATTCTCCACATATCAAACAATGCTGACGGGGGGACATTTACAAATAGCCCTTTTGGTGTCCACATTTCTATTTTGTAATGGAGTCAAGAATAAATGCTCTCTGATTTTGTTATATGGTTTTGTAAACTGCAATCCCTATGACACTTAAGCCTACCTGATCTCTACCCCATCACAGAATGAAAACCTGGTGGAGATAAACTAAATATTTAGTAGCTATTTAGGTAACTAAAAACTAACTTCAGGAGTGATATCAGCAACATGGCCAAATAAGGCATCCTTTGCTTATATACCCCCTCAACAACAACAATTTGGCATCCATCCACAGACAAAAGAGCCTTGGTGGGAGCTATGGGATCCAGCACCATATGCCAAAGGATCCAGGAGGGGTCTTGCCTACCTCTGCATCAGGTAATGGACATATAGACCTTGGTCCTGGCTACATCCCCTCTCACAGTCTGGGAGCCCATGGAGGTCACTATCTTAGACAATCACACAAATGAAAGAGCCTTTGTGGAAGTGCAGGTTTTTAGCAGAAAAGTTTCAGCACACTGTTGGAGCAAAAAATATGAGTTTGGATGCACTGGAGAGAGTAAAAGAAACAGTTAGACTTTACACCTACGTCACCTCTCCCCCAAGGCAGAATAGCTCAGGACAAGGAAAGACCTTCTTGGCTCATGATTTCTCCCACAGGGGAAGTGAGAGCATATGAGTGAGTGCTTAGCTTTGCCAGCTATGCAGGAAGCTGCCAAAGAGGCCCATTTCTCTCTCACCCCATCCAGAGTACTGAGTCATGAGCTGTATGACTGCAAAGTGGGAAGAAACTGAGAGAGCAGCAGATAAGACTCTTGGAAGGCATTAAAGGGAATCAGATCCTACTAACTGTGTCGCAAACTTCATCAAGAAGTCCACCCACAAGTGCCAAGAATGCTTCCCCTGCAGATCCCCCCAGTTGGCCCAGGGGTACCACTGGTACTCTATGTACCTAACTCACATACCCCCAACCCTGTGGCTAGCTCCCTGAGTGCACTCCATACGGTGGTGACACTGATCTTTGGAAAATGGCTAGCGAGCACTTGAAAAAAGCTGGTCCAAATCTACAAGACAGGGAGAGACCACAAACTTGAGCTTTAGCTCTACCCTTGGGAAAGCAAAAGAGAGACTATCAGCACCTGGCTGAGTGCATTGCAGGACCGACAGAAAGGAATACAAGTTTAAAAATTCTGCCCCAAGAGGGAGCAAGAAATGTGGAGCAGGTGTATCCACAGAAGGTCTGAGAATGCCACAGATTACTAGGAGGGCTGACGGAAGCATTTCTCTCCAGAGCCAGTCAGTAGAGACTAGAAGAGGATACCACAACTACAAATGGAAAGATAGCAACTCAAGACTTCAATGAACATGAAAAATCAGGGAAACATGACACCACCAAGGATCACAATAGTCTTCCAGTAACCAACCCCAAAGACATGGATATCTGTGATTCACCCTGTAAAGAATTCAAAATAACTATTTAAGGAAGCCCAATGAGCTACAAGGAAACACAGGAAGACAATTCAATGAAACCAGGAAAACAACATACAAACAAAATAGGAAGTTTAATAAAGAGATAGAAATAAGAATAAGCACCAAACAGAAATTCTAGAGCTGAAGAATACAATGAATGAAAGAAAAAAAATTCAATATAAAGAACTGATAGAAGAATGGATCAAGCAAAAGAAAGAATCTGTGAATTAGAAGGCAGGACCTTTGAAATTATTCAGTCAGAGGAGAATAAAAAAGAAAAAAAAGAAAGTCTACACGATCTATGGGATACTAGCAAAAGAAATAATCTGCTAATTATTTGAGTCCCAGAAGCAGAAGAGAGGGAAAAAGGGACAGAAAGCTTATTTTTTTAAAATGACTGAAAACTTCCCAAATGTCAGAAAATATTTGGACATCCAAGTTCATGAAGCTCATAAGTCAAACAAACTTAACTTTAAAATGTCTTCTTCAAGACACATTATAATAAAACTGCCAAAAAGCAAAGACAGAAAAAAATCTTAAAAGTAACAATGGAAAAAAAGGTTGTAACTCACAATGGAACTCCCATAAGGTTATTAGCAGATTTCTCAGCAGAAACCTCATAGGCCAGGAGAGAGTAAATATGATATACTCAAAGTACTGAAAGAAAAAAACAACAACAAACCTACCAACCATGACTACTCTATCTGGGAAAGTTGTCTTTCAGAAACAAAAGAGAGAAAAAGAATGCCCCATACAAACAGAGTTCATCACCACTAGACCTGCCTTATGAGAAATCCTGAAAGGAGTTCTTCAGGTTCAAATGAAAGGACACTGATTAATAACATGAAAACATATGAAAATATACAACACACTGACAAAGGTAAGTATACAGTCAATTTCAGAATACTCTAATACAATAATATGGTTGTATATTAACCACTTACTCTAGTATAAGGGTTAAAGGACAAAAGTATTAAAATTAACTATAGCTACAATAATTCGTTAATGAATACACATTATAAGAGAGAAATTGTGACAGCAAAAACATAAAAGTGGTAGTAAAAGGGTAGAGTTTTTGTATGTGATTGAAGTTAAATTATTATCAGTGCAAAATAGATTGATATATATATATATATATATATAATATATTATATATATTATATATATATATATATATATATATATATATATATATATATATATATATATAAGCTACCTGGTAACCACAAAGCAAAAGCCTACACTAGATACACAAAACATAGAGAGAGGAAATCAAAGCATGTCACTATGAAAAAGTCTTAATTTTCAAAGGAAGAGAGCAAGAGAGAAAGAATAAAACAGGGGGACTGTAAAACAGCCAGAATAATGAATAAGATGGCATTAGTAAGTCCCTACTAATTAGTAATTACTCTAAATGTAAATTGATTAAATTATCCAATCAAAAGACACTGAGTGTCTGGATGGGTAAAAAAGACCCAAGTAAATCCTAAAATTTTTATGGAGCCACTGAGGACCCTAGATAGCCAAAGCAATCCTGAGAATGAAGAACAAAGCTGGAGGTACCATGCTTCTGCTTTCAAACTGTATTACAAAGCTAGAGCAATCAAAACAGCAGGACACTGGCATAAAAGTAGACACACAGGCCAATGGAACAGAATCAAGAGCCCAGAAATAAACCTTCAACCACTATCTGACAAGGGAGTCAAGAATACTCAATGGGGAAAGGAGTCTCTTTTCAATAAACAATGTTGAGAAAACTGGATAATTACATGCAGAAGAATGAAATTGGACCCCTATCTTACACCACTCACAAAAATTAACTCAAAATGGATTAAAGACTTAAACATAAGACCTAAAATGCCTAGAAGAAAACATAGGGAGAAGCTCCTTGACATCCTGACAATGACTTTTTTTTTTGATATGACACTAAAAGCACAAGTAACAAAAGCAAAAATAAATAAATAGACTACATCAAACTAAAAAGCTTCTTCACAGCAAAAGAAACAATCAACAAAATAAAAAGGCAAACTAATGAATAGGAAACATATTTGCAAATCATATATCCAATAAAGGGTTAATAACCAAAATATATAAAGAACTTGTACCATACTATTTACTCAATAGTAAAAAAAAAAAATCCAATTAAAAAATGGGCAGAGGAACTGAATAGATACTTTTCCAAGGACGATATACAAATGGCCAACAGGTACATGAAAAGATACTCAACATCACTAATCATCAGGGAAACGCAAATCAAAACAACATGTCACTTCACATCTATTAGAACAGATTTTATCAAAAGAAGAGAGATAGGGTTTCCCTGGTGGCACAGTGTTTAAGAATACGCCTGCCAATGCAGGGGACATGGGTTTGAGTCCTGGTCTGGGAAGATCCCACATGCCACGGAGCAACTAAGCCCATGCGCCACAACTACTGACCTGTGCTGTAGAGCTTGTGAGCCACAACTACTGAGCCTGTATGTCACAACTACTGAAGCCCACACGCCTAGAGCCTGTGCTCCTCAACAAGAGAAGCCACTGCAATGAGAAGCCTGAGCACCACAATGAAGAGTAGCCACCGCTCGCTGCAACTAGAGAAAGCCTGAGTGCAGCAACAAAGACCCAATGCAGCCAAAAATAAACAAATAAAATAAATTAATTTTTTTTAAAAAAAGAAGAAGAGCAATAACAAGCAAGGATGTGAAGAAAAGGGAATCCTTATGCACTGCTGGTAGCAATGGAAATTGGTATAGCCACCCTGGAAAATAGTATGGAGGTTCTTAAAAATTAAAAACAGAGCTATCATATAATCTAGCAATCCACTTCTGGGTAGGCATCCAAAGTAAATAAAATCAGGATATTGAAGAGAAATCTGTACCCCCGTATTCTTGCAGCATTATTCACAGCTGCCAATATAGAAACAACCTAAGCGTCTGTCTACAGATGAATGGATAAAGAAGATATGGTGTGTATGTATGTGTGTGTGTGTGTGTGTGTGTGTGAATATTATTTAGCCATGAGAAAGAAGGGAATCCTGCCAGTTCTGACAACATGGATAGCCCTACATGGCATTATGCTAGGTGCAATAAATCAAACAGATAAAGACAAACACTGTATGATATCACTTATATGCGGAATCTTAAAAAGCTGTATTCATGGAAACACAGTAGAACGGTGGTTGCCAGGGGCTGGGAGATGGGGGAAATGAGAGATGTTGGTCAAGGGTCCAAACTTCCAGTTATAAGATGAATAAGTTCTGAGGATCTAATGTACAGTATGGTGACTATAGTTAACAATACTGCATTATATACTTGAAAGTTGCTAGGAGAGTAGGTCTTAAATGTTCTCACCATAAAAAAGAAATGGTAATTATGTGATGTGCTGGAGATGTTAACTAACACTACTGTGGTAAACATTTTGCAAAGTATAAGTTTATCAAATCATCACAGTGTACACAGTAAACTTATACAATGTTTTATGTCAATTATATCTCAACAGACTCAGAATAGAAAACTGGCCTCTAATCAAGGAGGCAAATACTGCCCTAAACATCCTGGCCCTAGAAAAGAAAATCAGTATCATTAAGCAAATATGCAAAGAATATATAATTATGCAACAAATATATACTCTGTGTATTTATGCTTTTGTCATTAACAAGTCATATTATTTTGAAAACTATAAAGAAAAAATATTTTCTCTGAAAAGTATTTGTGAATGTTTTGATGCAGCAATCGCTGTGTCACTGAAGTCATCTTTAAGAACAATGATTCCATTCTTTCAGAAAAATTAAGAACAAATTCAGGAGTACTATGTGACAAATTCCTGGTTTGCCTAGAGAGGGTTTTATTGGCATTTCTTACTCCATTTCTATGGGTTTCACTTTCTGGTTCTATCATTCTGAAGAGATGGGGTAAAAAAAGCTTGATATTTCTTATTAAATGTCACATGCAAATTGTTACTTAAATTTTTCTTAAGTTTAAGGGTTATTTTTCTTCTATTTTTTCATTTCTGTGTAATTTCTCATGATATTAGAAATTACATATACTTCAACCATAATATAAGCAATGGATACATGTATACGTATACATATATAATGAAGTGTTCACACATAATTTCTTCTAGTATATTAAATATGGTAAGAAATATAAAATTATTTTTAGAAAATAAATGTGAAATATTTTGTCATATTGTGGTCACATGAATAATGTATTACATTTTAATTGAGAAGTTATATTTCGTAAATCATTAATTTATTTTCTTAGTTCACATCAATATTTAGTGTATTTACTTTCTCAGGGGGTGTTTTGTTTGCTCTTTCATGCTCCAC
Source organism: Mesoplodon bidens (assembly GCF_964165515.1). NCBI lineage: Eukaryota > Metazoa > Chordata > Mammalia > Artiodactyla > Ziphiidae > Mesoplodon > Mesoplodon bidens. The sequence continues at coordinate 133,751,537 of NC_138161.1, forward strand.
AGGCCTCCATTAAAACTAAAATATACCATTTTCTCACTTTGTCCCAGCTTACTCTCTCACTTACGAAGTAAGAGAGTGGCATGGACTTATATATACTACCAAATGTAAAATAGATAGCTAGTGGGAAGCAGATGCATAGCACAGGGAGATCAGCTCAGAGCTTTGTGACCACCTAGAGGGGTGGGATAGGGAGGGTGGGACAGAGACGCAAGAGAGAGGAGAGATGGGGATATATGTATATATATAGCAGATTCACTTTGTATAAAGCAGAAATTAACACACCACTGTAAAGCAATTATACTCCAATAAAGATGTTAAAAAATAATAAAGTATACCAATAGATCACTAAAGAGTCATTTATTAAAGCATCCCTTTGCTTTTAGTATTTGTGACTAGCGCCCTTTAATGTAAAGTGAACAGAATACATATTATCCAAGTTATAGTTCTTCATTCAGTGGCTACATAATACAGGCATGAATATTTTAAAGGTATACTAAAATATATGAAATCTATACATGTGATATTTTCATTCTCATGCTATGTAACTTTCATTCGGATGTCAGTTTGAAATCATATATTTCTAAATATTACGTAAAGATTCAGAGGTTAATTTAGACTTATTTCTTTCCCTATTCTGCCAAAAAAACAAAAATGGAGGGAAAAAGGCTTAGCATTCATCACTAGTGTTAAACACAACAAGATAAATGAATAGAACCAAATGTGAAGAAAATGGTCAAATTAAGGCTTCCCTGGTGGTGCAGTGGTTGAGAATCTGCCTGCCAATGCAGGGGACATGGGTTCGAGCCCTGGTCTCGGAAGATCCCACATGCCATGGAGCAATTAGGCCCATGAGCCACAACTACTGAGCCTGCGCGTCTGGAGCCTGTGCTCCGCAACAAGAGAGGCTGCGATAGTGAGAGGCCCGCGCACCGCGATGAAGAGTGGCCCCCGCACCACGATGAAGAGTGGCCCCTGCTTGCCACAACTAGAGAAAGCCCTCACACAGAAACGAAGATCCAACACAGCCAAAAATAAATAAATAAACAAAAAGATACACATAACTGAATATAATACATTCCTAAAAAAAAAAAAAAGAAAATGGCCAAATTAAAATGTGACATATTTATTAGAGTCCCTTAAGACCTAGTCATTAATGCATATTTATGGCTACATTTTCATAATTGGCTAACAAAAAGTATTTGTCCCCCAAGAACTTGAAAAGAAATAAGATGTTCATCCAAGAATTAAGCTTCAAAAATAATGCATAATAAATCTTCTCAAAAAGGGAGGATGAGTCTCAGGTCAAGTATACATGACTACATAATAATCTAATTGACAGTTTTACTAAAACATGAGGAAGAATGTGTGAAAGCCAGTTTGGTTAATATGAAAGCAAAGAAGAAAAACAGAAGTTATGCCCAACTGAGGTAGGTAGCCTCCAAGATGGTCTCCAATAATTACTGCCTCCTGGTATTCAAATCCCATATGAGCTCTCCCATATTGTAACAGCATTAGTTGGAATGACCAATAAAAAATGGCAAAAATGTCCATAGATGAATGGATAAAGGTGTGGTACATATATACAATGGAATACTACTCAGCCATAGAAAAGAATGAAATAACGCTATTTGCAGCAACATGGATGGACCTACAGATTATCATACTAAGTGAAGTAAATTAGACAGAGAAAGACCATATGATATTATTTACATGTGGGATCTAAAATATGACACAAATGAACTTACCTGCAAAACAGAAGCAGACTCACAGACGTAGAGAACAGACTTGTGGTTGACAAGGGATGGAGGGGAGGGATGGATTGGGGGTTTGGGGTTAGCAGATGCAAACTAGTATATTTAGAATGGATAAACAATAAGGCCCAACTGTAGAGCAAAGGGAACTATATTCAATATCCTGTGATAAACCACAATGGAAAAGAAAATGAAAAAGAATGCGTGTGTGTATATATATAACTGAACCACTTTGCTGTACAGGAGAAATTAACACAACATTGTAAATCAACTATACTTCAATAAAATACTTTTTTTAAGAAAGTAGCTGAAGTGATGGTATGTTTTCTCCAAGACTGGTTTATAAAAGAGTGAGGCTTCTGTCTTGGTTGCTACCTGTCTCTTTCTTCCTTGGATTTGGGTAAGTCATGTTCCAAGCAGCTCTGTGGGGAGGTAGATGTCGTGACTGCATCTGTGGCACATAGCTTGACTCATGAAACTAAATCAGAAACATACAGCAAGGCTAATCCCAGATTCTTGACCCTCAGAAACTGTATGAAATAATAAATGTTCATTGTTTCAAGCTGCTGCGTTTTAGGCTGAGTTGTTATGCAGTTACAAATAAGTAACACAAAATCTAAGCACAACAGCAGAGAGAGACCAGTGGGTACTAAATTTTTATTTTCAGACTCACTAATAAAGGTTTTCCCTTAAATGTATATAAATGGGAAGACTTTCCACCAATAACCTCCAAGACATATTTGACATGAATGACCCCATGTGTTTTACATGTATCATGCAATTTAGTCTGCCATTAAGCAATTCATCAATACAATTCCTCTTTTCCTGGTTTTAATATTCACTAAGCAACCCACTGACTGATTTGACTTTCCAAGAAATCTGACTACAAAGAGAAGCTGCACTGATCATGCTGGCATTTGAGTATTCAGATCACTGGGAAATGTGCTCTCCCTTCTAGATTAAATTGGCGATCTGATTTTAGACATTGTGTTGAGAGACTAGTTACTATGAATCTGCCACTGACAGTCTGCTTTTGATGGGTTGTGAAACTTGGTATTCTGAATCTAAAAGAATAGAGCCAGATCATCAATGCACAAAACTTAGTCTATTTACAAAAGTAGTATCTTCTTGGGAGGACAGACCATAATCCTTCTGCACATGACACTTCCCTTAAAACCAACATTTCTTTGTGAGAGTACCACATGGCTTAATAGCAACATGACAAAAGAAATACCCTATCTCTGAAATAAAGTGAGAATTCACATCACAGTCACATTTCATACCATGGAAGCTCCATGAGGAGAGGGGTTCTGTCTTGTTCATTCCTTGATATATCTTGTGCCGGGTGCAGTAGGTATTCAGTAAATTTTCATCAACTGAACATAAACTTAAATACTACTCACTTTTGTGTGTTTCACTACTCAGCTCCGTCCCTCATTCCTCACAGAAGCCATCGTATATCTTTCTTAATTTCTTCATACATCTAAAAGTGAAACATCTCTTACTAGTAAATTACTTATCTCTTAGTTCACAATTAAAATGTGAATTTTCAAGGGAAGTTATCTCTTAACTCCCAGCCACAAAATCTATATCAATTTGTATCAACAATAAGACATACTAACATATCCTAAAGACCATTCCATATTCACACATACATATTTACCTAATTTGGTTAAAGTGGTGAATTTTTGACTTGATCCTAATTTTCTAATTGAGTTATAATTAACATACATTATATTAGTTTCAGGTGTACAACATAGCGATTCAATATTTTTATGCATAATGAAATGATCACTATAACCAGTTATCATCCATCATCAAAAATGTTTACAGTATTATTGACATTTCCTATGTGTACATTACATCCCCATGACTTATTTATTTTACAGCTGGAAATTTATACCTTTTAATCCCCTTCATCTATTTTGTCTGTCCCCCCACCTCCTTCCCCTCTGGCAACTACCAGTTTTCTGTATCTATGAGTCTGTTTCTGTTTTGTTTTGTTCACTTGTTTTGTCTTTTAGATTCCACTTATAAGTGAACTCATACAGTATTTGTTTATCCCTGTCTGACTTATTTCACTTAGCATAATACCCTCCAGGTCCATCCATGTAATTTGAAAAGATATATGTTCCCCTACCTGCACCACTATTTACAATAGCCAAGATATGGAAGCAACCTAAGTGTCCATCAACAGATGAATGGATAAAGAAGATGTGGTATATATATATAAAACGGACTATTATTCAGCAATAAAAAAGAATGAAATCTTGCCATTTGCGGCAACATGGATGGAACTAGAGGGTATTAAGCTAAGTGATTTGTTCCTAATTTTAGTGAAAAATCTACAATGTCGCCATTTAGCACAATACTGACTTTGGCTTTGTAGATATAAATGTAAATGTATCTCTAGCCCTCCTCTACCAAAAATTTTAATCAAAGAACAGATGCATCACAAATTGTATAACATTTCTAGGTTTTAGAATAATATTCTGGCTAATAAATTCCTAGGTCAAAGGGTACATATCTTTACATTATGAAATATATTGTCCTATTATTCTCAGTAATTTTACCACGATTATTTGTTTCCTGTTTTTGTTTTCTGTTTTCTTTTTCTTTTTTTGGCTGTGCCACACAGCTTGCAGGATCTTAGTTCCCCAACCAGGACTGGCAGTGAAAGCACAGAGTCCTAACCACTGGACTGCCAGGGAATTCCCTTTACCACTACTTTATGGGAGATTCTATATCCACATCTACTAGATATTATAAAATGTTGACTAATTTCTTAGAAGAAAATTGTTTTTTGCATGAATCCTTTATTTTGCATATTTTTCAATTAAATGTGAGCTTGGCCACTTTTTTTTTTTTGTATGTGTTTAAGCCATTTGAATATTTTTCCAGTATGATGCCTGTTTCTTTTAATATTTTAAAAAATATTTTTCTATTCATCTCTTATTTACTGATATGTGTGAACTCATTTCATAAAATTAATCTTTTTAATTTTAAAAATACTTTGTGGGCTTCCCTGGTGGCGCAGTGGTTGAGAGTCCGCCTGCCGATGCAGGGGACACGGGTTCGTGCCCCGGCCTGGGAAGATCCCACATGCCGCAGAGCGGCTGGGCCCGTGAGCCATGGCTGCTGAGCCTGCGCGTCCGGAGCCTGTGCTCTGCAAGGGGAGAGGCCACAACAGTGAGAGGCCCGCCTACCGCAAAAAAAAAAAAAAAAAAAAAAAAATACTTTGTTATTACTCATTTGACACATTTATATTATATCCCTAGTTTTTTTGATAGTTTTATTACTATTTGATATATATATAACATATATATTAAAGAGTTACAAAATATATGAATAAAATGAACACCCAACTTCATAACTACCTTGCAACTACCCATGAGGTCTATAAAACAATTTGGGGAAAACTGACTACTGAGTTTTCCAATTAATTCAGACTACATGGTCCTCCATTTCTTTACTCTTAGATTTATTCCTGTGTTTGTTGGTATGGATGCTATTGTAAATGTATTGCTTTTTAAAATTCTACATTCTAGTTTGGTTTTTAATCACTTCATTCCCTTGCTAAATTCACTGTCTAAATCTAGTAGTTTATATTTTTTAGAATTTTTCTATCCTACACACCATGCTGTGTGTGAATAATAACAGAGGTTTATTTCTGGTACTCTAGGCCTTACATTTTTCTTCTTGCTTCATTGTAATAGCTATGACATCTAGGACAATGACAGATAAACATGGTAAGTGTGGGTGTCCTTGCCTTATTCCCGGTCTCTGAGGGAAACTTTAATATTTACAACCAGTTAGCATGCTATTTGCTATATTTTGGGTAGATATCTTTAAAATAATTTAAGCTTATTCTTAGCTTACAAATATTTTTATCATAAAAAGGTGTTATATTTTACCAAATGCTATTTTTGCATCTATTGAAAAGATTACCTGATTTTCTCCCTTATTTTGTTATGGTGGGAAATTATACTAAGTAATTTAAAAATATTAAACCCAACCTCAAATTTCTTAGAATAACCTCAACTTCTTCTCAAGTCTAATCTTTGTATACATTGTTTGATGAATTTGATAATAGTTTGCTTTGAATCATCACATCCTTGTTTATGAGAGATATTTTTTTTAATTTCTGTTCACGCTTTTTTCCTCAAAATTTTGCATAAAACAGGGTAGGGAATTTTCCCTTTTTTTCTATTCTCTTTAATGTTATTTCTATTATAAAAGCTTCATATGTTCAACAGTAAATCACCTAAACCTGTTATTTTTTAAATGCAGGTGTAAGTATTTGCATGTGAAGGAGTTAATTATGGATCCAATATCTTTGATAGGTATAGGCCTATTCAGATTTTCTGTTTCCTCCTGTATTGGTTTTGGTGACTTCTGCTTTTAATAATTCGCTAGCAAGTATCTGTTCATAATTTCAGCTTTATTATCTTTTTAAATCCTGCAGAAACTGTACTATTGTTTCCTTTTTCACTTCTGATATTGGTAAATTTTAGTTTTTCTCTTTCTCTGGACAAAGGTTGATATGTTTTACTAGTGAATAAACTACATCACCAACTACATCATTCTGCTTCTGCTTAGATGTAGAAAATAAGAGTACATTACTTCCACACAGTGAGAAAAATCCAGAAAATCTCCAAACCATAACTTTTTTTTAGCCAGTAAGAGAACTGAGGTCAAAAGGTAACCAGGTGAACTGAATTTCAAAGGGTTATAAAGGCCTCTGAGGCGATACAAACGCAAACTGTTTTACCTTTTACAGAACACTGGAGGAAGAGGCGGCCACCATACAGGAGTAAGAAGAAAAGTAACAATTCCACAAATCCAGAGTAGCCGGCATAGTGTGAACTTTAGGATCCATGGGAGCCCCAGACAAAAGCGGAGGCTGAACTCACCTGAATCACTTTTCCCAGCCTCTGAACCCCGTGCTTCTGGGCGTAGAACTGGAGACCTGAGCGAACCCTCCTCTCCAGCCAGCCTGAAACACCGCCCACTTCCGGGAACCTGCTCTCAGCCAGCAAAAGCCTTCAGCTGTGCAGACAGAACGCTCGCCCCTAGGGTTCAAGAAAAGAGCTACTCACTCTGATGAAGGGGTGGAAAGGTAACACCCTTGCCCCTGTTTTGGGGAAAGAGAAACGGCTGCTGGGGGGAAGCTGAGAGGTAAAAGCCTCCCGCACTTAAGTGGGAAAATTAACAATATCCACCTGCCCACACCGGAGAGCCTTGAACACAGAAACAATAATCCCTCCCACCACCAGTCCCAGGCCAGGGTATACTGCTACTGAGAGAGCAGTAAAGCAGAAGCCCCCAGCCCCTGGAGGTAGGGCAGGAAACCTGATTGAGCAGGGAATCCCGCCCTGCGTTAATACAAAGCACAGTGCGCTGTCACTGGGGGGTGGGGAGTGGGGGAGGCCGCGGAGCTCTCTCCAGCAGGCCTAGAGGGAAATTTAGAGATGAGTGTTTATATTGGAAAAAAAGAAAGGTTTCAAATCAATGAACTCAGCTTCCTCAAAAAAAAAAAAGAAAAGAAACAAACAAACAAACAAACAGAGAAAGGAAAGCAAATAAGCCTAGCAAGAGAAATAGAGGAATAATGAAGATACAAGCAGAAATCAATGAAATAGTAAACAGGAGGAAAAAACAGAGAAAACTCTAAGAAATCCAAAATTGGCTCTTTGAAGAGATCCATAAAATTGATAAATCTCTAGTCAGACTAACCAAGAAAAAAAGAGAGAAGACAAAATTACTATCTTCAGGAGTAAAAGCAGGGAGGTTGCTACAAATCCTACAGATAGTAAAGGATAATATGAGAATATTATACACAGCTGTATGCAAATACATTCAAAGACAATCTAGCAAAGCTCACTCAAGAAGAAATAAACTATATACAAATCTATTTCTCAGGTTCCTTGAACCCATAATTCTGTCCATATCTACTTCTAAATTCTAAATTCTTTCAAAGATATATATTTTAAATAATACAAATAGACATAAGTAATACAACATGATTCTGGGTAAATAATATAAAGCTCTAATCAAAGGACAACAATTTTATGAAATAAATGCACCATGTCAAAGACAGATATTAAATCCAAGACACATGGGGCTTCTAAATAGGAAATCTTTGAATAACTATAAAACAACACATTCATATTAGAACAGAGTAACTGATTTGCAGTCTTGGGAAAAACAGATAGGAATAAATCATATCAAGAATGTAAGCATTTTCTTTGAGAAGAACAAGTTTACTAGATATATTGCCCAGGAAGTAAAGGTCTCCTTAGGTGGCTGCATTAATGCTCATTTATCCAAACAATTAAAATGAATTTTTATATTATAAACTACTAATGATGTAATTTTCAAAACAAAAATTCATTAAGCATACTAGTTTCATGTTGCTACACTGGAACAAACTGCCACAAATTAAATGGCTTAAAGCAATATAAATATTTTCTGTTACAGTTCTGGAGGCCAGAAGTCTGAAGTCAGCTTTACTGGACCAAAGTTGAGGTGTTGACAAAATTGCCTTTCCTTCTGGAGGCTCTAAGGGACAATCCATTTCTTTGTCTTTTTAGCTTCTGGAAGTTGTCTGCATTCCTTGGCTGGTGACTCCTTCCTCACAGCACTCCAATTTCTTGCTTCCATCATTACATCATCCACTTCCTACCTCTGACCTTCTTGTGCCTGCTTATAAGGACTCATATGATGATACTTATGGCCCATCGAGATTATCCAGGATAGTTATGTATTGAATTGTGCCCCCCCAAATTCACATGTCGGTTGAGTTCTAAACCCCCATACCTTAGAATATGACTTTATTTAGAAATCAGGCCATTGCATATGTAGTTAATAAAGATGAGATCATTAAGGTAGGCCCTAATGCAATATTATTGATGACATAAAATGGGGAAATCGGGACACAAACACCAGGCACACATGGAGAACACCGTGTGCAGATGAAGGCAATGTTTGGGGTGATGCTTCTTCAAGTCAAGGGACACCTAAGATTGCCAGCAAAACACCAGAAGCTAGGGGAGAAGCATGAAATGGATTCTCCCTCACAGCCCACAGAAGGAACCAACTCTGCCAACACTTTGATCTCCAACTTTTAGACTTCAGGATCTGCCAACATCTTTATCTCCAACTTCCAGACTTCAGAGCTATGACACAATGAATTTCTGTGTTTAAGCCACCCAGTTTGTGGTACTTTATTACATCAGCCTTAGCAAACTAATACAGTGATAATTTCCCATTTCAAGATGGGAAATTATCTTAACTTAATCATATTTGCAAAGTCCCTTTGCCATATAAGGTAACATTCATAAATTCCAGGGATTAGGGAATGGGTATCTTTGGAGAGTCATTATTCAGCTTACCACAGCATGCAAATTGACAAACCATTTTAAACATTGGAGGATATAGGTTAAATAAAACGTATTCCTTTCCCTCAAGATTCAGTGTTATTTATAGTCTAAAAAATCCAAGTGTCAAGTGGATTATTTGCAGGAACTTCTATGGACTCTAGCAATGTGCTTGATATTTTATAGAGGAAAATGCAGCTTGAGGGAAGTAAGTTTTCTGTAGCACAAAACTATTCCTAAAACTATTCCCTGACAAAAATACTGGTACTTTGGCTTAATCTATTTTCCAGATTGAATACATTGCATGAACAAATGAGTTTAAAAATAATAAGTAGGATAATGTATTTGATTGCATTCCAGTAATAATAATCACTTATAACTGACTATACCTCAATAAGTCATTCAGAATTTTGCATAGAAAGTAAAACCACTTATTGTTTTATTATAATATTGCATGATTATTATATTCCCAGATAGATATAATCTTTGCACATTTTTCTATTATATACATAGAGAGCTTGCATACGTTTACAGAAATACCAGGGAAGATCAATTCAAGAAATATAAACATCAGTAACTTCACAGTATGGCAGTTTATTTTTTTCAGATCATATGTAACATACAATATGTTTATTGTATGTTGTTGTTATTATTATTATTATTTTCTTCTCTCTCAACTTCCTTTCCCAAAAGTCAGAATCGATAATCCCCAAAATCATTTGCACAAGAAGGCAGAAAATAAAAACCACTGTAATTATTTCAAGCAGAAAGGCATTTAGTGTAGAGAAGTAGGTAAAATTATTGGAAGGACTGGAGGATCAGAAATCACACTGTCTGCATGGCATTTCAGCAGGCAGGAGGCTGCTGTCCTTACTGCTAAAGACACTCACTACTGAAACTTCCTTTCATCCCCACCAAACTGAACATTAGATGCTGAATGCAAAGTCAGACCTTTGCCTTCCTTTCTAAGTATTCATACCTCCACTCTCTTGCTTGCCAACTGCAACAGCAGCAAAAATATACCCTCCACTTTATTTCCACCTTCCGTATCTCATAAGGTTAAATCATGACCAGAATCTAATCTGCATGTAGTCGTCTAACTTCAAGGGACGGAGTTTTTACCCCTTCCACCTAAAATGAAGTTGAGATATAACCTATAGGAAGTATCAAATTCTTCCAGCCATTGAAGCAGAGAGATAGAAAATGTATAAAAACTGAGAAGAGAAAGAACAGAACCTGAGGGTTTAATGAGAAGAGACCAGCCATTCCCAGATTAACAGGGAACAGACCTCTAATACAGCAAGAATTAATACTTATAGCTTTTGCATGAAATTATAAATACTATGTTCATCAAATCTAGAAATACCTTAAGGGAAATAGTCACAATTTTCATCTATTGCACTCTAAAAAATTCACAAAATTAGTGTAAATGATCCGGTCCCAAGACACACTGCATCCACCATAAACTAGTATGGAATGAGGAAAAGCTTAAAGTATCCCTGATCTATGAAAATCGTAAGGTGACAAAAAGAGAAAATGCACCTGTTAGTCATGTGAAGTGGCAATATAATTGGCAATAATCTTGTACCTTCTATCTTAGGAGGTACAGGTTTTTTTTAAAGGCACATAAATTACCATTCAAACTGGGAATTTAAAAAGAAATGTTTATGCATTAGAAAAGTTCAACTCTATCTGGCTTTATATATGAGTTGATTTGGGAATTCAATTAAACTACCAGAATCTGATTTGTCTTGGTTTCTTGGTTCATTCCTCAGCTGAGTGGGCTTCATATCCAGGCTCATACGGCTCATTTCATATCCATGAAATGGCTTTTGTTAATTCCAAACTCATGCGTTCCCCACATCTTATAGATTCATGTCCATCCAAATATTAGGCTGAGTCTCTCTTCCAACAGTCTCATGAAAACTTCAATGTCTTTTTTGGGTGAGTGGGGGTCACTTCCTCATCTCCGAATCAATTATTAGGTGATGGAAGTTTGATGTTCTGATTGGCTAGGTCTAAACCGCATGCTTGTGCTTATGGGTAGAAAAGAAGTTAAGTTCACCCAAAACACAAAAGCTGGTATGGAGAAGGGGTGGTTCCTCAGAAAAAAAAAAAAAATACTAGATACTATTAGCAAATGAAGAGGAAATGTATTAGACAGACAAAAACATTTGAGTTGACTACAGCTCCAAGCCCGCAATTGGCCCTTGCTGCCTTCCACTGATTATGGAGGGATTTATACAAAGGACATACCAGATAAAGACTACATTTCACTACACATGGACTTTGGTCTCATGTCCTATGTGGAGTACTAGTGAGATAGACAATCGATACGTGGAAAGGACTCCTTTCACTCAGGTTGGTTGTAGATCTTGGGCCTAATGCAAGCTGCTGTGACCCTTGGCCCTTCTCCCAAAGGCTCACACACTAATAGCACCATGTTGATGGCTATAAAGGACAAAGGTAGACAAATCTCTGGAAGAATACTTCACAGAGGGGGATAAAAGATACATGCCTAAAGACAGGTTTATTTCTACTTCTCTCATTAGAGCTGCATCCCTAAAAACACAATCTCATTTTTCCCCTGACCTGTGTGAAAACTGAGTGTTTCTTCAAAGGTACAGTACAAGATGGACTCAGACAGAACCTGGAGATCTGACAAGAGGCCCATCAGCAGATGGAATGGAGCACAGATTTCCCCACGTAAACTTTTAGCTAAGAAGTGATTCTTGTTCCTCAATGAGGAAGAAACATGAATTCAGATCAGAACTTCTCACATTTTTAAATTCAGGTCTCCTTTGAATAAAAATAAAACCCCATTCTCTTAATGTTATCTGGATTTTTCACAAATCAGTACCAAAATCAATGCAAAGATAATTTTCAGAAGTAACAAGGCACATCTTCAATTTTGAATATGGACATTTAAACTGACTGGTTTGCTTGACAGAAGTGTATCAGATCTATAAACTCTGAATAATGGAGCACAGCCTTACCTTAATTGCCTTTGAAACCAAGCCTATTGTGCTACCAATTTGTAAATGATCTCAATGTAAATGGCATGTTAATAAACCTAGCCGGTTAATTTGAATATGCTCTTTAAATCTAAGCTTGTACTCAAGGTTGTCTTAGTGTCCCTTCCCTGAGGGAGTGGGAGGAAATGGGCAAGAGTGAGCTTCTTCCCCATCCTCACTGAGGACCACAGCCTCATATTATTTGTTACTATATTATTATTAGCCTTGTACTATTATTGTTAAAGATAATGCACATATCATTATCTTTATTTTTTTTTTAGCAAATGGTATACATTTATTTTGTGTTGTGTTTGAAGCTAATTATTCTCAAATATAGTGTATTGTTTAATAAGCGAATGATTCAGCCAGGATGCTTCCATATATCTGTAGCAGTTGGAGGTGGCTTGTGTCTTTTCTAATTGGTCAGTGCCTGGAGTGGTTAGTACCTGTACCAAATTGCTGCTAAATATTTTTGAAATTGTTTTGGCCCCAGATATTTAGGCTGATCAATGAAGCTTAATATGAAGAATAGAAATAACTCATCAAAGTTCACAGAGGAATTTTGAAAGTGGTGAAAGTGACATTTTAAAACCGTGTGGCTAGATGAACTATTGAATCTGTAGTGCTGGGGCAAGTGATTAGTCTTTTTTAAAAAATAAAACAGAGGAACTACCTACTGCTTATGGCTTACTAAAATCCAGATGAATAAATGCTTCTAATGTAAAAATCTGAAACCATAAAAGTACCAGAGGAAAGGATGATAAATCATATTCATAATCTTAAGGATAGATAAGGCTGTTCTAAGTTTATCACAGACTACAAAAGCTATAAAAGAAAATATCAACAAGTTTGACTACCTAAAATTTCTACACAAAGAAAAATAAAATGCTACATCCAAAGATAGAAGAAAATTTATTAAATGTTTGAACTAATATTCAAATAAAAATAACATTTGCTAATCAAAATCAAATAAAATTATTAATACAAATAACCTGGTGTAAAAAATATAAAAAGGAAATGGAGAAACTAAAATTAACAATAATTATATTAGAAAATTATTAGTAATTTATAACACCAGATTTCAAATAATTATTCTTCTTTTGTCATGACAAGATTAAACAGAGACTGTATTGGAAAATGTGTGGAGGAGTAGATATTTTTAAAAACTTTTGGAAAGTGTTTAATCATTTTGGAGGGCAATTTGGACATATTTATCAAAAATTTAAATGCATATAATCTTTGACCCAGCTTTTTCTACTTTTAAAAATTTCTGGGAGATATACTCAAATAGGCATGTGTGCACGCGCACGCACACACACACACAATTGTTATTTGTGGAAGGGAACGTGAAAGAAACCTAAGTGTCAATGAACTGGGTACTAGTTAAATAAGTCACAATAAATCAATGCAATATCTTATTCGGTTGCCAAGAGAAAGAACAAAGTAATCTTACATGTATTTTCAAAAAAGGTAATCAAAATAATTTAGGTGGAAATAAGACAAAAGCACAAATGATTAATATCACATGATCCATTTTAGTAGAAATTGGTTTATATATTGATATTGTTAACAGTAGTTACCTATAGGAGATTCAATTTTTTTTTACTTTATTCATGACCTTATTTTATGACTTATATTTGTTTATAAAAATTGAGTGTAACTTCAACTTTAAAAATTCTTTAAATTATTTTATAAAGAATATAAGTTTTGGCAACACACTGGCCTTTATTCAAATCCTATTTCCCACACAGATTAACAATGAAATCTTGGACAAGTTACTTATCTTTAAGCTTCAGGTTTTTCATCTCTAAATATATGCACTGCTTCTTTGGAGGTTTGGGGAGAATGAAATGTGATAATGTACTTAAAGTGCTGATCCCAGTGCCTGAAACAGAAAGTATTCAAAAAATGATCGCTGTTATTATAGTATTATCATCAATTCTATGATGCTGTTATAAAATCTAAGGGTAACAATGTTATTTCAAGTTTCTTATAAGTAAATACATGAACAGAGGAACCCAAATTATAATTGCCATTAATATTTTGAGAAAATAAACAGCACTAGTACCATTTATTGGATACTTTCTCAACTAAACTTATTTATTTCTAATGGGTTTTTCTCCATATTCTTAACAGATTTAAGGCAGACTTTATAAAATCATTAAATTTTTTAATAATTGGCCATTACCTGGGGAACTGAAAGTATACAGGCAGTTAAATTGAAGAATCCTGACTGCAAAAGTTTGCATTCCCATCTACACTGAAATTGTCTTAATTTGCTATAGAGAAATATAAATCACTAGATAATTGTCAACTTTGTTTTATTTTTGGATGAATTGATACAGCTAGCTATATCAATAGCTATACTGGCACTCAAAGCAACAAATCAAGATTCCCTCTCAGCATCTATATCTAAGATATTTCTGCCCATGAGAAAATTATTGAAGATAATTTCTATGAAAAGAAAATTTATGTGCAATTATGTGTTTCTTGTTCAGAAAACTGATCAATCTCTAAACGCAAATACACCCTAACCAGGATTTTTGAGAAATTAAAATCCTCAAATCTTTCTCATTTGGAACTTTAAAATTTAAGAAAGGTTTGGCAAAATAAACAAGTTTTGGCAAAATAAACACTGCTTCTCTGATGAAAAAAATGTTTTCACTTCCATCCATGTCCCATTATGCTGTTAAAATACCTATGAAATTCAAGTGCAATATAATTAGCTTTATAATAAACAATCTGCAAAGTGCTGTGGAACAGTTAAGAATACAGAGATATTATGTCCCATCGCTACTATGAATAAAACCACCCAGACACCAATTAACATCTCATTGCTATGAGTACTTGTTACTGTTCTTGTTGCACCAATCAAACTTACGTCTTTTTTAGTTCATATTTTGATTTCAAAAAGTTATGCTAAGAAAAGATAAAATTTATCATAAATGCAAATAAATGTGAAACATACAAAGCTAATTATGTTTATAATCACCGAGAATAATATGAAAAGGAAAATTAAACTGCTTTGCTTCAAGGAAAATCTTTTAGGAAACATTTGTTGAATAAACATGAAAGAAACTTTTTAAATGTTTTCTTACACAGTTGATATTTGGCTTATATTTTTACATATGACGATCATATGCATTTCCTTTAATTTTTAATATATCCCAACTACTGTTTTCATAATGTCTTAGTATTGTGTGTTGGTGGTGGCAGGGAGGGAAGAAATATATTTACCAAATATTTAAATAGAGCTCCCACAATTTTTAAAGCTTGTAGTAGAAAGATAACACCACTTAACAGTGGCAAATAAATTTCAGAAACAAGCAAAGTGACAATTAATGGGAAACACAAAGATACACTGAAAGTTTTTGGTGATAAGGTAACGTTAATTAAATAATGTTTTGACATTCATGACGCTATAATGATTTAATCTGTTATGTCTTTTAAAGATATTCTCTTTAATTATATCTCTGCTATTCCTTACATTCTAAAATATTCAGTAGCCAATATTTTCTATGCAAGTATTTCAGTTATTACGGAATTGGATTTCAACTTTGAAATGCATCTGTGATAAGTTATTGATTAGTTTTAAGTCCTATGTAAGAATAAAAAGAGTATTGAGGGGAAGTCTGTCTCCAGTAATATTTTTTTTGTACTCCAGCTGACAGGTTTACAGGATTCAGCTTTTAGAGTGTTTGCTGGCATCCCCAGGATGCCTTTCCAGAGTGGAGCAGAGTTTAGATCGACTCTGGGGTATTAGCACATCATGAAGGTAATCTGTTTCCTTAGCTGAAGCTCACAAACAAAGCAGTTAAATCCCCATCACAAATGGCCAAACTGGGACACATTACACTTTTCATAGGCCTGGATCTTTTTGTTTCTGAATCTCTAAAACGTTTATATAGGGCAATGAAATTTTCACAGAATCTGAGCCAGTTCCTTTAACAAAGAATGAGATATATTGTTTTGAAAGATACAGTTTTCTTCTAAAAGTAGGAATATAATTTAGAGAAGAAAGAAAGAATGGAGGAATGAAGACTTAACACTGCCTTCATGGCTCCTTGTCAGAGTAGGGACTTTTCTCTTGAAACACTGCTTATTTGGCAAAAGTCTTCATTTACTTATTAATTTAACACACTTTGAGTTTCTACCATGTGCCAGGCTTTGTGTAAGGAACTGAGATAAGAAAGTGAATACGACATGATATCAACCTATGAGGAGTTTAGTCCAACAGAAGAGAATATAAATATTGTTATATAACAATATTGTAAATATTGTTGTAAGACAACATTGTACATATTGTTATAAAACAATGTGATAGGGTCTACGAAAAATAAATAAAAAGTACCTAACAGTGTGGGGAAAGAAATAAATGGGCTGTTCAGAGAGTACTTAGGCTGGAATGAATGGGTAAGGCTGGGACGGAAGGAGAAAGCATTATATGTTAACAGGTCAGAATTTCCAGGTATAAAGGAAGATGAGGTTTTTTTCTTTTTTTAATTTGTTTTAAAGCTTCAGAATATTGTTTGACTTACTGAGTGCAGGAAACATAACTTTCTAAGTGGGTGTTAATGCTATGATTTTTCCTAACTTCCAACTTAGGCCAAAGGTCTACCTTTAAATGGGAAAAGACATACCTACGGAAACATCAAAACAACATGGATGTTAGACTTTTAATAATAAAATTTGTATACGTATCCATTATATATCATCTTTATAGATAGATAAAGATAGAAAAAGACAAAGAGAAAGAGAAACTATGAGAGAAGGAAGATGAAGAAGGAGAAAGAGATAGATTTATGAAACCCTACTGGGCATTGGGTTGTCAGAGCTGGAAATGAATCCTGTCCAGTCAGTGAGGGGTGTCTGTAGTAGAGTATGTTTACGATGCTAACAGTGCTCTAAAGTCAAAAGTAGTACTGACTTTGGTAAACTTAAGTCGGATGTTTAAAATAGAGCTAAAAAAGTATCACTTATTGAACACTTATGTGCCAGGATGTCTTCCAAAAATGTTCTACATATGGTATCTTGTTTAATCCTCAAAAATCTTTATGAAAGAAGTTATATTGTTTTATAAATAAAGACATGGAGAGACTCAGTAACTTGTCCTAAGTCAAAATGAATAAGGGTAAGGAATCAGAGGTGATTAAAAAAGGAGAAGATATTAAACCATGGTAAAGCATGCTGTATGCAAGGACAGCAAAGTCTGTATAACTAAACCATAGAGTCTAGGAATCAAGAAGAATAAAAGGGAAACCAGGGAGGGGACATTCAATAAACAACCTTGCATTTTATGACAAGTTTCAACTTTAGAATCTATTTGAAACCTTGTGCTCATCTAGGCCAGAGTACAGGGTTTGCCAAATGAACTTTTCCTGCTTATTTAATATCATGAACACTAATCTATGTAATCATCAGATTCCACTTCTTCTACCTTCAACTATCTCATCAGTCCATTCCCTCTTCTACACCCCAGGCTAATTTTGTAATTTAAGACTTTGTCATTTTACCTAGATTCTACAATTATTTGAGGGAAAATGTCACTTAATATTTCAGGCAAAACTGAGAACTACTGTTCTATATGCATCCAATATTTCTTTCTCTAGTTACTAAAGACCAAATGTTTCTTGTCCTAAAGGCAATCCCTCCATTTCTTCTTTTATTCCATCCTCTTTTGCCTTTCCTAAGGAAACGTACATTATTGATGATTCTGTCTCTTAAGTTTATTAAATTCCTTTCTCTCATATACACACTGCTTATTTTCATCTATTCAAGATCCCAATTTAAATATCACTCATTAAACCCTTCATACTATTCCAGGCCCAGCCCCAAACTCTCTCTCGCAAAACTTTTTAAGAGTTTTCCTAAATTTATTGCCTAGATTTCCTCATAGTCCACTTCTCAACCTCCACAAGTTTTGCTTCTACTCCTATATATCCATTGACTAAGACTGCCATTTTATACCCAATGGACATAGTTCATTATTTATCTAATTTAAACTCCTGGAAGCATCATGCATTAATGACCTCTCTTTTCTGCTTGAAACACTCTCTACTCTTAATTTCTCTGGCCCTATACACTCCTAGTTTTCTTTACACCTCCATGCTGGCTTTTTCTTTCTCCTTACATTGTCTTTCTCTAAGACATCTTTAAATTATGGAATTCCACAATGCTCTCTTTTCTTTCCTCTATTATCATTCCCTGGACATTTTCAACCGTGTCCATGAATTCAGTTATGATCTATACTACAACTAAACTGTTATCTTCAATATACATCTCACTGCTGTGTTTCAAACACATGTATTCAGTTCTCTCCTTGACACCTCATGGAGTTTTGAATACACTGGAAACACCATACATCCAAAAATTTACTCATAATATTTTCCCCTTTATTTTATCACCTCAGTAATTGGCACTATCATTTATCCAGTTATTCAAGCCAAAAATCTAATTCCCAAGCAAGGGATTCCTTTATCTGTCAATTTCTTATGTGCAGAGAACTCTGAATACTACCCGAGATCTGAAGAGATTCCACTCACAATTCTATCTTCTATTAAAGTTTGTGTTTGCATGTGTATGTTGTATGCTCAAGTGTAGGAGTGGTGCTTTATTTCACTTTATTCCCCCCAAGAATGCCTAACCTAAAAAGGACCTCAGCTTAGGTAGTCAATAAAAATTGTCAAGTGTCTGGTTAATGCAAGATTAGTGTGGAAATCCCTGTGATGTCAGACTGGTCCTTGGAATACCACAGTGGTGTCCACTGCACCTAAACCCCTGGCCATAACTGGTATATTTATAGAGAAGCAGGATTCTGTCACTATAGGTTTCATGAATTTCCACAGAGAGGAAAAATCAGTGGACGCTTCTATTACCACAGACTGTATCCTTTACTATTTCCTTCATTGTTATTTGATAAAGTCAGTCTTTCCCCAAATTTTATCTTTACACATTCTAAATATGAATAAATCAGCATCATTCTATGATTTAAAAATTTTGTAATGAAGCATGAGCCAAAGAGAAAAAAAGAGGAGATGTTTTGTGACCAACATAGGCCAGATAAAGATTTTTTTTTAACATCTTTATTGGAGTATAATTGCTTTACAATGGTGTGTTAGTTTCTGCTTTATAACAAAGTGAATCAGCTATATATATACATATATCATCATATCTATTCCCTCTTGCATCCATGAGGAGGGGGAAGGGTAAACTGGGATGAAGTGAGAGAGTAGTATGGACATATATACACTACCAAATGGGAGGGAGACACAGACAAAGATTTTTATAAGGAGAACCATATTTGGTCTCTTACTAATAAAAAAATATGAAGGTTGCATAAGAGTTAGACTATCATTCATGGGAATACGTTACTATAGATGTTGATTGTGATTGATTTATTTAAAACCTAAGGATGTGTTGATTTATTTAAAACCTAAGGATCCTAAGCTACCATAAATACATTCACTAGAATTTTCTTAATTAAACAGGAATTATATGAAACATGAAATGTGAGATATATTTGATTCTGATTTTACATGTATTTTTCCTAGCTAACAGCTAAGAATATGTGGGGAAAAATGAGTTGGATATTATTTTCACATAGATCTATAATCTAGATTTATATATTAATATATCATCTTTTACATAAATCTCTTAGCTGCATGAGAAGTCTAAATCTAAATCTCATACCTACCGAAGATTGGGGAATGCATTGCAGAGTTTAACTAAATTGTTAATATGAATTCATATGGTTTCAGAATGATTTTTTTCATAATACATTAAAAAAAACAGCAGAAATGCCAGCTTATTTCTCTGACTTTGTCTTCTAATTCTCATCAGCACTGAACTAGAATTATTAGTATAATCTCTAATCAGCCCGACCAAGAGGGTTTCTTTTGGACTCTACACTGAAGCTGTGTTTATATTGTTGAATGTTGTGTGTACTCTTTTTAAAATATTAGAAATCTTTCAAGTCTGACAGTTGTGCTTTACCAAACTACACAGTGGATTCTATCTTTAACTGCCTGCATTTTTTTTTTTTTTTTTGCGGTATGCGGGCCTCTCACTGTTGTGGCCTCTCCCGTTGCGGAGCACAGGCTCTGGACACGCAGGCTCAGCGGCCACGGCTCACGGGCCCAGCCGCTCCGCGGCATATGGGATCCTCCCAGACCAGGGCACGAACCCGTATCCCCTGCATCGGCAGGCGGACTCTCAACCACTGCGCCACCAGGGAGGCCCTAACTGCCTGCATTTATGTTTAAAAAGTTACCAACTAATAGTAGATGCTCTTTCCTTAACTGGTTATGTTCAAGCAATTCTATCAGTCTTGTCTGTTATCTGAATGCATAGACGTGGCTTTCATAATTATGTGTTAGAACAACCAACACATTCTGGGTGCTACATATTTCCCCACTGTAATACATACTGTAATACAATTGATCCTTGAACAATACAAGTATGAACTCTGTGGGTCCACTTATACACAGACTTTTTTCAATAAATATCAGGAAATTTTAGGAGGTTTGCAACAAACCACATAGCCTAGACATATTGAAAAAACTAAGAGACAGTAGGATATGTCATAAATGCATAAAATATATGTAGATTCTGGTCTATTTTATTATTTATTACCATAAAATAGACACAAATCTATTGTGGAAAGTTAAAACTTAACAAAATTTACACGAACATTTAGAGACCATACATGGCTCCATTCACAATCAAGAGAAATGTAAAAAATGTAATGATGCAGTGTTAAACAATGTGTATAAAATTAACTTTAGTACATACTACATTACTGTAATAATTTCATAGTCACCTTCTGTTCCAATTAGGGTGAGCTCAAGTGTTGCAAGTATCCACTTAAAATGCTATGTGATGCTCATCATCGCCAAGTGAGCAGTTCGTCTCTCCAATAAATTGCTTATCTCAGTAAAAAGTGATCTCTTGTAGTTCTTGGGTATTTCTCTTAGTCTTTAGTGCAATACCCTGGAACGTATATGACATACCACTAGTGATGCTGGAAGTGCTCCCAAGAAGCAGAGAAAAGTCATGACATAATAAGAAAAAGTTGAATTGCTTGATATGTAACATAGATTGAGGTCTGCAGCTGCAGTTGCCCTCCATTTTAAGATAAATGGATCCAGCATAGGGACTACTAAAAAAAAAAAAAAAAAAAAGGAATTTCCTGAAGCCATCACTGCAGCTACACCAGCAGGCACAAAAACCTTGCACTTTTTGTGAAATACCTTTTTTATCATCTTATTGAAAATGTAGCTTTTATATGGGTGCAGGATTGCTATAAGAAAGGCATACCTGTAGACTCTAATATGATTCAGGAAAAAAGGAAGTCATTATGCAACAACTTAAAGCAAAAGGAAGGTGAAGGATCTAAATCTGGAGAATTTAATGCCAGCAAAGGATGGTTTGATAATTTTAGAAAGAGGTTTGGCTTTAAAAATGTCAAGATAACAGGAGAAGCAGATTCTTCCAACAAGTGGCAGCAGATGAGTTTCCAGATGCCATGAAGAAAATCATTGAGGAGAAAGATATCTGCCTTAACGCAGAGGAAAGTACCCTATTCTGTAAAAAAAAAAAAAAAAAAAAAAAAAAAATGCCATACAAAACATTTATTAGTAAGGAAGAAAAGCAAGCACCAGGATTTAAGGTAGGAAGGGATAAGCTAACTCTACTCTTTCGTACAGATGCAGTCGGGTTTATGATCTGGAGTGCTCTTACCTAAAAAGCTGCTAAGCTCTGAAAATTGAAGGGAAATGATAAATACCAGTTGCCAGTCTTTTGGTTGTACAAGAAGGCCTGGACAAGGAGAACACTTTTTTCTCAATTGGTTCCACTGATGATTTGTTCCTGAAGTCAGGTAGTACCCTGCCAATAAGTGACTGCCTTTTAAAGTTCTTTTGACATTGGACAGTGTCCCTGGCCACCCAGAACTTTATGGGTTTAACAATGAAGACAACGAAATGGTCTGCTTGCCCCCAAACACAAGGTCTCTAATCCAGCCTCTAGATCAGGGGATCATAAGAACCCTTAAGGCTCATTACACACGGTACTCTATGGAAAGGATTGTCAACACCATGGAAGAGAACCTCAATAGAGAGAATATTATGAAAGTATGGAAGGATTACACTATTAAAGATGCCATCCTTATTATAGAAAGAGTGGTGAAAGCCATCAAGCTTGAAACCATAAATTTCTGCTGGAGAAAACTGTGTCCAGATGTTGTATATAACTTCACAGGATTTACAACAGTGCCAATCAAGAAAATCATGAAAGAGATTGTGGATACGGCCAAAAAGGTAGAGGATGAATGTTGTCAAGATATGGATCTTGGAGAAATTCAAGAGCTAATAGACACCACACCAGAGGAATTAACAGAAGACCACTTGATGGAGATGAGTGCTTCTGAGCCAGTGCCAGATGATGGGGAGGAAGACATAGGAGAAGCAGTGCCCAAAAACAAACTGACATTAGACAATCTGGCAGAAGGGTTCTGCTTATCCAAGCCTGTTTTTGACTTACTTTATAACATGGACCCTTCTATTCTATGAGCCCTGAAAATAAAGCAAATGGCGGAAGAAGGATTGGTACATACAGAAACATTTTTAGAGAAACAAAAAAGCAAACAAGTCCGACAGAAGTTACAATGTATTTCCATTAAGCTGGCTAAACACAAGAAAACCATAATTAGGCTCACCATCATACCATTCTGAAACAATGGGAAAAAATGTAAAATCAGAGAGGAAAGTCTCACTACCTTGAATGGGCAAGAATAAAATAGATGGTTAGCTTTTTATAAGAAATTATGTAAGCTAGAAAATAATAAAATTATATTTTAAAGAGCAAAAGGAAAAAAATCCCTCTATTCTCAGTAAAAGCATAGTTCAAAATGCAGGTAAAATGAAGATGTTATAGAAAAACAAATACTGAGGAAATTTGCTGCCCAAAAGCCTGCACTAAAGTAAATCATTTGAGAAGTTATTCAGACCAACAGAACACAATCTCAGTTAAAAATATAGGGAAAGAGAAGGAAATGTTTTAAACTCATCAGAAAGGGCAAATATATATGCATATTTGCTATGCAAAAAATGAGTACAATATATTGTATGGTTTAAATATATGTAAAATAAACATGCGTGACAATAATAACAGAAAAAACAGGAAAAGGAGAAATATGTTAAAATGTTCTTAGACTCTGGCAATATCAGGAAATAATAAAAGTATTAATTTGTTTTAAATGCCCATGAGATAAGGATACATGTTGAAACTGAGGATAATTGCATAGGGAGTAGAAAGATAATGTATAACTGAAAATTTAATAGAAGGTGAAAAATGAAATGATAAAAATATATATATTCATTAACCCCAAAGAGGGCAAGCAAAAAAAATTAAACATATAATTTTATTTGGCTAAATAAAAGATAAAAAGTATCAGACAGAATAATTAGATAGTAGATACAAATAAGCCCAACTATGTAAGTAATTACATTAAATGTAAACACTCTTTGTAAAAGACTGATGTTGTCAGATTGAGCGAGCATTAAAAAAAAAAAAGGAACCTGCATGTTGTTACAAGAGAAACATTAAATATGGTGACATGCAAAGTTTATAAATAAAGGGACAAAAGAAAGACCACATACATCCATGATGTAACTATTATAACAGATTCATATCTAAAAATATATGTATTATAATATCAAAGAAGATTTTAAGGTCAGATATTGACCTTATTTATTGGAGATAAAGTGGGAGAATCCCTAATAATAGCCTAACAAGTTATCGAAACAGGAAGATATAAAAACACAAAATCCTTTGCACTCAAAAGCTGAATAATGGAATTATGTTAAGAAACAATAATAAAATATATATAGCCTAAAAAAACTGCACAGAAATGAAAAATAAATACCTAATAGATTCATGAGTGAAAAAATTCAAAATAAAAGTCAGAAAATAATTTGACCTGAGTTATAGTATATGCCAAAACTACCTGTGACACTAAAGCATGCTTGGAAGGAAATCTATGGGCTTAATTGTCAATTTTTTAAAAAGTAGAAATAGCAATTGTTATAAACTCAAGAAATTAGAAATACAGAGCAAATCAAACTTAAGAAAATTGGAAAGAAAGAAATACTAAACATACCAATTAATAGAAAACAGATGTAGAATAGAGAAAATCAACAAAGCCAAAAGTTGGTTATTTAAAAAGATTAATAAAATTGATATCTCATAGGAAGAATGGACCAAGCCATAAGATTAAATAAACACAATTTACCAATGGTAGGAATCAAAAGCCAAGCATCAGTACAGATACTGGAGTTCTGATAAAGATAATAAAAGCATATTTTGAAAAACTTGTTGTTAATATAATCATCAATTTAAAAATATAAGGGCTTCCCTGGTGGCTCAATGGTTGAGAATCTGCCTGCCAATGCAGGGGACATGGGTTCGAGCCCTGGTCTGGGAAGATCCCACATGCCGTCGAGCAACTGGACCCATGAGCCACAACTACTGAGCCTGCACGTCTGGAGCCTGTGCTCCGCAATGAGAGAGGCCGCGACAGTGAGAGGCCCGCGCAACGCGATGAAGAGTGGCCCCCTCTCGCCACAACTAGAGAAAGCCCTCGCAGAGAAATGAAGACCCAACACAGCAAAAATAAATTAATTTATTTATTAAAAAATATATACATAAGTTATTAAAGATGACAGGGTGGGAAATAATAATAGCCTCAAATGTATTAAACAATAATTATTAAAAATGTTCCTACCAGAAAAAGGCTCACATGACATCACTAGTGATATCTTCAAAATATTAAAGGAAGAAACAATACCAATCTCACATACACCCTTCCAGAGAACAGAAAAAGGGGAACACTTCCTAACTCTTCTTATAAGGTGAACATAACCCTAATGCCAAAACCCCAAAGGACATTACAAGAAAGAATAATTAAACATTCATTCCTCTAAGAAATATATCTGGAAAACTCTTTAATATTTAACAAAATATTCAAAAATTGGACCCATGATATATTTTTTTTTTTTGGCCACACCACACATCTTGCAGGATATTAGTTGCCTGACCAGGGATCAAACCCGGGCACCCAGCAGTGAAAGCACAGGGTCCTAACCACTGGACCACCAGAGAATTCCCATGACCCATGATTAAAAAATAGGATAATACATTATACTGGTGGGGATTATGACTAGAAATACATTATTCAAAAATCAAGGAAATTCACCACAAAATTATTGAAAAAAAGGAAAATAATATGATCACCTCCATAAATGCATTAAAAAACCAATACCTAAAACCAATTTTGACAGAGAAAATTCTTAATAAACTAGAAAAATGAATAAGAAGTGTATACAAAGCTTTTGCACAGCAAAGGAAACCATAAACAAGACCAAAAGACAACCCTCAGAATGGGAGAAAATATTTGCAAATGAAGCAACTGACAAAGGATTAATCTCCAAAATTTATAAACAGCTCATGCAGCTCAGTAGCAAAAAAACAAACAACCCAATCCAAAAATGGGCAGAAGACTTAAATAGGCATTTCCCCAAAGAAGATATACAGACTGCCAACAAACACATGAAAGAATGCTCAACATCATTAATCATTAGAGAAATACAAATCAAAACTACAATGAGATATCATCTCACACCAGTCAGAATGGCCATCATCAAGAAATCTAGAAACAATAAATGCTGGAGAGGGTGTGGAGAAAAGGGAACACTCTTGCACTGCTGGTGGGAATGTGAATTGGTACAGCCACTATGGAGAACAGTATGGAGGTTCCTTAAAAAACTACAAATAGAACTACCATATGACCCAGCAATCCCACTACTAGGCATATACCCTGAGAAAACCATAATTCAAAAAGAGACATGTACCAAAATGTTCATTGCAGCTCTATTCACAATAGCCCAGAGCTGGAAACAACCTAAGTGTCCATCATCGGATGAATGGATAAAGAAGATGTGGCACATATATACAATGGAATATTACTCAGCCATAAAAAGAAACGAAACTGAGCTATTTGTAATGAGGTGGATAGACCTAGAGTCTGTCATACAGAGTGAAGTAAGCCAGAAAGAGAAAGACAAATACCGTATGCTAACACATATATATGGAATTAAAAAAAAAATGTCATGAAGAACCTAGGGGTAAAAGGGGAATAAAGACACAGACCTACTTGAAAAAAAAAAAGTGTATACAAAATACCTTATAGAAAATATTGCATTTTTCTCATGATATTGGGGATGCCTACTATCACCAGTGTACTGTATGGCCTAGCCAGTGAAAAAAGGAAGGAAGGAAGGAAGGGAAGGAAAGAGGGAGGGAGGGAGGGAAAAACAAAGGGAGCAGCTTATATATTGGAAAAGAAAAAATAAAACGGTCATTATTAGTAAATGATATGATTATATACTTAGAAAATTAAAAGAATCCATGGGCTATTAGAATTTATAAATAGGTTAAGCATTGTTACTGTACACAAGGTCAAAATGTTAAAAAATTTTATATCTCCACGCACTAACAACAAGTAAAAAGAAGCTTAAAACATGTGCCATGTAAAATAGCATAAAAATATCAAATATTTGGGGATATACCTAACAAAGATGTGTAAGATCTCTGTCCTGAAATTATAGAACATTATTGAGAGAAATCAAAAGGGCATAAATTAATGGAACAAAATACAAGTTTTCATATAGTAAGACAATATTACAAAAATGTCATTCTCACTGCCAATTAATCTATCAATTCAATGTAAAGGCAATAAAAATTCTACCAAGTTGGGATTTTTTTCTGCAGAAATTGTCATGGTAATTCTAAGTTTTATGTGAAAATACAACAGCCTAGGAATGCTCTAGAGTAACGATGGGAAGATCAAAGTAGATGAACAAAGCTGATGGACATACATATAATATATTTATATCCATAATAAAGCTATTATAATTTAGGCAGATGAAGTATTTAGACCAAAAACTTACGAACTCATCAATGGAAGAGAATAGACTTTAAAAGCATATTCACACATATCACTTAATTTATGACAAAGGCTCAGTTGCAATGTTATGAAGAAAAGAATAATCTTCTTAGTAAGTGGTAATAAGTCAAAAGAATATCCATATAGAAAAATATATTGACCCCTATCTCACTCTATTATATGAAAATTGATTCCATATAAATTTCTGACCAAGATATCAAAGAAAAGCAATAGGGTTTTAGAGAGTAAAACATAAGAAAACAATTATTACATTGAAGCATTAAAAATTCCTTAAATAGGACCAAAATTACTAACTATAATTTTAAAATGATAGGTTAGACAATATTAATGTTAAACACTTCTGTTCATCAAAAGAAACAATAAAAGCTGTAAAATGACAACTTAAAATCTAAAGCTATTAAAGAAAATGAATCAATAATTAATAACGTCTCAAAATGGAAAGCACCAGAAATTGGTACACACGTGAATTCTAGCAAAACTTTAATGAAGAAATTATACCAGTTCTCTACATTCTCTTTCAGAGGATAGAGTCAGAGGGAATACTTCCTAATTCATTTGAATAGGTCAACATTACCCTAATACCAAAACAAAAGACATTACAAAAAAATTTTTTTAAAGAAAGAAAACTATAGACCAATCTCTCATGAACACAGATGCTAAACTCCTCTACAAAATATTACCAAATTGAATCCAATAATATATAAAAAATTATACACCATAACCAAGTAGATTTTATCCCAGATAGTCAAGTCAGGTTCAACATTTGAAAATCAATTATTGCAATCCATCGCATCAAGAGGCTAAAAAAGAAAAATTACATGGTCATATCAATATATGTAGGAAAAGCAGCTGACAAAATCCAATACCTATTTATAATAAAAATTCTCCGTAAAATAGGAATAGAGGGGAACTTCTTTAACTTGATCAAGAATATCTACAAAAACTTACAGCTAACATCCTAACATCATACTGAATAATAAAAAATTCAAAGCTTTTTCACTAATATCAGGTACAAGGCAAGGGTGGCTGCTCATCACTCTTTTTCAACATCATACTATAAGTTCTAGCTAATGCAACAAGACAAGAAAAGGAAATAAAATGTATACAGACTGGGAAGGAAGAAATAAAACTGTCTTAGTTCACAGATGACATCATTGCGTATGTAGAAAATCTGAATGAATTGACAAAAAAAATATTCTGGAAGTTATAAGTGATTATACCAAGGTTGCAGGATACAAAGTTAATATACAAAAAGTCAGTGGTTGCCAGGAATTGAGGGTGGGAAAAGGATGAATAGGTAGAGTACAGACAATTTTGGGGGCATCAAAAATACTCTGTATGATACTTTAATGATAGAAACACATCATTATACATTTGTCAGACCCACAGAATTTACAGCACAAAGAGTGAACCATAATGTAAACTATGACTATTGAGCAATTATTATGTATCAATGTCGTATGTCAAGCATAACATATATACCATTCTGCTGGGTAACAATGATAATGGGGGAGGCTATGCATGTGTGGGGATAGGGAATACGTGGGAAATCTCTGTATTTTCCCCTCAATTTTGCTGTGAAACTAAAACTGCTCTAAAAAAAGTCATAATTTTTTTAAACAGGCAATCTATGCAGAGCAAAAGGTATTCCCAATACATGTATCCAACAAAGAATTCATAGCCAGAGTATATAAGAACTCTTAGAAATCAATAGGAAAAGACAAATTACTGAAAAATTCTCAAAATAGTTAAATAGCCATTTCATCAAATAAGATGTTCAGGTGACCAATAAATGTTTGAAAAGGTACTCAGCTTCATTAAACATCAGGGAAATGGACAATTCTTAAAAGATCAATGAAATATTGCTGCACATCCTCTATCTTAAATCTCAAAGACAGAATTCATCAAGTGTTGCTAAAAACTGGGTTAAATGGAAGTTTCATACATTGCTGGTGAAAGTGGAATTTGGTTCAACTACTTCAGAAAACTATTTAACATGATCTATGAGAGTTAATATATACCTTTCTTATGACCTAGCAAGTTACTCCTAGAAATATCAACGAATAATACCATATCAGGGTTGTCTAGGGAAATATTAGTCAAGTCAGAACAGGACACAGTTAGATTTTTGAACAGCTGTTAAGTGGTCAAAAGATTAACTTTCCTTAGTTAAAGAAAGAAACATAGCTCTTCATTTTTATTAGTTTGTAGGAAGTAAGACAATAAAAGAATTCCATAGATGATAACCCAGGTGACTGAGAATTTTTCAATACCATCTGGGTGCCCCTTTAGATCTACTGCAGCATTTATAGATGCCAAGCTTCCCACAGGCTGCTTACAGCTTGTCTGAGCACAGCGGGGCTATTAGTGCTGGTCCAGTGCTACAGGATGCAAGCCTCTTCTAACTGATGACTCTACCGTCAGTGTGATAAAACTGTCCTAGAATTTCACTGCAGTCTGAGAGTCTTCCTATCAAACCCCATTTCTTTCTTCCTATCTTTATAGGTGTCAATCAAAAGCAAATACAGAAAACAGAAAGTTGTCTCAATAGAAACCAGAGTCCCTTAATGACAATGACTTGATGGTCAAAAGACACACATTAAGTTTCCCAAGGCTACTGCTACTAACAGAAGGAATAAAATAGCTGTGTCAAAAAAAAAAATGAATCAGACTTGACTAAGACTCAGATTCTGTGCATTAGATCCAAAAATCTTGTTCATTGTACATGATACTCATCAAAAGAAGTGTCACTCAAGTTATGTGCCGTGGTCAGCCCCAAAGAATGGACTTAGGTATGCAAATTTTGGTAGGACCTCCAGGAAAAAGTGTTAAAGAATAACTCCAAGACATTTAGTTATAGTATAGTTGATGATTTGTAACTGAGGGAAATCAATCTTGTATAGATTGTCTCTCTTAACTAATGCAAAGACAGTATTTGTAAAAGCAAAACCATAGTGTATAGTCTAGAGTATTGATAAGTCTTGTTTTTCTGCACTTTGGGCAAGCTGACTGGCGGAAAGCTTCCAAGATGCCTGTTTTTCCTCACACAGGCTAAAAGAGTTGTCAGAGGAGGCCAATTTGTTTCTTTATGGGCTTTATGGGCTTCCTGAGAAATTCTGTGATTTATGAGATAGCTACTAGTGCCTTCTGTTGAAGTCTCCACCTTAATTAGGCCATACCTTCACCATTTCCCTCACTGTGTTTCTCACAAATAAATTAACAAATTAATCTCAGTTGTTACTAAATTTTATTCATAAAAATAAACAAGAACCATGTGATAGATGGTGATGTTTATATGTGGAGGAGAATATTTTAAATGAATGGTCATAGACATTCTCTGTATGGAGAGGAGGTGATTTTGAACTGAGTCTTCTGTGATTAGATAAATCAGTCACTCAAAGAGTAGAAATATAGATCCTTTAGGCCAAGTGATCTGACATTAGAATCCATTTGTCTTTTTCTTGGGACAAAAAGAAAAGTAAGTTGCTTGGCCTGTCTTTAAGACAGGAGAGGATAAATGAGTTTAGAGAAGTATGGCATAGTAAAAGGCATTCACTTTTTAAGGGAAATGGGAAACCACTGGAAGGCATTATGAAGTGCAGTTACATGATTTGCTTCATGTTTTAAAAAGATTACCCTGGATGCTCTGACATATTTGGAGACAAGAGTATCAGTGCCCTGTAGACTTTGTGTGGGGTGAAAGAGGGGAAGGAACATTGACTCAGGATTTTAACATGAACTAATGGTGGATGTGGTTCCATCTACTGCTATCAGGAGGATTACTTGAGGAATCCTCTATGGACCAGTTAGGTTTAGGCTGCCCTCTGACATCCCAGTGAAAATGTCAAGTGGACTGTTGTATATATGAGTCTGGAGCTCAGGAAAGGTATAAGTGCCTAGGACACATATTTGGAATGATCAGAGTATGGACAGTATTTTAAAGTCACAGAACTACATAAGGTCTGTTAAGAAAAGGGGTATTTAGAAAAAAAAGCAATACTCAGGATGGAGTATTAGGGTGCTTCAAAATTTAGAGAATGAATAAAGGAGGATGACTTTAAAAAGGAGACTCAGAAGAAGTCAAGAGAAGAAAGTATGTCAAAGATTATGAAAGGTCAAACAAGATGAGGACAGAAAGAATTAACCATTGAATTTAATGATATGGTAGTTATTGGTCACCTTAACAAAAGCAGTTTCAGTGAGGTACTGGGAATGGAAACCCACATGTTCCATTTTAATAGGAGAGAAGACAAAGAATGTTGGTTTACATGCAAGTTGTTGGAAAAATATTTTGATGGGAGTTGTTTCCTCAAGTTGTTCCTATAAAATTACTTAAATCATATAAGATTCTCTTAATGAATCACTGCATAAGGTACTGGGTAGAGGTGGAGGGTGCAATGCTTCACATTGTGGAAGACAGAGGAAAGGTTTACTTGATTATCCATATATTCCAATGCCTGACGATAAGTCTATGAAATTCTAATAAACTGACCAAAAAGATTAACCTTCCCTAGGAATTAATTCACACACATGCAACTAGAATTGGTTGACTTTTGCTACTTCCTAAAAACTCCCTATTTCTAAAATCTTAAGATCTATCTTGATGTAGATTGGAAGGTTGGCATAGCAAGAACCCAGACAACTGTTTGTTTATGTCAATTCATATATATTTTTCCCTCAAAAATAGTAATATATTTAGGTAATTATAGAGGAGTAGAAATAGTATGTTGGGTCCAAACAAAAAAATGTTTGATAACTACTGATTTAAAAGATGTATTTTCATTCACAAATATTCTTAAAATTTAAATACTGAGATCTAAAATAGGTTCCTTTGGGGTCTCATAGGTTACTTCACCAGTCCAACAAACAACAACAGCAGAAAACCTGTTCTATCAATACCTGGTCAGGTATTTGTACTATCCTTTCTCTAGTTGAGTGATAAATAAGAGATGGTGGTTGTTAAATATACACACATAACTCACACTCATATACAGACAGACAATAAATGAAATCCAAAGTGGCAATAGATGGGTACAAGTCAGTAAAGATTCCTAGTAGTCCATGAGGACGAGGTTGTGGTAATATGTAGGAATACTTCTGTAATCAGTGGGACAATCATCTAAGATCCCTAAAAATATTGGCCTTTTTTTTCAAGTGATAAATATAGCAGTTAAATAATTGATTCCTCAGTGTATGCTTGGTTCTTTATATATATTATTACTAAATCTCAATATAAGACTGAAGAGAAGCATCATCAATCCCCATTTTATAGATGAGGCAACTTGGACTCAGGGAGATAAATGACAAATCTAAATTCACACAACTGTTACGTGGTAGAGCTTGGATCCAAACTCAGTTCTTTCTTAGTCCATTGTTGTGCTTTTTCCACTATGCTACGTTATCTCCAAAAAAAGTCTGAAATAATTTGAGTGTTCTAGAGGTGATTATTTGTACAAAACTATTTTACAAGAGGACACCTGTGTGTATCTGTCCCAAACAAGACACAAGGCATGTCCTAGAGTATTCATATAACTGCCAAGAACAAGTCACCATGAAAATCTATTTAGGTGATACATAAATTTTGAATTTTTTCCTACTGTAAAACATTTCCACTGAGCAAGATATGAGAATACTTTACATTGAAGCCATAAAGTATATATTCCAAAACTTTTAAAATTCACTCCCTGCCCTCAAAACACCCACACATTATCCCTGTTAACTACCAAGGGTAGAAATGGACAATCTCATTGTAATCTTGGGCATCTATCAAAGCAGTAAGAAAAGATATGGTTGACCATTGAAAACCTACACATCTACTGGAATTGAACAATTTCTACTGAGTCTCATTCTTTATTTGCCTTCAAAGTCTGATAATATTTAATCAAATGCTATTGAGAAGAGTTATTTCTAAACAGTGATTTCAAGAAAAGATAAAGTGTTACTGTTCAGCTGAATATATTAAATACTGAGAAGGTCTGTCATTCTATTTCATTTCATAGCATTTCACTTTTTAAATGTTTTATACCAATTTCCTCCACTGTATTTCATGGCTTTCATCTAAATAGTGAATTATGAAAAATAATAATCAGATTCTCTCTGAAACCACAAAATCTTGGATGAGAATGGATGCTTGAAAACACCCATGACTAAGTTTTATTAATTTTAGGTGCAGCTACACTTACTAGTTCCAAATTACGTAGGCTGATTGGCTAGATCTTTACAAAATCTGTTGTTTTTAAAATTGTGTTGTTTTCAGACTGTTGTTTGAAATGCATTGATTCAGACATGGCAAATGAAAAGATGCCTATATTTAGTAGGCAGTAAATTCTAATCATTTTAGATAGAGGCAATGACTAATCAAAGAAGGAAAGAGAAGTGAGTGAAAAGGAGGCAATGTCAACGCAAAGTCAAAACAACTGCTTCTTAGGAAGACAGGGAAGTCATACTAGACTCAGCATTTCACAATATAGTTTATAGCTTCCTATGAAGGAAATAACTGAAAGAGCTAGGGCCACAAATCTGTGTGTTGTCATTGAATCCTATTACCTACCTGTGCTTTTTAGTTATTATGACAGACAATAGAGCCTTTGTAATGTTATTACATAGGTCTCTTTATTTTTAAACATAAATATAATTTCCACTTGCATGCTACTTTAATTTCTTGTAGTCTCAAAGTTACTTTAATATGCATCAAAATACTCCTGGAAAACATACAAATGAGAATAATTTCCTCTGTATTCATTGCATATGTCACAAAACCCAGGCAACTAAAGAAAAACTCACAAATAGTTAAGTGTATTCTTATGTGAGAAACCAATATTATACAAATATTTGTAGCTTCCTGGTAAGTAATACCATACTTTAGCAATCCACCCAATCAAGACACAGCTGGTGCATCAAGAATGGTGATAGAGCAATTTGGTGATAGTCTGAGATTTTCATATAGTTGGAGCTAGAGAGGACTCATGCTTAGTAATATACTACTTTATTAAAATTTTAAGTTATAAACAGTCTGCAAAAAACCTATATAAAACTAGTTACTTGTTCTGATCTCTAATGTCAATTTACATGATAAATAAGCACATATTTGACAGGCTGCTAAGTATTACTCCTGAAATCTATTAGTAAGAAATACCAGTTTCTGAAATTTAATTCCCTAAGTTTAATGAACCTAATAAATTTGATCTGATGCCTTCTCAAATTAACATGGTAAGTCTAAGTTGACTTTTTTTTATAGGGACAAATTTTTTCACATTTAAATTAATCTTGAAGAAATATGTATTACTATAGAAATGTGTTATTTATAGTCCTCATCTATGAGGATCCTTACTTGATTTCATTAGATACTTTTAAAAGGGACAGAAATAATTAGCTCAACATGTAATGCATGTATAGCAAATGCTAATTTCTTGCAAACGTTTTTAAAGATGAGACCTTCATTATGGACGCCAGACTGCCCACTGAGTGCAAGCTCCTAACCTAGGTGTTGTGAAATATACAGCCATAGTTAAGATTCAAAACTTCGCCCAGGAACTTCAAGCCCATGAAAATGGCTTCTATTTATTTGCATAAGTTTTTCAATATAATTTTCTATTTACTTTATGGGTCCTATATATGCTATTGCATTTGCTTACCTTTTATATCTGTTTCATGATAGAGACTATATACAACACACATTTATAGAAAACTTAAATATAACCCATGTTTACAGAAAAAAAGAGGCTTACATTTAGAATCTTAAACTATAATATCACAAACTCATAAAACCACAAAACAGAGCATGTATAAATAAAGACCATAGTATAAATATTGATAATAGAGGGGAAATAACAAATTATCAAGATGAATAGGTCCAGGGTTAAGTACCCAAGGAAGAGAATAGAAGAGAATTATGGGATATCACATTTAGGTAGAACACAGCCAATTATTTATGCAGCAAATATGTACAGAGTATCACCTTTAGGTTGAGCCCTGTGTGGGGTATAAAGGACATGGTGGTGATTTAAAAGGGACATAGACTCTGTCTTTGTAGAACTTACAGCTTCTGGGAGTAAGGGTGACAATATTCAAGTCATCATTCCAGACAGGGATACAAATCATGAAAAGTGCTGGGTTGCAAGCACAGAGAAGTCTCATTTCAGCCAAGATATGAAGTGTGAACAGAAGTTTCTGCATGCATTTGGATGGAGGAAGGGGTTAGGGAGTGGTCCCAGGAAAGGGGAAAGCTGACATGGAAAGAGGCCTTGAAGCAGGAGGCAGCAAAGCACATCTGAAGAAGAGACAGAAACGTGTGCCTGAAATGTTGAGAGTGGGGGCAGAGTGTATCGTAAATTGAAACCAGAGATATAGTTGAGGTTCAGTATATGTGCAGTCCTGTTGGCCACTGAAGGATTTGGACCTTTATTCGAAGTATAAGAGAAAATTGCTGAAACATTTTATACAGAGGTGATTTTTTTCAAAGGATTATTCAAGTTGGAGGATGGAGATTGTGTTGGAGGGGTTCCAAAATGAAGAGGGTACCAGCTAGGTGGCTATTACAATAGTTCGATCATGAGGCTATGCTAATGTGGGTTAATATGCTGTGCTGGAAGTGCAGCTAGAGTAGAAATAGATTAATTTGAGAGAGATTTAAGTGAAGAAATCAAAAGAACTGTCATTTAATTGAATGTAGGGGAGGGTGACAAAAATTGTGTCAAAGATAACTCCTAGTTTTCTAGCTTGTTCATCTGGTGATGCCACTTATTGGAACTGGGAATCCTAGAGAAAGACAAGATTTGGGAGTGGATGATGGAGGGAGAGATCGTGGTTTGGGTTTTTGGTGTACTGGATTTTGAAGTGTCCAAGAACATATGTTGTGTAAAATTTTGGATAAAGAGTTATGAAGCTCAGAGGAGAGATCTGGACTAGAGATTTGATTAAGGAGACTCACTAGCCTTCTCCAATGTTCGGTTGAAGAATGAACAAAGGACAAGAAGGAAGGAATGGGTGAGTTGTAGGGTGGAAGGAGATGAATTCAGGGTAAAAATGTTACTGGACACTCCGTGTCCCTAACAGCCTCAAGACATACTACTTATCTTCATGATTTGAATATGGACTTCTGCTTTATGATTTTTTTTTTTTTTTTTTTTTTTTTTTTTTGCTGTACGCGGGCCTCTCGCTGTTGTGGCCTCTCCCGTTGCAGAGCACAGGCTCCGGACATGCAGGCTCAGCGGCCATGGCTCACGGGCCCAGCCGCTGCGCGGCATGTGGGATCTTCCCGGATCAGGACACGAACCCGTGTCCCCTGCATCAGCAGGCCGACTCTCAACCACTGCGCCACCAGGGAAGCCCTGCTTTATGATTTAAGACACAAGACTTTTTCAGTTTTACCTTGGTTTAGATCACAAGACACTTAATTACTACTAAAATGCCAGGGAAGGAAAACTCCCATTGAATGGCAGACTCACGTGGACATAAGCAGCCTACTCTTTCTCTGCAGAATGATGTACATGGAAAGCTTAGTTACAAATGATGCTTAATGATAAAAAGATCTTAGTTATGTAAAGTGTAAAAGCATCAAGATTTGACAATCTTATACCTTTTTCCTGGAAATACCTAGCTGTATGTCCTGTGAGTCTTTGGACCTTGTTACCTTTGTTCTAGTCATTGTTCAGAGAAAGTTACCCAATTCTGGTTCTTTGAGTTCTTAGTTTCTGTTCTTCATGCTAACATAAACTTTCTGCTCCTAGACTTTTCTCAGACAGGATTGTTATACTTCCTCTACCCCCATAAATAAAGGAGCTGAAAGTTCTTCTGATTATGAGAAAACATAACCACATTATAAAAAGTAAAAAACTATTCAAAGATTTAAAGAAGGAAGTAAAGATCAGTTGAATACCCACTACTCTAGGATAATCACTACTAACACCTTAATGATTGATTCATGCATTATTAAGCATCATATATATCAGGCAGCCTTTACTATTATTATTTATGATGATGATGATGATGTTCCTTTACTCTCTTTTCCATACTTCATTTTCCAAGACTATCAGACCAACTAATTTTAAAAACCTGCTGTGTATCTTTTTATACCTTCTGTGGTGCTTATATAATGAAATACAGATTCATAAATACATGATAGATGATAGATATGTATACATACTTATAAATATACATTTTTGTTACTTGTGTTATAAAAATAGGATCATAGTTTTCCACTGCTCAATTTCATGTTTTTTTTCTCACTTAGTGTGAAAATTACCTTCTTCTTTTAAATCCTGTGTAAAAATATGGATGGTAGTTACACTACAGTATGAATATCATGCCATATATATAGTAACATTAATTCAACCATTTTCCTATTGATGAGGGAGTCATTTGTTTCTATTTTTTTACCAGAAACATATTTCACATGCTTGTGAAAAATAATTTTATATTTTTACTTTAATTTATTTGGCATACAGTGTTAGGAGCCATATTGCTTAGTACAAAGACCTTTCTGTCTTTCAAGAGGGCTGTCACAGTTCACGTTTCTATCAGCAAGGTATGAGCATACTACATCACTGCGAACAGCAGGTGTTATTACTTGATTTAATTTCCCAATATGAAGTACACAAAGTGATATAAGTACATTACTATAATTTACACTTTCTTGCTATAGAGGTAGAGAATTATTTCTTACTCTTATCTGATAGTTTCTAAATTTTTTCTAAAATATTTATTTTATTTATGTATTTAAATTTTAGTCTATCTAGATTTATTTTTCATCCAAGATGGATAGTGTGTTGTATCATTTCCATTTAGTAAATTAATCATCTGTATCCACCAAACTGAAATATCTATTTTATCATATATAAAGTTTCCATGTACACTGGTATCTATTTATAGACAATATTAACAATGATTATTTTATTTTCCTGTTTCATTGTATTTACAAAAACCTCCAAACAATGTTGAATAATAAGGGAGAAAGCCATTTGTGCCTTGTTTCTGCTTTTAATAGAAATGGCTTTAATGTTCCACCAGTTACAGTGATGCTTGTTGATTTTGGCAGTATCTGTGACATTTAAGTAGTTGTCTTCTATTATTGTATTCTTTTATTAGCAATTTTCATTTGGAATGGCTTCTGAATTCATCAAAATACTTTTTGGCACATATCAATAATGATCACATGGTTTTCCCTCGTTGATTGAATGATATTATAAATTAGGTTGAAAGATTTCCTGATATTTAAAGATCTTTGTATTCCCTGATATAAATACTTTTGGTATAGTATATATTTATTTTATCATACCAAGTCTTGGTTTCCCAGAATTTTATTTAAAATTTTTGTGCCTACATTAATAAGATTGGTATATAGTATTTTGTGTTTATTTGTTTTGTTTTGTCTTTTATTAGCCACTCAAGTATTTATATAAAAGTAATAATGACTTTATTAAATGAATTGGGGAGTTTTCCATCATACTTGATACCATACAGTCTTAGAATTTTAATTTTTTTTTTTTTTTTTTTTTTTTTTGCTGTATGCGGGCCTCTCACTGTTGTGGCCTCTCCCGTTGCGGAGCACAGGCTCCGGACGCGCAGGCCCAACGGCCATGGCTCACGGGCCCAACCGCTCCGCGGCATGTGGGATCCTCCCAGACCGGGGCACGAACCCGTGTCCCCTGCATCGGCAGGCGGACTCTCAACCACTGCGCCACCAGGGAAGCCCGAATTTTAATTTTTTTAAAATTGGGAATCTTCTACTGCCCTTCTAAACTTTTCATAGGTAACCAAGTTTTAAACTTTTCTTTTCACTGAAAAAGTATTTTGTCTTCTTAGGTAAGTTATGATAATTTATGATTTTTCTTTTTTAACTCAAATAATCTGAATTATATGGCATATTTCTTGATATTGAAACACCTTCCTTTCCTGAAACAAATGATATATGTAGGTTTATATAATATGTACTCTCTCTCTCTTTCTCTCTCTCCATATATAGATATTGTATATTTGTTTAGCTTAACTAGTGGTTTATTTATCTTTTCAGTCACTTCAGAAAATTTTTGAACTTATTACTTCTATATTTTATCTGTTTTCTAACTTAATAACTCCTGCTTTTACCTTTATCAATCCCTTTCCTGACTTCATTTTAGATTTTTCTTTCTCTACATTATTCATTTAGCTGTTCAATGAATTCATTTTAATTTTAAAAAATTTTTATTTTTATTTGTCATCGTTTCCGAAATTTTATTTTAAGAAATTCTTCAGGCTTGCTTTTTATATACCTTTAGAAAGAAAATTTGCTTAGCAGAGTGCCTTAATGTCCAATTGGAAGAACTCTTCTTTAGTATTCACTTCTACTTGTTAGAAAAATAAGCTCACTAAAATAAGCTGGTTTTTTTCCATCCATGAAAACTGCAATATTTATTGCTAAGCATAAGGACTATTTTTAAAAACATTACAATATCCTTACAAAACTAACTATAATTCAATAATGTCATTAAATATTCTAAATCTAATATCATTAATAAATTCCATCTAAAAAGAGAAACTCTTCTTCATTAATTATTTAGTTACCTTAAAATACACTGGGTGTGTGAAAGTAACAAATATGATGACTCTCTCTTGACTTACCAATTGACAGAATAATGAATTTGTTCCCTAGTGTTCTGCAAAGGAGACCAATGAGACTTTTTAATTCAGATCTTTAAAG
The DNA here is from genome assembly GCF_964165515.1 of Mesoplodon bidens. Classification (NCBI taxonomy): domain Eukaryota; kingdom Metazoa; phylum Chordata; class Mammalia; order Artiodactyla; family Ziphiidae; genus Mesoplodon; species Mesoplodon bidens. The sequence continues at coordinate 133,791,379 of NC_138161.1, forward strand.
TCAGAGGTTAACTTCTATAACAAACGATCTCAAGATGTTAGTGTGTTAACACTTACTGCTTGACCATATCACAGTCCAACATGGTTGTCAAAGGGGGTATGGTCCACTGCACATGGTCATTCAGGACACAGGTTCCTTCCATCTTGAGATGCTACCATCTTCAATGAAGCTTCCTGGGTCTGTGTGAAAGAAGACAGAGTAGATAGATAAGACTTATCTCCTCTTAACTTTCTTAGCATTTCTTCTCATCTTCCATTGCTAATACTTCACTACATGGCCACATCTCTAGTTAAGGGAACAGACAATACAGATTAGTTGAGTTCTGCGGAGGGAGGGGGTTGGATTTAGAGAATATATAATATAGTAAGTCTCTGCCACAAAGACTGTTAGGGTCAGAAAATGTGTAGGGTCTCAAAATGTGCCCTACATGTAAGTGCATAAATATATATATTATATATTATATACAGTATATACATACACACTGTACATTATATACAGTATATATATGTGCTTATATTGTGTACATGTATATATATACACACACAGAAAACATGAGGCCTGTGGGTCAGAGACAAAAACAGTTTGTTATTGGACACAAAAGCAGCAGCTAGAGTAACACTTTGTGTCTATTCTCCAAACCCCAATCTCCACAGGGCAGTGTATTAGGGGGCCAGATGGTACTTGCACAAACAGTGGGGTGCATTACAGAAGAGGAACCCTAAATTAGGAAACTGACCTTATGTAAGGCTGCTAGTGATTTGCCTAATTTCCTCTCTGGAGAAAGAAAAATCTTATCTTTACTCAGGTATATAAGCAAATATTCTCTGGAGATGGGGAGATGTCTCTATCTTTAACAACCTGGACCATGTCTGGGAAGGCTGATGTCTCTAATTTTTACTACCCTGGAATAACTCCTTGTTCAAATATTCTTAAATTAACTGTAAATGCCTTTGCTCAGAAGACCAAGACAATGCAGAAATATGAAAAATTCATGGAGGATTGTCTCCTGACAAGAACCAAACAAAAACTTGCTAAAAATCAGTCTTTTATTAAAATGATCATGTTATTAACTGCCTTCCCACCTTCTATTTTGACAGGAAACATTTATAATCAAGGTCATTATATTTAAAAATCTATATGACTATATTTTGTATATCTATTAACTGTCACATTTTCTATTATGCTAATCCAATTAAAATTACTGATACATTGTTATCTGTCCTTTACATTATTCTATAAGCCCCTAGGTGATGGCATATCAGCTTTTTGTTTTCCCCTTGTAACTTCTATTCTTACCAAACAGAGCTGTTTGGCTTTTTCCCTGGCCCAGTCTTTGTGCCACAGCATACTCACTCCTCTCTGAATGGAATGGATTTTTATCCCTTGTCATTAAATTTAAATCCAAACAGCCCTTTATTACTTATATCATTCATCACTTACTGCACAAAATCTTTTTCCTCTCATCTAAGTGCTAGATTAATGAGATAATGTATGTAAGGTATCTAGCATAGAGACCGACATTATGACAATAAATTTGTACCTATTCTTTTTAATTGTATTCCTCTGAACACTCACAGTATTATCTAAGTACCTACCTGTGTTAATTCTCCTACCAGACAATTGATTCTTCAGTGACATAAACCATCTTCTTTATACCTTTATACATTGCAGTGACATAAACCATTCTATGTATACATTGCAGAATTCTCCACAGTGCTTACCTTAGTCCCAGAATGAACTGATGTATAAAATGGTAGAAAGTTGGATAGATTCAGTTAACAGATGAGTGACTGAATAAATAAATTAGTATTAAGCATTAAGGGCAAATGCTTACCTAGCACATAATATGTAAGAGATATATTTTTTTAATTCTAGATTTGCATTGCCACTTTAATCTTCAAAACAACCCTATAATGCAGATTCTACTATTTTACTGAATTATAAATGAATATACTGGTGCCTAGAGAGGTTAAGTAACTTAACCTAGTCACTCAGCTAGTTAATGGCAGGAGAGGCTTCGAAACCAAGCAGAATCAATGCCCTTTAGCATTATATTATCTTGAATAAATAATTATGATGGGCAAAGCACATATTAACTGACCAGTAGCTCTTCTTCCATGGTAGTGTGTAAGAGCATCCTCTTAGTAATATAGAAACAAAGGGCATGATCTTCTGTTATTTAAAAAGAAATGGAAAGGTATTTAATGTGAAATCTCTTTCAGATATCTGTTGTTGCTGCTGACCTTCCTGATTAGTAACTTAAAAGATTTATGCAAAAAAGCTGAACCTATGGGGAAATGAAATTTATTACTGCCATACTGTATTGTATACTTGAAGGTGGCTGTGAGAGTAAAGCTTTAATGTTCTCACCATAACAACAACAAAATGGTAATTATGTGAGTTAGAGGGTGTGTTAAGTAACCTTATTGTGATAAACATTTCACAATATAACAAATGTATCAAATCATCACATTGTACACCTTAAACTTATGTAATGTCATATGTCAGTTATATCTCAATAAAGCTGGAAAAGCAGTATTTCTACCTATGGCAATGGATTCCAAATCCAGTGGGCACACCTGTTGATCAGAATCAGCCACAGAAGTCTTTCCCCATAGACTGTCATCTGGCCTGTTTCTTGCCCCAGGCCTCCTTTTCTCAGGCTCCCAATTTGGTTTCTAGGTTGGAACATAAACCTAAAAAAGAAGGTACTTCTTGACGTACCTTATTACACCAAGTGGATGAAATTCTGAAGAAGCAGAACTTGAAGGAAAGTCCAAAGGTTGCTGTTGGGTTTTATCCATGGCCCAGATCAATATGTATCCTTATAAAGGTAAATTGAAGAAAGAGAGAACTTTAAAATACCTTATAGGCCTAAATGGTAAAATTAATCTTTCACAAATAAGTGGATAAATATGATATTCCTTTTTACATCACCTATAACTAGAGTAGTTCAAACTTTGCCTTCACTCATTCTCTTTGAAATCCAACCTAGGATGGATGCTTGGACATAAGCCAAACTCTGTTTCCAGGCTAATTCAAAGGATACCTCAGTCTCTAGTTGACCATTGTAATCTGTAGTCGACAATTCCAATTTTAAAGGACCTCAGAGTAAGACCTTATTTTCACATTTTCATGAATTGTCTTTGACTACATTAAGCCAATAGACTTTTTAAATCTTAAAGAGGAAAGCTATAGTTTGAAATTATAGTAAATGATTATCAATGTTTACCTTAATTTTAGATTTTTTGGAAGATAGCAGCAACATGAAAAATAGTCAATAAACTGCACTATTAAGGTCAACAATTTTTAGTATTAAAATCAATTTACAGTATGTCTGCTTGAGGTACACATAAATTTGAAGAGGCAGTAAATGTAAACAGAATAGCTGATTTCTTGGATGCACTCCAATATAATTATAGCTATTCACCCTTGTGACTATATGTGTGTGCAGCTTAAAGCTATTTCCCTGCCCCAAGACACACTAGCAGTATTTTAGACAGGTTTGTAATTGATTGAAATGCAAAAATCTCTGTAAACTAGAAAATTTACTCTCTAAAATAAATACACGAGTAAATTTAAATAGTAGATTAAACATGTATTTTGTCATCCATGTCAATTCTTAGCTTATAATCTTGTGACTTGAAATTGAGTTATCCCTAAATATTTAATCCAAAAATTGTGTATTTCTAATAGGCAATTGTAAAAAAAACATCAGTCACACTTATTACAAACATCTCATAAAACAGCAAAATGTTTATGGGATCATGGAAGGCAGCTAGTTTGTTCTGTAATGTATAAAGGTTTGCATATATAAAAACACCACCAGGCAGCAAACAAGGTTTGTTTCTCTGTTTTCCAAAAAGTAAAATTGCATTTGATATAATGTCTACTTAATTTTTATTAAATTATATTAAATATTTTTCTGCCAATAGCATTGATAGTCTAAGAGGTTTACATTTTGAAATAACTAAGCTCAAATCTTTATATATATATATATAAGAACTCTTTCTCCAGCCCCAGGGGCGAATCAGAACTCCTCAAACCTATTTGTGATGTTAAATGATATTACCTTGTATTTCATGCAGATATATACATATGTGAAATTTGTTGTTACTGATTTTATTATTGTTTTGTTCTCTATGATGAACATATTTTAGTTGAAAATAGTGTTCTCTAAGAAATTCTGTTTTTAGCTTACATAGCTGGCATTGTTTATATGTGGGTAAGAATAAAATGTGATTTTATTGAAAGAAAGTAGAGCTCTTGTTATCTGCAGCCTTAAGGCCGCCAACAGTCGATACCTTAATCCACTAATCCCCTCTGTAATCATGTGTTCATGTGCTGTGCAAAAACACTCAGAAATCATTTTAAGAAACTCCTTTTTTTCCGCTGGTTAAGAATATACTCACTATGGGCTGTATGTTATAAAATGGCTAATAAAATATTTGAATATGTATACATCAGCACTGAAAGCTATTGCTTTGGGGTATATCTTTTCCATTTTTCAAAAAAGAAAAAACACCACAAAAAACAAATGCCATGAAAACTGAAGAAACAAAAAGAATAGTAAAGAGAAAAATGAATGACATCACATTGTATAAATCTGCAGGGTTTTTTACATTTGGTTTCAACTATCATTTTTAAAGATTCTGCCTTCTATTTACTTATCAGAGACTAGGGTTCAATTTTCGTATGCTGCATAGAATTCTCTACATTAAGATATTGATATAACAAATTGCTGAATATTTTAGTGATTGATTCTTGCTGACCAAAATGGGCTTTCAGATTAGAAGTCTTTCTTTTTTCCCGAGAAGACACCTGCTGAGACAGAAGTCTGACTGCCACACAAAATAAATGTATGGTTTCTTCAATGGGTTTCGTCTAGCAATTTGCAATGCTATCAAAAATTGCATTTTTTAATAAAAATTATCTAAGTATTTGTCAAAAAAAAAAAAAAACTAACCCATGGTTAAAATGGACTAACTACCCATTCTCAGGCAGTATTAGCATACTGATTGGCTGTTACTTCTGTCATTCTTCTGACTACAAAATTATGACAGGCCCCACAGCAGGAAGCAAATGATCATTAATACCCTGTCCTCTGGGACACAATAAACTGCCATTCACTTGCATACAAATAAAATACACAAGACTTGTCAGGCAAGGGGGCAAAAAAAGGAAGATGCATTTGCAAAATGGTTTGATACTAAAATGGGATGGGGCCAGTGTGAAAGTGTTTTGTTTCTCATTCTATCTCATCGTGGTAGGATAATTCTTTTATATAGATTTCCTTTTAAAATATCCTATCTTTCTCCACTTGAGCTCTTTGAGCTCTTCAATTAAACGGTAAGGTCTTGTTTCTAAGGAAATTAAAAAAAAAACCTTTATAATCCTATAAGTGGTCCCACAACACAGAAAGCATAAGAAATTATAAAATTCCATTAAAATGTAAGACAATGCTCTCTATTGGTTCACATATTATGTGCAAAAACATTCTGCTTAATGTATTTGAATAACCTCATTACAATTAGTAGGGATGAAATATACTTCAATATCACACACTTGATGGGATCAATAAAAGCAAAACACAATTAGAAAAATGATACATGAATGGTATTAATGTTGAAACTCCACTGTCTATTTGTTACACTAAAAGGTAAGGTCAAATTTCAGCATAATTAAATATTACTACACGACTGAGTTTGTACCTTCTTATAACCAGATGATATGGCATTGAGGAATAAATTAGGGCAACACTTTGTAAAGAAGTATGAATGGTTAATTCCTTTTGTATTTACTAGAGCAACAGCTACTCTGATAAATGTTTAATTTTCAATCACGTAGCCTAAACTTTTCTTGAAGGCATGCAGAGAATATGGTGATCACTGGTGGACTCAAATGTTTCATAGATCATATATTCACTAGTCTAGCCTATAAAGGCCTTATTTTAACTGGAAAGTATAAATGCATATATTTACATTCTTTGGATATGGTTTGCTTAATTAGTTTAATTTTATTGCCTTTCCACAATTTTTATTCTCCTTGTGATTTTCCAGTGAAACAGAAATTATGCTCAAGGATTTGAGAGTAGATATTTATTTACTCCCAATGTGTGTGTATGTGTGTATGTGTATGCATGTATGTATATATATATATATATATATATATATACATATATCAGCTTTAAAAGAATTTGAACAAGTGATAGTTGCTGAATCTATCATTTAAACTTTAGGCTAAAAGAAATAAACTACTAATACCCCAACAGCATAGATGAATATCAAATGTATTATGCTAAATGAAAGAAGCCAGACTCAAAAGGCTACATAATGTATGACACCATTGATATGAAATTACCTAAAAAGCAAAACTATAAGGACAAAAAGCATATCAGTGGTTGTCAAGAGTTGGAGGTGGGAGAAAAAGTTGACTACAAATAAGCACAAAGAATTTTTTGACGTAATGGAGCTATTTTATATCCTAATTTTAATGACATTTACACGATGATGTGCATTTGTCAAAACTCATAGAACTGTACAGTAAAATGAGTGAATTATACTGTGCATAAATTATACCTAAATAAACCTTACTTAAAAAAAAAACAACCTCCAGGCTTAGCAATGTCATCAAAATGTTCTAAACTGGGGTCATTTAGTCTGGGCAAAGTAGCAAAAATGACAGTTATACCTTTAGAATTGGGCACTTAGAAACACATTTTTTGTAATTGCCTGTAGCAATACAACTACCAATGTTGAACGTTAGGAAGAGTGAGAGTAGATTAAAAATACTCACTGCTATTTTAATGTCTCCCTCATGCAGCATTAAGCAAAACTCCAATATGTTAATTAACACACTTCACAAGAAACAGGTGAAGGGGAATTAAGAGGTACAAACCTCCACTTATAAAATAAGCAAGTCATGGGAAGTAATATACAGCATAGGGAATATAGTTAATAATACTGCAATAACTTTGTGCAGTGACAGATGGTTACTAGTCTTATTGCAGTGATTATTTTGTAATATATTTAAATGTCAAAACACTATGTTTACACCTGAAACTAACATAATATTGTACATCAACTATACTTCAATTAAAACAAACAAATAAATAACTTTAAAAAGCACACTTCACCAGACATAGGTTATCGTCTTCAATGTGAAAAGAGAAAATACATTCTATTAAGCACACTAACTCTTTCCCCTTTCCTTGACTTGCTTTCCACTTTTATGCCTTAGACCCAATGACATTATTAACTACACTGCTAATGTTAATTAAATAATCCACATCTTTCTTTAACATGGCACTAAGAAGCAGGTCTCATTTTTACAGCAATGAATACATTACATGGTACAAACATAGAAATGAAATGTCTCCTCTCAGATGTGACAGAATTGCCACTATGTCCCAGTAATCCCCAAGAAAAGAGTTTTATTTATTTATTTTTTAACATCTTTATTGGAGTGTAATTGCTTTACAATGGTGTGTTATTTACTGCTTTATAACAAAGTGAATCAGTTATACATATACACATGTTCCCATTTCTCTTCCCTCTTGCATCTCCCTCCCTCCCACCCTCCCTATCCCACCCCCTAGGTGGCCACAAACCACCGAGCTGATCTCCCTGTGCTGTGCGGCTGCTTCCCACTAGCTATCTATTTTACGTTTGGTAGTGTATATATGTCCATGCCACTCTCTCACTTTGTCCCAGCTTACCCTTCCCCCTCCCCATATCCTCAAGTCCATGAAGAAAAGAGTTTTAGTAGAGAAAATAAAGAGCAATGACTTTCAATAAAATTGCAGAGAGAATTTTTGGTAGTCTGAATGTTATAACCCAATTTGGATTATAGCCAGAACTGAGACATAAAAGTAGAAAAAGTAAAAACTCCCAATTATTTGGTTTAATAAAAAAAGAACAAGTGGAAAAAGTATCAGCCATTGGAAAGATAAAAAGAAAAACAATTTGAGATATTACATGAAATAATAATAATCATTAAAATTATGTATATAAATCTAAATACATAAAAGCAGAGAAACTCCACAGAGGGAAAATTTACTTCCAAGCAAATCTGTAATCAAGTAGGATGAACACAAGCCATACATTCTGTAAAACTTGACTAGCTTATGTTTTTTGTCAGACATTATTCTAGGTTCCCAGGGTATTTTCATGAACACAAGGGATGCTCTTCTTGCTTTCATGGACTTTGCAATCTAAATTGCTAGAGGTATATAATTTTGTGCCAAAAATGATTGTCATTCTATATTGGATATAGAAGGAAAAACTAAAAGTACATTCTATACTTCTTTTGAAAATGGATACCACAAATTAGGAGCCTTTTAAAATATAAATATAAAATAATTTGTTCTTCAATAGTTTTGAATCTGACTCAAATCAATACTTTGTGAGATGCAATGACCAATTATTACACGGTCATTCCCTGAAGTTCTGGGCTGAACTTTAAACAGAATAATTAATTCTGCTTCAAGGTATATTAGGTTCTCAAACTATTTTCCTCCAAGCCTTTAGGAGTAATATATAATAAACTTTTGATTATGTAGACACGAATTTTTTATTCATTACCCATCATTTATTATTACTCATATCCTTAACAAATTTCTCCCTTATTTATTAAATTTTCTTTCCTGATTTGTAAATCATTTAGAGTGCCCTCCAAACAGGTCAGTTTATTATTTGTAGATACAAAGATCCAGTACAAACTATTATTATAAAATAATTTTATAATATTTTTGTGAAATGCTTTTTTTTTTTTTTTGCAGTACTCTCACAGTTGTGTTCCCTCTCATTGCGAAGCACAGGCTCTGGACACGCAGGCCCAGCGGCCATGGCTCACGGGTCCAGCCGCTCCACGGCATGTGCGTTCCTCCCAGACCGGGGCACGAACCCACGTCCCCTGCATTGGCAGGCAGACTCTCAACCACTGCGCCACCAGGGAAGCCCCTGTGAAAGGCTTTTAGATATATACTCATTGTAATGCATTTAGCACATGCACTACATCTCCAATAAATCAATATGATCTGAATATTATTATTTGTCTTTCACAAAAAATACTTCTTCCTAAATGTTTTTTTATGCAGATATAAGAAAATAAATACTTGTTGGATTATCTGTGGTCAGCTAGATATCACCAGTTCTCCCTGTTAAGGTCTCCTCAGAAGAGAATAAACCAGCAACTACATTTCCAGAATCCCCTTGCCCATCTGTGCTGAGTTAGAGGACTTTAATGGGAAACACTCACATGAAATTTGGAAGGAGGAAGAAAAGGGGAAGCCATTATTTTTTGGATGCAGTTGTGGCCAGATACCTGGGCAGATATGAGTTTCAAATAAGCACCTAGATAACCTTCTTGAAAAACACGGATATTGGTCCTGCTGGCCAAGATGGTCTATGGGAACTACCCCAAGAGGTTTGAAAGGCTAACCAGCTTCTACAGGAGCTCTTTAAATAGCCACTCACTTCAGTGCTGCATGCTGAGAGGCTTTTGAAAAACTTACATAAACCCCTAATTTCTTATACTGAAAATGTTTATACTCCAAAATACAATGAATTCTGTTTTCCTGATCAAACTCCAACTGATATAAATATCATGTAATACAAAACTATAAAAATTTAAGTGTTAAATTGAGTGGTTTAGACTATGAATGTAGGGACCTAATTAATCTTATAAGCTTTTGCACCTCAAAGATAACCATAAACAAAACGAATGGACAACCTACAGACTGGGAGAAAATATCTGCAAATAATGCGACCGACAAGGGCTTAATTTCAAAAATATACAAACAGTTAACACAACTCAATAACAAAAAAAAGAAACAAACCCAGTCAAAAAATGGGCAGAAGACCCAAATAGACATTTCCCCAAAGAAGACATACAGATGGCCAATAGGGACATGAAAATATGCTCAACATCACTAATTACTAGAGAAATGCAAATTGAAACTACAGTGAGGTACCCTCTCACACCAGTCAGAATGGCCATTATTAAAAAGTCTACAGGGGCTTCCCTGGTGGCGCAGTGGTTGAGAGTCCGCCTGCCGACGCAGGGGACATGGGTTCGTGCCCCAGTCCGGGAAGACCCCACATGGCGTGGAGCAGCTGGGCCTGTGAGCCATGGCCACTGAGCCTGTGCATCCGGAGCCTGTGCTCCGCAATGGGAGAGGCCACAACAGTGAGAGGCCTGCGTACCGCAAAAAAAAAAAAAAAAAAAAAAAAAGTCTACAAATAACAAACGCTGAAGAGGGTGTGGAGAAAAGGGCACCCTCCTACACTGTTGGTGCGAATGTAAATTGGTGCAGCCACTATGGAAAACAGTATGGATATTCCATAAAAAACTAAAAATAGAGTTGCCATATGATCCAGCAATCCCACTCCTGGGCATATATCTGGAGAAAATAATAATTCAAAAAGATACATGCATCTCAATGTTTAAAGCAGCACCACTTACAATAGCCAAAACATGGAAGCAACCTAAATGTCCATGATGGATGAATGGATAAAGAAGATGTGGTACATGTACACAATGGAATATTCCTCAACCATAAAAAAGAATGAAATAGTGTCATTTGCAGCAACATGGATGGACCTGGAGATTATCATACTAAGTGAAGTAAGCCAGGCAGAGAAAGACAAATACCATGTGATATCACTTATATGTGGAATTTTAAATATGACACAAAGGAACTTATTTATGAAACAGAAACAGACTCATGGACATAGAAAACAAACGTATGGTTACCAAAGAGGAAAGGGGGTGGGGGAGGGATAAATGAGGAATTTTGGATTAGCAGATACTATCTCCTATGTATAAAATAGATAAACAACAAGTGCCTACTATATAGCACAGAGAACTATATTCAATATCCTGTAATAAACCATAATGGAAAAGAATATGAAAAAGAATATATACATACATATATATATACATATATATATATGTATAACTGAATCACTTTGCTATATACCAGAAACTAACACAACCTTGTAAATCAATTATACTTCAATAAAAAGTAAATAAATAGACTATGAATGTTGTAGAGGTTCAGGGGAGAAAGAAGAAATTCCAGCCTGGAGTAATGTGTAAAGTCCTTGTGGAGTTATGTCATATCAGGACTCCATGTATTGTGCCTCTTCCTGACCCAGCAGCTCCCAAAACTTCCATGGTGATAACAGTTGGGAGATGTTTGCCATGTCTAAAATCATCAAAAGTTTCAAGGATGTACAAGGCATAATTTATTCAGCTATTCAACAAGTAAGTCCTCACTGAGCAGTTACTTTGAGACAGGTATTCTCTAGGTACTTAGACTACATGAGTGACAAAAACATGCAAAGTTTGTCTCAGTTAAGGAGTTTAGCTTAGAGCAAAGAATTATCATAAAAGAAGCAATAAACATAATAAAAAAATTATATGATGTGATAGAAAGTGATACCAATATCAAGAAACAAGAAAAATCTCAAATAAACAAGCTAACATTACATTACTGAAAGGAACTGGAAAAAAAAGAAGAACAAATAAACCCCAAAGTTGGTGGGAAAATGGAAATAACAAAGATCAGAGTAGAAAAAAATAATTAAACAGAGACTAAAAGACAATTAAAAAATGGGGCTTCCCTGGTGGTGCAGTGGTTGAGAGTCCGCCTGTCGATGCAGGGGACATGGGTTCATGCCCCAGTCTGGGAGGATCCTACATGCTGCGGAGCGGCTGGGCCCATGAGCCATGGCTGCTGAGCCTGCGCGTCCGGAGCCTGTGCTCCACAACGGGAGAGGGCACAACAGTGAGAGGCCCGCGTACTGCAAAAAAAAAAAAAAAAAAAAAAAAAGACAATTAAAAAATGAATAAATCTAAAATCTGGTTCTTTGAAAAGAAACAAAATTAATAAACCTTTAACTAGATTCACCAAGAATAAAGAGAGAGGGCTTAAAATAATACAACTATAAATGAAAGAAGAGACATTACATTAGACACCACAGAAATAAAAAGGATCATAAGAGACTACTATGAACAATTATAAGCCAACAAATATGACAACCTAGAAGAAATGGGTACGTTCCTAAAACATACAACCCAACCTACCAAGACTGAACCATGAAGAAAAAAAATCTGAGCAGACTGATTACTAGTAAGGATATTGAATCAATTTAAAAAAAACCAAAAAAACAGCAAACAGAAGTCTGGGATCAGATCATCAGATCACTGGTGAATTCTAACAAATATTTAAAGAAGAATACTTTAAATATTAGTATTCTAATATTTAAGGAAATACAAATCCTTCTCAAACTCTTCCAAAAAATAGAGAAGAAGGAAACATTTCCAAACTTCTTTTATGAGGTCAGCATTAACTTGATACCAAAAACATACAATGACACCACAAGAAAGAAAATTACAGACCCATATACCTGATGAACATAGATATAAAATTTCTCAATGAAATAATAAATCAAATTCAGTAATACATTAAAATTGTCATTCACCCTGATCAAGTGGGATACATTCCATGGATGAAAAGATGGTTAAACGTCCACAAATCAGTCAATGTGACAAACCACATTAACAAAATGAAGGATAAAATTTATCTGATCAACTCAATAGATGCAAAAAAAGACATGTGACAAAATTCAAATCCACTTATGATAAAAACTCTCAACACAGTAGGTGTAGAGGGAACGTACCTCAACATAATAAATGCCATATATGATAAGCCCATAGCTAATATCATACTCAATGATAAAAAGCTAAAAGCTTTTCTCTAAGTTCAGGAACCAGACAATGATGCCCACTCGGGCACTTTTATTCAACACAGTATTGGAAATCCTAGCCAGAGTAATTAGGGAAGAAAAAGAAATAAAATGCATCCAAATTGGAAAGAAAGAAGTAAAACTGTCACTATTAGCAAATGACAAAATATTATAAATACACAGAAAACCCTAAAGACTCCAATAGAAAACTGTTAGAACTAATAAACAAATTTAGTAAATTTGCAAGATACAAAATCAATATATAAAAATCTGTTGTGTTCTATACACTAGTACTGAAATATCAGAAAGAGAAATTAAAAAAACAATTCCATTTACAATTGTATCAAAAAAATAAAATAAGAATCTTAGGAATACACTTAACCAAGGTATTGAAAGACCTGTACACTAAAAATTATGACATTAATAAAAGAAAATAAAGAAGACACAAATAAATGGAAAGATATTCATTAGAAGAATATCCTGAAAATGTCCATATTACTCAAAGCAATATACAGATTCACGGTAATCCCTACCAAAATTCCAAAGGCATTTTTCAGAGAACTAGAATAAACAATCCTAAAATTTGCATAGAACCTTCAAATAGACAAAGCAATCTTGAGAAAGAACAAAGCTGGAGGCATCCCATTCCCTGATTTCAAATTACAAAGCTGTAGTGATCAAAACAGTACGGTATTGGCATAAAAACAGATACATAGATCAATGAAACAGAATAGACAGCCCAGAAATAAACCTATGCATATACAGTCAACTAATTTATGATGAAGGAGCCAAGAAAGGACAGTGTCTCCAATAAATGAATGATGTTGGGAAAACTGTATGGCCACATGCAGAAGAATGAAACTGGACCACTAGCTTACACTGTACACAGGAATTAACTCAAAATTGTTTAAAAATTTGAATGCAATACCCAAAACCATAAATCCATCCAGATGAAAACACAAGCAGTAAGCCTATGACAAACATCTGAGAAAAGATAGAGCCAAAAAATGAAAAAAGAAAAATATAGTTAAGTGGTACAAATTACTAGTATCAAGAATTTTAAAAGAGAGAGAAATCAACACAGATCCTAATTAATTTAAAAAATAATAAGAGGGTGCTGGGGAAGATTGCATTTTCTGGAAATAGCTCAAACATTTCCATCCCGCATGCCTTTTTTCCAATGTAATTTTGACATTCCTCCTATTCAGAGATGTGATCTTTGTTCTCTCCCTTGAATCTAGGTGGATGTGTGACTATAGAAGATAAGATTTTATGTGACTTCTAAGGCTAGGTCACAAAAAGTCATAACTTTCTAGATGGTTCTCTTGGGATACTAGCTATTGTAATGGTGAGAGTTTAGGTAAGCTATTCCATGGTATTGCTGCCTTGGGACCTATTTTGTTTGGCCAAGTGGCCTACAGGGACTACAGGGACCTATACTAGTCCTCTCATTGTAAGCACACGCCCTCAATTAATAGCCTGCAGTGTCACAAGCAAATGCAAGTTCTTGATATGACTTCCCCAACAGCCTTTGTGATAAACAACCTTTCCCACCTCCCAGGGCCTTCCCCTTGTCATCTCTTAGATAAGACCTTCTTGGAGTTTACCAAAATCCTACTTTTTTTGGTTTGAATTAACCAATTGGGCCTTAGCCTGAGAACCCCAAGGTACTCCAGGAACAGAGGCCATGGATCCATAATAAAGGTGTGTATCCCAAGTCCAGTCTGTCTCTCTGCCTGCACCCTGCTTTGATCTTCTCATGTGGGCCCTCGAGGTGTGTCATGAACTTCCTCCAGGACCTGTGAGTAACAGACTTCTCCATTTCAATTTCTGTTGTGATCTATTACTATTGAACCCATGGATCACCATCCAGCATACTGTGCTTCACTTAACAAATGTTAATTTAACAAAGTATAACATGGAACCCAGCCATTAGTTAGGGTAAGTCTAAGCAGACTTTGGAGAGGACCACATGGATAGGAACCAGGATTCCCTTGCCCATAGCTCTGATTGAGCTCCCAGCAAGCACCAAGTTGCCAGCCATATAAATGAGCCTTCATGAAAGTTAATCCTCAAGCCCCAGATTATGACATGTACAGAAACAAGCTGCCCCAATGAGTCCAGCCCAAACTGCAGGATAATAAATACAAGAATTTGTTGTCATTTTATCATAACAAATCCACTAAAATTTCAGGTAATATGTTAAGCATCAATAGATATAGAGGTTAAGAATACATTTATGTCAATAAATTTAAATATTTAGGTGAAATAGACAAATTAGCAGGAAAACACCATTTACTGAAATAGATTCAAGGAAAGATAAAACACATAAAATGTCCTATATCTGTTAAATAAATTGAATTAACTAAAACATCCTCCAGAAAAGAGGCTTAACCAAAATCCTCCTCCTCAAAAAAAAAAAAAAGATTCACTCAAATTTTATCAGTCATTTAAGAAATAACACCAATCTTACATTATACTCCCATTATGATAGAATAGCCTTATCAGACTAACTGTCCTGCCAAGAACAACTATAAAAGCTAGATAAAATATACAATGCAAGAATATGAAGATATTTGAGATCTACCAGGAATACTAAAAAGAAAGGAGGGATACACTATAAAATGAGCTCCATACATGCCCTTTCTTTTTTCTCAGGGATTGGTTGATTTAAATTGTGAGGCCTTGCACTAACTAGTAACCAGGGCTTAAGAAGTCTTATTGCTCTCAGGATTTGGCATTTTCTAGAGGATTAGTCTTTGAGAGGTGAAGAAAACCTCAGTATTGTATGCCCTGAGTTCTAAGTGTAATTTCCCTACAAGTTATTTTCTGAATCCTCAGCCCTTTATACCCCTGTTACTTTTCAGGAACTAAATATAGTACTGAAGCTGGGACCCTAAAAAACTGAGCAAGAATGTAAACACTCCTGCAAAGTTTATGGCCCAAAAAGTTGAAATATTTCCAATAACTCTGGAGTACTTCAGTTGAGACCCAAAAGAGCTGCAACACAGAAGTAATAGTTATTCCCTAGGATTAAAAGTGAACTAAAGAATTTCAGGGCAAATATAGCCTAAAATACCCATCTGACTAGATCTAAATGATCTGTCTAGAATCTGTCAGCCTTCAAGAAGAAAATCGGATCCTCTTTGAAAGAAAATAAAATCATGAAGAACCCCTATAACATTTTACACAGAATGTCCAGCATTTGGTCAAAAATCACTAGTCATGCCAAGAAAATACACACAATAACTGCAAACCAGGAAATAAAATAGACATTACAAGAAGACCTCAAGAGATCCATATATTAGAATTATCAGACTTTAAAAGAACTGTTAAAGATTTATTCCAAAGCTTCAGGAAATGATGCAGAATTTCATCACAACACAGAATACTATTAAAAGTATTAAACTGATATTACAAGACAAAGAAAAAGACTGATATTAAATTTTACATGAATAGACAAAATACTGGATTACTTATGTTAGAGATATATCAGTAGAAAATATGTAGAATGAAGCACAGAAAGAAAAAAGAGGGTGGAAATTTAAAGAGAAGAAAACATATACAGGAAATGGTAAACAGAATTTTACTTCATTGGAGTCATAGAAGTAGAGGAAAGAAAGAACACACAAAGCTATATTTGAAAAAAATATGGCTGAGAATTTCCCAAATGTGAAAATAGACATCATGCCAGAAATGCAAGATATCTGCAAGCACCAAGAAAATATCTACAAAGAAAATCCACCTAGGGATATAAGGTATAAGTGCTAAAAACTAAAGAGAAATTTTAAAAAACTGTAAAAACAGACAAAAAAGGAACAATAATAATGAGAAACAATTTTTCAATAGAAACAATGGGCACCAGAATACAATGTAGCAACATCATCAAAGTGTTGTAAGGAAATAATTGCCAAGTTAGAATTTATACCTCATCAACAGTTAGAAATAAACTTAACATAAGCATATGTTTAGACAAAAATAAACTGAAAAAGGTTATCATCAGCAGTCCTGAAATAAAAGAAATACTAATGGGAATTCTTCAGATAAAAAAAAATATCCTAGAAAGAAGTACAATCAAATAGGAAGGAATGAAGAACACCAGAAAGAATAAATATTTGAAGGACTCTAAATAAACATTGAGGGAGACCTTCAAGATAGTGGAGGACTAAGACATGGAGATTAACTTCCTCCCCACAAATACATCAAAAATACATCTAGGGCTTCCCTGGTGGCGCAGTGGTTGGGAGTCCGCCTGCCGACGCAGGGGACGCGGGTTCGTGCTCCGGTCCGGGAGGATCCCACATGCCGTGGGGTGGCTGGGCCCGTGAGCCATGGCCGCTGGGCCTGCGCGTCCGGAGCTTGTGCTCCGCAATGGAAGAGGCCACAGCAGTGAGAGGCCCGCGTACCGAAAAAAAAAAAAAATCTACACGTGGAACTCCTACCTACTGAATGCTGGCAGAAGACCTCAGACTTCCCAAAAGGCAAGAAAATCACCACATACCTGGGTAGGACAAAAGGAAAAAGGAAAAACAGAGACAAAAGAATAGGGACGGGACCTGCACCTCTGGCAGGGAGCTGTGAAGGAGAAAAAGTTTCCACACACTAGGAAGCCCCTTCACTGGCGGAGAGGGAGGCTGGTAGCAGGGAAGCTTCGGAGCCACAGAGGAGAGCACAGCAACAGGGGTGCGGAGGGCAAAGCGGAGAGATTCTCACACAGAGGATCGGTGCCGACCAGAATTCACCAGCCTGAGAGGCTTGTCTGCTCACCTGGCCCAGGTGCATGGGGGCTGGGAGCTGAGGCTTGGGCTTCGGAGTGCAGATCCCAGGGAGAGGACTGGGGGTGGCTGCATGAACACAGCCTGAAGGGGGCTAGTGCGCCACAGCTAGCCGGGAGGGAGTCCGGGAAAAAGTCTGGAGCTGCCGAAGAGGCAAGAGACAATTGTTTCGGGATGAACAAGGAGAAGGGATTCAGAGCACCACCTAAACGAGCCCCAGGGAGAGGGGCAAGCCTCAGCTATCAGCATGGACACCAGAGACGGGCATGAAATGCTAAGTCTGCTGCTGCAGCCACCAAGAAGCCTATGTGCAAGCACAGGTCACTATCCACACCTCACCTCCTGGGAGCCTGTGCAGCCCGCCATTGCCAGTGTCCCATGATCTAGGGACAACTTCCCCGGGAGAACGCTCGGCGTGCCTCAGGCTGTTGCAAAGTCATTCAGGCTAGCCCCGCATTCCCTCCCCCTCCCTCCCCCCAAGCCTGAGTGAGCCAGAGCCCCCTAATTAGCTGCTTCTTTAACCCCTTCCTGTCTGGCTAGGGAACAGATGCCCTCAGATGACCTACATGCAGAGGCGGAGCCAAATCCAAAGCTGAACCCCAGGAGCTGTGCAAACAAAGAAGAGAAAGGGAAATCTCTCCCAGCAGCCTCAGGAGCAGTGGATTAAATCTCCACAATCAACTTGATGTAGCCTGCATCTGTGGAATAACTGAATAGACAACAAATCATACCAAAATTGAGGCAGTGGACTTCGGGAGCAACTGTAGACTTGTGGTTTGCTTTCTGCATCTAAACTGTTTTTAGTTTTATGTTTATTTTAGTTTAGTATTTAGAGCTTATTATCATTTGTAGATTTGTTTATTGATTTGGTTGCTCTCTTCCTTTTTTTATACATATATATTTTTTTGCTTTTTTCCTTTTTCTGAGTGTGTATATGTATGCTTCTTTGTGTGACTTTGTCTGTATAGCTTTGTTTTTACCATTTGTCCTATGGTTCTGTCTGTCCATTTTTTTTTAAATAGATTTTGGCGCTTGTTATGATTGGCAAATTTGATTTTTGGTTTGGTTGATCTCTTCTTTCTTTCTTCTTTTTTTATTACTTAAATTTTTTTAAATAATTTTCTTTTATTTTAATAATTTTATTTTACTTTTCCTTTCTTTATTTCTTCCTCTCTCTCTCTCTCTCTCTCTCTCTCTATCTCTCTCTGTTTCTTTCTTTCTTTCTTTCTTTCTTTCTTTCTTTCTTTCTTTCTTTCTTTCTTTCTTTCTTCTTTCTTTATTTCCTCTCCCTTTTCTTCAGAGCCAAGTGACTGACAGGGTCTTGGTGATCCGGATGGGTGTCAGGCCTGAGCCTCTGAGGTGGGAGACCTGAGTTCAGGACATGGGTCCACCAAAGGCATCCTGGCCCCACATAATATCAAATAGCGAAAGCTCTCCCAGAGATCTCCATCTCAATGCTAAGATGCAACTCCACTCAAAAACCAGCAAGCTATAGTGCAGGAGACCTTATGCCAAACAACTAGAAAGACAGGAACATAACACCATCCATTAGCAGAGAGACTGCCTAAAATTACAATAAGTTCACAGACACCCCAAAACACACCACCAGACATGGTGCAGCCCAACAGAAAGACAAGATCCAGCCTCATCCACCAGAACACAGGCACCAGTCCCCTCCAACAGGAAGCCTACACAACCCACTGAACCAACCTTACCCACTGGGGGCAGACAACAAAAACAACAGGAACTACAAACCTGCAACTTATGAAAAGGAGACCCCAAACACAATAAGTTAAGCAAAATGAGAAGACAGAGAAACACACAGCAGATGAAGTAGCAAAGTAAAAACCCAACAGACCAAACAAACGAAGAGGAAAGACAGCCTACCTGAAAAAGAATTCAGAGTAATGAAAGAAAAGATGATACAAAATCTTAGAAATACAATGGAGAAAATACAAGAAACGTTTAACAAGGAACTACAAGAACTAAAGAGCAAACAAACAATGATAAACAACAAAATAAATGAAATTAAAACTTCTCTAGAATGTATCAATAGCAGAATAACTGAGGCAGAAGAACAGATAAGTGACCTAGAAGATAAAATAGTGGAAATAACTACTGCATAGCAGAATAAAGAAAAAAGAATGAAAAGAATTGAGGACAGGGCTTCCCTGGTGGTGCAGTAGTTTAGAGTCCACCTGCTGATGCAGGGGACACGGGTTAGTGCCCCGGTCTGGGAAGATCCCACATGCCGCAGAGTGGCTAGGCCTGTGAGACATGGCTGCTAAGCCTGCGTGTCCATAGCCTGTGCTCTGCAACGGGAGAGGCCACAAGAGTGAGAGGCCCGTGTACCACAAAAAAAAAAAAAACAAAAAAAGAAGAATTGAGGACAGTATCAGAGACCTCTGGGACAATATTAAACACACCAACATTCGAATTGTAGGGGTCCCAGAAAGAGAAGAGAAAAAAAAAGGGACTCAGAAAATATTTGAAAATCTAAAAACAAATGACAATGAAAACACGATGACCCAAAATCTATGGGATGCAGTAAAAGCAGTTCTAGGAGGGAAGTTTACAGCAATAAAAATCCTACTTCAAGAAACAAGAAACATCTCAAATAAACAACCTAACCTTATACCTAAAGCAATTAGAGAAACAAGAACAAAAATCCCCCAAAGTTAGCAGAAGGAAAGAAATCATAAAGATCAGATTAGAAATAAATGAAAAAGAAATGAAGGAAACTACAGCAAAGATCAAAAAAACTAAAAGTTGGTTCTTTGAAAACATAAACAAAATTGATATACCATTAGCTAGACTCATCAAGAAAAAAGGGAGAAGACTCAAATCAATAGAATTAGAAATGAAAAAGGAGAAGTAAAAACTGACACTGAAGAAATACAAACGATCATGAGAGAGTACTACAAGCAACTATATGCTAATAAAATGAACAACCTGGAAGAAATGGACAAATTCTTAGAAAAGCACAATTGTCCGAGACTGAACCACGAAGAAATAGAATATATAAACAGACCAATCACAAGCACTGAAATTGAAACTGTGATTAAAAATCTTCCAACACACAAAAGCCCAGGACCAGATGGCTTCAGAGGTGAATTCTCTCAACATTTAGAGAAGAGCTAACACCTATCCTTCTCAAACTCTTCCACAATATAGCAGAGGGAGAAACATTCACAAACTCATTCTACAAGGCCACCATCACCTTGATACCAAAACCAGAAAAAGATGTCAGAAAGAAAGAAAACTAGACACCAATATCACTGATGAACATATATGCAAAAATCCTCAACAAAATACGAGCAAACAGGATCCAACAGCACATTAAAGGGATCATACACAATGATCAAGTGGGGTTTATCCCAGGAATGCAAGGATTCTTCAATATACACAAATCAATCAATATGATACAAATGGAAGGATAAAAAATATATGATTATCTCAATAGACCCAGAAAAAGCTCTCGACAAAATTCAGCACCCATTTTTGATAAAAACCCTCCAGAAACTAGGCATAGAGGGAACTTACCTCAACATAATAAAGTCCATATATGACAAACACACAGTGAGCATCATTCTCAATGGTGAAAAACTGAAACCATTTCCACTAAGATCAGGAACAAGACAAGGTGTTCACTCTCAACACTGTTATTCAAAATAGTTTTGGAAGTTTTAGCCATAGCAATCAGAGAAGAAAAAGAAATAAAGGGAATCCAAATCAGAAAAGAACTGTCACTGTTTGCAGATGACATGATACTATACATAGAGAATCCTAAAGATGCCACCAGAAAACTACTAGACCTAATCAATGAATTGGGTAAAGTAGTAGGATACAAAATTAATGCACAGAAATCTCTTGCATTCCTATACACTAATGATGAAAAATCTGAAAGAGAAATTAAGAAAACACCCATTTACCACTGAAAATTAAAGAACAAAATACCTAGGAATAAAGCTACCAAAGGAAACAAAAGGCCTGTATGCAAAAAATTATAAGACACTGATCAAAGAAATTAAAGATGATACAAATGGATGGAGAGATATACCATGTTCTTAGATTGGAAGAATCAACATTGTGAAAATAACTATACTACCCAAAGCAATCTACAGATTTAATGTAATCCCTATCAAACTACCAATGATATTTTTCACAGAACTAGAACAAGAAATTTCACAATCTGTATGGAAACACAAAAGACCCCGAATAGCCAAAGCAATCTGGAGAAAGAAAAATGGAGCCGGAAGAATCAGGCTCCCTGACTTCAGACTATACTACAAAGCTACAGTAATCAAGACAGTATTGTACTGGCACAAAAACAGAAATATAGATCAATGGAACAGGATAGAAATCCCAGAGATAAACCCATGCACACATGGTCACCTTATTTTTCATAAAGGAGGCAAGAATATACAATGGAGAAAAGACAGCCTCTTCAATAAGTGGTGCTGGGAAAACTGGACAGCTACATGTAAAAGAATGAAATTAGAACACTCCCTAACGCCATACACAAAAATAAACTCAAAATGGATTAAAGACCTAAATGTAAAGCCAAACACTATAAAACTCTTAGAGGAAAATACAGGCAGAACACTCTATGACATAAATCACAGCAAGATCCTTTTTGACCCACCTCCTAGAGAAAGGGAAGTAAAAACAAAACAAATGGGACCTCAGGAAACTTAAAAGCTTTTACACAGCAAAGGATACCATAAACAAGATGAAAAGACAACCCTCAGAATGGGAGAAAATATTTGCAAATGAAGCAACTGACAAAGAATTAATCTCCAAAATATACATGCAGCTCATGCAGCTCAATATCAAAAAAACAAACAACCCAATCCAAAATAGGCAGAAGACCTAAATAGACATTTCTCCAAAGAAGATATACAATTTGCCAACGAACACGTGAAAGGATGCTCAACATCACTAATCGTTAGAGAAATGCAAATCAAAACTACAATGAGGTATAACTTCACACCGGTCAGAATGGCCATCATCAAAAACATCTATAAACAATAAATGCTGGAGAGGGTGTGGAGAAAAGGGAACCCTGTGGCAATGTTGGTGGGAATGTAAATTGATACAGCCACTATGGAGAACAGTATGGAGGTTCCTTAAAAAACTAAAAATAGAACTACCATAATACCCAGCAATCCCACTAGTGGTTATATACCCTGAGAAAACCATAATTCAAAAAGCTTCATGTACCACAATATTCATTGCAGCACTATTTACAATAGCTAGGACTTGGAAGCAAACTAAGTGTCCATTGACAGATGAATGGATAAAGAAGATGTGGCACATATATACAATGGAATATTACTCAGCCATAAAAGAAATGAAACAGAGTTATTTGCACTGAGATGGATGGAACTAGAGACTGTCATGCAGAGTGAAGTAAGTCAGAAAGAGTAAAACAAATACCATACGCTAACACATATATATGGAATCTAAAAAAAAAAATGGTTCTGAAGAACCTAGGGTCAGGACAAGAATAAAGATGGAGACAAAGAGAATGGACTTGAGGACATGGTGGGGGAAGGGTAAGCTGAGACGAAGTGAGAGAGTGACATGGACATATATACACTATCAAATGTAAAATAGATAGCTAGTGGGAAGCAGCTGCATGGCACAGGGAGATCAGCTCGGTGCTTTGTGTCCATCTAGAGTGGTGGGATAGAGAGGGTGGGATGGAGATGCAAGAGGGAGGATAAATGGGAATATATGTATATGTATAGCTGATTCAGTTTGTTATACAGCAGAAAGTAACACACCATTGTAAAGCAATTATACTCCAATAAAGATGTTAAAAAAATTAACTGTTTAAATCTATAATAACAATGCCACATGGGGATAAAATATTGAAATAATTAAATTTTATAAAACAGCATTTCATAAAGCAGGAAGGGGTTAAATAGAGTAAATTATAATGTTCTTGAATTGTCTAGGAAATAGAAATAGTGTTAATGGAAAGTAAACTGTAATGAGTCTAGAACACATGTTGAAATCCTTAGTGCAGCACTTTTGAACAGAAATGGCTGCAATAATGGACACGTTCCATAATCTGTGCTGTTCTACACTACAACCGTTGGTCACACGTGCCTACTGAGCACATAAAGTGTGGCTAGTGGGATGGAGGAACTGAATTTTAAACTTCATTTAATTTAAATTTAAATAGCCACATGTGGTTAGTAATTACTGTATTGAACAGTATAGCTCTTGAAAAATCCCATAAAAAGTATAAAAGAATACACGATTAACAAACTAATAAAGGACTTCCCTGGTGGCACTGTGGTTAAGAATCTGCCTGCCAATGCAGGGAACATGGATTCGATACCAAGTCAAGGAAGATCCCACATGCCGTGGAGCAACTAAGCACATGAGCCACAACTTCTGAGCCCACGCACCTAGCGCCCATGCTTCACAACAAGAGAAGCCACCACAACGAGAAGCCCACGCACTGCAATGAAGAGCAGCCCTGCTCCGCAACTGGAGAAAGCCCGCAGGCAGCAATGAAGAGCCAATGCAGTCAAAAATAAATAAATAAATAATTTTAAAAAAATACACTAATGAAGAAGGAGGATATGAATTTTTTTAATGTGCTTTATCTAAAATGAGACAAGAAAGGAGAAAAAATAACAAAGAACAAATGAAAACCACCACCAACAACAAAAAAACAAATAGTAAGGTAGTAGATTTAAACACAAATAGGTAGGAAATTACATTAAATATGGATGAAAGGGACACCCCAAGAAAATTCTATGAGAGACCAGTAAATTAAAAAATGTGTATTTTGCTTCTAAGAGGTATACCTTAAATGTGAAATTACAGAAATGATGAAAGTAAAGAATATAAAAAATATATACCATGCATACACTAACAACAACCAAAAGAACTATAAAATATCAGAAAAAGGCTTTAAAGCAGAGAGTATTATTGAAGATTAAAAGGGAAGTTTTATAATAAGAATCAATTCAACAGAAAGATATAAAATCCCAAGATTGCATACCTAATATCATGGCCTTCAAACACATGAAGCAAAAATTGATAAAATTATAAAGAGAAATAGATAAAAATACAATAATATTTGATATCACCTGATAGAACAAGGAACTACAGAAGATTTGAATAAGATTAACCAGACTGACCTAACTGGCAAATAAAGACAGTAAATACAGAAATACATATTCTTTTCAAGTGTACATGGAATATTTACCAAAATCCCAATCAAAATACCATCAGGGTGTGTGTGTGTGTGTGTGTGTCTGTGTTTGTGTGTGTCTGTGTGTATGAGAAAACTGACAAGTCAGTTCTATAATATTATATATACATGGAAATTTAAAAAGTCCAAAAAAGCCAGGATAGTCTTGAAGATGAAGAACAAATTGAAGACATACACTTCTAGAAATAAAGACAATACAAAGCTACAAAAATTAAAATAGCTAAATATTTGCAGGGGGGAAAAAAGGATTTTTTAAAAAGTAACCATTGGAATAAAAAGGTCCAGAAACAGAACCACAAATTTATATTACTTGAATCAAGAGAAAGTTCTACTGTAGTGCACTGCATTGAAAAAAAGAATCCTGATCCCCATTTCACATAATACATAAAAATAGAATCCAAGTGGTTTTTAAACATAAAAAGCATCTTGCAGAAAATCTTAATCACTGCTGATAGGGAAGGATTTTTCAAGCAGAGCATAAATATGATTAATAAAAATGGATTAACTGGACTTCCTTAAAATTAAAACTTGCTTATCAAAACTACATTAAGGGTATAAAGAGGTGAGCCTCAGAGAAGGATAAGATATTTTTAACAGTTATATATGACAAGAGCTCTTTTCTAGAATCTATAAAGATCCTACAAATCAATAAGAGAAAGAGACAACATAATAAAACAACGGGCAAAAGATTTAAACAGCACTTCATAAGAGTGGACACTACACAACTAACAAACATGTAAATAGAGAAATAAAAATGAAAACTCTGGATGGCTAAAATGAAAAAGTTTGACAATACCCAGTACTGGCAAGAGAGTGTGGAATACTTTTTGAATTTTTACACATTCTGGTGGAAATGTAAATTGGTAGAGCCACTTTTAAAATGCTTTGGCAATATGTACTAAAACTGAACATATAGATACCTTATGACCTAGCAATTTATCAATTTCATTTCTAAACTTGTGAGCAATGAATATGTATATGCAGAAAAATGTACAAGAATATTCACAGCAGCACTACTCCAAACAAAATCTGAAAATAATCATATCTATTGATAATAGAATTGATAAATAAATTGGGTACATCCATATGATGGAATACTATTCTGCAATAAGGATGAAACAAACATTGTTACATGCAATAATTTGAAGGAATCTCACAATAAATCTATCTGTTTTTCTGGATATGGATGTGTTTATTTTTTTTAAAGTGCACAAGTATATGTTATAATTCAGTAAAAGTTTACTTAAACATTTTAATATGACTGCTTTTTTGAGAATAGACTAAGGATGAGGTCAAGGGTAGAAGAATGAAGACGTAAAGGAGGTTACTGCAGTAACCTAAGAACTGAATAACTTTTGTTCCAACAAGGAGTAGTGGGAATAAGAAATACTCTGTGTTAGTGCATATATGTTATAGAAAGAGTGAATAGATTTGCTGATAGACTGGATGTGCTGTGAGAGAAAGGGAAGATTCAAGGATAATTCCAAGTATCTGACTCTGAGCATCTAGAAAAATGAAGTTGCTATCAAATAAGATGGAAAAGGTTTTATTCCTCAAGTTTTGAGGAATAAAATTAGGAACTCAATTTTGCAGCTGTTAGGTTTAGGTTATCTATTAGACAGCCAGGTAGAGCTGTTGAGTACATCATTGCATCAATAAATCTTGATCAGGGAAGAAATCTGGGTCTAAGATATAAATCTGGAGTCATCAACATTCTAAGTTTATCTGGAACCATGAAATCAACCAGGAAGTGTGCAATGTTAGAGTTAAAAAAAAAAGAGGGGGGACAAAAAATTGAGGCCTGGGACACTTCAACATTAAGAGAAAATTGAGGAGAAGAGAAGTAACCAGCAAAAGAAACAGAGAAAGCCTGAGTCAGGAGAGAAGAAAACCACAGGACTAAAGTGTTCTAGCAGTGAAATGAAGAACATGTATAAAATAAAAGAGACCAAGTGGATTAAATAAGATGATATTTGACTTGTGAGTTGAGCAATATGGGGTTGTTTATGATGCTGAGACTAGTGCTGGTGGAGGGCTGGGAACAAAGGCTTAATTGGAGCATATGTAAAAGAGAATGGATAGATTAATACATACATATGTATATATGTATACATATATATATATATATACACACATATGTGTGTATATAGTCACATACATACACATTACAAATGTAATGTTAAGCAAGAGAAGGCACATACAAAAAAGTACATGCCCTGTAATTCCATTTATAAAACCAAAAACAGACATGACCAAACCACTATGTTAGAAGTCAGGAAACTTGACAGGTCAGGGGGATTGTTTTTGGAAGCGAGCATAAAGGGGGCCTCTGGGGTGGAGGTAATGTGATGTTCCAGGTGTTATTTTAATGAGTATGTTCAATCTGTGAAAAATAGTCAAGTATACACTTACAATATGTGCATTTTTCTGCTTTAAAAGCAAAAAGTAGGTGTGCACAAGAACTGGAGATGGAAATATAGAAAACTCATTAGAGAAACTAGTCATGAATGGAAGCAAAGAAATGAGGTGGTAGCTGGTAGGGGAGATGAAGTCCAGATTTGTTTTTGCTGTTTTCTTTTTCTTTCTTTTCTGTTTGGTAGGAAAAAGAGTATGTCTGTATACAAATGGGGCAATACAGTTAGGAAGAAAGAAACTGATCATGTAGGAGAGTGAGAAAAGAATTGGTTGGAGTGACGTCCTTGTGTAGGTCAGAGAGGACATCCAGCACACAGAGGAGAGGGTGCACTCAGATAAGAGCGTGGATAGCCCGTGGATGGTAACAAGGGAGCAGGCAGTGTGTGGATGGTAAAGATGCAACAAAACTTTCTTCAAAATGCTTTGATTTTCCCAGTGAAATAGAAAACAATGTCAACAATAGAGAATGAGGCTAGTGAGGAGGTGATAAAAATGTGAAGAGATAGAAAAAAGTAAGCTAAGACAGTAGAAGAGGGAATAAAATATAGAAATAGGGGCTTCCCTGGTGGTGGAGTGGTTGAGAGTCCGCCTGCCGATGCAGGGGACACAGGTTCGTGCCCCGGTCCAGGAGGATCCCATATGCCGCGGAGCGGCTGGGCCCGTGAGCCATGGCCACTGAGCCTGCGCGTCCGGAGCCTGTGCTCCGCAACGGGAGAGGCCACAACAGTGAGAGGCCCACGTACCACAAAAAAAAATAAATAAATAAAATTAAAAAGAAAAAAAAAATATATATATATATAAAGGGTAATTGCTAGGCAGTATTTAAATCTCCTTAAGTTTTGTGGTCATTAAATTAAAAGCAAAATTAATCAACATGGTTGATTCCGTTGTAGGAGAGTTCTCTTTTCTCTCTGGCATTTTAAAATAATCTTTTCTTTTTCTTTGATGTTCTATAAATTTACTAGCGTATGTATAAGTGTGGACTCACTTTTATTTATTCTACATTGGATTTGTTGATCAGCCTAACCATGGATATTATTGTTTCTGGGGATAAATTTTCCTCTAAACATGACTGACTGCTTTAAAAGGAGAGAGAGGGGAGACTCCATAAAGAACCTGAAGTAGCCTCGCTATATTCATGAGACTTAAAAGCATTTCAGCCTAACTCACATCTATCACCATGCTTGCCCAAAATATCTCCACATACAACATGCTTGTTGTGATCACACATGTATGAGTTAACATGGAAAACTGCAGGTACAATTGTGCATCAAGGAATGGGAGACTTGTTTATATCTCATCTACCTTCTGAGCCTGTCTTGCCTCAAGCTTCAGGGTCGGCCAACTTTGGTCCCCTTCTCTGAAACATTCTTCTGTGTTCATTAAATCCAGAAAGAATCAACTATATTTCTGGTTAAGCTAAATGAGTTTCAGCTAAAACATTTCACGAGATAGCATTCTACCTTTTACCTTTTGAGCCTTTTCTCTCAGTGGGATGAAAATTTTGCCACTAGTTAAAAGACTTTCAGTAATCAGCAAAAAGGTAAAGAGAATTGGGGACTGGATGGAAAAAGTGAAAAGTGGACGATATTAATGTCTCAAGAAATTTCCTGAAGTCCCCTTGTGTAACTCGGGTATATCACTACCTATAATATATGTAACTATGAGATGATTCCTATTTATTCTTTTTAAGGTAGACTGATCATGGGGAACTGTGTTTACACATGGTCCATGATCTGTCTTATTTCTAATCATCACTAGCTTCCCCCAAAAAAAGATAAGTAGGGGAATTTTCTAGCCATTCTTCCTGGATCCACATTACCAAAGAATTGTTAAAGATGAAGGAAGGTGTTTCTTGGTTTCTGTGAATTCAAGGGATTTGTGCTGCCCTAGGGCATGTTCATCTGTCAGGATTCCTCTCTCCAGAAGCCTCTTTGAATTCCCATTCCTTCCCCCATGTGTCCCTCACCCTAAGCCCTTTTGTTCTGCTTCTCACTTACTCATAGATAAAAATTTGTTGTATTTTATGACACAAACTTTAAAAAAGTTATTGAGTTTAACACATGTATTTCATTTCAGTTGTTTGAGCTCTCCTGAGGTGAACATAAAAGTAAATAAAATATGGCCACTGCTATGCCTAAGTTTCTCACATAATTTCTGGTTCTGATAATGAAGTGTCTGATAAAGTATAATAGAGTTGTTAGAAACATTGATTCTGGAATCAGAAAGACCTGTATTTGAATACTGATTTCATCACTTACTGTCTTAAGCTACCTCATCTGTAAAATGATCACCTGAGGCAAACTTACCATAAGGTAATCAGGCTTAAGCTTCAGGACCCCTCGCTGATGGACTCCCTTGGAAGCCCTGGTGAGGGCCCTCACAATGTGTTCATAAACTTTTATTCCTGTAAAAGTTTATAAAAATTAGATACTTTGGCTTATTCTTAAGAGTCCCCTCCCCCCAATTTTATAAGCTTCATGTCTCTCCCACAAAACGCGGTCCTTCCATGATGGTAATAATAAATGTATATGTTTGTGAAGAGAATTAAATACGGTGAAACTTTTTCTGCTCTCTCATATCCTTCTCCCTTTACCAAAAAATTTCTCATTGTCATCTGTATTTTAGCTTGATATACTCCCTCAGAGAAGTTTTCCAGACCCCTCCTCCACTCTAAGTCAGGTACAGGGATTCAGTCTTCCCTAAGCACTGTCACTTTTACTTGTTGACAATGAATTATAATTAAATGATTATTTCTATAGTTGGTTGCTTTTGTTTGTGTGTCCTCTGCTAGAATGTAAACTCTATAAAAGAAAGGTCTGTATATATCATGTTTATCATGGTATGATAATCCCCTATGCCTGTAAATGAGCTAATAAACTGATAATCCATTAATGATGATGAATTGATTTAATACTCAAAGAATTAATACCTGACACCAAGTGCAAATGAATAATTATTTTCATTAATGTACAAGCACTTCATTAATATACAAGTAAAACAATAATTAGTATTAAGATAACAACTAAAATGTATTTTCAAATTGAGGTATTTTATTTTGTATCTGACAAAATCTTAGAGGCCTCATATGGAAGTCTATATAAGGGGGTGAAAAAACTTAAATTTATGCAATTATAAGCATATATTTTACTTGTGGATTTTATTTTAATTAACTGATGTGGAATTTTTTTTATTACTACAGATAGACAATTACCGCAAAATTCATCTTATGCAAAAAAGTCAAGTTCAGTAAATAGGACATCAACTTAACTGACTGTGTAGGTATTGAGAATAACAGTGAGTGGAAAAAAAATCCTCTTCAAACTCACGCTATAGTTCAGTGACAACTGGGTTGAAATTCTAGCTCGGACACTTACTGGTTGTAGGATTTGAGAAAAGTTGCTTAATTTTTCTAACTTTTCGTTTTCTCATGAAGTGATGATAATACATTCCTCGCATTTTTGTTGTAAACACAGTCAGCCAATGAATAAAATCTTACCACAATACTGAGCAAAGAGAAAGTGTTTGTTCATTGTTAGCTATCTTTATTTTTTAAACTATAAATAAATTTTAACTAAAAGTTCTAATTACACTACGCTATTTGGCAATATAAAGTAGATAATGTCTTTGATTTATTCAAAAGACAAACTCTATGTAGAATTTTGGATTAATTTTTTTAAGCACATTTTGATTTGGGTTCATACAAAGACCGATTTAGCATGACTCTGATAGTACACTGGAAGATAAACTTTTGAACAAAACACAATTTTGTTAGTCACTATTCTGATTGGAAAGAAATAAAGAAATAATACTGACCAGGAACACATGCGATAGTAATTATCAGGAACAGATTGTAATTCCTTAAATATTCTTTTGAAATAATAGTACAGCGTTATTTCTGAACGTTAGATGTTCCATATCAAGGATGAATACATTTTCCAGCTCTGGTTTGGAAATACTGTACTGCACATACTGGAGTAAGAAAATTCTGTGGAATATATTCCAGTAATCTCATGGGCAACGTGGAGTGCTGTATCCTGAGAAAGTAGGAAACTTCTCATGAGAATGTTTGAAATGTCACTCCGGTTCAGTTTCGATCAGAGTGCAGGTGGCTCTACAAAGCGTTTGCTGGAGGCTTCATGTTTATACAGTTGTTTCTTCCAGGATGCTATTGATTGGTTAGGCAACTAATAAAACAAGCAGGCTTGCTTTCATCTCTGTGCATTTTGGGGCTTCTAAAAGATAGAGAAGTGGTTTTAATTAGGACATGTTCTTTTCACTTATTTTACTTTTTAATTCTTTTTTCTTACTTGACCATTCCAATCCACATCCTTCTCCTATTTCAGAATCTGTCTCCTGGCTCATGATTCCAAAGCCCCAGATGCTTAGAAGGCAAACAATCCTGAGGAAGACAATCTTCCTGGATCCTTTAGGCAGAAACCCTTAACATCAGAAATATCAACAGGCCTGATTGTCCTGATTTCATCAATTTCTATTCAGAGTTACTTATTTTCCTTATACTCTAAGTCTATATGGATCAAAATTTCTTAGTTGAAAGTAAAACTAAAATTTATTATGGAATTTATGAAAAATATCCTTAATATAAGATGTTCTATACTTTATATGACAGCGTGAACACATGAAAGCATGTTGTACACTAAATCGTTGTATATGTGTGTGTATTATATGTGTAGATAGGTAGATGTGACATGTATATATACATGACACAGATAAATTGACATGTATCTATACAGGACACAGAGTTTTAAAATTTATAATAAACTTGTATTTTTAGAATATTTATCCTCTATACTCTATAGATTCTCTTAATTTATATTTCCATATTTTTTCTCACACATTTGTGGTATTGCTTTCTATCTCTATTTTCTACATCCTTTCAAATGATCCAAAAGTATATCTTTGATTTTATAATGAATGTCCAAGGAAAATTAAACACAATATTCAAAATACAATTCAAAGACTACAAATAGAATTTCTTGTCAGAGAGCTATGCAGAATAAACTGTGGGAAAAAAAGTGATTTTTTCCCCCAAGAAAACTTTAAAAAATAGGAAAAAGGTGGGAAGTATTAAAATCCAACCACATAAATTAGCATATAAAATGGAATTAAAGTATTTCCAAAGAGGAACATAAAATGAAAAAATGCTAGTGTGAATCAAATAATGGTAATCAGCTAAGAAAATGAATTATCACATAATTACTGTATCTTTTATCTCAAATAAGACAATTCTTTCATTTATAATTCATTCAGAATGTTTCAAGAATCTAAAAGAAAAAGATAAAAAGATTCATTTGATAGAACTTAAACTGTTTTACAAATATGAAATATTATTGAAAACATTTTCTTATAATGTGATTTAATTAATTTTAATGAACACTCTTTTTTTTTTTTTTTTTTGCGGTAGGCAGGCCTCTCACTGTTGTGGCCTCTCCCCTTGCAGAGCACAGGCTCCGGACGCGCAGGCTCAGCGGCCATGGCTCACGGGCCCAGCCGCTCTGCGGCATGTGGGATCTTCCCAGACCGGGGCACGAACCCG
The DNA here is from genome assembly GCF_964165515.1 of Mesoplodon bidens. Classification (NCBI taxonomy): domain Eukaryota; kingdom Metazoa; phylum Chordata; class Mammalia; order Artiodactyla; family Ziphiidae; genus Mesoplodon; species Mesoplodon bidens. The sequence goes on from NC_138161.1 coordinate 133,824,115, forward strand.
TGTCCCTTGCATCAGCAGGCGGACTCTCAACCACTGAGCCACCAGGGAAGCCCTAATGAACACTCTTATAGAATAAAATCATAGATGATCAAAATTCTGAAGAAGGAATGCAGTATAATGTACCGCAGTGCTTCTCATCACGTGGTCCCCAGGCCAGCAGCATCAGCATCACTTGGGAATTGGTTAGAAATGCAAATTCTCAGGCACTACCCCAGACCTACTGCATCAGAAACTCTGGAGTGGGACCTAGCAATTTGTGTTTTAACAGCTCTTCAGGTGATTTTGATGCACTGCAATTTGAAAAACACTAGTAAACTGGTTAATAGTGTTTACTCTGGAACCAGACTGATAGTTCCAATCTCAAATTTGCTACCAGTTAGCTGAGTGACTTTCATCAAACAACACTAATATATTGTTCTTCTGTTTCCCTTTTGTAAAATGGGACAGAGGTAGCATTATCTCATTGAATTGTAGTGGAGATTAAATGAATTAATACGTGGAAAGAACCTAGGCCATTTTTGGATACAGAGACAACAATAAATGTTATCAGTTGTCATTATATATTTGAAGCCAAGTTCCACTAAAAGTAAATAACTTGGTCAAGGTCTTACAGCTAGTGTCACTTAAAGAATAACACCACCACCCCCAAGCTTTCTCTACTCACATGCATGTTTTTTTTTCACAGCTGGGAACTGTTGAAAGTCACCACATTTTCTCTAAACAACTTAGTAGACTAACCACATACACATACAGTATTTTTACAATATATTATGTCTTGGCCTGATTCTTCATTTTGCATTTTTAATGATATGTACTTGAAAAGGCTCACAGCAACCTTATAACAAAATGATTAAGAAATAACCTTTTCATCTCTTTTTTTAAGACAGTGATAACCATAAATTAGTGTTATTTCATAATCAGTATATGCAGCATGTGCCAAAAATTATGGAAGTGTTAGTAGAAGGAAGATAATGAGATCAAGAGCTACTATAATAGCAAATAAAAACCTATACCTTCTGAGTTACATCAACAGGAAGAGAGTTAAGTGTTCCTAACAAAATATGTTATGAAATTTGGGGAAAGGAAGCAAGGAAACAGTAAAAATAAGCATGCATTAATATAATACTAGCTGCTTTAACAAATACATTTAAAATTGTACAATAGCTCAAACACAATAAGAAGTGTATTTCTAGTCTTGGAATCACCCACTTCAGGAGTTGCTGGTCTGTGGGCAAATTACACCCTTAGCAACAAAGGCTTCTTCTATCTTGTAGCTCCACTATCTCCAAAGGTCTTGTTGTAATCTTCACCCTGTTGAGAAAAGTGGACAAAGAACATGGAGTGGGTACACCCACTTCTTAAAAGCCTTATCCTAGAAATGGAGACCCTCGGTACCCTCATATTCCCTCCACTAGAACTCAGTATCAGTCACAGCTAACAGCAGGGAGATGGGGATATGGGTCAGCTGTGCACTAACCCCAACCAGCCACACTACATTTACATATCTGATGCCAAATGTACAGTCAAAGAGGCGATAGGTCAATGATAGATTTAGATATGACAATTTGAACTTTTTGTTCCTCATTGGTGGGGGTAATCAGAATATCATGCTTAAAGTGTTTCATCCACTGGGCATGTACCTGGAGAAAACCATAATTCGAAAAGATACATGCACCCCAGTGTTCACTGCAGCACTATTTACAATAGCTAGGACATGGAAGCAACCTAAATGTTCATCAACCGAGGAATGGATAAAGAAGATGTGGTACATATATACACAATGGAATATTACTCAGCAATCAAAAATAATGAAATAATGCCATTTGCAGCAACATGGATGGACCTAGACACTGTCATATTGAGAGGAGTGGAGTCAGAGAAAGACAAATATCATATGATATCGCTTATATGTAGAATCTAAAAGAAAGGGTACAAATGAACTTTATCTACAAAACAGAAATAGAGTGGCAGATGTAGAAAATAAACTTATGGTTAGCAGGGGATAAGCGGGGGGAGGGATAAATTGGGAAATTGGGACTGACACATACACACTACTATATATAAAATGGATAACTAATAAGGACCTACTGTATAGCACAGGGAACTCTACTCAATGCTCTGTGATGGCCTGTATGGGAAAAGAATCTAAAAAGAGTGGATATATATATATATATATATATATATATATATATATATATGTACAACAGATTCACTTTGCTGTACACCTGAAATTCATACAACATTGTAAATCAACTATTCCCCAATAAAAATTTTTAAAAAAGAAAAGAAAAAAATGCTTCATCCAGTAAAATGAGAAGATGATCTCTCCAGTACCTCACAGGAATATTGTGTGAGGATTAAATGAGAATGCATGCTATTTTATTTTAGCCTAGTATCTGCATAGTAAGGGGTCAACACATTTTATATATGTATATCTCAAAGAGAAATAAAAAGGATTAAAATGGAAGTCGAGCAAATAGCATCTGAGTTCAAGAACTTAAAGCAAAAACAATTTTGGAGAATAATATTTATCAGAATTTTTAAAATTATCTTTTTATTTTAATTCTGAACTCATTTTTCTTTCTTAAGTTACTTTGTGTCGTTAAAGCTTATTAGCATTTTAACTAGAGAAAATTCCATCTCAAGTAAATGCAAACTGTTTCAATTTCTTTACTTTAGTGTTATATATGGCCCATGAGTCCATGACTGAAAGGCTTATATCCCATAGAGTGCTTGTTTCTTCATTTCCAAATGGTAATGAGCTTATGAGGCACTTGCACAAATATCAGTACTGGGTTCAAACTACTTTCATGAGAAAGCAAATTTTAAAAAGCTGTTATGCCTTATGCAATCCAGTAACTTACTATCTTTTAATATATTTTTCTTCAAGAGAAAAAGTCCTCAGTTAAAGGGCACTTTTCTGAATTGAGCATGAAATTTTATTTTAATTCTATGTTAATTAGAAGAGAATGAACAGAGCATTCAGCCCCCATACTGAGAATATGCCGCTTGGCGCGTGCTGGTCATTGAACATCTCAGCTCATGGTGTACTTGATGCCCTCTCCTAGCTTCATGTCAGAACTCAGGAGCAGGTAACCTTCATTCTGACCCTCAGGGTCAGATGCCTTGACCTTTGTACAGAGATTCTGTCAGCATTCAATATTAAATTATATTTTAAAAATCTAGCAAAGCCAACACATTAGTGAACATTGTAATCACAAGTCAATGGGAAAGAAAGTTTAAAAGAATTTTTCTGACCTAGCTAGAAAGTCTATAAAACAGATGAGAAGGAAAGCAAAAATATTTTAAAATCCTAGTAGGAGAAACGCTTGTTTAGAGAAACTTGAGGGTTTGTTTGTTTTCTCTATTCATCTTGAAATTCTGCCTGAAACATCAAGAAAACATTCTCAAGAGCAAATAGGAAAGATGTAATATTTGAACTAAAATAGTTGGTCCAGAATACATGACTTCCTTTGCTATTCTGGTATCTCAGTACATTTCCACACGGAACTCACTCTGTATAACTTCCAGGGAATGGGAACATCTCAGAGTGAACTGCGATGGGAACCTTTACAGAATGAATGTCTGGTAAAGATCAACGGGGGAGAAGGCTCTCCTCCCTCTACATAAGCATCAGGTTAGATGCACAGCCTCACTTCAATTCTCACTTTCTCTACTGGGCTGGTGGACACGCAGTATTGGCAAGAATATATCCAAAGTTGCTCTACCCCATGTGACCTCAAAGTGCTCACATAAACAGAGCCTCTGAGGAGTTACATATAAGGTTAAACCAGGAAGCTACTCAAATTTTGATTTTGAATTCCTTTCCTCCCCACACCCTCCCGACACACAGGACCTTTCTGTTCTCTGCTAACATATACTCACCATACCTCTAAGCGGCCTTATGGAAACTAAACTCTTTTAGGACATTAGGCCTGTATTTATCAAAATTATAATAATAAATGTGAAAACAACTCAGGTAGTAGTTGTTCAGTTAATGTCAGATTCCACCTCTCTTCTTAGAAATATTATAAAAGGATCTTAAACTCTGATCTTTAATTCTATGATCCTAACAAATGAAACGTTTATTATAAAATCAGATTTCATGACAGGTCTTGGGGAGAGATTTGGGGACAGCCCAGTGCTCCACAAGTCAGACCACGTAAATTGTTACCCATGTATGCACAAAGATTTCATCTAAAATCAGTGCGTTATGAATTACTGTAGTGAAGGACCAGGGGTTCCTCTCAATCCCCACCATCGCCAACACTTCTGTCAAATGCTAAATCATGCACTTGCCTGTCCTGGCACTCTCAATCTCTGTACTTATCTCCTCATGAAAGAGAAAAAAACGATTCAAGGACCAGGCACCAGTCCCCACACCATGTGGGATTAACATCATTTTAAATCCTTTTAGCTGTATCAGCATTGAGGACACTTTATAAGGGAATTAGTAGTGCCTGTACTTTTAACTATTCTTAATTGTATTAACTGTCAGCAGAAAGTAAATGTCGTGTCCGTGCTATGTTCAGTAACAGGGTTTTTGCAATACTATAAACAATAAAGTGGAGAACATGAGCAGGCTGAGGAGGAACTCATTTTACAGAGTCTTAGATGTCAGTTCTAATCAGAAGTGACCCTCTCCTGGCTGTTGCCAAGCAGCTAACTCAATAGTCTGCCAAGCCAGGAGCTTTTCTTGACCAGATACGGCTATAGCTCCCAGAGTTCAAAAAATCAATAACCATTTTCTAAAGAGCAAGTAGATTGGGGATGGGAGGTATGTGTACATTTTGATTCAAAAAGCGTTACAATGGAAACGTTTTTAACTAATAATAACAACTAACCTTCTCTGAGTACTACACACTATGCACCAGGTTTGCTCTACCCATGTCTTCCACCCTTAACATAACTTTGTCACTATTATTCTCAGTTTACAGATATAGAAACAGAAGACTGCCAGCAATGAAATTCTATTTCTAATTCTATTCTAATTATATTTCTTTACAAACACATACACACACAAGCCTTTATTCTCACTTCCATGCCTCAGACAGACACAGGCTGCCCAGGCCTTTGTCTCTTCTCTAGACAGCAGGCAATGTTTAGCACAGTGACTATAACACACACCATCCAGGACTCCTTTTTCACCTTTTGGCCAAAATCAGAGTAAGGGGAAGGAGAGGAAATTTAAAAAAAAAGAATGTTTAGAAAATAAAGGGTAGTTCATACCACCTAAAGGGAATTCTTTAATATTTAGTAACAACAAATTCTAGACCCAGATTTCAGAGGGTCAATATTTACTTTAGCTTTTTTATCCATTATGCCCTGATCTACATGTTTGATTGTAAGATTGGAAATGTTGTTTTTCTGAATAGCCCATTTAACTTGGGAAAATACAATGTACCAGAATCTGTATTTCTGAGGTATTCCTTAAAAACATTCAATATAAATCATTCGTTTTCTGTAGTTATAGAATGACCACTACCATGATGAAAGGAGCATATTTATTTTTTTATTTTTGACCTTGTTTAGCTTACATGAGTTTGGTTGAAGTGTATTCATGCTGTTCTGTTTATGGTATAAAGCCAATCCACCTGCACACTAAACATGTGAAAACAGACATTCAAATTTCTGTATAAAAATGAGAATCTACTATACTAAACTATTGAAATAAGAAAACTTTCATAATAGTGGTTGTTTGGGGATGGGGCATGGGGAAGCATGTGAGGGAAGGATTACAAAGGGATACAAGAAAATTTTGTGGGGTGATGGATATGTTTACTATCTTGATTTGTTGATAGTTTCATGGGATATATATATATATATAAATATGCACACATATATATGTCAAAATATCAAATTGTACACATTAAATATATGCAATTTATTTTATGTCAATTATCACTCAACAAAGCTATAAGAAGAAAGAAAGGGGGGGAGAGAGAGAGAAAAAGGAAGGAAGGAGGGAGAGAGGGAGGGAACAAACCTTTCATAATTTCCTAAAGGGCAATCAGGTCTGAATTAGATTAGGAATGAAAACAGTAAAATGCCAAATTGCATGCTCACTGTAATTTGAAACTTAGAGATGACCACTTACATGATGAAACAACTTGCGCTGGTAGCAGACGTAAGCTTTGTTTGCCCTTCTTTTAAATAAAGTGGAATAGAAATCCACATTAATGAGCCCTACATTTTATAATGAATTGAAGTGAAACTGATGATTTGTTCAAGTTCTGTTCACAAAGTTCATTAACTTAATGTAATATACAGTGAAAAGACTCTTATCTACCATGACTATAATTAAAATGTAAATGTTCAGTATATCATCCATCTCACCCTCAACTCTAAGCGTCTAAAACATGCCTTATGGTATAATTCAGCTACTTGCAAAATTATGCAAAACAATCCTTGTAGAATGATATTACATATGACCCGTTATTATTTGCGAGCTATTATTTGTACTAATCATAAAAGTATGGGTAAAAATAAACAGATAACTTTTGGTATTCTATAGGCTTTGTTGTAACTGGAATTTTTTCTTACTCAACTCCTACTTTCTTTCACATATTTTTATCTACCTCTTCTGCTAGACAGGACACCAAGAGGCAGGAAGACAAGAGGTAAGTGAAAAGAAAACTGAATTTTCACTAAAAGAAAAAATGAGCATTATCCAAAGAGCAAAGAATAAAACCCAAACATCCCCAAATGTCCTTGCTTTATTTAATTCCTAACAAGACACCACACCTGTTAAAATAATGTGGTTTTTTTTTTTTTTATTTTCACTTTTATCAGCTCCCTTCCATCTCTTTGGCATCTCTGTTTAATTGCAAGAACACGTGCCTAGTAAATGGGATTTGCAATCCAAACCTTACTTGGCCAAGCCAAGTCCTCTGGCTATAATGCCCTCTTCTCTCTACTCTATGTATGTGGTAAACATTTGCTGCCTCCTACTTTAGGGAAATTGTAGAGACAGAACTTTAGGGAAATTGTAGAGACAGAACTTTAAGTAAAATACACGTTGATATGTATCTAAATTGTTGCTAAATTTTCTGGTCAAAAAAAAAAAAAACCCAAAACACATTAAATCCAAAGGCTACTTATTTGAATTACTAACATCTTCTGTTCTCTGCCAGCTGCGGATGTTAAGATGAATAAGAAATAGACCCTGCACCCATATCTCCTTATTGGTTGTTTTTGAAGTAATACATACTTCCCTACTGCCTGGAAAATAAGCACAGCCATTGTTCCCTGAGTGTGTCCCGGTCACCCCATCAGCCAGGGCTCTGGGACACCCTGTAATTCCCCGAGATCCAGAAACTATAGGGTTAACGGCCAGCACAGATGAGCTCCAAGCCCTCACTGCTGAACTTGGTCAGTGTCTGTACCAGTTATTAGACCTTTTTCACACCAGCCCCGACCATGATGTCAAATTATTTTTTAACACTCTTTTTGAAGCCCAGCGGAGGAGGTGATTAATTCCAACCCTAGAGATAAAAAAAAAAAAAACAGATTAAATGTGGGTTGAGTCCATAAGTGATCAACATAAACCTTTCATCTCCTGTCTAGTCTTTTCTCCTTTGATATTTCTAATTGCCTCTATATTAGGAAATAAAGCCATTAGTTTGCATGTTTTGTTTGTTTGTTTGTAAGAATAGTGTGCTAAGTAAAAGAAAGGAGCTTCTGATCAAAAGTGGAGGGACCCTCTTGAGGAACGTATAAGGCTTTGACCTTGAAGTCTTAAGCCAGCAGCTTCAGTGGTACAGAAACCATTTTATTTCCTGGCCCTCAGGTGTTTTCTGGATGGTTGAGATTAGTGAACCAGGAACTTCTTTGTAAGTGGATACGAAATGCCTTTCAAAAATATTTGCAAGTAAAATGACTACTAAAGGCAATTTTATGAAATAGGAGCCTTCTGAAATCAAAGTATATTTGATATCTAGCTTTTTAATGCTACTGTGCTTTCTACCACATTCAGAAATGTTAATGACAAGATTTTATCCAATATTTTCATTAGACCCATATCTTACCCAATGAGATTTTGTTTCTGTTGTTGCTACCTTTCAAATATGACTTGGAATATAAAAAGTATAAAGTAATAATTTCAGAGAAAAAGGACACAAAAACTTTAGTCATAGTACGTAAAATGTTCTATTGAGTAGAAACGTCCAGTATAAAAAAAATAAGCCATATTTTTACACAATATTAAAATGAGAAATCTTCAATGATAGTTGCTTAAAATGTCTGCAATTATATGGGATTCATAAGAGCCACCCCCTACTGTTTTCCATTCAAATGAATGGGAAGCACATGGGTAAATTACCGCCTGCAGCGCATGATAGCGGCCATAGTAAGCAGCTGTCACTGTAGCCCTGTAATTATGCAAGTATCCTTCCACTATTATACAATTAGAAAGACCTATCTTTCTTCCACTAGGTGATGTTTTTGTTGGTGTCAAGAGCTCTAAACTATCTCTACTTGTTCAATCACTTGTATCTGAGTTGACTATAACTAGTATAACATTATTGGGGACTTTTTTTTTCAATATCATTTCTTGGGCCTTCTGAGAAATTTCTATCATAATAAGAAAGCTTATATTATTCCAGTTAACGTTTATTTTAAAATGTTTTTCAACTTTGCCTATCTTTTTCCCAGTGATCAGCTGGGTTGGAGCCTATCAAGGATGGAGGTGAGGAAGATCAAACATTTTGGAATAATCTTCTAGTATCATAAGTAAATTAGATAACCAAAGTAAAAACCAAAGCACAGTTATTAAATATTTTTTATGTCACTGTTATAGTTTTAAAATAGATATTAAAAATCTAGAGATTAATAAACCTTTAAAACTTGAAATATTTCAAGATCACTGAGGAATGGAAATTTAATTGAAACTCAGGATATCAAAAAATAAAGTGACTTACCAAAAATAAAAACATGACACTTTGTTTATGGATATCAGAAGGCATCTTGGCTAAAAAGATAAATGCTTTCACTTGACTCAGAACTAATCAGCAATATTTGCACATAATGACTGAGCCATGAATTTATGGATCTCTTTTATAAGAGAAGCAGAGCTGCTGGGTGGTTGGTTGAACATATAAAGCCAATCAGATAAGACTGTAACACGTGCATAAATATTAATTGCTGCCAATCTATTTCTAGTTTAGAGACTAAAATATATATCATCATTCCTAATCTCACTAATTATACACTAGCATTAAAAAAAATTCAGCGTGTTAGAAACATCTTTATTACAAGTCTCGTTAAACACTTCATGCATTACAGAATGCATGTTGCTTCCATTCACTCAAATTCAACTGTGCTGAATGCAGTGAGCAAGAGGATAGTTAGAAACATCTTCATTGCAAGTTTTTTTTAAATGAGGTATAAGTGACACATAACATTATATTAGTTTCAGGTGCACAACATAATTACATATACACTAGCATTTTAAATAAAGACTAACTAGAAGGTCACAGAGCAAACTAATGAGTCTCTTTTAAATGCTGACAATCAAGTTACTGAAGACTTAAACTTAGTATAACATTAGAAAAGAATAAATTCCAAAACAAGTTCAACATCACACACTAATAAAACTTGTATTAATCACGTAACACGATCAGTTAATGATCAGGCTGTTTTTCGATATTCTTAACTTTTTTCCTATCTCTGCTCCGTGTATTCATTAAGTCAAAACAGGGCCATGTTCACTGCAATGTGTCTTAGATTTGAAGCTCTGCCGCTGCCTAAATCCCAGATCTCAAATATCTCCTGCCTTTATTAGCACCATATCCTCTGTGTACCATAAATAATTTTTGTTTTAAAAATAACAGAAAATCTTAACCCAAACAGGCTTGAGGCAAAAAGTCTCTACTGCTTAAAGAAATAAAAAAGTCCAGAAGAGGATCTGGTTTTAGGAGTCAATCTCTCTCTACTTCTTGACTCTACATTTCTGTGTTGGATTCTTTTTCAGCCTGGCAGTGTCCTTAAAGTGCTCATATGGCTGCTACCAGTTCTAGGCTTCTAACACACAGCTTCATCAAAAAATCCATCAAGGGGGCTTCCCTGGTGGCGCAGTGGTTGGGAGTCCGCCTGCCGATGCAGGGGACATGGGTTCGTGCCCCGGTCCGGGAGGATCCCACGTGCCGCGGAGCTGCTGGGCCCATGAGCCATGGCCGCTGAGCCTGCGCGTCCGGAGCCTGTGCTCCGCAGTGGGAGAGGCCACAACAGTGAGAGGCCCGCGTACCACAAAAAAAAAAAAAATCCATCAAAAAAGAGATGTGCCTCATTCTTTTTTGTTAAAATTGGGTCATTCTTCCATATAAAGATGAGACAGTGTTCTGATTGGCCAGGCCTAAATCACTGCCCACTTCCAGGGTTGGAATAGAATCAAGAACATCAAAACCACATGGGCTCAGAATGAAAAAGAGATGATTCTTTCTAGAGCAGCACTAATAGAAATGTAATGAGAGCTACTTATGTATTTTTAATGTTCCAGTAGCCACATTTTAAAAGGTAAACGGAAATAGGTGAAATTAGTATATTAATTATAAGATACAGTATATTTTATTTAACCCAATATATCCAAAATATTGTCATTTTAATATATTATCAAAGTAAAATAATTATGAATATACCACAAAAAAATGTACTTGTAAGTAATAAAAGTCCCGTTACCGCAAAAAAAAAATTATGAATAAAATACTTGGCCTTTTAAAGAAATTTGGAGTAAGTTTTCAAAATCCAGTGCATATTTTACACTTCCACCATAGCTCAATTCAATTAAAAATTCAGTTCCTCAATTGCTGTACCCTCATTTCAAGTACTTTATGCCATTTGTGGGTACTGGCCATCATATTGGGCAGCACACCTACAGAATCTAGAGGGCACCTGAAGTGTAATGTTATCCGAAGAAAAATGAATGCTATTGGTTGGCAAAACAACAGATACACATTATAGCTTCCTGATTGGTTTCCTTCTTTTCTGTCTATCCACATTCTTGTCCTATCAACAAGCAGACCAACAACAGACCGAGAAGTTAAGCAATGTAGACTATAAGTTACAACCCTTTATCGATCAGTCCCAATTTTTCCTAAACCTAACTTGTCATATTATTTGTGTTTAAATTAAGTTCTGCCCAGCCTGAGTCTTCACTACTGTACTGTCACAGGCTTACTCATCCCTCTACGAGTAGGTGTCATTTGCAAGGGATAAAATGTTCAAGCAAACGTTGTACAAGAAGACTTGTTCTACCCAAAATGCCAATAGCGGTCCCAGGTAAGAAATACCACTGGTCTATTGGAAAAAAACTCTCTAGGCAAAACAAACAAAAAAAATACAAACAAAAAACCCACCCAGATTTGTAGAGTTAACTGATTTCCATGGTGTAAATATTCCCACCATGGCTGATTCAAACTGCCAGCATGAAATTTAACAAATGGATAGAAAAATTATCTGTTAAATATGGCACCTAATGCCTAGGAATAAGGAAAAAAAGATATGTCATAGTCACTTTTACCTGAATCATTAAAAATTCAGTATATACAATGAATTCACAATGATGACTAGCTTTATCTAATGAAAAGCACTGAGCTTGGGAAGCATAGAGTTGACCTTAGACTACAATTTAATGTTTTAGTTTTTTCATGAAGGGAATGTAGTAATGTAATACTTGTGTGTGTGTATGTATATAAAACTTAAAAGAAAGCGTTGACAACTGTTATAATATTTTGGATGGAGACAGAAATTGTGGTCCTGGAAGTTCTCTTATCCTCAGTTTCCTTATATTTGCTTGAAGAAACATGAAAAAAAGGCTTCCATTAAAATATATATTTTCTTCCATACAAAACTTTCAAATTTTGAACTTGCATATTTAATCTACTAATTCCTGTTTCACACTATATTAGGTCTGAAACTTAAATCCCACGTAAACCTTGACAAGATAAAATACTCAAATGCCATACACTGAGAACTCTTTAAATAACTTTGGAAAATCAGTAACTTTGAAATTATTATTTGTTTCAACAATTTACATGCTAGTTATCTAAAGATTTCCAACTTTATAATGCTAAAAACATAGTTTCATGATTTTTAACCTTAAATTAAGTTTAACTTTAAAAATATTTGCACTCAGGGCAACACATAATGAAAAAGAGTGATTGAAAAACACTGGAAAATGGCAACATTTCTCAGTTTAATGAGGAAGCAAGCCAAGTTAGGTTTTCAAACTATTGTATCTGGATTAAATATAAGTTGGTTTGACTTTTTGTACCAATTTAGAATCGTGTACATATATTGGAATATTGATAAACTGATATAGTATTTTCTCTTAAGAAATTAGATCCAATTAGGATATATAATGAGGCTCATATTCATTGCCAGTACTGTCAAAATAAAACAAATATGTTTTGGAAGTATTCTTCCCAGGAAGAAAACCCAGGGTTTTTACTATGAAATAAAATATTTGCCTTCCTAGAGAAAATCAAAAACATGACATCATAATGCCCCCTATTGTTTAAAGTGGGGTATGCATTAGAAACTGTTCCCAAATTATATACAAATAAGTGGACATTTTGGTAACTTGTGGTGAATTTATAACAGCAACAAACGTTAAAAAATAAATACATCTCCTAGACTCTTAAGAGCACATTTCCAAATAGCTTAAGATTTGTAACTTGAATAATCTGCCCACCAAAAGGGAAATTCTAAGAGCTCCGGAAGATACAAATTAAAATCTAATTGTGTGACAATAACAGTAAACTTATTTTCATGTATATATTAAATTAATATGCTTTATCTTTATTTCATTAAAACAGTGACCCCGACAGACACCATACCTGCCTCCAAAATACTTAAGCATCACATAAAAATAGGCCCAAATACAGACTATCCCAGAAGAAAAAGGAAGGTGTGATAGATGAACTGACCACATGGTGGCAACATTTCACCACATAAATGCAAATAAACCAGCATTGGACACTGGAAATCCCCTGGATTTAAAGAAAGGACTCAGAGTAAATAAAGGCTCACTTTCTTTACAGTACTTTACTCCTTTTATAGTGCTACTTTACTTTCTCTATAGTAAAGTAAGTATTACCTAACATCCTACCAGTATGCACATACTAATTTTATTTTGGGGTCGAGTACGTCATTTCCCACGTATAATCTGGCTTACATGCAATGTATACTTTATTTCAACCGTTTAAAGTATTCCATTAAATTTAAATTTCAATGTGTGAGGAACTTGTTGATTTTTCCCCTTGGAACAGTTACGCTTTATTGAAGCCTGCTGTGGAGTAGGGCTGTCTCCGGAACCTATTCCAAACCTACGCCCCTGCTCAACTACTCCCTCAACCCACCCTGGTGGGAGAAACCTACAGAAGCCTTCTGGACGCCACAGATGTTCCTGGCATCCAAACTGCAAACAACCCTAGGGCTGGAAGAAATCTGATTATGCTTTAGTGGAAATACCTAGAGTGGAGAAATAAGGTATTCCAGTTCTCCTGACAGCTGGGCCTGAAGTGGTTTTCTAAGAGAATCTCAATTGTCTTTATTACTGACAATTAAACAATTAAGTCCACAACATTTAAAAGAACCAAGAGGTAATATTTGATTAAATAATTGTGACAAAGATAAAAGCAAGTGACATACTTTTTTACTAAGTAGATCCCTTCAGGTCACATGTTTATCTACAGTGGAAGTTAACCCATTTTCTGAAGTCTCCTAATATGAGTCCTAGTCATTCACGCACATCTATCTATAAGACAGTAATGAGTAATAACCTCTCTATTCATGAGCACGTAGACCTGATCAAAGATGCAATTCCCTTAGAAATTAACTACCATCCTTGTATTATTCTATGGTTAGAGTGTAGGGCTCCAACCCTCTCACAGATGGGTACCCTAAGTAATTACAAAGGCAGGAAATTAGCAATGCCTTTAAAAAAATATTTATTTATTTATTTGGTGGCACCGGGATCTTCGTTGCCCCATACGGGATCTTCCTTGCAGCATGCAGGATCTTTAATTGGGGCACGCGGGATCTTTTAGTTGTGGTAAGAGTCCACACGCTGCAACTAAAGAAGGATCCCGCATAGCTCAACTAAAAGATCCCGCATGCAGCAATGTCCTTCTACAAATTCAACACTGATATTGCAAGAGCAATCCAACGGCTACATTTTTAAAAAATGACCAATGGCAACATTTTGGCTTAAAAAATATCTATATCTTCTCACTAAAACATGAGTTGTAAAACAATAGGTGTAAAAAAGTATGTAATTAAGACTAAATTACAATTTGCATGACAAGTTAATAATGGCTCAAGAGGATGTTAGTAATGCATTCCAAGTATGCATTCCAGGGAAATAATTAGACATTAAAAAGTTATGACTGGACTTCCGGGTAAGATGGCGGAAGAGTAAGACGCGGAGATCACCCTCCTCCCCACGGATACACCAGAAATACAGCTACACGTGGAACAACTCCTACAGAACACCTACAGAACACCTACTGAACGCTGGCAGAAGACCCCAGACCTCCCAAAAGGCAAGAAACTCCCCACATACCTGGGTAGGGCAAAGCGGAGAGATTCCCGCACAGAGGATCGGTGCCGAGCGGCACTCACCAGCCTGAGAGGCTTGTCTGCTCGCCGGCCGGGGAGGGCGGCGCTGGAAGCTGAGGCTCGGGCTTCGGTCAGAGCGCAGGGAGAGGACTGGGGCTGGCAGCGAGAACTCAGCCTGAAGGGGGCTAATGTGCCACAGCTAGCCGGGAGGGAGTCCGGGAAAACTCTGGAGCTGCCGAAGAGGCAAGAGACTTTTTCTTCCCTCTTGGTTTCCTGGTGCGCGAGGAGAGGGGATTAAGAGCGCTGCTTAAAGGGGCTCCACAGACGGGCGCGAGTCACGACTGAAAGTGCGGAGCCCAGTGACGGGCGTGGGACGCTGGGGCTGCTGCTGCCGCTGCCAAGAAGCCTGTGTGCGAGCGCAGGTCACTGTCCACACCGCCCTTCCAGGAGCCTGTGCAGCCCGCCACTGCCGGGGTCCCGGGATCCAGGGGCGGCTTCCCTGGGAGAACACACGGCGCGCCTCAGGCTGGTGCAACGTCACGCCGGCATCTGCCGCTGCAGGCTCACCCCGCACTCCGTGCCCCTCCCTCCCGCCCGGCCTGAGTGAGCCAGAGTCCCCGAAGAGGCTGCTCCTTTAACCCTGTCCTGTCTGAGCGAAGAACAGATGCCCTCCGGCGACCTACACGCAGAGGCGGGGCCAAATCCAAAGCTGAGACCCAGGAGCTGTGAGAACAAAGAAGAGAAAGGTAAACCTCTCCCAGCAGCCTCAGAAGCAGCAGATTAAAGCTCCACAATCAACTTGATATACCCTGCATCTGTGGAATACATGAATAGACAACAAATCCCAAATTGAGGAGCCAGGAGTCAGTGCTGTGCCTCTGAGGTGGGAGAACCAACTTCAGAACACTGATCCACAAGAGACCTCCCAGCTCCACATAATATCAAACGGCGAAAATCTTCCAGAGATCTCCATCTCAACACCAGCACCCAGCTTCACTCAACGACCAGCAAGCTACAGTGCTGGACACCCTATGCCAAACAACTAGCAAGACAGGAACACAACGCCACCCATTAGCAGAGAGGTGGCCTAAAATCATAAAAAGTCCGCAGACACCCCAAAACACACCACCAGACGTGGACCTGCCCACCAGAAAGACAAGATCCAGCCTCATCCACCAAAACACAGGCACTAGTCCCCTCCACCAGGAAGCCTACACAACCCACTAAACCAACCTTAGCCACTGGGGACAGACACCAAAAACAACGGGAACTACGAACCTGCAGCCTGCAAAAAGGAGACCCCAAACACAGTAACATAACCAAATGAGAAGACAGAAAAACACACAGCAGGAGAAGGAGCAAGATAAAAACCCACCAGACCTAACAAATGAAGAGGTAATAGGCAGTCTACCTGAAAAAGAATTCAGAATAATGATGGTAAAGATGATCCAAGATTCTATTTCCAAGATCCAAAATCTTGGAAATAGAATAGACAAAATGCAAGAAACAGTTAACAAGGACCTAGAAGAACTAAAGATGAATCAAGCATCGATTAAAAACACAATAAATGAAATAAAAAATACCCTAGATGGGATCAATAGCAGAATAACTGAGGCAGAAGAACGGATAAGTGAGGTGGAAGATAAAATAGTGGAAATAACTGATGCAGAGCAGAATAAAGAAAAAAGAATGAAAAGAACAGAGGACAGTCTCAGAGACCTCTGGGACAACATTAAACGCACCAACATTCGAATTATAGGGGTTCCAGAAGAAGAAGAGAAAAAGAAAGGGACTGAGAAAATATTTGAAGAGATTATAGTTGAAAACTTCCCTAATAGGGGGAAGGAAATAGTTAATCAAGTCCAGGAGGCACAGAGAGTCCCATACAGAATAAATCCAAGGAGAAATATGCCAAGACACATAATAATCAAACTGTCAAAAATTAAACACAAAGAAATCATATTAAAAGCAGCAAGGCAAAAACAACAAATAACACACAAGGGAATCTCCATCAGGATAACAGCTGAACTCTCAGCAGAAACTCTACAAGCCAGAAGTGAGTGACAGGACATAATTAAAGTGATGAAGGAGAAAACCTTCAACCAAGATTACTCTATCCAGCAAGGATCTCATTCAGATTTGATGGAGAAATTAAAACCTTTACAGACAAGCAAAAGCTGAGAGAGTTCAGCACCACCAAACCAGCTTTACAACAAATGCTAAAGGAACTTCTCTAGGCAGGAAACACAAGAGAAGGAAAAGGCCTACAATAACAAACCCAAAACAATTAAGAAAATGGGAATAGGAACATACATATCGATAATTACCTTAAATGTAAATGGACTAAATGCTCCCACCAAAAGACACAGATTGGCTGAATGGATACAAAAACAAGACCCATATATATGCTGTCTACAAGAGACCCACTTCAGACCTAGAGACACATACAGACTGAAAGTAAGGGGATGGAAAAAGATATTCCATGCAAATGGAAACCAAAAGAAAGCTGGAGTAGCAATTCTCATATCAGACAAAATAGACTTTAAAATAAAGACTACTAGAAGAGATAAAGAAGGACACTATATAATGATCAAGGGATCGATCCAAGAAGAAGATATAACAATTGTAAATATTTATGCACCCAACATAGGAGCACCTCAATACATAAGGCAAATACTAACAGCCATAGAAGGAGAGATCGACAGTAACACAATCATAATACGGGACTTTAACACCCCACTTTCACCAATGGACAGATCATCCAAAATGAAAATAAATAAGGAAACACAAGCTTTAAATGATACATTAAACAAGATGGACTTAATTGATATTTATAGGACATTCCATCCAAAAACAACAGAATACACATTTTTCTCAAGTGCTCATGGAACATTCTCCAGGATAGGTGATATCTTGGGTCACAAATCAAGCCTTGGTAAATTTAAGAAAATTAAAATTGTATCAAGTATCTTTTCCGACCACAATGCTATGAGACTAGATATCAATTACAGGAAAAGAGCTGTAAAAAATACAAACACATGGAGGCTAAACAATACACTACTTAATAACGAAGTGATCACTGAAGAAATCCAAGAGGAAATTTAAAAATACCTAGAAACAAATGACAATGGAGACACAACGACCCAAAACCTATGGGATGCAGCAAAAGCAGTTCTAAGAGGGAAGTTGATAGCAATACAATCCCACCTTAAGAAACAGGAAACATCTCGAATAAACAACCTAACCTTGCACCTAAAGCAATTAGAGAAAGAAGAACAAAAACATCCCAAAGTTAGCAGAAGGAAAGAAATCATAAAAATCACATCGGATATAAATGAAAAAGAAATGAAGGAAACGATAGCAAAGATCAATAAAACTAAAAGCTGGTTCTTTGAGAAGATAAAAAAAATTGATAAACCATTAGCCAGACTCATCAAGAAAAAAAAGGAGAAGACTCAAATCAATAGAATTAGAAATGAAAAAGGAGAAGTAACAACTGACACTGCAGAAATACAAAAGATCATGAGAGATTACTACAAGCAACTCTATGCCAATAAAATGGACAACCTGGAAGTAATGGAAAAATTCTTAGAAATGCACAACCTGCCAAGACTGAATCAGGAAGAAATAGAAAATATGAATAGACCAATCACAAGCACTGAAATTGAAACTGTGATTAAAAATCTTCCAACAAACAAAAGCCCAGGACCAGATGGCTTCACAGGCGAATTCTATCAAGCATTTAGAGAAGAGCTAACACCTATCCTTCTCAAACTCTTCCAAAATATAGCAGAGGGAGGAACACTCCCAAACTCATTCTACGAGGCCACCATCACCTTGATACCAAAACCAGACAAGGATGTCACAAAGAAAGAAAACTACAGGCCAATATCACTGATGAACATAGATGCAAAAATCCTCAACAAAATACTAGCAAACAGAATCCAACAGCACATTAAAAGGATCATACACCATGATCAAGTGGGGTTTATTCCAGGAATGCAAGGATTCTTCAATATACGCAAATCAATCAACGTGATACACCATATTAAAAAACTGAAGGAGAAAAACCATATGATCATCTCAATAGATTCAGAGAAAGCTTTCAACAAAATTCAACACCCATTTATGATAAAAACCCTGCAGAAAGTAGGCATAGAGGGAACTTTCCTCAATATAATAAAGGCCATATATGACAAACCCACAGCCAACATCATCCTCAATGGTGAACAACTGAAACCATTTCCACTAAGATCAGGAATAAGACAAGGTTGCCCACTCTCACCACTCTTATTCAACATAGTTTTGGAAGTTCTAGCCACATCAATCAGAGAAGAAAAGGAAATAAAAGGAATCCAAATTGGAAAAGAAGAAGTAAAGCTGTCACTGTTTGCAGATGACATGACACTATACATAGAGAATCCTAAAGATGCTACCAGAAAACTACTAGAGCTAGTCAATGAATATGGTAAAGTTGCAGGATACAAAATTAATGCACAGAAATCTCTGGCATTCCTATATATTAATGATGAAAAATCTGAAAGTGAAATCAAGGAAACACTCCCATTTACCATTGCAACAAAAAGAATAAAATATCTAGGAATAAACCTACCTAAGGAGACAAAAGACCTGTATGCAGAAAATTAAAAGACACTGATGAAAGAAATTAAAGGTGATACAAATAGATGGAGAGATGTACCATGTTCTTGGATTGGAAGAATCAACATTGTGAAAATGACTCTACTACCCAAAGCAATCTACAGATTCAGTGCAATCCCTATCAAACTATCACTGGAATTTTTCACAGAACTAGAACAAAAAATTTCACAATTTGTATGGAAATACAAAAGACCCCGAATAGCCAAAGCAATCTTGAGAACGAAAAATGGAGCTGGAGGAATCAGGCTCCCTGACTTCAGACTATACTACAAAGCTACAGTAATCAAGACAGTATGGTACTGGCACAAAAACAGAAAGATAGATCAATGGAACAGGATTGAAAACCCAGAGATAAACCCACGGACATATGGTCACCTTATCTTTGATAAAGGAGGCAGGAATGTACAGTGGAGAAAGGACAGTCTCTTCAATAAGTGGTCCTGGGAAAACTGGATAGGGACATGTAAAAGTATGAGAATAGATCACTCCCTAGCACCATACACAAAAATAAGCTCAAAATGGATTAAAGACCTAAATGTAAGACCAGACACTATCAAACTCTTAGAGGAAAACATAGGCAGAACACTCTATGACATAAATCACAGCAAGATCCTTTTTGACCCACCTCCTAGAGAAATGGAAATAAAGACAAAAATAAACACATGGGACCTAATGAAACTTAAAAGCTTCTGCACAGCAAAGGAAACCATAAACAAGACCAAAAGACACCCCTCAGAATGGGAGAAAATATTTGCAAATGAAGCAACTGACAAAGGATTAATCTCCAAAATTTATAAGCAGCTCATGCAGCTCAATAACAAAAAAACAAACAACCCAATCCAAAAATGGGCAGAAGACCTAAATAGACATTTCTCCAAAGAAGATATACAGACTGCCAACAAACACATGAAAGGATGCTCAACATCTTTACTCATTAGAGAAATACAAATCAAAACTACAATGAGATATCATCTCACACCAGTCAGAATGGCCATCATCAAAAAATCTAGAAACAATAAATGCTGGAGAGGGTGTGGAAAAAAGGGAACACTCTTGCACTGCTGGTGGGAATGTGAATTGGTACAGCCACTATGGAGAACGGTATGGAGGTTCCTTAAAAAACTACAAATAGAACTACCATAGGACCCAGCAATCCCACTACTGGGCATATACCCTGAGAAAACCATAATTCAAAAAGAGACATGTACCAAAATGTTCATAGCAGCCCTATTTACAATAGCCCGGAGATGGAAACAACCTAAGTGTCCATCATTGGATGAATGGGTAAAGAAGATGTGGCACATATATACAATGGAATATTACTCAGCCATAAAAAGAAATGAAATTGAGCTATTTGTAATGAGGTGGATGGACCTAGAGCCTGTGATACAGAGTGAAGTAAGTCAGAAAGAGAAAGACAAATTCTGTATGCTGACACATATATATGGAATTTAAGAAAAAAAAATGTCATGAAGAACTTAGGGGTAAGACAGGAATAAAGACACAGACCTACTAGAGAATGGACTTGAGGATATGGAGAGGGGGAAGGGTAAGCTGTGACAAAGTGAAAGAGCGGCATGGACATATATACACTACCAAACGTAAGGCAGATAGCTAGTGGGAAGCAGCCGCATAGCACAGGGAGATCAGCTCGGTGCTTTGTGACCGCCTGGAGGGGTGGGATAGGGAGGGTGGGAGGGAGACGCAAAAGGGAGGGGATATGGGAACATATGTGTATGTATAACTGATTAAATTTGTTATAAAGCAAAATAAAAATAATAAAGATAAAAAAAAGTTATGACTGGCCATATAACATGTAACTTAGTATATGTGAATGTCACAGTCAATTAAATATACATATGCATAAATATCTATTTATAATACATAAACCCACACATACATTTGAAATTACAGAGCAAAGATGAAAGAAAACATATAGAATTACTCATAAATTTTTTTATTCATTAACATCTGTGTACTCTGACCCTACTTTACACAACATTCCAACACCAGTACTCCCAGAGAAACCGATGGAGCAAGTATATTACAGAGACTCAAACATTATAGAGCACCACTATATATATATTTGTGAAATGATGGTACATTTTCTAGTTGCCACTGATGTTACAAAGTATTCCTAAAAAGAAACTTAAGTGTTGAGGAAAATTTGTGTTATTAGTAATTCACTGGTAGTTTGTAGGCAAACAAAAATTTTAGGCTGCTTGGCAGCCTTGTTCCATAGATCAGTGATTTGTGGAAATATCGGAAACCTTAATCTACATGCAGGACAAATAAGTTGTAAAGAAGCTAATGTTAACTTTGTTTTGTTTTGTTTTGTTTTGTTTTTAACGTTTTTATTGGAGTACGATTGCTTTACAATGGTGTGTTAATTTCTGCTTTATAACAAAGTGAATCAGTAATACATATACATATGTTCCCATATCTCTTCCCTCTTGTGTCTCCCTCCCTCCCACCCTCCCTATCCCACCCCTCTAGGTGGTCACGAAGCACGGAGCTGATCTCGTGTGCTATGCAGCTGCTTCCCACTAGCTATCTATTTTACGTTTGGTAGTGTATATATGTCCATGACACTGTCTCACTTCGTCACAGCTTACCCTTCCCCTCCCCATGTCCTCAAGTCCATTCTCAAGTCTGCGTCTGTCTTTATTCCTGTCATGCCCCTAGGTTCTTCATGACTTTTTTTTTTTTTTAGATTCCATATATATGTGTTAGCATATGGTACTTGTTTTTCTCTTTCTGACTTACTTCACTCTGTATGACAGACTCTAGGTCCATCCACCGCATTACAAATATCTCAATTTCGTTTCTTTTTATGGCTGAGTAATATTCCATTGTATATATGTGCCACATCTTCTTTATCCATTCATTTGTCGATGGACACTTAAGTTGCTTCCATGTCGTGGCTATTGTAAATAGAGCTGCAATGAACATTGTGGTAAATGACTCTTTTTGAATTATGGTATTCTCAGGGTATATGCCCAGTAGTGGGATTGCTGGGTTGTATGGCAGTTCTATTTTTAGTTTTTTTAAGGAAACTTCATACTGTTCTCCATAGTGGCTGTATCAATTTACATTCCTACCAACAGTGCCAAAGGGTTGCCTTTCCTCCACACCCTCTCTAGCATTTATTGTTTCCAGATTTTTTGATGATGGCCATTCTGACCGGTGTGAGATGATATCGCATTGTAGTTTTGATTTGCATTAATCTAATGATTAATGATGTTGAGCATCCTTTCATGTGTTTGTTGGCAGTCTGTATATCTTCTGTGGAGAAATGTCTATTCAGGTCTTCTGCCCACTTTTGGATTGGGTTGTTTGTTTTTTTGATATTGAGCTGCATGAGTTGTTTGTATATTTTGGAGATTAATTCTTTGTCAGTTGCTTCATTTGCAAATATTTTCTCCCTTTCTGAGGGTTGTCTTTTCATCTTGTTTATGGTATCCTTTGCTGTGCAAAAGCTTTTAAGTTTCATTACATCCTGTTTGTTTATTTTTGTTTTTATTTCCATTTTTCTAGGAGGTGGGTCAAATAGGATCTTGCTGTGATTTTTGTCACAGAGTGTTCTGCCTATGTTTTCCTCTAAGAGTTTGATAGTGTCTGGCCTTACATTTAGGTCTTTAATCCATTTTGAGTTTTTTTGTGTGTATGGTGTTAGGGAGTGTTCTAATTTCATTCTTTTACATGTAGCTGCCCAGTTTTCCCAGAACCACTATTGAAGAGGCTGTCTTCCATCCACTATATATTCTTGCCTCCTTTATCAAAGATAAGGTGACTATATGTGCGTGGGTTTATCTCTGGGCTTTCTATCCTGTTCCATTGATCTATCTTTCTGTTTTTGTGCCAGTACCATACTGTCTTGATTAGTGTAGCTTTGTAGTACAGTCTGAAGTCCAGGAGCCTGATTCCTCCAGCTCCGTTTTCCTTTCTCAAGATTGCTTTTGCTATTCAGGGTCTTTTGTGTTTCCATACAAATTGTGAAATTTTTTGTTCTAGTTCTGTGAAAAATACCAGTGGTAGTTTGATAGGGATTGCATTGAATCTGTAGATCGTTTTGAGTAGTATAGTCATTTTCACAATGTTGATACTTCCAATCCAAGACATGGTATACCTCTCCATTTATTTGTATCATCTTTAATTTCTTTCATCAGTGTCTTATAATTTTCTGCATACAGGTGTTTTGTCTCCTTATGTAGGTTTATACCTTGGTATTTTATTCTTTTTGTTGCAATGGTAAATAGGAGTGTTTTCTTAATTTCACTTTCAGATTTTTCATCATTAGTGTATATGAACGCTAAAGATTTCTGTGCATTAATTTTGTATCCTGCTACTTTACCAAATTCATTGATTAGCTCTAGTAGTTTTCTGGTAGCTTCTTTAGGATTCTCTATGTATAGTATCATGTCATCTGCAAACAGTGACAGCATTACTTCTTTTCCAATTTGGATTCCTTTTATTTCTTTTTCTTCTCTGATTGCTGTGGCTAAAACTTCCAAAACTGTGTTGAATAATAGTGGTGAGAGTGGGCAACCTTGTCTTGTTCCTGATCTTAGTGGAAATGGTTTCAGTTTTTCACCATTGAGGACGATGTTGGCTGTGGGTTTTTCATATATGGCCTTTATTATGTTGAGGAAAGTTCCCTCTATGCCTACTTTCTGCAGGGTTTTTATCATAAATGGGTGTTGAATTTTGTCAAAAGCTTTCTCTGCATCTATTGAGATGATCTTATGGTTTTTCTCCTTCAATTTGTTAATATGGTGTATCACATTGATTGATTTGCGTACATTGAAGAATCCTTGCATTCCTGGGATAAATCCCACTTGATCATGGTGTATGATCCTTTTAATGTGCTGTGGGATTGTTTGCTAGTATTTTGTTGAGGATTTTTGCATCTATATTCGTCAGTGATATTGGTCTGTAGTTTTCCTCTTGTGACATCTTTGTCTGGTTTTTGTATCAAGGTGATGGTGGCCGCATAGAATGCGTTTGGGAGTGTTCCTCCCTCTGATATATTTTGGAAGAGTTTGAGAAGGATAGGTGTTAGCTCTTCTCTAAATGTTTGATAGAATTCGCCTGTGAAGCCATCTGGTCCTGGGCTTTTGTTTGTTGGAAGATTTTTATCACAGTTTCAATTTCAGTACTTGTGATTGGTTTGTTCATATATTCTATTGCTTCCTGGTACAGTCTAGGAAGGTTGTGAATTTCTAAGAATTTGTCCATTTCTTCCAGGTTGTCCATTTTATTGGCATATAGTTGCTTGTAGTAATCTCTCATGATCCTTTGTATTTCTGCAGTATCAGTTGTTACTTCCACTTTTTCATTTCTAATTCTATTGATTTGAGTCTTCTCCCTTTTTTTCTTGATGAGTCTGGCTAATGGTTTATCAATTTTATCTTCTCAAAGAACCAGCTTTTAGTTTTATTGAGTTTTGCTATCGTTTCCTTCATTTCTTTTTCATTTATTTCTGATTTGATCATTATGATTTCTTTCCTTCTGCTAACTTTGGGGGTTTTTTGTTCTTCTTTCTCTAAGTGCTTTAGCTGTAAGGTTACATTGTTTATTTGAGATGTTTCTTGTTTCTTCAGGTAGGATTTTATTGCTATAATCTTTCCTCTTAGAACTGCTTTTGTTGCATCCCCTAGGTTTTGGGTCACCATGTTTTCATTGTCATTTGTTTCTAGGTATTTTTTGATTTCCTGTTGGATTTCTTCACTGATCTCTTGGTTATTAAGTGCTGTATGGTCTAGCCTCCATATGTTTCTATATTTTATAGATTTTCTCCTGTAATTGATATCTAGTCTCATAGTGTTGGGGTCAGAAAAGACACTTGATATGATTTCAATTTTCTTAAATTTACCAAGGCTTCATTTGTGACTCAAGATATGATCTATCCTGGAGAATGTTCCATGAGCACTTGAGAAAAATGTGTATTCTATTGTTTTTGGATGGAATGTCCTATAAATATCAATTAAGTCCATCTTGTTTAATGTATCATTTAAAGCTTGTGTTTCCTTTTTTATTTTCATTTTGGATGATCTGTCCATTGGTGAAAGTGGGGTGTTAAATTCCCCTACTCTGATTGTGTTACTGTCGATTTCCCTCTTTATGACTGTTAGTATTTGCCTTATATATTGAGGTTCTCCTATGTTGGGTGCATATTTACAATTGTTATATCTTCTTCTTGGATTGATCCCTTGATCATTATGTAGTGTCCTTCTTTGTCTCTTGTAATAGTCTTTGTTTTAACGTCTATTTTGTCTCATATGTGAATTGCTACTCCAGCATTCTTTTGATTTCCATTTGCATGGAATATCTTTTTCCATCCCCTCACTTTCAGGCTGTATGTGTCCCTAGGTCTGAAGTGTGTCTCTTGTAGACAGCATATATATGGGTCTTGTTTTTGTAGCCATTGAGCCAGTCTGTGTCTTTTGGTGGGATCATTTAATCCATTTACATTTAAGGTAATTATCGATATGTATGCTCCTATTACCATTTTCTTAACTGTTTTGGGGTTGTTTTTGTAGGCCTTTTCCTTCTCTTGTGTTTCCTGCCTAGAGAAGTTCCTTTAGCATTTGTTGTAAAGCTGGTTTGGTGGTGCTGAATTCTCTTAGGTTTTGCTTCTCTGTAAAGGTTTTAATTTTTCCATCAAAGCTGAATGAGATCCTTGCTGGATAGAGTAATCTTGGTTTTAGGTTTTTCCCTTTCATCACTTTAATTATGTCCTGCCACTCCCTTCTGGCTTGTAGAGTTTCTGCTGAAAGATCAGCTGTTAACCTTATGTGGATTCCCTTGTATGTTATTTGTTGTTTTTCCCTTGCTGCTTTTAATATTTTTTCTTTGTATTTAATTTTTGATGGTTTGATTAATATGTGTCTTGGTGTGTTTCCCCTTGCATTCATCCTGTATGGGACTCTCTCTGCTTCCTGGACTTGATTAACTATTTCCTTTCCCATATTAGGGAAGTTTTCAAGTATAATCTCTTCAAATATTTTCTCAGTCCCTTTCTTTTTTCTTCTTCTTCTGGTACCGCTATAATTCGAATGATGGTGTGTTTAATATTGTCCCAGAGGTCTCTGATACTGTCCTCAATTCTTTTCATTCTTTTGTCTTTATTCTGCTCTTCAGTAGTTACTTCCAGTATTTTATCTTCCAGGTCACTTATCTGTTCTTCTGCCTCAGTTATTCTGCCATTGATCCCTTCTAGAGTATTTTTAATTTAATTTCTTGTGTTGTTCATGATTGTTTGTTTGCTCTTTAGTTCTTCTAGTTCCTTGTTAAACGTTTCTTGTATTTTCTCCATTCTATTTCCAAGGTTTTGGGTCATCTTTACTATCATTATTCTGAATTCTTTTTCAGGTAGACTGCCTATTTCCTCTTCATTTGTTAGGTCGGATGGGCTTTTACCTTGCTTCTTCATCTGCTGTGTGTTTCTTTGTCTTCTCATTTTACTTAACTTACTGTGTTTGGTGTCTCCTTTTTGCAGGCTGCAGGTTTGTAGTTCCCATTGTTTTTTCTGTCTGTCCCCAGTGGCTAAGGTTGGCTCAGTGGGTTGTGTAGGTTTCCTGGTGGAGGGGACTAGTTCCTGTGTTCTGGTGGATGAGGCTGGATCTTGTCTTTCTGGTGGGCAGCACCGTGTCTGGTGGTTTGTTTTGGGGTGTCTGTGAACTTATTATGATTTTAGGCAGCCTCTCTACTAATGGGTGGCGTTTTGTTCCTGTATTGCTAGTTGTCTGGCATAGGGTGTGTAGCACTGGAAGTTGCTTGTCGTTGAGTGGAGCTGGGTCTTGGCATTGAGATGGAGATCTCTGGGAGATTTTTGCCGTTTGATATTATGTGCAGCTGGAAGGTCTCTGTTGGACCAATGTCCTGAACTTGGCTCTCCCACCTCAGAGGACAGCCCTGATGCCTGGCTGGAGCACCAAGAGCCTGTCATCCACACGGGTCAGAATAAAATGGAGAAAAAAGGAAAGAACGAAAGAAAAAGATAAAATAAAATAAAAAATTATAATAAATAATATAAAATAAAATAAAAACAAAAAATAATTTTTTTTAAAAATTTAATTAATTAAAAAAAAGAAAAAAAGAAAGAACAACAAAAAAACCATTCCACCAATGATAACAAGTGCTGCAAATTATGCTAAAAAAAAAAAAAAAAAAAAACGGACAGATAGAACCCTAGGACAAATGGTAAAAGCAGAGCTATACAGACAAAGGCACACACATAAGCATATGCATACAGACTCACAAAAAGAGAAAAAGGGAAAAAATATATATATATATATCATTTCTCCCAAACTCCACCTCCTCAGTTTGGGATGATTCATTGTCTATTCAGGTATTCCACAGATGCAGGGTACATCAGTTGACTGGAGATTTAATCCGCTGCTCCTGAGGCTGCTGGGAGAGATTTCCTTTTCTCCTCTTTGTTCCCACAGCTCCTGGGATTCAGCTTTGGATTTGGCCCCGCCTCTGCGTGTAGGTCGCCTGAGGGTGTCTGTTCTTTGCTCAGACAGGACGGGGTTAAAGGAGCCGCTGGCTCAGTCAGGCCACGGGGGAGGGAGGGGTACTGATGCGGGGCGAGCCTGCATGGCAGAGGCCAGCGTGACGCTGCACCAGCCAGAGGCATGCTGTGCGTTCTCCAGGGGAAGTTGTCCCTGGATCACGGGACCCTGGCAGTGGCGGGCTGCACAGGCTCCCGGGAGGGGAGGTGTGGATAATAACCTCTGCTCGCACACAGGCTTCTTGGTGGCGGCAGCAACAGCCTTAGCATCTCATGCCCGTCTCAGGAGCTCCTTTAAGCGGTGCTCTTAATCCCCTGTCCTCGCGCACCAGGAAACAAAGAGGCAAGAAAAAGTCTCTTGCCTCTTCGGCAGCTCCAGACTTTTTCCCGGACTCCCTCCTGGCTAGCCGTGGTGCACTAACCCCTTCAGGCTGTGTTCACGCTGCCAACCCCAGTCCTTTCCCTGGGATCCAACGGAAGCCCGAGCCTAAGCTCCCAGACCCGCCCGCCCCGGCAGGTGAGCAGACAAGGCTCTCGGGCTGCTGAGTGCTGGTTGGCGCCAATCCCTCTTACATGCACTCTTAATGGCTAACCTTGTTTGATGCAGTTTAGGGTGATGCACAAGAAAGTTTAACTAGAAAAAATAATTAATTTAACTGTTCTGTGGCAACTATTAGAGAACCAATCTTTTACCTAATTACAGACCAGTTAGGATAATTTGGGCTGCACGTAACATGCAAGCCAATTCATTCTGACCCAAACAAAAAGGATATGTGTTGGCCTGCATAACAGGCAGTCCAGGGTTGAAAAATCTCTCTCTTCTATTATGTCATTAAGGACCTGTTCTCTCAGTCTCTCCATTCTGCCATCAACAGCTTAAACCTAAACCAGCTTCCAACCTCCTGGTTTTAATGTGGTCACCAGTACTGATCAAAGCCACATGTTTCCTTGTTCATGACCAGCTCAAGAGAAAGAAAACACCTCTGCCCTAACTGCACAACATAATTGCATTCTATTGGACTAACTGTGCCACTTAGGTTATTACATGCCCATTCCTAAACCAATCACTGTCACCAGGGGAATGCAATGCACTGTCTGGCTTATGCCTGCGTTCCTGACACTTAGAAAAGGAGCAGGATTTTCATGATTGCCCTGGACCTCTCAAGCTTTACTCTTAGATTTAAACAATTTGATAAAGTGCATGGCAGCTACAATGGGTGTTGAGGGATACACAGATGTTTTGAATTTGAACAGCAATCGCGACTCCCCCACTGAATAAAACACCATTTAGCTTAAACTGACTACCATTCATACCGGATATTTACCATCTCAACACTGAGTCAATATCTTTTAATATGTTTTTGCTTAGAAAAGGACTTTCCTTTGAAGGATCTTCTTCTCAATAAAAGGTTGCCGCCTGGGGCTTCCCTGGTGGCGAAGTGGTTGAGAGTCCGCCTGCCGATGCAGGGGACACGGGTTCGTGCCCCGGTCTGGGAAGATCCCACATGCCGCAGAGCGGCTGGGCCCGTGAGCCATGGCCGCTGAGCCTGCGCGTCCGGAGCCTGTGCTCCGCAACGGGAGAGGCCACAGCAGTGAGAGGCCCGCATACCGCAAAAAAAAAAAAAAAAAAGGTTGCCGCCTAAGCATATCCTTTTATAATATAGAGACAGATAAAATATACATCCAATGTGATGAATAGACATGAAGAAAATATTTAACTCTCAAATTAGTACAGATATTTAATTCTACTCTATATATGCATCATGTATTTATTTGTGTGCAACTTTTTTCCCAAATATTTAGCTGTTATATTAACTATCCTTTTTAGTTAAACTTTCTTGTGCATCACCCTAAACTGCATCAAACAAGGTTAGTCATTACGAGTGTATTTAAGATAATAAACAACCTACTCTAGGTAAACCTGAGTTTGGAGGGGCATCATTTTGAGGTCCAGCTGGTTCAGACATTTGCACATAATGAGCACTGATCATATTTTTTAAAATTTCCTTTTTATTCATTCATTGCATCAATAATTTCTTCATATAATATTTGCTCATAAATAGTTAACTAAAATTTCTCACCCAAATATCTCTTTATTACACAGTTATGATTACACTTAGAGCAGATTCATAGACTGTTTTTATTTTTCTCAATTATTTTAGGTTTATTTCTTTATGTATATTTAAGAGCAAGAAGATGCTAATGTTTAGCACTTCATGATAGAAAAACAAAAACTATATAGATTTGAGAGAAAGGAGGAAACCTATACTACAAGTTAAATTGCTTCTTTTTTTCTTTGTATTATCAAAGAATCCCCCACTCCCATTTCCTAATCCCCAGCAAGAATCATCTTTAATTTTTTACTTCTTTTTTTCTTTGGGGGAATTTATTTTGTATCTCTAATTTACATGCTTTTACATCGACTTCTTGACTTTTTGTTAATGTTATAGACATTATGCATTTATTTCCCATAATGTTTCAACAGAGGATCAGGCATTTATCATCTCTTTATATTTATTGACTGTAGTATGTGTGGGAGCTTCATAAGCAATGAGGAAATTCTCCACGTTATTCTGCTAAAATCTATATTTATCTCTCATTGGTACTTCACAATGGGAACATTTGGCTTTATCACCATTCAGCATGAGGTACTCTATTAGGTATTTATTTTTAACGGTAACTGAGTAGCCCAATGCTGGCTGTGTGATGGTTTGTCTAAGTTCCATGGTCTAGTCGGCTGTGACTCTTATAGAAATTTGTTCAGGGCTATTCAACCATTATGCCTGTCATACCTGGACTTTTTCATTCAGTTGAAGCTCCAAAGCTAAAACAAAGGGGATAATTCATCCCAATTTTAAAAGAGGCATGAGAGAAGCTGTGCTGAACTTGCTAAGTGATGACCTAAAAATAGACACCTTAGCCCATCACCCATACAAGGGTATGTAAGAGGTAGTGAGGAGAATGATTCAAGGATGACAGAGAAAACAGATTTTTGGAGAGAATTTTCAGAGGGCCAGGCAATCTTCCAGTCCTGTGAGGTAGAGACTTCTTTTTACCCATTTCAAAACAAGTAGGAAGGATGTAACCCAACCAGCTGGAGAACTTGATCTCGGGTTTCTAGAGTTCATGGGGTGCTGGAGCTGGTGCCTAATTCTCAGTTGGAGATGTGTTAATGTTAAAAATCCATCAGGAAGTATCTTGACACATGAATGATGGGCATGGGAAGCACATATGCATTGCCTGTAGGCCACAATGACCCGGTGAGATCCCCAAATAGTGGGACATGAATTGTTTTCAGAAGGATCCAGCAGAAAAGTTTGAAATGTTCTGGGAGATAGAAGCTAAATCAGCAGGAAGGAATGACCTTTCTATCCTCTGTGTGGTTATGTTACTGGTAAATACACAGATTCATTTATTGCATTTTGAGTTTGACTTTTAGGGATTCCATTTTCAAATTTAAATTAGTTTTTTAGTTATTGAAATATATAAATAGTTGAAAAGTCAAATTTATGAATCAAAGATTTTCAGTGAAGTCTAGCTGTCATCCGATCATTTTCTTTTATGGCCTGCTCCTGAATCCAGATAGATAGATTGATAGATAGAGATAATAGATAGATCTATAGATATAAATAGGTTTCTATATATAAACACACATTTATGTTATATATATATCATATATACACACATAATACACATACATATGCACTTACATGCACACACACATACACACACACAGATTTTATAGCTACATAGTACTCCACTGTGTGGATATACCATAATTTATTCAACCATTTCTGATTGATAGTTTTGTTTTCCCCATTACAAATAGTAGATAATACTCAGAGAGGGAGGGAGATGAGTCTGGGAACTAGGAAAAAAACAGAATGTGTAAGGCTTTAAAAGCCATAGTAAGAGTTTTGGACTTTATTCTAAGGACATCCACAGCCACTGAAAAGTTTTGAGCAGAGGTCTAACATGCTATGCTGTTTGTTTTGTCTAGGACTGTGTGACCTGAAGAAGAGAGGTCCAGGAAGGTGACTACTGCATGAATTGCAAAGTTCTCTGTTAGGAATATCATTTCTATTAATGAAATATGTCCTTTGCTTACCCTGAAGCCTACAGTTTTAAATAATTTCCTAGGAAAGCAGATTGATATAACCAACTAGAGTCTGTAAGATACTTAAAAATAGGTTTCCAAGATTAAGATTTTAAGTTTATATTGCCTGGTCCCAGAGCATATATTTATTTAACATTTCAGAGTATATAAAAAATCCCATACAGATTATAAATTAAGGAAATGCAGAGTAATTTCTGTATGTACACAAAGACTGAAATCTGAAATAGCTTTGTGTTCACTGAGAGTCCTGAAGATCATTTAGTTTTTCAGAATCTGTAAAGCTTTTCCAAAACCTTGCCATTAGCTCTCCTGTGGTACTACACATTAGAGCTAATAACGCAGTTACAACTTATGTAGTTAAACAGTGACATTGCTTTTTTCCCCCAGAAGTTCTTTTTAGACATATAGTCATCTTCATTGTACAGTTGTATGGATTCACATTGCTGCAGCCAAAGTAAAATTATCAATATAAGTTCTCTGTCTTAGTAAATGCCAGATTTTCTATCAATAAACCAAATACTGAATTTCATTAAAGTTCTAACCTACTTTAAAAGAGTATGTAGTGTTTCCAGGCAAAGACTCAGGTTCTTTTTTTCTTTCTTCAAGTGGCTTAAAGAACAAAAGGGTTTTTTTGGTTGCTGTTTCCTTTTGTTCTTTTCTTGTTTGTTTTGGCATCTTTTGCCTTGTGAAATGTGTATAAATTCTCTTTCTCTAAAAACCAAAACAGTTACATTTTAATATTCTAGCTACAAATAATAAATCTTACGGGATTCCGGGTAGATGAAGTAAACCTTTATACTACAGAGGAGGAGAAGGAGAAGGAGGGCGAAGAAGAGGAGGAGGAGGAGGAGGAAGAGGAAGAAGACGAAGGAGAAGAAGGAAAAGGAGAAGGAGGAAAAGGAGAATATGTAGCCACCATATTCATGGGTGGCCTTGAAAGATAGTTTGGATGAAAATCTTCTCAACCAGAAGATCAACAAGGAGTGTACCTGCTCGTCTAGTTTGTGTGAGAAGTGGCCAAAAGTGAGACTACGTATAGACTCCTAGGCAGTAGCAAAACGGATGAACTTCTGGTCAGGACATTGGAAAGGACCAAAAGTTCAGAAATAAGAAGGTATGCGGTAGAGGTATATGTCTGGACATATGGAATGGACAGAAAGTATAAATACTTTGTAGCAATTTTAATGCCCATCAAAAAACATGCACCATGGAAAAGGTCCTGGATAACTAAGTACACAAAATTACTTGACCAATGGATATTAGCTAATCTCATTATCAGCAACTTCAGACTTAGCATAAAGGGTATATTAAAGGAATGGTCACAGTGGCAGAGATGGAGGCTATGGATGGCTCAAGCACATGGACTCCCACTTACCAAGCCCTATGTAGCTACTTCTGCTTCTGAACATGTAACTTGTTCAGTAACAGAGACCAACTCTGTGCATCTGATTGTTGAAAACAAGTCTGCATGTGTTTCTCATACGTTTGAAGGCTTTACCAGCAGAGGCACTGGCCACTTTTGTTCAGGACTATCTTTTCAAGGATGTTTGTAGTGAATAGACTTGGAAGACAGAGGTCATGGTTTCCCCTGGAGTTAAGGGGCAGGTTTGTTTACTATCCACTACTATAGTGATAACACCTCCTTCTGGGGAAAAGATACAAACCTACTTCCCATTATAAAATATCTGGGTTCCCTAAGGTTGGGGTTCCTGTCCTGTCCAACTCACTGCATGTGTATTCCTCTTCACAAACTCCTTTTGGGAAATGGGGCTGGAGCAAAGATGATGATACTCTCACTACTGCTGTTGCTGTACATAATAAACGGCCTGTTTTCTCTGATTCAAGAGACTCATGTCTTCTGGCAAAATCTATGAAACTATGGCAGGCTAATGTAGTTTGTAAATAGAGTAAAATCTCAGCTCTTTCACAGTTCTTGACAACAATATGTCACTATTACTTGGGAAGACCAATGGACCAGTTGGAACATGTTGACTACATTGACCCCTTCCATTCTAGAAAGGCCAAGAGTCTTTCCCTCTTAGAGGAATAGATGCCTATTCTGGGTATAGATTTGCCATTGTTACCTGCTTAGTTTCAGTGAGCACCAATATTTCAGGGTTTATGGATTTCATATGGCATAGCATCAGATCAGGTAATCTACTTTGTGGTGAAAGAGGTATGAGAGTGGGCCCATGACTGTAGAATCCAATAATTATATCACATACCAAACCATCCAGAAACAGCCAACCTCACAGAATGTTGGAACAGCTTTAAAGGCTCAGTTTCAGCACCAGTTCAGAGGCAATTCTCTCAAAGTATGGAATGTCACACTTTGGTATGTATTAAATTAGAGGCCTCAATATGGCGTTGTGTCCCCAATAGAAAAATACAAAGATTTGAGGACCAGAAGGTAGAAGTAAGAGTGACCATATATAGCATCTCTCCCAAAGACCCAATGGGGATTTTGTGCTTCCCATCCTACAGCTCTGGGCTGTGCAGAAATGGAGCTCCTGAAAGTCAAAAGGATTATACTATTATCAAGGTCATCAATAAAAATTTCATTATATTATAAGCTACCACTGCCACCAAAGCGCCTTGTCCACCGGGACTCCTTGTGTCCAGAGACCAGCCAGCAGACAAAAATAGAAATCACCATGCTAACAAGGGTAACTGATTTCTGAGTGGCAGGAACTGGTGAGGCTGCTTTTACACAATGGGGGCAAGAAGGAACACATGTGGAACCCAACTTATCCACTTGGGTACCTCCTAGTACTCCATTGCTCCACTGAACAGATATATGCAGCAACTCAGGCCTGATAAGGGCATGATCATCAAGCATTCAGACCCTCAGGACACCACCAAGTAAGTAATCAAGATATGCTGAGGTGATAGCTGAGGGCTTTAGAATGGATCTTACAGGTGGAAAAAGATGAGAACCAATGAGATCAACCAGAGTGACCAAGGCTGTAGTTCACCCTATAAATTTCTCTCTTTTAAGTTTCTCCTCAGGAAGACAGATCCATGGGAACCATGGAGGAGCTCCTCCCCAAATAAGTGTGGAGAAGTAAATCTGTGTAGAGCAAGTGCTAAACTGTGCCAGCCATGAAAATGGACCATTCAAATATCTTGCTGAATGAAGTGTAATTGATTGGTGGCCCAAGCTGTTACATTAGGAACCCACCAACATGACTGTGCTGAGGCCAGACTTCCCACATGCTGCTTCTAGCCAAAGACTGAACACACAAGGAACTCCTCTGATGGGAAACTTTGGCTCAAAACTTCCCATTGCCTTAGCTGAAATTTTCTTCAAACTACAGTGCAAGACCCTCCTTCCTTCCTTCTCTCCTTCACATAAGTCAGAACTACATTAGAGTCAGAAGGCTTTCCCCACCTTCTCCAGCCACTTTTCATTTGTCCCTCACAGATGTCTTCTTCAGTATAGTTCTTGCACATCTAACCCTATCTTGCCTTCTGCCCTTAGAGGACCCAAACAAACACAGAGGCATCATTAATAAGTACATCCAGGATAAAAGACTTTATATTAAGTAAGCCACTACCAATAGTGTCAACAGTGATCTCCATTAGCTTTCCTGGATGTAATCATCAGGAATTCTGTGAATATGTGTCAGAAATAGAAGCTGAGTACTCTACCTTACAGCAATTCTATAACTCAAAAGTGACACTGTATTGCAATTTTCTTGAGGTCAGAGCCAAGATTAAACTTTCTGCGATCAAGAAGAACTGTCCTCAAACACTCTTTTTGAATGTTGAATGAATTTGGAGATTACCATTTGTGGTAGACTTGATAACATTTCTTAATTAATTTGACCTAAAATTACAAGGCAAAACTATAAGTACTGATATCAGTACTTATATGCAAAACTTACACTGAAGGAGTGTCATTTGGATGACAATTAATATTGTTTGAATCATAAGTAAGGTCAAGCTGCTTTATACACCGCCTAGGTTGTCAAAAGTTAAAATAAAAAGAAATACCTCCACTACCACACAATTTTGAAGGAGATATACTTTTCAAGCTCAGGTTCCTCTAATAGTTCCAGGTTCAAAAGAAATTTCCATGTTTCAAAATTCATTTAACTACATAAGTGAGGAGCTTCCACCTAACCTACAACTGAAAAGGAATAATCCGAAATATAATGACATACTAAAAGGCAAATATCTAGAGAAGAATCTAACGGAATTCTATAAGTGCCTTTCGTGTGCTCAAGGATTAATATCAGTATTTGGCAGAATTTAGCTCTATGAAAAGACATTTTCAAAGATAAAATAATAAAATCTCATTACTGATCAGCATTGTGATGAATACTTGCAATTGATTTTGATGATGGGAAACACTGACTTGGAACCCAATTAGTGAATATTATTCCTAAAGGAGAATTCCACTTTTCTGATTAATATGCTTATATTACCAAAAATTGTCTTCAATTATTATGTTTTGAATGTCATCAATAAGATTTGTGGAATCCTGATTTCTCACTTGTTATTTAATGTCCTCTATAATAGTCTCAATTTTGCCTCTTGGCCCACAAAGCCTAAAGTATTTATTATCTGATCCTTTCCAGTGTAGGTTATGAGTATGAAAGGTTCAAAAACAGAAACCATATGCAAAGCCTTGATTGTTTGTCCTTGCATTTGATATTAATTAAATATACTCTATTTTCCAGAGTGCTATTTGAGGACAATTCTATGATGCCTTCAAATACAAACATGTTTGCAGAAAAGCAGATATGTGAGGGGAAAATGTCTATGAGGAGTTTTGAATGGTGCCACTTAGATTTTCACAACCCAGTTTCCTTAATTTTATACTGCCTGAAGTCATCATTTGTGGCTTGACATAAGACAAAATTATTTGAAATTGTTCAACATGCTCCAATATAGTAGTAGTCTTAATGATATTAGATGTGCTATTAATCTAATTTGTAAATTATACTGGTGCCTAAAATGTTTTAGCTGTATTTAAGATGTTTCAAAATACAAGAATATACCAATAACAGTGATCTAGGGTAAAATATATGACTATGCAGAAATTATATGTTTGGGCAGTGCAGGAAGCTATTTACAGATTCTACCTGCCTTGCTCCGTGGTCATCCCCTGTGGCATACCCAGATATTTTCACAAGCTGGAAAGAAAAACACTGGGAGTGAGATAAATATGCAGTTTATACTCAACATAAAATGTAATAAAAATATTAAATGTACTTGTGCTCACATTAATAATCTTTCAAATTCAATGTTAAAACTATAGTGCCACTAATAATGTTTTTTAAAAATATGCACACCCAAAATAAAGCTTTACATGAAAAATAATGAATATTAGTTATATTACTCTTCAGAATGGAATTTCAAGAGTGTTATTAAAATTACAAAACAAATTAGACCCAGTTTGTTAATGCTTTTTTAAAAAAACTATTTTAGAAGATAAATGCTTTGTTAGAATTCATTCATCTCAAACTTATTCCTTCTGCATGCTAATTAATAGAACAGGATCATGGTTTTGTTAATTAAAATACGATACCTCAGGGAATTGAAATTAATTTTGAAGTCCTAATAGATACTCTCATATCAATAAATCTCCCAGATGTTTTGTTAGCATTATATGAAAGTGGATAAAGGCATTCTTAGCTTGACTTTGGAGAAAGTGAGAAGGAATTATCCATTTTAGGCTAATCACAATGCATGAGGTAGATGAATGTAGTTTTTCATTAAGACTAATCTCCATGGATATGTTAGAAATTTCAGAATAAGCTTTCAAACACTATATATCTAAGTCTTTTGTTCAAATGCGATCCAGTTTAATAGTTACTGAAAGCTGTAACCATCTGGCAGATGTTTTCTGGCCTATGTGAAATGAGTTGAGGGGCTCATTTCTGTTTCCAATGAACACATGTCCAGGTCACCAGAAATACCACCACAATTTGCACCCTAATTAGCAATCTCAAGCATGTTGTGGGCTGCATGGTAATGGAACATGGGCTACTCTCCAAATTTGGAAATGAATCTATTCAGATACAAATAGAAATGCCCTTGTAGGGTCAGCATCAAGAGAGCTGGCATTTCTGTGTAGTGTAAATTTCAAAAACAAAAGATTGGGGTTTTTTTCTGGCTTTAGGTATTCATTTGACATTTTCTCTGAAAAATGCTTCCTTTTCACTAGCAATTTTTTGATATAATACAGAGTAAAGCATATGTCATTATGGTTCTTAACATTCTGAGGAAAACAGACCCTTCTGAGAATCTGATAAAAGCTACAAGAGCTTACCCCGTAAAATTAATTGATGGATATATACCAACATTTATATACAATGTCAAAGACTTTACAGAATAACATTATCCTAAGATAAGGAAAAGATCTTAGAAACTATGATCAAGATTTTCACTGTGATGTGTAGACTAAATTCAGTAAAGAAGTTTCTTCATTACAATAATAGGCCCAATAAAAATACATGGTAAGAATTTTTAAATAAAAAGATTCAATACAGTTGTCACTTCTTTCATATTCTAGTTGGAATGTACCCCCCAAATTCCAACATTTTCTTAGGTTGGTAGTTCTCTAATGTCTGAGCCTATATTTCTATAAATATATCTATTTGGTCCTATAGGCTATACATTAAGCACAAGTCACTGTATTTTACATGAGGCCTTCCATTTTGTTTATAACTATCAAATACCTGCTCTAAAAGATTAAATGGAATGTCCTTGACCTGTGAGAAGAATAATTACACAAGTATGAAAATGAAATTCAGGAGAGAAAACAAGAATTTTCTTTGTACATCAAATTTATATAATATTAAGGTGGTATACTCTGCTTGAAAAAATCTGTTCGTTTAAGTCAACTAATCTATATTGAGTTAGAAAGAGACATAAACAGGATAGAAGGGGTTGCTGTCCTTTTGACACAATGAGTGAGAGATGAACATGTGGAAACAAGCAGCTCTAGCACAGCATGGGATAAGCCATGGTGGGGAGGAACAAGATGGCACAGTAGTCCTTAAGAGGTAAACCTGGGTGATGCTCAGGGTCTCTGGGCCTAGAGCTCCTGGAGGGCCACATGTGTGTTTTATTTGATTCTAATTCTTATGTCCAGCATGATGACTGGCCAACAGAAAGTCACGTAACAGAGATTTTGTGTTGAAAATTCAATTTGTCATGGAGTTGATGATGGTGGTGGTGGTGTGTATGTACAACTTATAAAACCTCAGAGCTTTTTGAATAATCAATATGTATAATTATTTATACATGTTTTACAAAATGTGTTATACAAATCAAAAGATCAGAAGAGAGGTATGGACTAATATAATGAATTTGAGAGTTGATAGAAATTACAGTGCACATGTGGATCAGATTGTTCAGGGAGAGAGTATAGAATGAAAAAATAAAATAAAGGACCAAGGATGCAGCATAGGTAACATCAAAATTAAAAGTTAGGTAAATGCAAGAAGGTCCTCAGAGTCATAAAAGCAAAACCAGGAAGAAATATCAAATAAGTCAAAGAAGGAAAGTGTTTTGAAACAAGCAAAAGCCAGATTGTGCTTGTCTAGGTAGAGAATGGCGGGTAGTGGGTGGGGAGAGGAAGTTGAGAAGGCAAATAATGATGTATATTTCAGGAAGCTTCTATTCAAACAAAGGAGACAAAGACTCTGGCATTGCAACTGACACAGACACCAATGAGAGAAATAGTGCTCCAGATTTTCCTTCATGTGGCAGGTAGATTCCTGCCCAAAGGATTTCACACAGATTTAAGAACTCTGCCAGGAAGGGGAGGTCAAATAAACATTACAGTGAATTATGAGAAATGGTTTCTGGGATCACCTTTCCTCTAGGTTTATCTGTCCAAATTACTTGTAAAATGTGCCTGAAGGTAAGGAAATGAAGCACCTGAGACCTGGAGACTTTTTGCAACTCTGTAGCACTATCATTCATTTTTTTGTTTGTTTGTTTTTGTTTTTGGTACGCGGGCCTCTCACTGTTGTGGCCTCTCCCGCTGCGGAGCACAGGCTCCGGACGCGCAGGCTCAGCGGCCATGGCTCATGGGCCCAGCCGCTCCGCGGCATGTGGGATCTTCCCGGACCGGGGCACGAACCCGTATCGCCTGCATCGGCAGGCGGACCCTCAACCACTGCGCCACCAGGGAAACCCCATTTTTTTTAACTTTAATTAGCCTTCTGAGGAACAACTTAGAAAGGCCAGTGTACCATTTCTCAGATAATTCCTGGTTATAAAGAATATAAAATATGAGGGGAAAAATTAAACACAGATGACACAGAAGCCCTTAACTCAATTTCCTTATCTACAAATACTTGCAGCCAAATACTACTACAATGTTCACTTTCCTTCCTTGCCATTGTTTTGTTTATTTCTACTTCACTTAAATAATTGGTTTTGTTCTGTGACTTCTCTTGTACAGTAATGCATGCAAATATAAATGAATTAAATCAGCCAAAGAATAAAATTATATGATAACGTGTGATTCCTTCCCCATCCGTTTTTTGCTAAATAGAACAATTTTTAAAACTGAAAACTCTCAAAGTTAACTTTTCCCCTTCGTTTACTTTAAACTAATAGAGGGTCTAATCCTATCCTTTCCTCTGGCACACTAACCAGGGACAAGGTGGGCCTCTGTGAGATCCCCTATGGTCTCCTACTTTGTAATCTCATTTTAGTTACAAACTCAAGAAAATGCCGTTTTGGAAATCCTGCCATTTGGGAAAACATGAATGGAACTTGAGAGCAGAGCATTACGCTAAGTGAAATAAGTCAGACAGAGGAAGGGAAATTCTGTATGATATCACTTGGATGTGGAACCTGAAAAACCTGAATTCATAAAAACAGAAAGTATCATGGTGGTTACCAAGGGATGGGGGTAGGGTGAGGGGGAGAACTGGGGAGATGCTGTTTAAGTGTACAAACTTGGAAATAGTAGATAAATAAGTCTTGGAGAGCTAATGTACCGTATAATGATTATAGTTAACAATACTGTATTATAATCTTCAAAGTTGCTAAGAAACTAGATCTTAGTTGTCCCCACTGCAAAAATAGAAATGATATTTGTGTGACATGAAAGAGGTATTAGCTAAGGCTTTGGTGGTAATCAGACTGCAATATACACACATATCAAATCATCATTTTATATACCTTAAACTTGCACAAAGTTTTACGTCAATTATATTACAATTTTAAAACATTTAATAAAGATGATTATTTGAGGAAATAAAAGTGTTTGGAATTCTTTTTCCCTCACTCTTTCTTTAAGCTCTTGGTGACAGGGTGACTTAAGGCTTTCTGTGTAACTGGATAGGCAGAGTTCACACTTCCACCTACCCGGGCAAAATTACAGATTGCTTCTAGACCCAGCAGAGGCATAAAAAGGAAATATTCATACAATAACTGGACAGGTTCTGGTTGCTTATTAATTCAGTAAATACCGTTCTCTTGATAAATGTAACAGGGTGATCACAGAGACCCAAAAGAATCGACAAACGCCAGCTCTTAAGAAGGAGCATGAAACGAATCTTTAGTCTGGGAGGTCGGTCACGTTGTACTCTTTCTCACTTTCACTTTCCTAAAAAACTGTTTGTATCTGATCACATGTTTGTTTAATGAAGTGTCTGGCTTTAAACGAGTTAGTGAACCTTTGTTTGCAGAGCAAAATAGGCAATGCTGGTTATTATGTGAATAGTAAGCTGATCGTTGCTTCATTTCTCCTTAATTGTAATATCGTTTGAAAGCTTTATGCCACTAATATATTAGAAGTGATTTTGAGAGAATATTAAGATAATTAATATTAAGAAAATTTTGAAAGCAGATCAAATCAAAGCTGCTCTGTTTGAAAGGAGAGAAGAGGAGTCCAAAGTCTCTCTGCCCAGCCTCACATATACCCCTGGCTGCACTCTGCATCCCACACCCTGCCCCTCACACTCAGAAGCCCCTGAGGCCAGTTCTTGGAAGTGAGGATTTCCCCAGACACAGTCAGAAATTCATTGATCTAGTCTATTACCTTCTCACATTCCTTTCCTCTCCTAACTTTGTTTACCTTATGACTCATAATCACCTTCAACTGTAGAGCAATCAAAGAACATTCCTGGAACCGAGTTTTGTAAAACACATACACAACACTTGTAAAACAGAGAGAAAATTACTCACCTTATCAATTTACTGTGATTAACTAAATTAAATTAAATATATTTAATTTCTCTCATAGCATCTGATACAAAGATGATAAAATTAATAAACAAAAACCTCAGTTAAACAGCGGGGCAGCTCTCATGCTCTTCCATGATAGCAGAGCCCAGCAGGAAGAAGAAAGACTCCCTCTTCTTGTCTGGCAAGAAGCTCAGTCAGGGAGAGACAGTCACAAATCAGAGCATGAAAAGCCATGGACTCTTTGTTTACTGTAGCCCTCCCAACTTCCTTTTCCCTCTATAAAAGAGCTGTCCTCTCCATTCATGCTAGGGACTTACTTCCATTCCACATGGCTCACCATAGTTGCAGACCCCAAACTGCAATTCTTTGCTGATCCTGAATAAACTCTTTTTCTGCTGGAAAAATAACTGGCAATCTATTTGTTTTAGGTTAACAAGACCATGTGAATTTCCTTCCTTCCCCTTACCTCCTTCAAGGATTCCCTTGAAGTGAACCAAGTGAACCAAGGACCCTAGTGATGCCCCAGATTTTTTAAAATAAGAAATTTTATTGAATGTCATGATTTCTGCAGTGAAAATCATTTTCTCTGTGTGTTTCTCCAAACAGGGGAATAAGTATTCTAAATAAGGGCTATAGATAATGGAATTCAAAGGAATTCTCTGGTGGTGGACCTGAAGCATCTTGAGGGGGACAGCTCCCACCTGTTGAATTCCATCAGCGTGTCCTTAGTGATGCAATGAAATTTAAATTCATAGTAGCTCCCTTTTAGGGGTTAGTGTTGCATTATTAACAAAAGATACCAATACTGGCATCTTTTTACTCAAACAGAAGGCAGCAACCCATGGCTTAGCAGGTGGTACAGTGCACAGTGTTGCCATATCTAATGAAGGCCACACATATTATAGATATGGCAGATTTGTATATTGATTACAACAACTTTTCTGACAGATGAGAGTAAAATCCCAGTTCTAACAAAATCACAAAAGGATCTCAAGGTAGGGGTTTCATGGCAGGTATTTCCCTTTTTTCCCTAAAAATCCATTCTCTATCCATCTCCACCTATCCCTACCTTGCTCTCTACTCAGAAAAACTTATTTTTTTGTTCTACAAAATAGAACCCCCTGTCTTCTTGTTGGAATTTAGCCAGAGACGAGCCGGGAGATGGAAGGTCAAGGGAGGGAGAAGTCAGAGTAGCTATTTTCCTTTTACATACCTCTCATGTCAGCCAACCCCACCCACCTTTGTCTTTCTGGGTTCTTGTTGTAAGTCACACACTTGTCCCTTTGGGGCTGACTAGTAGACCGAGGGGTATTCGTCCTAGGTCACCACACCTACAAATTTAGAAATAATGGCTTTGTAAATAAATAAATATTTCTGACCTTGTTCTATTTTGAAAGTGCTTCTGTTTCCTCTTGGTACCCTGACCGCTGGGGTCCCTTCCTCATTCATATACAAGCAGTGCATGTGTTGGCCCTTCTTTGTGCTCATGCTCCAAATTCAGGGCCTCGGGTCCACTGATACATGCCTCTGTACTTTCTCCCTAAGAGAAAAAAAGGAAATAAAGGGAAAATCTCAAAAGAAGAGAAATGTTTATGGGGAAAAGGACTTTCCTAGAGAATCTAGGGCATGCGCTTATGTTCAAATTCAATTTGGAGAGATAAAAAAATTCGTACACATTCCTTTTTACTGTGAAAAACACCATTCCAAAATTCAGAACAACAAAAATCTCGATTTGCTATTTATTTATAATGCTTAATGCTTAAAACATAAATGTCAAACCATATAAAAGTTTTAAAATATGAGTCTTATAAACTAACTTCCAACTCCTGGTTCCATTTTCTTTTTAATAATTTACATTTTTTCAAGATGGATATCAGAAGATATGCTTAAAATATTCTAAAAACATTCAAAAATCTAAATATTAATATATGAAAATATTTATAAAATTATTCTAAAATATGCTTATGATTTAGCTTCCTGATTTATACACTTAAATAGTACCTCTTGAGTCAACAATATTAGATTAGCTATTTAATAAAATCACACTTGCTTTCACCAAACATTATATGGATAAATGTATACAATTGCTTTTATGTTTTCAAGGTTTCTAAAATTTACCTTCTGTTATTTATCTATAACCCTGTCCTCTGTGTTTTATCCACAGGTTGATTATACAAACTGACCAATAATAGCAATTATCATATGGCATACAATACTGCAGAATCAAGTTATATGGGGGAAAAACGGATACAAGTAACCTTTAGCTGCTAAATATATGCCAAAGGGAAAATATTCTCAGCATCAAGGTCAAATTAATTTTCTTTTCAGATACTCAATGAATTGCTCAAAACATTGTCACGTGACTGTGCTTGTTCCTCCATCTTGAACCATATATTCAGTTAGATATAATTTTAAATGAGAATTAAAAATAATCATACTCAAATCCATAAATTATGTACAAATACAGTATTATTTATGTTCAACTTTCAATAGATTTATTAATCCTAAGAAAAATTGTTAATGAGAATGAAATCATAGCTTCAGGAAGGTTACCTTGGTAACAGTTTGGCTTGGTTTCCATGGTTACAAAGAGTACAGCTGAGAGGCTCAAAGAATCACAATTTCCTTTGATTGGTAGAGTCTCAAAAATGGTGATTTGGAAAGTGACAGGGGATTAAAAAAAAAAAAAGAAAAAGGTTTCCCTCATGAGGAAAGAGACATTAAGTGTAGTAATAGCACACTGATGATCAGACACAAGACAGGCCTTTGAAATTTAA
Source organism: Mesoplodon bidens (assembly GCF_964165515.1). Classification (NCBI taxonomy): domain Eukaryota; kingdom Metazoa; phylum Chordata; class Mammalia; order Artiodactyla; family Ziphiidae; genus Mesoplodon; species Mesoplodon bidens. The sequence goes on from NC_138161.1 coordinate 133,868,903, forward strand.
TGAAATCTCCCTTCGCCTCTTCATAAAAAAATTGGACAGACTATCTCAATTTATAACAGCATGAATCTGCAAACCCAAATTCCTGCTCCTGATTAACTGGTCAAAATATGTTAGATGGTTTATGAAGAACTTTTGAAAAATTAGTTTAAAAATTTACTAATTGACTTAAAATGTAAATGATTCAAAAGACTAAAATAAATATTTTTGATTTCTCTTTGTTGTTTTCTGGGTTTGAGTAGGAAAAAATTATATGGTGTAATAGAAGTATAGTGAGTGATAAGGGCATTAAGAAATCAGAGTCAGGGATATCTCTGTAGCTAGTTGCATGTACTTAGGCAAATCATTTTATTTGCAATTATCAGTACTTACTATCAAAAATAGCACAGAAACTGAAAACTATCTAAGCTACTCGTTGGAAAATACTATAATACATGATTTTAAGATCTCTTTCTGTGCCTTCAGTCCTTTGATTTTAAAATATTTCCTCCCAATTGAAAAGCACACTGAAGAGATGTGTGGGCAGGCTAGGAAAAATGTGGACAAAAGCTCTAGACACTTAGCCCCTCCCTACTGTGTCAGAGCCTCATAAGAAGAAGAAAAAATGTCTAAGACTCTTCATTTAGATTTTCCCAGCAGGAAGGATGTTTAAAGGAAAGACAGAATGAACAATCTTTCCCAGAGTTAATTGTCTCCAGCCAGAAGGCAAAGCAGTCAAAGACAAAGAACTTAAAAAGCAAGGCAGATCCATTGAGAGAGGAATGAGGCCCATAGAAATGGATGCACTAAAGGCCATGGGTCTAGACACCTTGACTGCGGTTTCCTAGTCCCCTTTACCAGGCAATGCCCCAAACCCTCAAACTCTAACCCCCCAGTTTATAGACTAGTCATTCTGGAAATTCTGTGGGCAAAAGCAACAGTTTCCAATTGTGTTTCTGTTCCCCTGCTTGGTGAGAATTTGGAAATGGCAGCTGGAAGAAGTGACAAAAGAACCACCCAGCCAGGGCTTCCCTGGTGGCGCAGTGGTTGAGAGTCCGCCTGCCGATGCAGGGCACACGGGTTCGTGCCCCGGTTCGGGAAGATCCCACATGCTGTGGAGCGGCTGAGCCCGTGAGCCATGGCCGCTGAGCCTGCGCGTCCGGAGCCTGTGCTCCGCAAGGGGAGAGGCCACAACAGTGAGAGGCCCACATACAGCCAAAAAAAAAAAAAAAAAAAAAGAACCACCCAGCCAAACCTTGCCAGAAGCAGAGGAGGGCTCCAGGATCCCACTTGACTTTGGATACAAGGGTATCCACCATGAAACAGAAACAGGATACACAGCCAACTTAGGGCACTGAAATGGATACAAAATCTTTCACAAAAATGGAAAAAGGAGTACAGAGATCAAATCTTGCAAATAAGATAACACAGAGTCAAGGTTGAATTCTACTCTTGATTTTCATGGTCTTGGGCTACATAATAGTAATAGATTGTGAAAAAACAAGATGTTAAACTGGAGCTCTGTGAATTTTATATCAGGTCAGAAAAGAAAATCATGGAGGATTTATCCACACTACCTCAAATAGATGAGAAGATCTTGGCAGACCTGGATGAAAGACAAAAGCATTTTAATACTGCAAAGATGCTATTGGAAGGAAAAAGGAAGGAAAGAATGAGAGAAGAGAGAGAATGAAAGAAAGGGAAGAAGGAAAAAAGAATTTGGCTGAAAGGGAAGTTGGCTGAAACGATGGCATACAAAAGTGAAGTAAAAAATTAACTCCCAAAGGAAAAATTATCTAAGAAAATAAATAAAAACTTCTTACTGTTCCTTGACCAAAAATAATATACAGAAAACACAAACCCAAAGTATCAAAATACTAAGTTTACAGTGGTAAAATAGCTGAATAAAATGCAAATGCAGAACTAAGGACCAAATTGAAGGGGCAAAAACAGCATTACAGAACTAAGAAATAATCTGAAAATAACAGGTACTTCCAGTAACTAGATTATACTAGATAATAATCTGAAAATAACAGGTACTTCCAGTAACTAGATTATACTAGATAATATAGGTAAAATGCATAACATAAAAGATAATATAGGAAACTCTTGAGATAATAATGTGAATGCAGATGAACAAAGTTATGAAAGCAATTAGAAAAAAAAATAGTAGATACAGAGCAGGTAATAACAATGAAACCTAGGATAACCCTTGAAGTAGAGAGCACAACTAATGGAACAGAGAAAAATACTTTTAAAATAAAAATTTTCTTATATAAAAGAATAAATGGATGCATGGATCAAAAGATTATGTGTTTCTTTTTCTTTCTTTCTTTTTCTTTTTCTTTTCTTTTCTTTTTTTTTTTTTTTTTTTTTTTGACCACACCACATGGCTTGCGGGATCTTAGTTCCCCCACCCGGGCCCTCAGCAGTGAAAGTGTGGAGTCCTAACCACTGGACTGCCAGGGAATTCCCAAGATTATGTGTTTCTAAAAGAAGTGGTGGCACAGTGGTTAAGAATCCACCTGCTAATGCAGGGGACACGGGTTCAATCCCTGGTCCAGGAAGATCCCACATGCCGCGGAGCAACTAAGCCCGCACGCCACAACTACTGAAGCCCATGTGCCTAGAGCCCATGCTCTGCAACAAGAGAAGCCACCGAAATGAGAGAAGCCCCCGCTTGCTGCAACTAGAAAAAAAAAAGTACTAAAAAAAAAGTGTTACAATACAATTAACTTCTAACATGGTAGTCAAATTCTTGAACTTCAAGGCTAAAGAAAGTATTCTTCATTCATCTAGGTAAGGAAAGCAAGTCACTTATAAAGGGGGAAATGTCATTGTCCTCAGACAACCACATAAATATTGAAAAAGCCATAGGAGCAGAGTCTACATAGTTCCAAGAGGAACTCAAGTATAATCCAGGAATGTTATACACAGCCAATATGTCAAGTAAGTGTAAAGACAACAGAAAGAAATTTTCAGATATGCATGGTTTCAGGAAACATGAGCCCACAAGTCCTTTTTGAAAACACAACATCATGACAAATGTAGCCCTAAATAATATACTGACCTTGTGGTAAAGAGCTAATGGTAAACATTGAAAACTTTATGTATAGAACTAAGACCAAACATTAAGATATGGTATAGAAAATAACTTTAGACTTTATTACATACATGTGATCAATATATAAGTTTAGCCTTTATAGAATAGAAAAAGAATCTGTAAATTTCAAGCCAAGAAGGTGAAGAAAGAAGGGTTGTGTAGGAATATTAAAGGGGGTGATTAAGATAGACGACATATAAAAGGTGATATTTAGGCAAAAATGTAAATGATATGAGGGAGTTTATTTGCAAATATCTTGCAAAAGAACATTCCAGATAGATGTTACTCAGCAAGGTCTTGCTGTCTTATTTGCATAGAAGCCAGTACTATGGCACCAGCTTTTGAGAAAAGAAAGAACTTTATTTAGAGGTTGACCAGCAAAGAGACAGGAGGCAAGCCTCTCAAATCTGTTTGCTGATCCAAGGTTAGGGGTAAAATTTAAGGGGCTGGGGCAATCTCAAACTTGGAAGCTGATTGGTTAATATTGAATTAGTACATATAAGTTACTCATGCTGCTGGAAGCTAGATTTTCCTTATGGAAGGACTTCTCTCTTTGTAAAGGGCTCCAGTGGCAACATTTCTATTCTTTGAGTTCCATAGACTGAAGATTCTTGGCTCTGGGTTCATGCTGGAGACAGGGGTTCCTGTCCTGTACCTCCACAGTGCTGTCTCTGTAAAACAACTCAAGGTTTGTTTTATCAACAGACAACCTATTTGAGGAGGCAAAGTCAGTTTAAGCTGGCGCTGTTTCAATTTGATTTTTCAACAACCTATTTAATGGGGCAAAAACAGTTTAAGCCGATGCTATTTCATAGAGGGAATAGTTAGAGCAAGTAGTAAAGTGGAAGAATCCCAGGCATGTTCTAGGAATAGCAAGAAAGCCAGTGTGACCAAAATAGACTAAGGGGAAGAGTATCAGAAGATGGGATAATAGAGACCAGATACTATAGGGTCTATCGAGCTCATTCCAAAGTTTGAGGAGCAGGATGATATGATCTAACTTACATTTTCAAAGAGTCATTCTTGCTGTTGCATTTGAGAATTAACTGTAGGGGGCAAGGGTAGAAACAGGGAGTCTATTTCCGAGACTACTGCAATAATCCAGGCATGGAATTATCATGGTTGGGCTAAGATGGAAGCAGTGAAAGTAATAAGGACTGGTGGTATTATTGATGTATTTTGAAGAAACAACCAAAGAACTTCCTGTGTGGAATATAAGGTGTGAGATAAAGAGAGGAATCAAGAATGACCCACAAGATTTGACCTGACTGGGAAGACAGGGTTACTAATGACTAGACAGGTAAAGCAGATTAGGAGTTCAGTTTGAACCTGCTGAGTCTGAGATGTTATTACATAAGTAGAGAGTTCAGAACAGCAGCCTGAGCTAGAGATATATTTTGGGGTAATCAACATTTTTAAAACCATGAGACTAGACAAGATCACCAAGGAAGTGAATGTATAGGAAAAAATGACTAAGGATTGAGCATTGGAGTATTCCAAAATAAACATTTGAAAGAAGAGGTGTCTCCAGCAAAACAGACTAAGAATGATCACTAAAAACAAACAGAAAAGGGATATGCTAAAGCCTATTAAGAAAAGTGTGTCAGCAAATGAACTTATCTACAAAACAGACTCACAGACATAGAGGAGAGACATGTGGTTTCTAAGGGGGAGGAGGGTGGGGGAGGGATGGATTGAGAGTTTGGGATAAGCAGATGCAAACTATTTTATATAGGATGGATAAACAATGAGGTCCTACTGTATTGCAAAGGGAACTATATTCAAATCCTGGGATAAACCATAATGGAAAAGAATATAAAAAAGAATGAATATATATGTATAACTGAGTCACTTTGCTGTACAGCAGAAATTAACACAACACTGTACATCAACCATACTTGAATAAAATTTTTTTTAAAAAAAGAAAAATGTGTCAGGAGGAGCACATGAGCAACAGTGTCAAGTGTTGTCAGCAGATCAAGCAAAAGGAAACAAAATTGACCACTGGATTTAAGAACATGGAAATTATCATTTACCTTAACAAAAGTATAGTTGTTTTGTGGAATGGTTAAGGCAAAAGTCCATGTGGGGCAAGTGAAGAGAACACAGAAGGAGAGAAGTCAGAGGCTGCAAATACAGAAATCTCTTTTGAGGAGTCTTGTTACTAAAAGGAGCAGAAAAATGGTCTGTCGCTGATAGGAGAGGGGGTGCAAAAAGTTCAGATGGAAGTTATAACAGCTGTTTGTACACTGATGGACGTGATCCTGCAGAGAGTGAAACTTGATGTAGGAGAGAAAGGAGAGAATTGCCGGTACAATGTCCTTAAGTGTGCCTGAGAGGAGGAGATGCAGTGCACACAAGAAGTGACCAGCATGGACAAACCATGTATGGATACACAGGGGAAAGCAGGCTATGTGCATGTCTAGTTGCTGACAAGTGGATGATATGGTGGTAGGAGTTTCTGAAAGTCAAGCTCAGATTGTTGTATTTTCTCAGTGAAGTAGGATGCAAAGTCATAAGCTGAGAAGAAGGATAGGATAGGAGGTATTGATGCTTGTTTAGAGAGAAGGCATGAAATTGTTGTCTAGGTCAGTGGATGAAATGGTAATCTGGCAGCATTGAGGAACCACTTGATTCTGAGGTCAGGAATATAAAACTGAGACTGATATGCATTGTTTTGTGTCCTTTGTTCATGGTAAGGTACAGACCTGCAGTAAAAGTGTTGCCATTAACCAGGATTTTTTTTTTTTTTTTTTGCTGGTTGTTTGGTTTTTGCTAAATAAGTACTACAAAATAGGAAATATGTATATTCAGGGGTGTGATTATAACAACTCTCCATAGAATTTAGGCTGAATAAACAAGCAAATGAAGACATCGGGGGGGGGCAAATGGTAGGCAGGATGGGAGGCCTTGGTGCATCAAAAGATTGTTTCATTGAAAGTATCAGAGAGAGCAGGCCAGAAATAGAGGAAGGAAATAGAGGATAAGATACATGAATTTGATATTATGGAAGGACTGCATTCACTAGTCACCAAAAATATCTAAGATACACCTATAAAGAGTATATCTTTTTAAAAAGTAGGCTGAGGTTGAATAGGAAAAAAAAATCATCAGAGGAAAGTAAAAGGGCAGGCATTTTGGGGACCATTTATGTATATATTGTATTTTCCAAGTGTCAAGATAAAAGTAGTATTGAAACAGGTGACAGAGAGTCAGGGTCTAAAATCACTGAGAAGCGGAAAGCAATGTCAGCAGATACCAACAAGAGAGTAAACTTTGTTCTGTTCCTCTTTTTTTAATAAACATTTTTACCACTGTCCCTTCAGGTTAATCTGTGTACATCTAGTTCATTATTCCTAATAGCTGGATGCTATTCCACAGTGAGTATCCACCACACTTTGTTTATTCATTGTCCAAGTTACGGACAATCTAAGCTGCTTACAAATCTTCACTACCACTAGCTATCATGAGTGTCTCTTATGGTCCCAACAGAAGAATTTCAGTGAGATATCTGCCCTCGGTATATACCCAAATACTGCCAGATTACTCACTAGAGTGGAAACACTTATCCACACATCACTCCAGTTAAAAATTAGAATGTTGCCACGACTTAAGGATCTACTTGTAGGTCTCTCCCCTTCACATATCTTCCTTACCTCTCTAAAGGTAACTAACAATCTGATATTCACTTTATTTTCCTAAAAATGTATACTTTTAGTATTTATGTATGCATTTGGTTTATAGCCCATTTCAAACTTTACAGAAATGGAATCACTCTATACAAGCACTTTTTGATGACTCACTTCTTTCGTTCAATATCATGATTGTAAGAAATAACCATATTGCATGCATGTAGCTGTAGTTTATTCATCTTCATTTATATGGAGTATTTCATTATATAAGTATGCTACTATTTGTCACATTTTTTGTGAATGGAAATTTTGGTTGTGTTGGAGAAGGTAATCAAGTAACCGAGAGGATGTGACCACCAATTGACCCTCGAGCTGGACCCGGGCAATCAGAGGCTCCTCAATCCCTCCCCTGTCCTTGGAATGTGTGTTCTTCTTGCCTTCCCTAAGCTAGAAGTTGCCCCATGGGCACAGCCTTGAGATACAAGGTGTTGTTGAGAACATCTGGACAGTATACATGAATCCAGTTCAAAGCCTTATATAAGTTTTAAGATTCTAGCGAGCAGTTGTGGAGATCTATTCATTTTGCAGCCACCCAAGACAAGCTGCCTAAGTTCCCTTGCTTATCAAAACTACCACCTACCAATCTGGAGTGGTCTGCCTCTTTCTTTGTCTCTCTTTGTCCTCCATGTACAAGGGCCAGTTTGCAAACCAACAGGTTGTTTCCCATTTGGGGTTATAATGATCAATGCTTCTAATGAGTAGTCTTCCATATTTCTCATGTGGGAGATGTGCAAGGGTTTCTTTGTATATACCTTCAAATATACAGTTGACCCTTGACCAACACAGGTTTGAACTGCCTAGGGCTACTTATACATGGATTTTTTTTTTCAATAATATACAGTCACCCCTCTGTATTTAAGAATTTCACATCCACTGATTCAACCAATGACAGATTAAAATTTCCATCTGCTGTTTGTTGAATCCATGAATGCAAAACCCATGGATATGGAGGCCTGACTGTATTCACTATACTACACCATGTTAAAAAAGGGACTTGAGCATCTGTGGATTTTGGTTTACTTGGGGCCTCCTGGAGCCAATCCCCTCTGATACCAAAGGATGACTGTACTAAATAATGCCAAACTGTTTTCTACATCATTGTGGTAATACACACACTCACCAGCAGTGCATAAGAGCTAACATGCTCCATGTCCTGTCAACACTTAGTATTGCCAGTACTTTTAACTTCTGCCATTTTGGTAAGTGTGTCATGGTATTTTATTTAATTTTTCTCTGTTTACTACAGAAGCTGAGCACAGTACAGGTCTGTTTGTATAAGATTTCATATGTTTAGAAATTCTTTATATTCCCATATTTTAAGTATAAGCATTTTTTTAACCTAAAAATATAGACATAAAAGTTAACAGTAATGATTTGGGGAGGAAAGGAACTGGTATCAGGGGAGAAGATAATCTTTTACTTTTCATTTATCATTTTCAGTATAATTTCCATTTGTTTGCCCTATCAATATGTTACTTTTGTTTAAAAACTATAAATTAAAAATTGAAGCTCAAAATTATCTTAAAGCACATATATATTTAAACAAACACATAAGATTAACACACAACTTTTAATCTGTCACCAGCCAAGCCGTTTTCTGGATAAATATGCTAGAACTTCCATGTCCAATACAGTAGCCACTGTCCACATGTGGTTACTGAGCACTTGAAAACTGACTAATGCCACATGTTGAAATTATATGTTTGAAATAGTTGGTGAAATAAATCATTTAATTTCACCTGTTTCTTGTAAGTTTTTAATCATTTTTTTTAAATTATTTATTTATTTATTTTTTGGCTGCGTTGGGTCTTCATTGTTGTGTGCAGGCTTTCTCTAGCTGCAGCAAGTGGGGGCTACTCCTTGTTGTGGTACATGGGCTTCTCATTGAGGTGGCTTCTCTTGTTGCAGAGCACAGGCTCTAGCCGTGCGGGCTTTGTAGTTGTGGCATGCGGCCTCAGTAGCTGTGGCTTGCAGGCTCTAGAGTGCAGGCTCAGCAGTTGTGGTGCATGGGCTTAGTTGCTACGCGGCATATGGGATCCTCCCAGACTGGGGATTGAACCCGTGTCCCCTGCACTGTCAGGTGGATTCTTAACCACTGCACCACCAGGCAAGTCCCTCTTTTAAGTTTTTAATGTGGCTCCTAGAAAACTTTAAGTTACATATGTGGCTCGAAATATATCTCTATTGACAACATTGCACTCGAATCTATTTAGTAACTAGAGAAAAACATGACTAAGGATGTTGCCAAAGAAAAAATACAATTATGCAAAACATAAATATACTTTGCTTTAAGCCAGCCCAGAATTATTTCTAGTTATGCCCAAAACACAAAGCATACTTGTATACATCTTATTCAAATCACAACTGACTACAATTTGAGGTCAGGAGCAAGATTATAATTCTCATCAGTTTTCACAGTTCATACATTTGCTTGTAGACAAAATAAGGAAAGAAGTCCCAATCCACAAACAATGCTTTTGGTAACATCTACTCCCTCATTCTTGGAGTTAACATTTCATGAATGCCTATAATGGGTCAGGACCTGCACTAGACAACAACAAGAAAAAGGATGTTCACTAATAAACACAGGCCTTCCTTTTCCAACCCCATTCAGTGAAGCAACGTTCTCCGTGACTTATAGGACACATCCCACACTTTTAGCCACCACTTCGTGAAGCATGCATTTAAATGCAGTAACATTTTCAGGATGATCTAGCCTATAAATAGCACCAGAAGAAAACACTAAATATGCACCGTTAAGCATAAATTAACTCTAATGTATGTTGTTTATGCATTTAATGTATATTTGTTATAATAATTATCTCAATTTCTTGGGAACTTTGCTCTTGGGGGGATCCAAGCTTGGGGAAGCTTATTTTCGAGGCTGGAAATGTGAAGGGAATGTATTGCAGAAAACAATTGGTGTCCTCTGGCTGGCACTGAGTTGCAGCTGCACTGGCTGTGCGTGATATGGCTGCTGTCAATGAAGGCAATTGCATACAGAGCACTGCTGGGCTGTCGGCTGCAGCCACGGAAGGGCTTGTTGCAGTATTTTGGTGATGTCTGAAGATGCAGGCAAATGTTGGGAGGACAAAGCAACCACACTGAGCAAGGCACAAGAACCCAGGCACAAGGTAAGTATATTTAAAATAATGGTAGAAATAAAGAGATTTTCAAAATGGTAAAGCAGTTCTTGACGGGGAGCACTGGGGTTTCTGAAGATTTTAAATGTCTTCTTAATTCTCCCCGTCAATCTACTTGGTAGCTCCGATTCCCTTCTGTTCTCTTTCTCTCTCTCCTTCTCCTTCTCCTCCTCCCTCTCTCAGAGACACAAACATACACCCTGAAGGACATCTAAGTAAATAATTATTGATATGTCATATGTCTGTACAGTTTTCTGCTTGTAATGCTCTTCTTCTAGTAATATAGCTTGCAATGAGCCAGAACCTCTCAGAAGATTCCCACTGCTTTTAGACTCTTTAAAGGAAAAATGCCATTATGAACTGTTAAAAGTTTACATTATGCATAAGAGGTCAGAAAAATGCCAGAAGACAAAGTACAGTAAAGACAGATTACTTCAAAGAACTCCATTCAGCTTAACTTCATCTTACCTGAAGAAAACGTACAAGGCAGAAAATTTTAAAAAGAACTTCTATGGACAACTTAAACTTTTGCTTCTGACTTGGGCTTTACAGTCTACTGATTATGGGATACCCTTTGCCCCAGAGAGTCTGTGCACAGGACTCTAAATTAAGAGTCTTTTTTTTATGTCATCTTGGAGAGTGGGAACTCCTCTAGATATATTTGTTCCAGAACAAGCTTCTCTTAGTTTCTGACAGATTCTTCTCTGTATCTAGGATTCTTTTCCATTTTTTTCTAGTCCTTTAAATCAATCTCTTTTTAAGTAGGCAGAAAGAGAGAATGCAAGAAATCTATCCCTCATTAGCAACCAAGAAGCATGATCCAGTATACTATTCTTTCATTATTTAAGAAATAATATCTTAATAGTTGCTATTTTTCTGTTTTAAAGTAACAGAGGAAAGGAAAATTAGACATGCACATGTGAAACAAAGAATTGCTCATTTGAATGATACATTACTGATTCTGATTAGCTTTGTTTTTCAGAGAGAGGATGAGTTGTATCATTTTATTTTCAGGAGGTGGTAACTGACTCTTACTTTTAAAAAACAAAAGGAGTATTGCATCTCTATGTTGTGATCCTCCACTAGAGTGGAGGTCATATCATTACAGTCAGTAGGCTCCATAATGATATGCCCACAGTAAAAAGTTAATAAATAATTATTGAAAGAATGAATGAAGCATTGTATCAAAAGGGCAGGTCTGAATAAGATAGCAAAGAAATGCACTTTGATAGGAGGTTTGCAACATGTGGACAGATGGCTGCTGAAATAGGAGTTGTACTTTCTCAGGGAAGAAACATCCAAGTTCGCATTAAAAGATTGGATATCTTGGGCTTCCGTGGTGGCGCAGTCGTTGAGAGTCCGCCTGCCGATGCAGGGGACACGGGTTCGTGCCCCGGTCCAGGAAGATCCCACATGCTGCGGAGCAGCTAGGCCCGTGAGCCATGGCCGCTGAGCCTGCGCGTCCGGAGCCTGTGCTCCGCAATGGGAGAGGCCACAACAGTGAGAGGCCCGTGTACCGAAAAAAAAAAGATTGGATATCTTACATCCAAAGTGTAGTTGCAAATCAAATAACTCTGGAAAAAACATTTATACTAATGATATTTCTTCCTATGGTTGTGTTAACTAATTAATTAATTAGTACCCACCCTGAATTGTTTCACAATGAATTTTAGTATGGGAAATTATATATCCAGAGATAAGATTTATGCATAGAAATGCATGCCTTAAGTGCTGCAAGTTTGCTAAAAGTGGATTCACATTTTAGCAGATCAGACCATGAGCCTCACTGAATGAAAGGAATTATTTTATCACTAAATTGCAGTCCATTACCATACCATTCCTCACCTGTAGCAGTTACTTGTATGATAAGCTGTTCGTAAAATTTGCTATTAATTATTCTTTCATGATATAGTATGATAGGAACAACTGAAAACATAAATACATGCAATCATGTTTACATATATCAGATTATAATGTAATTAAGACTTCTAGATGGTGCCTTCTCATAAATTAATACTTAGGAGTCCACTAGATGTTCCCCACTATGGTGACCAAGCCAGTGTTGAAAGGGATATGTGGAAATGGGGATTCTTATCCCTTACTGTTGGGAATGTAAATTGGTACAAGACCATTGAAGATCAATTCAGTGATACCTAGTAAAGATGAAGATCTTCATATCCCATAAGCCAGCACTTTTACTTCTGGATATATCTTTAAAAGGACTGCTATACATGTGCATAAGAACCATTGCCTTACATAATGTAAACAACTAAACATCCGTTAAAATGGCAATGAGCAAAAATTGTATTCATTATACTCATAAAATGTAATAAGATGCAGTGGCTGAAAACAGTGTAATGCTATGCATTATCATAAATTTTTAAAAACATAATTTTAAGTGACTAAAATGTGTTTGAGTTATACCTAAAATAATATTTATATAAATCAAGGAAAACAAGTAATTCTCTCTCACTTCATGTATAGGTATATTTAGTTATATATTTACATATATATATTTATGTATGTATGTATGTATGTATATAATTTCTAGGAACACATACTTTTATAGTAAAACCAGAGGCAGAATAACTATTAAGCTGATGAATCAGGCTAAAAGTCAGTTCATCCTAGTCCTGGTCCTTGGTCCTGCCCCAGACCTGTAGGCTTACGTCTTAATCCACTCCATACTCTTTCTGCAAAGGATGTCATCAGGAGCATATTGCTGATTTTGTTTCGTTTCGTTGTATAACAGGTAGCACTTATTTGTCACTATATAGGCTTAAATAAATAGGCAGTCTCTCCCTTTGTACAGAGAGAAACTATTTTGGTGAGCCTTTTCAATCATGAAAATTTAAGTCAAACATCTAACTGCTAAATAATTAAATAATGGGGAAGTTCTGAACAGTGATGTAACATTGAATGGATGGACCTTCCGAAATAGTTTTGACAGGTCCTGGGAAAAGGCCATGGGCAGGCGTGATTGTGTCAAGATTATGATGGATTTTTTTTTTTCATTTCCTTTTGGCTGAAACTGAAGATGGCGGATATAGAGTCTTTTCTTTCAGGGGGGGACAAGGGCAGGCAAGGCAGGACATCCTGAGTAGATGAGCACGCCCAAACAACAGAGCAGTAGAGCTGAGGCTCAGGATACAGAGACCGGTAGCGAGTTTCCTAGGAAGGGGCAGGCCCACTGACACTAGATTTCCTGATATTCATTTTCACGTCTCCTTTTGTGTACTTCAATCCCACTATGTTATCATCAAGCCCTGGGTTATGTCTGTTGGACATGCCCAACTTGTACTGCCTATATTTCATGGAATCAAGGGAGCAGACTAAAATACTGTAGCCTGCTGGCAAAATAAAACTGAAGCTGCTTGAAAAAGCCCAGGGCTTCATAGCACAGGGGTAGGAGGATTGTGTGACCATTTGGAGTATTGAGAGTGGTCCCGGTTCTTCCATAGAGGCGGCAGGTGTTAGGGGAGTTGGAATGAGAGCACTGTGAAGGTGAATGGCAGCAGGAAAGCAGCAGGATGGGGGATGAGGCCAACTGGTGGAGCAACATCTCCTATCTGCGGGAGCACTCAGTGACAGGACACTTGAACCTCTGGGAGGTCCCTTAAGGAGGGTTTGCAAGCCTCTCCTTGAGAAAGGCTGGGAAACCGAAAGGAATGGAGGGAAGGGGAGACCTCAGGTTGGTATCTGCTGGGCCTTTTTTAAAAAGAAAAAATGACGTTGGTGCTATCTTTGGCAGGACAGAGGAAGAAAGTATAAAGGAAGAAATAGGCAGTACCTACACGTCATCAAGTTAGATGGCCTGGAAAGTCTTTGTTGCAGGTCAAATATTGAAAGATTCAGTGAGTCAAATGGCCATGTCCTAATGCATAGATGGTTGGCCTTATATAGGCCAAAACATATGTTTAATTCACTTAGGTTTTTATATTTTCTTTCAAAATTGGTACACTGTTGAAAGTCAAAATTAACTGGTCTGTTATGACCATAATTTAAAATACCATGTTTTTTAAATTAATTTCTATTGGAGTATGGTTGCTTTACCATGTTGTGTTAGCCTCCACTGCACAACAAAATGAATTAGCCATACACATACAGATATCCCCTCCCTTTTGGACTTCCCTCCCATTTAGGTTACCACAGTGCATTAGGTAGAGTTCTCTGTGCTCTACCGTATAAAATACCATGTTTGATAGTGCTAATAACAACTTAGTTTCTTTGGATCAAAGTTTTTCCAAATGCCCATGGCAAACATTAAGGAATTTAGGAAACATATAATTTAATTTAAAAATACTAATCATATTTATACACATTTTCTGAAAAATGGTAACTCAAATAATGGCAGCTCATTTTAACCTCGAACATTTCAAAACAACAACAAAAAGAAACATCTCTTTGCCAAATAGGAAGAACCCAAACTTTTGGCTGTCTACAGCCTGTGAGCTGACTTCATAATTTTTCATCACTATCCATGCCTTCTCAGGCCACTTAACTATTTTTAGAAGCAGACAGTGTTGCTGATAATGTAGTATATCCTACAAGTTCAACCTTTGCAAATCATGCCATCCAGGGCAACTGACTTGGTGAGCAAAATCTCCATGGTCGTTTAGAAATATGAACTGTCTAGTCAAGTTTACAGTGCTTTTTTGTTTCCCCTCAGTGTGCAATGCAGCTAAATATTACCTGTATGTTTCATTTAACTTTATGAGATTATTGAAGGTTTCTATTTTCAAATTCCTGATTAATCAAATTCAACTAAAAATAAAAATAAAGATTCATTTATGTATGTAAAAAGTAGGAAATAATCCTTTTCTTGTTTGTTACGGGGAGAGAAAGTGGGGAGAAATCCAGAGTAAACATAAAAATATTGCTGTTCAAACATTTTCAAAATTAAAAAAAAATTATTTATAACTGTCAGAAACTTACATGTGATAGAATGTTTTATCACAGACTCTGGTACAGGAGATTTCTAGAAATTAGAAAAGTAGAATATTTCTAATGTAGTAGTGAGGGCAAAAATATATATTCCAAGAAGTAATTTTTAAACACTAAGTGGAAATAAGGCCCATAAAAATGAATGTTGTATGTTGTATATTTTCCTTCCTGGTTTTTATTATTTTGAAATTGGTCCCTCAGCCACCAAGTGGGATGATGGTTTCTGAATAGTGTTTACTTTTATTGATAGCTTTGTCTCCCCCTGTTGTTCAAAATGATAAAATACAGCACTCTGGAAACAGCAAGGCTCTCCGTTCCTCCAGTATTTGTAAGCTGACAAGAAGTAGACAGATACCCTCTGAAGTTTTATGCCTGCTGTGTTTCTCTCTTTGCTGCAAGAGGAGCCTTTTCTTTTAACCTGCATGCCTTTGAAGAAGTGACTCAGCATATTCATGGCCTCTAAAGGTAAGAGTAAATATAGGCAGCTAATAAATTTTTCCTTATATTATGACTGAAAATACACAGTTCTAAGGGTGTTACAATCGGTGAGATTGATACTTTAAAACCTGTCATTTAGTGCTTTTCAACGTTGGCATTTTTAACTTTGAGCTCCAAGGAGCATGTTGCATTAATTTTTTTAAAAAATCCTCTATCTGATAGAATGTAAAAGTTAAGATGCAAACAGTGTTTTTGTTATCATAAATATAAACCTAGTGACTTGATGTGCAAAGCTGCAGAATAAAATTTAGAATGGGAATATTTAATGCCAAACACAAAGACAAGTTGATATTCCCAGTTTAAAGGGATTTGTAGAAAATTTTTCACACATAAGTTAAAAAGTGTTAAAGTACAGTTCAATATTTTAAAATTTCCCATTTGTTGTTTAAAATATGTGATACAGCTATTTATTATAGAGAATTAAACATGTGCTTTCAGGAAATCCTAGTAAATTTAATGGACTAGAAGTAAACATTTCTGAACTATGAAGCAAAACTCTTTCAAAATTTCTTTGATGGTAAATTATATCTAAAAAGCAAACAGAAACTAAGCAAGCAGATTAAAGACTGGGAGGGAGAACTGGTAAGTTTTCCTCAAATCCCTAAAACTGTAAATATCATTAGTGTTGTCTCACTTAAAGAACTTCTCAGAAGACAGGGGATGTGCTTGTTTTAGGAAACGGGTTGCAATCTCACAAAAAATACTTGTGAAATGATATAAAAATGAAATTATAATGTGTTTTCATTCCATTATCAGAAGAAACCATTAAACTCTAGGCTATAATGAAAGTGAAGAATTATGATTAGTATAATTGGTGGAAACCTTTTAACCTAATTACAAATAGGATAAGAGAGTCTACAATTTAAAATATCCTAAATTAAATTAATGATCCATTCAGAGAAATGTGTATGCTTATTTGCTTCCTTTATCAAAATAGACTTTGGATGCTATTTAATTTGGAACAAAGGAAGTAATCTTTTCACTTTTTGTCAACATGTAGCATATACCAGTCCCTGAGTATCACTGGGAAGGCTCAAATTGTAAAATATAGACGTGAAACATCAAAATTATGAATTTTAATACATGTGTACTTCATTTTTATATTTGAAGACAGACAAACAAAATCTTGGCAAGTTCTTTCTTTCATTTAAGACTGACACTAAGACTTAGTTCAAAACACTTCATCACTTTATCAAGTAAGAGTTACAGCAACAACTGCAGCCTGTAAGGTAAAGAGTTGCAGAGTATGTGAAATATTTATAAGCTAGTTATACATTTTTAAAAGAGTAGATAGAAATTCAAAGCCAGATAGAAATTCAAAGGAGTTCCTTCTTCATTTGGTGGTCTGAGTCTCTGAAGAAACTTGTGACTAGAAAGCAATATTATGATCAAAATATGATTAATCTACCAAAAAAGCAGTGATGCTCAGTGATGATAGGGGCTCAAGACTAAACCTAGAAGTAAAACTTACGGTAGAAAACTAACACTCTTGCTCCATCCCACTCAAAATATTTAACAGATGAAGTGGGTAAAACATCTGTGAGAGACCCTATACTACTTAAAAGAAGTGAAAAATGAATTTTCCTTTTGAATTAGAAATCTGGTTTTAGGGGGCAAGTTGGTTTATCATCATTATTTACCTAAAATATTTTTGTGGAGTTTTATTCAAATATATTTAAAGACATTATTCGTAATGTCATGATGTTTTCTGGCCCATGAAACTGTATTGGCAATTAGCATTTTCCCAGGGAATACAGGCTAATTGGACATTTCACACATTTTGTAGGAAGTTCAATCAGCACCACTAAATCAAAGGACAGTCTGGACACTGGATGCCATTAGAACTGAAGAAATATTTGTGTGGTCTGGAGTCCCTGGTTTAGTATAAATAAACACAATTTAAGAACAGGTTGGTCTCAGACTTTAAGTTTGAGAAAAACAGGAGTCTCCAGGATGATCTAAACTGAACAGAAGCTTCAGTTTAGGTCTTCAAAGGCTGTGCTGCTCCAATGTGAGCTGAAATCCCAGAAGACAAGCAAGTGATCTCAGAATGGTGATCCCAGCAGTCCCTGACTGAGCCTCTACTCCCCAGTAAAGACTTTGGACATGACCTGCTCTGGGCTCCAGTGCATTAACATCTCTTAATGCCATGAAATCTAAGGACCTAAAGACCTGGGGCAGAAATGTAGAGCCACTTGCCAGACACTCGAGAATCTACCGTGTTTTGTCACAGCAAAATAGTTTACAAGAGAAAATTGGAGTAATTTGCTAATCTTTTCAACAATAAAATTGGCAATGAGAGAGAATCTAATAGTCTTCTATCAGCTATTATTAGAAATGAATCCTTACACATTTTTTAAATTGAAGGATCACGTGTACAGTTAAGTGCATAAAGGCACCAAACTTAAACTCCATGATTTTAAAAATCAGGATGCACTTGTGTAACCACCACCAAGATCAAGATACAGAACATTTCTGGCACCTCATAAAGTTCCCTTTCTGGTCAATAGCCATGCACCTCCACTCCCAAGCATTATGAACTAGTTTTCCCCAGATCACAATTTTCTCTCTGCTTCTCTGAAAGTCAATGACAACAGTGTTTTGGGCACTAATGCCAAAGAAAGGATGTTTGTTGCCTTTTACTATTTTCTAGTTGTTATTGCGGTAGTGGCCGTTTGCTCCACTCCCAGATTCGACATGGTGTTACCTAGCCTTCCTCTCAGTTTACTCAGTGAGTAGCTCTCGAGAAGGGCTAAGAGCAAGAGGAATTCTAAAGTCTATATCCTTTGTGTCTGCCCCAAATCTGAGAGAAGTTCAGGATGGGGGCCTTTGGGGAAGCAAATTGTTATAATATTATTCAGTGTGGAGCTCTCTTTTCATGGGGCCAAATGACAAGTTTGTTTCCATTCAGTCCTACCCCTAAAGCGTGTGTCCAAATTCTAAATGTCAGAGACCAGTATAATCTTAGAAATCCATATTGGTCTCTTCCCACAACCTTATTGTTAAATGAATAAATGAATCATTTGGCAATTAATGTCCCTCATTAACACCAAATGCACACATGACTTTAATGAGCCAATTGTTACTAGAAACAGTTTATGTCAGTGTCCAAAGGACAACTCCTTAGGTGCCTGTGTTCCTTCATCAGGTTTGTTTGGGTTTTTTTAATCCCTCTCAGATGCTCACCCAGGCTATGCTTGGGAAGCAATGAATGAAGAGGAATTTATAATCTCCAAAGGAAAATCAGTCCTTTCTTCAGATTTTTTAGAGGTTTAAAAGATTCAGAAGAATACCTCCCCCCCAACACACACACATATTACATGGACCTGGATATCAGGGCTGAAGAGAGACCATTCTAATCTACTGTGAATTATATAGCTGTCACTCCAATTTTAGTATATGTACAATGAGTGCTTATCCAAATCTTTGTGCATCTGTTATAAATTTCTTCCTCATATTAATCCAGAGCCAGTTTCCTTGTCATTCCCATTCATAGGTTTTTAAAATAGTCTAAATTACTTTTCTTCATAATGGCTTCTCTGATATTTGAAAACACCCGTCATGAACCTTGCTTGCTCCATACCTACACTCAATCTAAAACAGCAAAGTGTAAATGAAATGAATGCACATGTGAGAACTCTGACAATTTGGCTTAATAAAGATGAGAAGTAAAAACACTGATAGTCTTTGAAAGAAATAATGGTATCTAATGAGGGAGACAGCAAAATGGCAGTCATGTGAGAAGAAAAGGGAAAAATAATAGTAGAAAGGTAATAAAGTATATTTTTAACAAAGAAGAAGAATTTTGCATGCACCACTTACAAGTCTTATGCATAATATTAGGCTCCAGACTAAGGCAGTATAAATAACAAATCTCCGAATTTCAATCTAAGAGATAATTGAAATAGTATCAATTTTACCTGGCAATAATATAGAAAACAGGTGATTAAAAAATCAAAGCCAAACATTTTAGAATTCTGTAATTCTTTTATCCTTTGTAATTTTGGGTGAGCTACAAAGGGATTCATACTGTCAAAATTTTTTTGGATGCTTTTATACCAAACACTGAGAGATCAAAGCTATATTAAATATTACACTGCCCTTAAGAAGCTCATAAATTAGTTACAAATATTCCCATTAGTTCTCAAAGTATATATCGTCAGACCAGCAGCATTAGTTTACCTGGGAACTAGTTAGAAATGCAAAATTCTCAAGCTCCACACCCACTCCAACCACAGAATTAGAAAGTCTGGAGTGTGGCCAAACAATGGGTGTTTTAATAAGCCCCCCAGCTGGTTCTGGTGCAGGCTAAAGCATAAGGACCCTGAATTAAATCTAGCCATAGCAGTATGATTGATAAAAATAGACAAAATATCCTTGGAAATTATGAGGCGCCTTCATAATATTTGAGGGAGGGAGAATATGCTTGAAAGTCATAATTATGATTTAAAACCTATGTCTAAGGTTATCCTTTTATGAGTAGAGAACATCTAGTTTCTTTTGCCATTGATTTTCTTTTTGTAGTGTATAATCTTTTAGCTCTTTGAATAGAAGTTTCACTTGCCTTCAAGAAATATACTTTCTAGGGCTTCCCTGGTGGCGCAGTGGTTGAGAGTCCGCCTGCCGATGCAGGGGACACGGGTTCGTGCCCCTATCCCGGAAGATCCCACATGCCGCGCAGCGGCTGGGCCCGCGAGCCATGGCCGCGGAGCCTGTGTGTCCGGAGCCTGTGCTCCGCAACGGGAGAGGCCACAGCAGTGAGAGGCCCGCGTACAGCAAAAAAAAAAAAAAAAAAAAAAAAGAAATATACTTTCTAAAATCATTTATTTTGCCCAAATTATCCAACTTTTCTCACAACTACCTCTGGTAATCTTCCACAGTCCTTTATCTCTGGCTTCGGGGTCAAGTGGTGCTGACAGTGAGTAGGAAAAATGAAGGAAAGGGCACTGTAGTGAGAGGCTACTGTGGGAGATACTCTACCCTCTGAATTAGGAGGAAGCAAATATTATAAGACAAACTAAATAAAATGGCCTACATTTAAATATGGACTGGGATGGTCATTCTCTTGCAGATGCACAGAACCAAAGAAGCAGAAGTCTGCCTGGTTTTCTTCCGGGAGCTTCAGACCCAGACCACGGCCTTCACATCTCACCTTCCAATCCAGGGAACCAAGTGTGGCAGCGGGGTCCCCCTCCATCAGGGAGTCTCCCTCCTGGTCTAGAATATTTAAGCCAGGTGCTTTTATCTCTCTATTTCTACTAAGTGTTTGCCCTTAAAATGAATATAAACTTGATTTCTTGCCTTTCAATCAAGGCTGAAGACTTCAACAAATAACTTACTGAAGTGGGAAAAGCGTTATAAATCATGAAATGATAAAATCTGTCTTTTATTTATTTCTATTATTTGGAAAGAAGTTTTTTTCTTTTATGGTCACTTCTAATTTCCTTATTTAATTGTCAGAGGAAGAACACTAAACATTTTCGATTGAGCTGTTTAGCACATTTATCCTTTTACTGCTCATTGCTCAAGGTGTCAGCAAATTTAGCCTGGAGAAACTGTCTAATATGTCTAGTCACCTACAGCTATTTAATTAAGGACATTGAGTACTTGTCACTTTTTTTTTTGAAGATGTTGGGGTAGGAGTTTATTAATTAATTTATTTATTTTTGCTGTGTTGGATCTTCGTTTCTGTGCGAGGGCTTTCTCTAGTTGTGGCAAGCAGGGGCCAGTCTTCATCGCGGTGCACGGGCCTCTCACTGTCACGGCCTGTTTTGTTGTGGAGCACAGGCTCCAGACACGCAGGCTCAGTAGTTGTGGCACACGGGCCTAGTTGCTCCGCGGCATGTGGGATCTTCCCAGACCAGGGCTCGAACCCGTGTCCCCTGCATTAACAGGCAGATTCTCAACTACTGCGCCACCAGGGAAGCCCTGAGTACCTGTCTTAATCAAGGCACATAAATGGTATAAAGCCTAGTCCCTCTCACCCAAACATTCTGCAACCTCATTGGCAAAGACAAAAAATGCAAGGCTGGGTACTAGAGCCAGATAAGCACACAATTTTAATTTGCGCAGGTGTACAGAGAAGAGAAACGTTGCTAAAGATCAAAATACTCAGGAGAGACTTCTGCAATGAGTTGAGAGTTCAACATCTTCAACTGAATCTCAAAAAGGTGGATGGAAATCCGAGAGAAAATCAGCCTATCAAGTTAGCATTGTCTTCTGATGCTCTTGCATCTCCAGGCCAATTTGCTTGAAAGATCATATTATCATTAGATATAGCCACTGTTCTAGTCACTGGAGGGTAAGCAATGATTCAAGCCTTATAATAAATCAATCAAGAAATATTATCACCTGAATTCTATGGCACATAAATAGCAATTGATATTTATGTATATTATTGTTGCTTTTGTATTTATCCTACAAAAGATTAGAAATACACTTACACTAATATTGAGATGTCAGCACATCTGCTGCAATTTTCAGCTTGTTTGGCACTCTTTCAAACTATAAAGTCTATCTCCTTTATCAAAATCAAATCTCTGTGTTAATTCCCTTAAGGTGCAAAAGATTTCTGTTATGCCTGATAGGGTTTAAGCTGCACACAGCATATGTTCCTGGGAAAATGTTTATAATTGCAGATGCCTTCTCCAGAAACCCACTGGCAGACAAATGTACTTTAGAGACTGGAGAGCTCAGGGAGATATGTAAAAGAGCTGGAAAGGCTAACCTACCATCTTCCATCTGCAGGAAGGATCAGCTGTAAGAGCTGACTAGAGTTGATTAACTGCTGCAAGCTGTTTGGGAATGTTGTCAGACAAGGTTTCGCCGAGTATAAAAGTGATATACCAGTGCCAGAGGGCTGAGGTTTGATGATCACATATGGTCATCACATATTCTTCTTCCATCCATGAATGATGACACACCCGGAGCCAGATGCTTGACATGAATACACTTTTTTCATATTTGATAGAGATATGAACCCGTTGGCTGCAGTTCTAAAATGAAGTCAATTTTCCAAACGTATACATTTGGTAATCTTTTTCAGAAAACAAAAACATGCCACAAATTGGTGGATATTTTACTTCAAAGGGAAAGGAAATTTATAATCTTTATACTAAAAGAACACTAATTTGCTTTAAAGTGGTGCATATAGAAAAGGATGAATGCACATTTTGAAAGTTTAATACTACTAGTTGTAAGAAACATATATATAAATAATTTTGTGAGTTAACTTTTATCTAAAACCATAAGATTAAATAAAACTATGAACATTTGAAAATAGTACATGCTTCAATAAACAAACAGGAAAATATTCAATAAAAATCCTTCTAAGTTAAAAAACTCAAAGTAAAATTTTAAAAAATATCATCTACTCTCCTTTAATCAAGATTATCCAATGACTACTACTGAAAATCATGTTTCCATTAATAATTTGAAAATAAACTCCCAAACGGTGTGTGTGTGTGTGTGTGTGTGTATACATACAAATGTACATGCACATACTTATATGTCTAGACATGTATATATATACATATATGTTGTTCATGTAGGTTAAACTTAAGAATAAAACCAATACATTCTCTTTCCAGATGGATTAACATGTTCATAATAGTCAATAACATTTTATCCTATAAGCATCAAAAGATAACTATTATAATTTAGTCACCTATAGCTACGAGTAGTGAGTCAAAGTCTACAAGGACACATGTAAAGATCCCATTTATTTTGCTACATGTATTAAATGGAATCAATGATACCTGTAAACCTGATAAATTATACATAAGAATTGATTCTTAGTTACATATCCAAGGCTGTAATTAGGTTTCCATTCTATACCTTTCATTTTTTTTTTTTTTTTTTTTGCGGTATGCGGGCCTCTCACTGTTGTGGCCTCTCCCGTTGCGGAGCACAGGCTCTGGACGCGCAGGCTCAGCGGCCGTGGCTCACGGGCCCAGCCGCTTCGCGGCATGTGGGATCTTCCCGGACCGGGGCACGAACCCGTGTCCCCTGCATCGGCAGACGGACGCTCAACCACTGCGCCACCAGGGAAGCCCTATACCTTTCATATTTCAGGAGTCCTTTACTTGCCCTGACACCCGAATACATGACACAATCTCTTTAGACTTTCCAACAATTCCTAGTTCATCAATTAAGAGCAAAAGATGAAAAGGGCTCTTTTGGACCATGGTTTATAAGTGGCCCGGGGTGATTTAAAGGAAACTACAAGAACAACCAAAACCAAGACCCTCAAATCCAGGAGGTTTGCCCACAGAGGTAGATTAAGTCAAATGTTATTACAGAGGATGGGTGAGTATAAGAGTAAATAGGGAGGAGAGGTACTCAGAAGTCCCATAGCATCACTTAAGACTTGTTTCTCCCAGTTCCTAAGATTAGTTTAGTGATGTGGTACAGCAGAGTAAAGAGCACTTCAAAATCAGCGGCATTACTGCCTGTGTTCAAATCCCAGTGTAACCACTTATTGATACATGCTCTGTGATCTTGAGCAACCTACTTTCTCTCTCTGGGATTGTTTCCTTAAATGTAAAATGTAATGATATCTAGCTCTCTGATGTGTGTGAGGACTAAATCAGACACTATGTCAAAAAATCTGGCACAGTGACTACCTCATGGTAGTCATTAAATAATCAACTGCTATTATTAGGTATTAGAGAGGTACAACTTCCCTTTTCAATTAATAGTCTCTAAATTTCAAGGCTGAAAACTTGATCCATGACACAAATAGTCAAAGCTCCTAAACACTCTTAGCTTCTGCCCCCATACTCCTTCTCTATCTCTAAGTTACTCCTACATAGATCCACTGCTTAATAATCATGCATGTCCTTTTGAAGCTTACCCCTTCTCTTTCCTCAACCCTCCATTTTCCTCAAAAGAGGAGAACAGAACTAACAATACTACACAACAAAGACCGATTCAAATTTTTTTAAAAAACTTTGTCATAGTTGTTAAAATATATTTTAGAATATCTTAAATCATAAATTTTGGAAAAAATATTTTTGTGAATCTTAAAATGGAGGTCACATGCACTTTTATCAATAATAAGACTTAAATAGAAGAAATGATAGTTTTTACCTCCACCTCAAGATATACAAGGAGAGGGAAGGAAATAAGGTAATGTCATATTTTCTGCGTTTGTAATGCCCAATCAATTCCAACTGTTAGTATTGATTACTTTCATTTAAAAGTTATCAGTGAGTTTATTAATGTGAAGGGAGAATAAAGTGAAGAAAATTTTAAGGCCAGATAGAAAATGAAGCATTTCAAAAAGTAATAATCAGCATTGTATTCAGTGTTCATGATTTTACCTTAGTGAATCTTCAAGTATTGAATATCAAAATGAAAACATACACAAATAAAATTCACTCTAAGAACATATTTTAAATATTTCCTTTAAAAAGCAGTTTGTACTGTATTCTGTTTAATAAGTCACTTCTCAACCGTGGCTACTTTATTTCTGTAAATTAACTTTATTTCTAATTAAATAGGCAAGTTTTAATGTGTCATGCATTTAGTGGCTTAACTCTTTTCTGCTTAAATTGGTACTTTGTTGGCATCAGAAGGATTTCTGGGTTTTTTTCCCCTAGTTCAAAGGAAGATGTGAATGAGAAAATTTTAAAGAATAGCTTTTTTCAGCTTTAACAAAGACGTTTCATCACTGTGAGGAATGAGTTACTGCATGACAGAGTGAAAGCAGAGTTATAGGGCTGAGAGGAGAGGCCATGCATGTAGGTGATTACTGTTTTGTTTCATTTTGGTTCATTTCTTTTAAAAAGAGAGGGAAAGAGAGAGAGGTTTAAAACCTTATAGGCATTCTTATTCAGATTGTTTAAAAATATTCTCAAAGGTATTGTTTCCAAGAGCTACACTTTTATCTGATTACCACAG
This sequence comes from Mesoplodon bidens, assembly GCF_964165515.1. Lineage (NCBI taxonomy): Eukaryota > Metazoa > Chordata > Mammalia > Artiodactyla > Ziphiidae > Mesoplodon > Mesoplodon bidens. Next base: position 133,894,162 of record NC_138161.1, read on the forward strand.
AAAATAACACAGAGCTAATCACAGTTGTTAATGTTATTCTGGGCAATTCTGCCTTGAAATTTTCAGGGTTCTTGTAATTTTTAAATTTTACTTGAATAAAAACCATGTTATCTTCTTTTTCATTATAAAATGTGAGCTGTTTTCAACCATTTCCCTCACAGAGAACATGAAAATCACCTAATTTCAGGTAGCCTAGTAAACAGGTTAATAGTAATATCTGCAAAGGTTTTCAAAGACCTGTGGTGTAATACTTTTTATTTCCTTTATGTCATCTTTTAACAGTTAGACCTGATAATTATACATCAGCAGGTGGAGCTTCTTGGAAGTAAGTATATTATATTCTGTAATTATTAAAACTGTTGAAATGTTTTAAGTTTCAGAAGTTTCATTACATCTAAATATTTTATAAATGATAAAGCTAAATGTTTAAGATAGATTAAAAAGAGCACTAGGCCTATTTTTTAAAATAAATATTGAAAGTAAAATTATTAGTCTGATATAGATAAACATAAAAGCATACAACTCCCCAAGTCTTTGATGATACTGTTATTAGGAATCTAATATTATTTTTAATCTTAAAGTAATAAAAACTATTTGGTCATTTCCATGGCTGCTAATAGTTTAAATTTTCTTAATGCTGTAATTTCAGACATGGAAATCAAGGTTGAGACTAAATAACAAAAAATCATCAAAACAAAATATGTTTTATCATAGTGTCAGTGATTCGTCAAATAGGCAAATCATTTAACAATACACAAATTTACAGTGATGACTAACTGAATTCAAATTAATCAAGTATTTTTGTCCTTAACTAAGATATGTCAAAATTGTAATAGATAGCATGCAGCTGTAGATATAATACCAGATAGAGATTTTAGACAAAATCATTACTATCAGTGTGAGTTGTCCCAGTAAATTCCATAACAGTGATAGAATTATTATCTGAGTATTTGATTCTTCTTTACAGCATTGCTTCCCTAGTTGAAAGTGGTACTATATGTGTCCAAGTAGGTCATATATCTGTAATCAAAATTTAGTAATTGCACAGCTTTGTCCTCAGAGTTTACTTTGATTTTTATGCCTAAATCCTCAAAATTTCGAGCACAGAAGTAGATCTGCCTGAATAAGATACCATATACTTAATAACTGATCATACACTCTGTTTTCTTTTAATAACACAACCATTTTTACTCATATAAAGTTTTGATAGTAAGCAATAAGCATGATTTTGATAATTTTTTTTTTTTTTGCTCCATTAGTGATACTTGGCACTGAGACCTCCAACAAATATGAGATTAAAAACCACTTGGGACAAAGAATTTACTTTGCAGTGGAGGAAAGCATCTGCTTCAATCGTACTTTCTGTTCCACACTGAGATCTTGCACTCTGAAGATCACCGATAACTCGGGTCGAGAGGTGATTACAGTCAACAGGCCCTTGAGGTGTAACAGCTGCTGGTGCCCTTGCTACCTACAAGAGGTTAGTCTTTGGCTCTGGGTGTGCTTGTATTTTTCCATGTTTGGGAAGATCAGAAATTATTTCTTAACTAAATGGCATTCAATTAACCTTTCAATTGGTTGAATTAGAATGTTGCTCCTTTAGGATCAGAACAGCTTGAGGATTTGGTGATTCACTACATTTTTTTCCTTTCCAACCAAAAACTATAGTGGCTTCTGTGATGTTAATCGGTAAAGACAGCTCATGCATCATGTAAATGAGACACATCCTCCTGAATCTCTGTATTAGCCACGTAATTGTAATAGTTATAAGTTCCACCATTAAGCAAATCTACCCTTTTTCTTCTCTTATTGGTGCAAAGCTCAGGGTTTGCTGACTGATACTAAACTGTTCTAAAGTATTCTCTTGGGTAGGTATTATTTTTAGTACAGAATCTCAGGTTCTATTCACCCATTTATGACAAACTTCAAGGTTTAGCAAAGACTATGTTATTGTTCTGGAGGGAATCATCTGATTCTTATATTTTTAATATATAATAGATTTTCATCACTATTTAATAGATCTATAGTAATAACTTTCATTGACATGATGCAGCTAAATTGATATGGAAAATATACTTACTTTGATGTTTTTGATATCATAACTCCTCTATAAGTTAGAAGGAATAGATTATACTCTCTACATTTTGCAATTGAGGAAACTGGGGCTTAGAGTGGAGGTGCCTTACCTATGATCACACATCTAGAAGACACAATTAATGGGACTTGATCCAGGTGTCTTTATTCAAGCCCAAGCTTATCTATTGAGGACCTATGTATAAATAGTCTATTTAGCACAAAGGGAAATAGATAGTAATATGGAACTCTCCTTAATTAGAGAAGTTTCTCACAATATATATTGAAGCTAATTCTCCATGTATAGGCAATTACCTGGCTAAGTGATAGGATTGCTAAGGTACTCATATACGGAGCCCAAGAATTTTTATACTTCTACTGGGGATATTCAAGATCTAATATGCCCCAAGATGCTAAACTTAGTATAATCCAGAATATATGCCCATTTGAAAATTTCTGATAATTGATATTTTATTTCAAAGTAGCCCCATGTCATATAACTTAACCATAAGACGCATCCTAATACTGATTAATATGTTTTTTAATTTGGTTAAAATCACATCAGTTACTTTAAAAGTTATCCTAGAACAAATCTATATAATTCTAAGAAGACTTGTTGAAACCTCCTTTGTCCATCTGAAAACACTACAGACATGCACATAAGACTATGAACTTAACAAATAAGGAAAGACAAAAGGAGATCAGATGATGAGCACTGGTTTGATCTAAAAGCAAATAATGTTCATCATTTTCACCCACTTCCAGCTTATTTTACAAAGTATTGGATTTAGCTACATAAATATGTTGAATTACAATATTATGGACAATAAAGAAATTAGGGGAATAAAGGGTGATGGAGTAAAATACTAAAGTCAGCCCGGAAAATTCAAGTGCTAGTCTTTAACACTTTGGACAAAATGAAACAGAAATCAAATTGGTGTGTAACAACTGTAACTCTGCAAGAAGCATTTGTTTTTAACTGAGCACAGAGAAGCTAGAAGTTGACAATCCAAAGAGAAAAAAGTTCATAATAATCAGTAAGTGAGACTTAAAAATAGATGTGTGTTGTGGCCACAACTGAGAGGGGATAAATATGAAATACCTCATAGGAAACATTTTCAATGTTTGACCAATTATTGTACTTGGAACAAAATGGCAAAGAAGCCAGTGTCCCAGGGTCAGAAAACAGCTTTGGGATAGGTTCTCCTTAGGGAAGGAAGATCAAAGACATGGACGTTTAGTGCATAAGGCAGGACACATATCTATACAGTGAATTTCTTTGTTTCTATAAATTATTTAAAAAAACCAGTATAACATAGAAGCAGATATTTAGAATCTTTTATATACTGTTTAGAAGTAAGCTGACATTATAGTAAAATTAAAATACAACAAACTTAGGAAATCTTATTTTATTATCTCTTCTTACAGTTAGAAATCCAAGCCCCTCCTGGTACTATAGTTGGTTATGTTGCACAGAAGTGGGACCCCTTTCTGCCTAAATTCACAATCCAAAACGCAAACAAAGAAGATATTTTGAAAATTGTTGGTCCTTGTGCAACATGTGGCTGTTTTGGCGATGTGGATTTTGAGGTATGATTGACAAAATGAAGGACCGTTTCACTTAGGTCCTGATTTTTTGCAACATAATTCAATTTTTAAAATGTTCAAATCATGAAATATCTCTGAAATAAATTTAGAAAATTATATATTTGTGAAATAATGTAACAAGTAATATTGTACATGCCAATAACTCATAATTCCAGAGATAGTAAGTTCAAGAATTTTTTTAAAACATACTACAAAAATTTGATTTATGTGGAATATAGCGCCTATGGTATAAAGCAAATATATTTAGTTCAGAATCACCAAAATTACATCTTCTTTCCTACATCCCTGGTGGTAACATATCCAGTCCTGATCTCAAGAGCACACTCCATTAAAATACCATTAAGTTAAAAGTTATGTTCATAAGACTTGCTAACTTCATTTTGTAAAATAATCTATTCTCATATAAACATATTTGTATAAATTGGATGTTAAAAAACAGTAATTACTTGCAAATTCAATGTATAAGAATATGAACTATCTTAACAGATTTTCCTAGAGGATATAGTCTAATTTAAAGTATGTCTTTCTTTTTCATTTATTCACTCCATTCATTCATGTATATCCCACATAGGACATTAAGGTTCTAGGATTTCAGGGAACACTATTCACCTAGAATACAATGTACATTTTGCAAAATGAGCTGTCATAACTCCAGCCCATGCCAAAAAGACTTGGTATAACTTTCTTAAGAGTAAAGGATAAAAATATGCCCTATGATTGAGGAGAGTTTAAGAGTTTTATTATTCATGGTATAGACACGGCCTAAGTAACTTTCTCTATTTTCTATCCTCTACTCCCATACAGAAAGTGAAAGTTTATACTGAATCACTTTCAGCCTTTGAATGAGAAACAGGGCAAGCAAATGAATAGTGGATAAAGTTTAGCTGTAGATTCTTTCTAGCTGAAAAGAACTATAGACTTTTCATGTCAAATTAGTCTGAATTTCCTGTGTGGTACATTAGCCCAGAGAATTTTTCAAATGAAAAATAGGACTTAGGGTTAGTTATAAAGGAATGACCTAGTAAATATCTGAGTATAATATAAAAATGAAATTGAGCAATGAGTGATAATATTTAAACATATTAGTAATTATAAAATCTTAGCAATAAAAATTAAAAGGTTATAAATTGTACTTAGAAATTATTTTTTTCTAAAAAAATTTCTTCTAAAATATTTCACAAACATATTTTTTTTCTTTTTTGATGAAGAATTCAGATTTAAAATCTGGACTTCAGGTAAAGGAATCATGGTTAGACCATATAATTGAGACTATGTACCTGCTGCCATCTTGTGGTAGCCTGGCCTCAATTACTTGAGGCTATTAAATTCTCAATCTGCATACAAAAACAAAAAGAAAAAAATAAATAAAGGAATTACAATGGATTAAAAAAATGTCAGAAAAGCAAAATTCCTGAAGAGTAAACTGGAAAGTTAAATCTACAAACCTATGCTTATATAAAGGAATGAGTACCATCAAATTGTCATTTAAAGATGATGAATAAAATAATTCCTATCTCTCATGAAGTAAATATATGAAGAAATGTAAAACCATCTGTATCACCTTCAAATTTACAACTTCTTATTTTCTTTTCAAAGGTGAAGACCATTAACGAAAAGCTTACAATTGGGAAGATTTCAAAGTACTGGTCAGGATTCGTAAATGATGTCTTCACCAATGCTGACAACTTTGGAATTCACGTTCCTGCAGATCTAGATGTGACAGTCAAAGCAACCATGATTGGTGCTTGTTTTCTCTTTGTAAGTGCAGTCTTAAAGAGTAAAGGTGATTTATTTCTTTCCTTTTCCCTTGTTGATTATTATAGAGCCAATCCCGTTTTACACAACATTTACCCCAAAGATTAAGTTTAAACATAGAAGGCTAGTTTGGGGCCAACATTCTTCAGAAGTCAGAATGTACGAGCCTGCATTTCTATTAGGCAGGCCTCCTCCAGTGGCCCTCATACCCCCTCTTCCTCGAGGACTGATACCCCGTCCACATCCTACTCATCATTTCTCGAAACCTGAGTTATCCTTCTCTTTCAACTTTAATTTAGACTTTTGGCTTACTTTCACTTTCACTGAAAAATATTTAAACTTAAATATCATATTATTTATCCTACATAAAGTTCAGGACTGCTTAATAGCTTACCAAGGAATTAGGTGATATTCAGAATGTGAAAAGTACTGTTTTCTTGCCCTTCCAATATGTACATAGATACATGAGTAGACAGAGATGAGTTAAGATGTATCAGTTTCTATTATTACAAAGATATGATGTCTTTGTCCTTTCTTCTCAACTTCCAATTTCATTAAAAAACATTTTCTTCTAGATTGGTGATAGGAGAACAGAAGTCAAGTAATACCAGTGCCAAAGGTATTGGCCTTTGGTCTGGTTTTCTTGACTTTCCTTCTAATATCTCCCTCATTGCTTACCATCTTCAGTGCATTCACAAAAGCTCATGGAGTTATAAAATAAACCTACATTCTTCCTCTCATATTTTGTTATTCTTCAGGGTTTTAGGACCCTAATCTTATGGTGATATTAATGTGTGCTGCTGTGGGGAAAAAAAGGGGTCCTATTTACTTAGTCTCTTCTAGAGACACTTGGGAATTATATGAACTAAAAATAATTCCCTGGTAACATCACTGATGGATACTTAGAGTTTAATTAAAAATATATATTAGGGGACTTCCCTTGTAGCACAGTGGTTAAGAATCCGCCTGCCAATGCAGGGGACACGGGTTCAATCTCTGGTCCGGGAAGATCCCACATGCCGCGAAGCAAGTAAGCTGGTGCACCAGAGCTACTGAGCCTACGCTCTACAGCCCGTGAGCCACAACTACTGAGCCCCCGTGTGAGCCACAAACGTTGAAGCCCAGGCACCTAGAGCCCGTGCTCTGCAACAAAGAGTAGACCCCATTTGCTGCAACTAGAGAAAAGCCTGCACACAGCAATGAAGACCCAACGTAGCCAAAAAAAAAAAAAAAACCAAACAAACAAACAAAATATATATATATATTAGAATTTTTTTCTCCAGCAGCTTTAGAGAAACTATTTTAACTTATTCATTCCCTATCATTGGTAGAGGTAGAATTAATGTGTAGAGAGCTAGGTTTCTATACTTACTAAGTCATCACTTACCCTCAATTCCCATTTTCATCTACAGATCTAACCAAGTCTAGTCAATCTTGACTGTCACCTAATACTTTTTCAATTTCCCACTCTCCTTACCTGTTTGGTAAGGCTTTTAATTTGCCACTTCCTGCTCACCCCTTCTATTTTTTGACAATTTCTGCATTTCAACACCAAACATGTCGGGGATCATGTGCATGTATGCACATAAAGGCACGTGCGCATGCACACACACACATGCCCTTTTCCCAAAACCTTAATTTGGCCTTTCTGTTTAAACCCCTTACTTGATATTTATATTAAAAATAGATTAGCTTTAATCTGCCCTACTGACCTATTTTATGTAACAAGCTGGTGGCAAAAATGCACTGTCAACAATTCCCTATGCCTATAAACTGAAGAAGTACTGATCTAGATAACATCCGAATAATCTGAAAGGATAACTTCTTAACTCCAGTGTCTGAGGGAGAAACACACTCACTGAGACTATCAGACAGCTCCCATCCATTGCTTTTCCTTTCCTTTTGACCATAATATCATAAAATATTTGCACTTTTTTGGACAATATAGCTTTTAAGATAATTTGTCACCAAGAATTGTCTTTATTGCTGTCTCCATTTTGTTACCTTGTGGTGAGAGATCTTTAGATAGCTGTTGGTGTGAGGATATTCCCCGATCCAAACAGCAAAATTCACAAGTGTAATCTTATTATTGGTCTCTTCTTGTTTGAGGCTACCACTACACAACACACAACTCTGACCCCTCCCCGCCAAAGTTCCCTCTGGTATACTTCCTCAGATGACTGCCGAGTAACTGACCACAAAGTCTATAATGATATGTCTACCTCTTGTTTAAAGGTCAGAGTCTATTACAACTTCCCACGCCGACCCAGACTGCCCTACAATCTAATTCTAAAATGTCTTGATCACCCTAAATTTGACTGGTGATACCATGCTGATTCAGATAAGATTTCCAAGTTACTTGTACTCTGCAAATTAGACATCTAAGTGTCATGAAGCGAAAAACTTTGATTTCTCTTCTACTGATAAATCACATGTTCCTGGAGCACCACTGGGAAACATAATTGCTTTATGTAATCAAAGCTTACATGTGAGACTCTTGTTGCCTTTTTGTAAATTCACTCATATTCCATTTATTTATTTGTAGGATTTTATGTTCTTTGAACATTCACTTGCTGGATTATAACAAGCAAGATGACAAAAACAATAAAATATGCAGAACAGATTTCAGTAAGTAAAAGACAAGTTTAAATGATCTCTTTCCCTTTGAAGAGGTCTATATTTGATGCTAATTCTTTTTCATTTTCTTCTAGAAATCCCCTGGGCTCTGGATTTCATTTCTGAATGGCTTGAGTATTGGCTTTTTTTGGTAACAAAATGTTAATTATTATATTTATTAAAGCATAATGTAATGAAGCAATTATCTGGTTGTGAATGCATGATAGCTAAAGACAAGATGACTGGCCCTAGCAGAGTGCCGCTTGGAGAGATTACCATTCTTTCTTTTTATCCTTTTGAAGTTATTGCATGGTAAGCATGAAAGATGAGAGCTAAGGCTTGCAGCATCACTGATGAAAATTCAATGTTTAGAGAGTACTTTGAAGTTTTTCTGGTACTAGGGCTGGTTACTAATCAAAAGGACTCGATTTCTAAAGTATTTTTTCACAAATAATCTTTTTTGCTTTGTTTATTAATCTTCTTATTGTAGTGAGACATTTTTACGTTATGTTGGAAAAGCTAAAAGTTGGGTAAATAATACGTTTAAAGATGAGACGGAAGATAGATGAAATCAATTTGTTCTAGTGGCAAAAGGCACAGTTACAGTCCATAAAAACGATAATATTTACAAACCAAAGCATGTTTTAAATACATACCCGTGCTAGGGATTTAAATAAGCATATTAATAGACTTCTAAGTTAGTATCAATAAAGCAGTGGTATAGAGCAGGAATTTTATCTATTTGCAGTAAAAGTTCAGTCAAAAAAGGGATCTGAGGCTCTGAAAAATAGACAACTCCAGGCTTTAAAAACAAGCAAACAAAAGCAAACAAAGAAACAAAGCCTTAATACATGAGGCAAATACAGATGTCAGGAAACACAGCCAATTCAATCAAGTAACACCTTCCATTTTAATGTTTTCATAGTCCTCCAGATTACTATGTCTAGTTGTCCACACATTTCCAAAGTCCATTCAAAAGGAAAATCTTTTTTTATGAATGACAATAGTCCTCTCCCCTTTTCAAAATGAGGAAACAAATTTGTTTTAAGCAAAGCACCATGTAGGCACTACTTTAGAATTACACAAATACTACCCAAATATCTATCCACATATAAAGATGTTTAGAGAAACTCTAGAAATACCCCCACTTAGTAAAGGGAATGTGTTCCAAGCATCTGTTACTAAGTTAGTTGTTTGGAATTAGGAATCTATCATCTAGAAATAACACTGTATGTGGTAGATAAGTTCCCTAAATAGTCCTCAAATATCAATTTAGTTCTAGGTTCTGGGGTAAGGGCTTTAGGTTGTGTAAGATGGAAAGGAAAAGAGTCTCTCCTCCATTTTCTGGTTCAGTTTCCTTTAGCAGGAAACTTCTAAGTGTAAACTTTTCTGAGAGCCCCCTGGGGCCTGCAGGAACTATATATTGCCTCAAGCAACCATCAGTGACCTACTGGCGGGCAGAAGAATTTAAGCACTAACCACCAAAAATTAACCATGCTTCAAATCACACACAACCTTTCCCCGAGTCGCCCCATCCGCTTCTTCAGCAGAACTGCTCTCACCTTCATGTTGGGAGCAGTGCAGTCATGGAAGGGAACAGAAGTCCTGTGTGCTATGGTAGATGTCACCCTGAGTCTAGCTCTGCTGTGTGCTTGCCATGCATCCATGAACCTGACGTGTAGTCTTTCTGAACCTCCACGGAGTTCCCTTTTGTTACCTTGCAGAGCTGTGGTGATGGTTTAGGGGAGTGCAGAGTGTCCTCCAATTCTCCTTTATCTATTTTAACTAATATGTGTGTGATTTATGGTCATTTACAGCCAGCTAAAGGAAATGGCCATTTTTAAGTTGATGCTTATTAACGAATAAAATGGAGAAGATAGCTAAGGTTTTCTGAGGGCTTACTACATGCCAGACACTATGCTCGCTGTGACTTTCTAGTGGGGTAACAAAATGAAGTAAAACAAAGAAAAATCAGGCAGTATGTGGAAGGCTGCCTGGCAACCTCTCTTTCCCCATGCTACCCTGCCCCCCATGTCCCAAATGTTCTCCCTAGAGATGATCCTGCTTTCATAGCTTTTTCTTGTCCTTTACTTTGATTTCCAAAATGAAAGATTTTTGTAACTGATGTTACAGCAGCAGCACAGCAGTGGTTGAGACTTTCACAGTGAGGCAAGAATTGGAGAAAGAAAACACCATTTGTAAATACTGCCTTTTAATATGACAATGTTTTGGATTTTTAAAATATTTAAATGAACCCTAAAACTAGTGAAAAGAGCTACTTAATACCTACATCTAACGGAGACTCCCCAAGAATCAAAATCCTTCTTAGAATATAACACTCATTTTAAAGTTGGCCGTATTAAATGAAAACCTGCTACAGTATTTGCTCACTCCAACAAATTAGGACCCATCCTTTCTCTCCTTCTTTGTTAAAGATGAAATTGATCTTTGAATGTCTTCTATGTACCACTTTTGTCTTTACCACCAAACATGAGCCCACAAAAGACTAGGGAGACTCTTGCTTTTCAGTGAAACTTTTAATGAAAAGAAAGCAGCTCTAGAATGACATTGTTCCTCACTGCCTTTCCTTGGCCCACTATGCTATCAGAACACAGGTTCCAACCCTGTTTACTCTGAAATATGCTGGGAAAGTCTCGACCAGATTCAAATTCTTCCTTTCATTCATTTTTTCATTAATTTAATAAATACTTCTTGACTCCCTCCTATATGCCAAAAATAGAGTGCCCCCACCTCATGAAGCTTATAGTTTAGTTAAAGAGATGGTTATTAATCCAATGATGACACAAACAGAACTTAGATTTTCAACATGAGAAGTGTTTACAGGAGATAGACAAGGTTCTCAGTAAGGTAGGGGTAGTTGACTTGGTCAGGGAGTGAGGGAATGATGGTGGATTTAATATGTGTAGAATAAGTCAGAGCAGGAGGAAGAATGTTTTAGGCTGAGGTACTAACATTTGCAAAGCTTTCTGATGGAGGAAAAGGAGCACATGATAATCTCAAGTGACTTAAAGAAAGCCAGTGACGGAAGTTCAGACAATGAAGAGGAATGTGGTACAAGATGAGAATGAATGGAGTCTGGAGGCCATGTTGAAGATTTTAAACTCTCTTCTATTAGCAAACCATCTGACAAAAGTTTATAAGGAGAGAGTTGACTGATGAAAGGTTAGATTGGTGAGAGGCCTCGAGAAGGTGCTCATGGACCAATTAGTGTTACTAAAGTAGTTTAGACGACAGCCAATGGTAACTCGGATTAACGTGATGCTCATGTAAAGGGAAAGAAGTCAGCAGATTCAAGATATATTTGGGAGGTAAAATCACCCTTACTTGATGCTGGGTTGAAAATGGACGTTCAAGGGAGAAAGGGGATTTCTGGCCTATAACATTTAGTGACAGAGAGAATATTAGAAGAGGATCTGGTTTGGTGGTAAAGAAAGAGTGTGGGTTCAGTTTTAAACACATTAAACCAGTAATGCCTCTAAGTCTTCCAAAAGGAGATGTCAAATAGGCAGGTGGGCATCTTTTCATCTAGTGTATTTCTGGAGAGAGAGATGAGTTTATGAGAACTATATGGACCCACAGAGATCTGAGTAATCTCTGGTTTACTTCAAAGATATCCCTAACAAATATTTTGAAACCTGCATGGACAATGAATTCATTCATTCATCTAAATAATACTTTATGGAATTACTTCTGTGTACTAGGTACTGTATTAGCAGTGGGGATATTATGCTAAGTGGCCACTATTCCTACTCTAAAGATGCATTCAACAAATACTTGTAAAGTTCATATTATGTGCTAGGCACCTATGTCATCAATAAGTTGCAGCAGGGCTTCCCTGGTGGCGCAGTGGTAGAGAGTCCGCCTGCCGATGCAGGGGACATGGGTTCGTGCCCCGGTCTGGGAAGATCCCACATGCCACGGAGCGGCTGGGCCCGTGAGCCATGGCCGCTGAGCCTGTGCGTCCGGAGCCTGTGCTCCGCAACGGGAGAGTCCACAACAGTGAGAGGCCCGCGTACCGCAAAAAAAAATAATAATAATAAGTTGCAGCAGTGAACAAAGCAATAAAGTACTTGCCCTCTTAGAGCTTACATCCTAATGCAGATAAATAATAAACCAACAGGTAACAAAAATATCATGTAATTATAGGTGATCATAAATACTGATAAAGTCTATCACTCAATATCTAAAATAATAAACTGAATGTATTTCTTGCTAAGGCAAGGGAGGGCTGAGCTTATAAGACAGTTTACAAGCAGAGAACTTACAAAGGGTTTTGGAAAAGTGTGGAGTTTAGAATCTGGAGTATTGGCTTTAGCTATGGAAACAGGTTTACCAGAGTAAGACTGTTGCTGACTGGCTGACTCTCAGACATCTGTTCACTGGATGGAAGCTGTTGCTGATTATCTGATTTTCAGTCTGATTTTCAGGAGTTGATTGCAGGGGATGTTGCTGATTTCCCTTCAGAAGTGTGTGCACTTTTGTAATCAATCAGACTGATTAAACAAGTTTAATACAGGCATACCTCATTTTATTTCACTTCACTTTATTGTATATTTTACAAATCGAAGGTTTGTGGCAACCCTATGTTGAGCAAGTCTAGTGGTGTCATTTTTCCAACAGCATTTGCTCAATTTATGCCCCTGTGTCATAATTTGGTAATTCTCATAATATTCCCAACTTTTTCATTATTATTACATTTATTGTAGTGATCTGGGACTAGTGATCTTTGATGTTATTATTGTTAATTGTTTTGGGGCACCATGAACAGGGTCCATATAAGATGACAAATTTAATCGATAAATGTTGCTTGTGTTCTGACCGATCCAACTGACAGGCTGTTCTTCCATCTCTCTCCCTCTCCTCAGGCTTCCCTTTTCCCTGAGACATAATAATATTGAAATTAAGCCAATTAATAACCCTATAATGGCCTCTAAGTGTTCAAGTGAAAGGAAGAGTTGCAGATCTCTCACTTCAAATCAAAAGCTAGAAATGGTTAAGCTTAGCAAGGAAGGCATGTGGAAAGTCGAGGTAGGTTGAAAGCTAGGCGCTTACACCAATTAGTGAAGTTGTGAATGCAAAGGAAAAGTTCTTCAAGGAAACTAAAAGTGCTATTCCAGTGAACACATGAATGAGAAGAAAGCAAAACAGCCTTACTGCTGATATGGAGAAAGTTTTAGTGGTCTGGACAGAGGATCAAACCACCCAAAACATTCCCTTAGGCCAAAGCCTAATCCAGAGCAAGGCCTTAACTCTTTTTCATTATATGAATGCTGAGAGAAGTGAGGGAGATGCAAAAGGAAAGTCTGAAGTTAGCAGAGGTTGGTTCATGAAGTTTAAAGGAAGAAACTATCTCTAAAACATAGCAGTACAAGGTGAAGCAGCAAGTGCTGATGTAGAAGCTGCAGCAAGTTATCCATAAGACCTAGCTAAGATCATTAATGAAGATGGCTACACTAAACAACAGATTTTCAATGTAGGCAGAACAGCCTTATACTAGAAGAAGATGTCATCTAGAACTTTCACAGCTAGAGAGGAGGAGTCGATGCCTGGCTCAAAACTCCAAAAGACGGGCTGACTCTCTTGTTAGGAGCTAAGGCAGCTGGTGACTTTCAGTTGAAGCCAGTGCTCAGTTACCATTCTGAAAATTCTATGGCCTTTAAGACTTATGCTAAATCGACTCACCCTGTGCTCTATGAATGGAACAACAAAGCCTGGATGACAGCGCATCTCTTTACAACATGGTTTACTGGATACTTTAAGCCCAGTGTTGAGACCTACTGCTCAGAAAAAAAGATTACTGCTCATTGACAATGCACCTGGTCACCCAAGAGCTCTGATGGAAATGAACAATGAGATAAATGTTGTTTTCAGGTCTGCTAACACAACATCCATTCTGCAGCCCATGGATCAGAAGGCATTTCAATTTTCAAGTCTTATTCTTTAAGAAATACATCTCATAAGTCTGTAGCTACCACAGATAGTGTATTCCTCTGATGAATCTGGGCAAAGTAAATTGAAAATCTTCCAGAAAGGATTTACCATTCTAAAAGTCATTAAGAACATTCATGATTCATGGGAAGAGGTCAAAATATCAACATTAACAGGAATTTAGAAGAAGTTGATTCCTAGCCTCATGGATGACTTTGAGGAGTTCAAGACTTCAGTGGAGTAATTAACTGCAGATGTGGTGGAAACATCAAGAGAACTAGAAATAGAAGTGGAGCCTGAAGATGTGATTGCACTGAGCCAATCTCAAAATCAAACTTTAAGGGATAAGGAGCTTAAGGAAGTTTCTTATGGATGAACAAAGAAAGTGGTTTCTTGAGATGAAATCTACTCCTGGTGAAGATGCTGTGAAGAGTGTTGAAATAACAACAAGGGATTTAGAATATTACATCAATTTAGTTGATAAAGGAGCAGCAGAGTTTGAGAAGATTGACTCCAGTTTTGAAAGCAATTCTACTGGGGGTAAAATGCTATCAGATAGCATGGCATGCTACAGAGAAATCGTTTGTAAAAGGAAAAGCCAGTTGATGTGGCAAACTTCATTGTCTTATTTTTAAGAAACTGTCATAGCCATCCCAGCCTTTAGGAACCACCACCCTGAACAGTCGGCAACCCTAGACACTGAGGCAACACCCTCTGCCAGCAAAAAGATTACAACTCGCTGAAGGCTCAGATGATGGTTAGCAATTTTCAGCAATAATGCATTTTAAAATCAAGGTATATACATTGTTTTATTGGACATAATGCTATTGCACACTTATTAGACTACAATATAGTATAAACGTATGTTTTATATGCACTGGGAAACCAAAAAATTTGTGTGACTCACTTTACCGCAACATTTGCTATATTGCAGTGGTTGGGAACTGAACCCACCATATCTCCAAGATATTCCTGCCCAGGTTTTGATTATTATTCTTTGCTATAATGAACAAGCGGTTATTTCCCAGGAGGGTGAAAACTTTATATTCCCCAAAACCATGAAGAAAATAATTCAAGATAAAAAAAAACAGAGATAAATGAAGCTGCTGTTACTTTTGAACAGCAAAAGGAAATAAGGCAGCAATTCATAAGAATATTTGGGAAAAGAGAGTTCCAGGCAGATGGAAAAGCAAGTGCAAAGGCTCTGAGTCAAGAGGCTGCTGGACAAGTTTGAGAAATGCTGGAAGCCAGGGCAGTTGGACTATATTAAAACAAAGGAAGAGAGGTTTGAGCTGCAGTAGGAAAACTGGCCAGGGTCTGGATCATATGGAGTCTTGCTAAGCAAGGTATGGAAGGGTAATTGATAAACCCTGGAATTTGATTGCTTGTAGGATGTAAGGAATATTAAGTACTCATGGATAAAGCCCCAGTTTCTATTGTGGCCATGCCACTCACGAAAACAGGTGCAATTTAGTTTTACAGGTGCTATGATAAAAGAATATACATGAAGGAACAAAAAGAGAAAGAATTAAATACATTTAGGGTGGGAAGTCAGAACCCCTAGAGAGTAGATAACAATACCTGAGATGAGTGTGTGTCGTCCAGGCCAGGTGGGGTCAAAGCCAGGAAGTGTATGGCTGGGAGAACATTCCAAGCCAAGAGCACAGCGTTAAGGCACAGAAGTGAGAAACGTCATTCTCAGCACCAAGAATGAAAAGCACCCAGGAGTTCAGGATGCACCTAGTAAGTTCATAGTTTTCTTGGACAACGAGGCCATACTTTCCCACTCAGCTCTCCTCTAAATTGTAGCACTAGATCATGATTCAAAGAATAGCTTCTTCTCCTGGATGTATGCTCTATGTCTATACTTGACCAAAGCATCCTCTAAGGGCTGTGAAAAATTATCTAGACACTAGATTGAACTCAGAAGCTGAGTCTGAGTGAACCAACAGATACAGGGAAAAACAAAACAAATCAACAAAAACCTTGAATATTCGTCCCTATGCAGAATATTCTGGAGGAAAAAAACTACATCTCACCAGATAAATCACCTATATTTCACTACAAGAGAGGTTTTGATAGATGATCTGAAGAATCAAAGTATAGCCCAGACAGCATATATAGCAGTTCACTGAAATTCTGACTTCTTGGAACCTTAATTAGAGGTTTATATACATTTATTTTAGATTTGTTGTTTTTTTAACCAGAATAAGAATAAACCTAGGAAATAACATAAAATTTTAATACTTCACAATTTACTCATATTTTTCAGTTCTGTCATAATCTTTAATTGTTAAAATTAGAGGGAAGAAATTCTTGTTTATAATAATTTGAGTTCTCAAGTTCAGCAATTTCCCTTACTATAAACTGTGATTTTGTCCTATATCCTAACATTTTGTTTTAGAATCTGCAGATTATCTTAAAAAGAAAAAGGCTTTTTTAATAAAAATTCTCTAAATGCAAATGGATTTTGTCTATTTCTTATACTATGACATTTTTTGCCATAAAAACAAGTGAGCATTGTCCTTAGTGACATGCATGATAGTTCATCCAACTGCCCACGTGTTAAATTTAGACATCACAGATTTAAATAATTTAAATTAAATAATTTAAGGAATCTATGATTTATTTTTAAGAGAAAAAACACAGTAATTAAAATCTTGTTAAAGAAAAGGAGAGCGCAAGAGGGAGGAGATATGGGGATATATGTATATGTATAGCTGATTCATTTTGTTATATGGCAGAAACTAACACACCATTTTAAAGCAATTATACTCCAATAAAGATGTTTAAAGAAAAGGAGAAAAAACACATTAGATCTTGCTGACTGAACCAGTATTTTATGACTATCTGCTGAATATTATCAAAATAATTGAAAATGCATTTTCTGGGCATTTTCTATTTAATTATAAATATCTGGTTTGTAAAGATCTGTTACGATAGAAATATAAGAGATTTCACATATGAAAATATGGCACTTTGTCTGAAACCAAACATGATGAAACAATTTGTTTTATGAATATATAAAAGCTAATATCAATGGGTCTGTTTCAGACATTGTGCTACACTTGCCACACTCAATTCTCATCCAGTTTCAATGCAACACGACAAGGTGATCATTATAAGCCCAAAAGCACAGATGAAGAAAACAATGCTCAGGAAAGTCAAATAATTTGCCAAATTCTACAGAGCTGGTAGCTTTTTGTCTACCTTCTATGATGAGACTATCAGTGGCCAAGAAATGGCAAGAGGCGAAGAACTTTTAAAATACATGGAATGAGAATTCAGAAACCTAGGACAGAAGTATTCTCATCTCTTAAAGACTTGAATAAGTAATATTCTCACCAACCCCATGAGCTATCTCTATTTGGAAAACAACATATAAACAACGACTTAAAATCTTTCATCTATTGACAATATACCTCTGGTGTCATCTTTGTGGATGTCCCTGTGGTTACTATTCTATATAACAGATTAAGTAGGTAATGGGTAAACCTGAAAAAAAATCTCTTCAAGAAAAAGTTTAAATTTTATTGGAGTAATTTTTTTTAAAACTTTGTCAAACATAATCGATTTAGAAAATATTTCCTGGTATCAATAAATCATAAAGGCTATTTTAGTCTATCATTTAATTGTTTTTTAAATTAATTGTAGTATAATCAAATAATCAATAAAAATAATCTCAGGATTCATTTTGGTACCTATACTATATTCACAAGTACTTTGTGATGTAAAATGTAAAATATGTTACATTTTTAAGTAATATTGAAAGCTAGCAGTTGAAAATACATCGAAAGACTAAGGGAGAAATTAAACAATTCTTACTTAAGTAAGCAAGTTGTTCAAAACCTATTTACATATGTACAGATAACATACACTTTTAATGTTTTTCATGCTGCAGATGGCAGCAACACTTCACATTATCAGCTCTGCTTAGCTACACCAGCAAACTCATGGAAATACAAATGTCTATTGAATATTCACTTTGTTCTTTCTGTAATTTGGAAAAGAAAATGTGCTCATTTTGTATGCAGGAGGGTGAAATTTGATGTTATTTTTCCTATCAAGCAAGAAACAAACCATTATGGTTGCATTATGCCCAACATAGAAGTTCAGTAATTACTATTTTTGATGACAAAATATAACTTCACAATTTCAATCAATTTAGTGAATGTACGTATTCCTATTTTTCCAAGGAAACTGAGTAGCACTGTGTTATCAAATAGTTAATTATAGGCAAACATAAAGATTAAGTATACAATTAAAAATAGATTCCCACCTCTGATTTGCTATTTCTCACTTAAGAAATCTAAAATTATTTAGAATCATGCAGGAAGTCTCTTCACTTTGGTCATTTGTATGTTGCATCTTGATCATCTTCACAGATAATGTATAGGCAAAGCTGAGGCACATACATGGGTTCAAACCTCTTCCAGAATTGGTGATTCAAGGTCATCAAGCAGGAGTGAGTAGGTCTGATCGTGGATGGGAACATCCCACCATTTCAAAATAGGCTTTTAAGATGATAAAGTCATAGGAACTCAAAAACCTTAATTAATATTTTATCCAGAATGGTGAGAGGAGGAAGAGCAATAGTAGGAGAAATGCAGTGTAAAATATAGACAAATCAGCTTTATCCTGTATGGGTCATTTTCAATCCATGCTGAATGTTCAATGTGGACAGATTTTTTAAAATATCAATTCCCAGGCCTCATTCCAGTTCAATTAAATCAAAATCTAAGGAGTGTCCTTGGACCACTGCATTCTTTGTTAAAAATATTCCCAGCAATACAAACGCTCAACTAGTGTTGCAAACAATTTCCTATTCAGTGCTGACAAAATAGTATACGATTTATTTTTAAGTCCAGTTCCCAAATTCGGCATTCAAAAACTTCAGTAATTTGGCTCTGATTTACTTACATAAACTTCCCAGGAGCCTATAAGCCCTTTACACTCATGTCCCCCTGGGATCCTCGTGCAGATCCCTAGCCTATTGCCCATGTTTCCAAAGTACTGATTGACTGCAAAATCACAACAGTGGTATATACTGGTAGAATTCTTTACAGTAGTTTAAAGCACTTCCACACGTATGAATGACCTGAGCAAAACCTCACAAGAAAACAGAGTTTCAATTGTGCACAGTTTGTAGATGACCAGGTACAACCTCCATACATTGAAGTTATAGAAAATGAGACATAGAAAAATGACTTCTTTCTACTTCATGTCTACAGGTCAATTTTATAATAACAGAGTTTACATAAAAGACTATTAATAAATATGTAAAATGCTCAATGATGGTGAAGAGATGAATAAATTATGGTTCACACATCACATGGTATTCTCTTTTCTTAAAATTAAATTGTAATTTAGACAATAGAGAGAATACATAGATATATGGACAGACAGACTAGAAAACATCTAGATTATAGTAGGTAAAGGAAAAGCAAGTTACTTTGCAGAAGCATGCAGAATTATGATCACCTTTTGTAAAATCAAAAATAATTACATGTGGGTTGTGGGTAAAAAGAGAAGTACAAAAGGTTAAATTGTCTATTTGCTCTAGCAGAAGAAGCATGCAATTATAAAATCCATATAAAATATTTTTAGATATATGTTTAAAATCATGACAGGCAGAATATAGGTCTATTCTATAGACTTATGTCTATTCTAAAACTAATTTGTTTTCTCAACTTCTTTGTATCTAGGGGTCCCCGTGTAACTCAGATTGGTCAGTGAAGCATAACTAGAAGTCTCTTAGGGCTTCCAGTAAATTATCTGCTGTTCTGTTAACAAGGGCAAATATGGCTTGTTATTTTTCTGCCCACTTCTTCCTTTTTGGAACATTATATGATGCCTAGAAATATAGCAGCAATCTTAATGAGTCAGCAAGCCAATAGGCTAAGGAAGGCAACTCTAATAGAAAGAATATAGGTCTTTAATGATACGATGTAGCTCTTGTACTATCTACCTCCAAAATTCTTAAGTGAGATTATTATTGTCCTTAGGAGATCATTTATTCCTTAAGCCGCTAGTATTTAGGTAGACTGTAACATGAAATTGAGAATATTGCTATATGATATATCCATTTAGAAAAAATAAAATATGATTTAAAGTCACAAACAGAACTTTAGTTATAAAAATAAAACCATGAAATTTTAGAAGACTAAGGTTTTCTGTTTTGCAAAACACAACCTAAATTAAGACAAAGGAAAAAGAAGTTGTGACACAAAAGAAGACACAGATAGTGCTTATTTATAATGAGGAAAGAGCTTTTACCAATGTATAGAGACAAATATTTTAAAAGAAAACAGGTCTAACAATGAATATAAAATTCATTAAAAAGGAAATATTAGTGGCCAGTAAAAATACAGTCATGTTCAAATAGTCTATTAAAGAAATGAATCAGATTAGAAAAGATTCAAGTTAAATTATCCATTGTTATCAAATGCTCAAAAAAGCAGCACTTTTTATACACTCTTGGTGAACGAGTAAATTGGTATTAATAAGGAGGAAAATTTAGTATCAAGTGTAAAAAATTTTAAATGTAGATATTAGTTGAGCAAGCAATTTTGTTTTCTTGGAATTTATTCTATAGATATGCTAAATAACTGCAAAAGCTTTCAAAGATATATGTACCATGGTGCTAGTTGCAAAACTGTTTTAATATTCACAATAAAATGAGTGGAGACATTCTAAAGGTTCGCCAGTGGTAGAATGGTTAATAAATAATTGTTCACAAAAAGAAGGGAATTTTTCTTTCTGAAAATTACAAAGATTGATTGCCTTTTAGATGGGGGACAGGAGACGGGGGCAGGACATAGAGAAGGAGGATGGAAAATATCTACACTATAGAAAGTAAAGGAAAAGTTACTTTGCAGAAGTATGCAGAACTATAATTCATTTTTTGGTAAAAAAATATATTCTAAATACATATACACTATATAGGATATTCTTTTTCTTTTAACTAAGACTTTTATTTATACAAGAAATATTTTTTTGATTATCTGAGACAATTAAAAACAACCAAAATAACTCACACAGTACACTGACAGTCAATTATACAATGATCACAAATTCTGTAGAGCTGCACTGTCTGCTGTGGTAGCCACTAGCTGCATGGGCCTATTGAAATATCTTAATTAATGAAAATTAAGTAAAATTAAAAATGCAGATCCTCAGTTGCACTATTCACATTTCAAGTGCTCAGTAGCCATATGTAGCTAGTGCTGCTGTATTAGTACAGATAGAGAACATTTCTACCATGGCAGAGAAAATATATTACAACTCTGTTCCACAGTCATCCAATCTCTGAAATTGCTAAAACCCCTATCCAGGTGTGACTGATGAAAACAGTTCTGTCCAGTCCTGTCCATCTGTTCTTCATCATTAATTCTGAAGCTTTCTTACCTGTGACCCTCATCCCATGCTGTCTGACCCAAAAAGAGTAACTCTTGATATCTTTGCTGATCTGCTCATTACAAAGAATTCTGTCTTTCCATCTGCGATTGCTTGGAGTTTACATTTTAAGTGCAGAATCCTCTTCAACTAGCTCTACACCAACGGCTTTAGGGAGTGGATCCTAGGAGCTTGCATGAAAACCTCTCCTTTCTGGAACTTGGCTGAGTTGTCCTGGGAACATGTGTCCTGCATTTACACAAGTCTGAGGCAGTAAGGTGCCAGACACAGAGCCTAAGGCAAGAACCAAGGTCTTCAGAGTCTGCTTGTCCTTTGGTTCAAACGCCCTTGGGCTGCTGTAATCATTAACTCTTGCAGGAGGCTCAGAGCATCTGCTTCTGATCAACTAGAGGCAGCTTCTACTGAAGTCCTCACTCCACTCAGGCTGTGACACCCTTTGCAAGCCAGCTGTTCCCCATGTGGCATCTTCCTTAGGCTCCAACCTCACAGGATGGGTCACTCTTTGTCTTAGTTCAGGCTGCTATAACAAAGTGCCTTAGACTAAGTGGCATATAAACAACAGACATGTATTTCTCACAGTTCCGGAGACTGGACATCTGAGATCAGGGTACCAGCAGGGTTGGTTCTGGTGAGGACCCTCTTCCAGCTTGCAGACTGCCGACTTCTTGCTGTGTCCTCACACGTGGAAAGAGAGTGAGGGACCTCTCCGGCGTCCCTTTTATTTACAAGGGCACTAATCCCATTCATGAAGGCTTCACCCTCATGACCTAATCACCTCCCAAAGGCCCCACTTCCTAATACCATCACATTGAGCGTTGGAATTTCAACATGTCAATTTCGGGGGACACGTTCAGTCCACTGCACTCTTCTACCCAGATGTCCCCTCACTCTGCTGAGGCTCCAACACCACTGCTTTCCTCCCCTCCCTCCATGCATGCCTGTTTTGCTTGGTGCCACCAAATGTCTTTGGGACTGAATTGACTAGAAGGGAAAGGGAAAAGGAAGAGGAAGAGAAAGAGGAAGGGGGATTGTGTCTTTATTTTTAACATCTAATATGTCTCGGCACATACTGAACACTCTTTGTCTACTTCCCCTGGTGCACAGTGTGTCAAGTTGCCTTTTATTTCAGGAACATTCTTGCATGATTTGTCCAGAATAGGATATTCTTAAATTTAAAAATCTGGAAGAATACATTCCAAAATTTTAATAGTGATTACTTCAGAGTTGGGACAGGCATAAGGAGGGAATAAATTACTATTTTATATATTTCTGAAATGTTTGAACAATAAACCCATTCCATACCTACATACACACACACACACATCACCCCCACCTACAATGGTTAAAGTGCAAATATCTTTAAAAACAATTATCCAGATTTGCCTCATAAGGGAACATTTGTGACATTTTTTGAATTCATAGAAAAACAATTATTAAGGATAAAATTAAGAAAAATAATGTCTTTTTTCTTTATGACTACTTCCAATATTTTTAATTGTGTTCTAAATGGATCCATCTTTTATGCATATCTATTCCTATTTTTTCAATTGATTTGTTTGTCATAATGTCCAGCCTATAAACAGGTACCAGGTTTCCTGGGCTCTATGACACTACCCAACATTTAAAAATTCCAGCCTGTTAATATTCCCCTTTGCATAATTTGGTAGCAGTCAGATTTGACATAGCATCAATGGACATGAGTACTCAACATGGGAAGAATGAGTATCCTTCTGTCAAAATACTAAATAGGACAAAATTTACACTTGAAATCACTTGATATCTAATTTATCATTCATATGCATTATAACCTTTTTTCATTACTAGTTTATTTTCCACTCACATAAGAAATGCGGTCAGAAGATAAATTGGGAAGGGAAGTTCATCTCTTACTGGATTGGCTTTGAGGTGCTTATGACACATCAAAGCGAAGAAATTTGGCAGGTACTATCAGGAGAGAGCTTTAGCTCAAAGGTTTAAATTTAGGAATTGAAGCCATGAGTACATGACTAACCCACTAAAAATATATGGTATGAAAAGAGAAAAGTGTCAAAAGTGGAGGGAAGCCTTCGGACACTATACTTTAAAACCGTGAAGAGGAAGAATTGTCCAAAAGGGACAGAGTAGAACTGCCTAGACACGAGCAGGACAGACAACAAAGTATGATGATATAGAAATTAAGAAAGAAGACATTTCTATGAGGTGTGTAGTAATTAACCACATTCATTGCTACAGTGAGTTAAAATGCTACAGCGAGTTTAGTTATTTTCTTTGGATTTAGGCTTTCAAATATTATTAGGCCTTAGAGAAATAGTATTAAATGAATTTTGTTAAGGGTCCTAATTTAGTGCATTTGGGCATGATGAAAAGAAAGATTAGAGAAAGTGAGTGAAGAATTTTTTTTAATGTAACAAAAATAACTTGCAATTAATATTAAGAACAAATATCAGCAATCACAAGGATCTGGAAGAGGATGGCCATGTCAGGTCTTAATTGGGCAGGGAGTATTTTATTATGCTGCAAAATCATTGTAGGAAATTACATAAGAGAAGCTGAGAGAATAATACACCAAAAACAGGTGGATAAATCTGTTATTCTGCTAAGAGTGAGGTAGTTCTTCCAGAATCAAGAACATAAACATTTGATTAGTCTGAGTTAAAAGGTTGAGCCTCAAATATTATTTTATGGAGTGATAGTAAAAGACGAGGAACAATGAAGAATTATGGCTTCCAATTTTTCAGTGAATTGCTCCATACTGTTTACATATAAATCCAGACATCATGGCTCCATGACAGATTTCAGAAAATATATCAGTTAAAGTCAGTAGATCAAATTTTAATTACTTAGAACCTAATCATACAGTTAGAAAGCAGTTCTGAAGAGACATGTGTACTGGAGTTTTATATATTGTTTTTATATTAAAATTATGTTAAGTGGCCATGCAAAATGAAAAAAATTATTTCTTCCTGTGTATTCACAACTGCCAATGACAAACTAATTAGTCACCAAATGTTATAAAGTCTATCTTCTTTTTACCTTACTTCTCTCTCTTCATCTGCCTTTCTACTGTCACTATCTTATTTCTGAACCTGCTTACTTACATCCCTGGCACAAACCTCTCCTTCCTATAATCCATTCTCCATATAACTGATAGATTGACTTCTTAAAGCAAGTGTCTCTAAACATCTCTTCCAGTTCAAACAACTAAAAGTGAGAACTTATCTCCCCTTTCACCTAAATCTCTAATAAAATTATAGTAAATGAAGATATTAATGAATAAGACAGAACCAGCAAAAGGCAGGCCAGTACACATGAACGGTCTACAAAGGAGAAAAGCCTTTATCCCAGGGAGGCACCTGGCTCACAGACCACAGTGTCATGCAAGGTGGGACTAGGAAGAAGGTTTAAAAACAGAGTTAATTGAAAGTCTGTCTACTGAAATGCTATGCTAGTCAAGTGCCCCACACTGACCTCACCCTAACCTCTCCCTTTTCTCCACACACACTGAGCATAATAGCCCAACATTATAATCCCAGGCATCCAAAATAGTACTCTTAAATAATTTAATTAACTGCATGAGCATAACGTTTCTAAAGTTGCTCTAATGGTCTCCAGTGCCACAGGGTAAAGATCTCAAGATCTCCCCATTTTAGCATCCAAAGAGTGGTTTCCCCATCTACTCATCCTAAAGATAACAAGCATTTTTCATACCTGAGCTCCCAATCCTAGTCCTATAGCTGGGAGAAAGCTAGCAGAGAAACAGGCATACAAGAGCAGAGGGAAATGATAAGTCACCAGGCTTCTATTCGTCTCTCTCTCTCTCTCTCTCTCTCTCTCTCTCTCTCTCTCTATATATATATATATATATATATATATATATATATATAGTGTGTGTGTGTGTGTGTGTGTGTGTGGTACACGGGTCTCTCACTGTTGTGGCCTCTCCCGCTGCGGAGCACAGGCTCCGGACGCGCAGGCCCAGTGGCCACGGCCCACGGGCCCAGCCTCTCCATGGCATGTGGGATCCTCCCGGACCGGGGCACGAACCCGCATCCCCTGCATCGGCAGGCAGACCCCCAACCACTGCGCCACCAGGGAAGCCCACCAGCCTTCTGTTCTTAAATATGAATGAACTAAGGACCACCAAATATATGGAGAAACAAAAAAACAAATAAATAAAAAATTACTTACCAAAAAGAAACAAATATAAGCCAAGGAACAGAAGAGAACTCTTGTAAACAAAACTCCAGTGTATGTTGAGGAATTTGAAAAATCAATACATCCACTGAAGAAAAACAGCAGGCTATAAAAAACAAATAAAAGAACTCTTGGAAAATAATATATTACTACTTTCCTGGGACCCCTATGACTTAGTATCATGTTCTAAAGAAAAATTTGAACTTTCTATTTAAGAGTTTTTGCTCCCTTTCCAGGAAATATTTATTAGAACTACTAATAAGTAGCATAATTAACAAATTTTAAATAATAAACCTTTTCAGTCTCATATGAAGGAAAATAACAGCAATAAAGATATCATTAACCAAAAAGAGAAAAAGTATGCAAAGACATATAGATTATACATAAACAAAGTATATAATCACTTGCTGAAAATTGTGTTTACATTTCCTTAATGAATGTATCATTCATGTGCACTTTGGCACAAAAATTAGGAGCCATACTGCAAAAAAATTGTTTTAATTTTTTATGTATTATTTCATAGAACATAAAAGAAAAGAATAAAATTACAAATGCATAATCCATATAAATAATCCACATAAATAACTGCTAGTTCCTCTCTTAGATTCTAATGTTACTGTTTCTGAAACAAACGCCAAATTCTAGCAAATAAGTATATTATAAAAAATTTTTCAGCCTACAGGAAATTAATATGTTCTCTCCTTACCCTACAGTTTTTAATAACCATTATGAATGAACTATGCAACTATTATATGAGTCAAATGTATAAAAGCATCATTGTACTTCTTTATATTATAGTTAACATACATTTTCAAAAATTAATACCAAGAATAAAGTATAATAGATAAAAAGCCATGTATTAAATAATTATAAGAAGAGACATGGTGATTAACTCAAATAAATACTATACTACAATGTCTTATGACTATTGTGGGAAGTAAAACAATTTTATCCTTGATATGTACATTGGAGTAGATTAGAGATGCATGTTAGAGTACCTGTTTATTCCAATAAAATTGGGTTCACTATGTACATTTATGAATGCAAAAGTTTTTACATGGGTTTATCACTCAATGCTTTATGCCAGTTGTAGCTTCCAGAGAATGCCAAAATGTAAATCTTTTGGCAGGATGGAATACTTCAATGATTCAAACAGCAAATGGGACAGTGGAGAGGGCTGAGGAGGCATCAAGGATCACCACATTGGTGGCAGGTTTTAGTTCCTGCCCTTCATAAATTTGTGGACATTGCAAAAACACAAAAACAAAACCAAACAAGCTTGCACATCTATTAGCCTCACAAGGGCAGGAAGCAGTGAAATCTCACTGTTAA
Source organism: Mesoplodon bidens (assembly GCF_964165515.1). Taxonomy (NCBI): domain Eukaryota; kingdom Metazoa; phylum Chordata; class Mammalia; order Artiodactyla; family Ziphiidae; genus Mesoplodon; species Mesoplodon bidens. The sequence goes on from NC_138161.1 coordinate 133,921,105, forward strand.
AAAGTTAAAATATCATAATGAAGCTTTTCAAGATGAATTTTGAAGCAAAAGGCATGAAAATATCTAGATTTTACATAATCTTAGGTGATATGCTACATTCAAATTCAGCTATGCTCTAAGCACTTCTATTTCCCTACATTTATTTATACTTGTCCCCCCTCAAGCACATTTTCATATTTTTCTGCCTATCCAAACAGGCCTATCATCTTTTTAATGCCAAAATTGTTTCTGCCTCAAAATTCTTTTCTGATTTTTGTTCAGTTTATATTACTTTCTTCATTCTCTTTGTGTCAAAATATAACGTTATTATGGAAGTTAGCATGTTCTATTGTACATTACAGCTATTTATCTTCTGTTTATGAGTCATCTTTATTTTTAATTTTTTTCATTTTTTAATTTCTCTTTTTTATTGAAGTATAGTTGGCATACAAGATTACATTAGTTCCACAAGTGCTACATAGTGATTTGACATTTATATACAAAACCAATTTATCACCATGATAAGTCTAGTAACCATCTGTCACCATGCAAAGTTATTGCAGTATTATTGACTATATTCCCTATCCTCTGTATTATATCCTTGTGACTTATTTATCTTATAACTGTAAGTTTGTACCTATTAATCCCCTTAACCTGTTTTCCCCAACCCCCAACCCGCTCCTCTCTGGCAACTACCCGTTTATGCTCTGTATCTATGTGTTTGTTTCTGTTTTTGTTTGTGAGTTTGTTTTTAGATTCTACATATAAGTGAAACCATAGGGTATGTATATTTATAGTCTTATTTCACTTAGTATAATAGCTTCTAGGTCCACTAGTGTTGTCACAAATGGCAAGATTTCTTTTTTTATGGCTAATATTCCATTGTATAAATATGCCCTATCTTCTTTATCAATTCATCCATAAATGGACATTTAAGTTGCTTCCATGTCTTGGCTATTGTAAATAGTGCTACAATGAACATAGAGGTGCATATATTTTTTGAATTAGTGTTTTCATTTTATTCAGATAAACATCCAGAAGTAGAATTGTTAGATTGTACAGAAGTTCTATCTTTCATTGTTTGAAGAATCTCCATATGCTTTCCATAGAGGCTACACCAATTTACAATTCCACCAACAGTGCATGAGGGATTCCTTTTCTCCACGTCCTCACCAACATGTTTTTTCCTGTACTCTTCATAATAACCATTCTAACAGGTGTGAGGTGATATCTCATTGTGGTTTGAACTCGCATTTCCCCAGTGATTAGTGACATTGAGCATCTTTTCATGTGTCTGTTGGTCATCTGTATGTATTCCTTGGAAATTCAAGTCCTCTGCTTGTTTTTTAATCGAGATTATTTGGGGGATTTTTTGATATTGAAATGTGTGAGTTCTTTATATATTTTGGATATTAACCCCTGATCAGATATATCATTTGCAAGTATCTTTTCCCATTTAGTAGGTTGCCTTTTCATTTTGTTGGTTTCCTCCTCTCTGCAAAGGCTTTCTAGTTTGATTTAGTCCCACTTAATTTTGCTCTTGTTGCCCTTGTCTGAGGAAACAGATCAAAAAAATATTACTGACGTCAGAGAACATACTGCCGATTTTTTCTTCTGGGAGTTTTATGGTTTCAGGGCTCACATTTGACTCTTCAATATACATTTTGAGTTAATTTTTGTATATGGTACAAGAAGGTAGTCAACTTTCATTCTTTTGCATGTAGCTATCTGGTTTTCCCAAAATTATTTATTGAAGAGACTGTCTTTTCTCCACTGTACATTCTTCAATCCTTTGTTGTAAATTAATTGACCATACAAATATGGGTTTATTTCTGGGCTCTCTATTCTGTTCCATTGATCCACGTGTCTGTTTACTGTGCCAGTACCAAACAGTTTTTGATTACTATAGCTTTGTAGTATATTTTGAAATCAGGGGCCATGATAACACTAGCTTTGTTCTTTCTTAAGAGTGCTTTGGCTGTTTGGGGTCTTTTGTGGCTTCATACAAACTTTGGTATTATTTGATCCAGTTCCTTGAAAAACGCCATTGGTATTTTGATAGAGATCATGTTGAATCTGTAGAATGCTTTGGGTAGTATGGACATTTTAACAATATCAATTCTTCCAATCCATAAGCATGGTATATCATTGCATTTTTTGTATCATCTTCAGTTTTGTTCATCAGTTTCTTACAGTTTTCAGAGTACAGGTCTTTCACCTCCTTGGTTAAATTTATTTCCAGTATTTTATTCTTTTGGATGAAATCGTGAATGAGACTGTTTTCTTAATTTCACTTTCTCATTGTTTGTTATTAGTATATAGAAACACAGCAGATTTCTGTAAAATGATTTTGTATCCTGAAACTTCACTAATTCATTTATTAGTTCTAACAGATTTTTGGTAGCATCTTTAGGATTTTCTATATATAGTATCATGTCATTTGCAAACAGTGACAGTTTTACAGCTTTTCAATTTGTATTCCTTTTATTTCTTTTTCTTGTCTGATTACTCTGGCTAGGACTTCCAGTACTATGCTGAATAAAAGTGGCAAGAGTAAACATCCTTGTTTTGTTCCTGATTTTAGGGAAACTGCTTTCAGCTCTTCACCACTGAGTATGATATTGGCTGTGGGTTTGTCATATATATGGCCTTTATTTGTTGAGATATGTTCCCTCTATACCCATTTTATTGAGAGTTCTTATCATAAATGATGTTGAATTTTGTTAAATACTTTTTCTGCATCTATTGAAATAATCATATGATTTTTAGTCTTCATTTTGTTAATGTGGTATATCACACTGACTGATTTGCAGATGTTGAACCATCTTTGCATCCCTGTAATAAATCCCACTTGATCATGTTGTATTATCCTTTTAATGTATTGTTGAATTCTGTTTGCTAATATTTTGTTGAGGATTTTTGCATCTATGTTCATCAGGGATATTGGCCTGTAAATTTCTTTTTTTGTAGTGTCTTTATCTGGTTTGGGCATCAGGGTAAAGCTTGCCTCACATAATAAGTTTGGAAGTGTTCCTACCTCTTTCTTATTTTGGAATAGTTTGAGAAGATAGTTGTTAACTCTTCTTTAAATGTTTGGTAGAATTTTCCTGTGAAGCCCTCTGGTCTTGGATTTTTGTTTGTGGGAAGTTTTTTTTTTTTATTACTGATTCTACTTCATTGCTAGTGATCAGTCTGTTTAGATTTTCTACTTCTTCTTGATTTGGTCTTGGAAGATTATATGTTTCTAAGAATTTATTAATTTCTTCTAGATTGTCCAATCTGTTGGAATATAATTGTTCATAGTAATCTCTTATGATTCTTTGAATTTCTGTGGTGTTGGTTGTAACTCCTCCTGTTTTATTTCTGATTTTATTTATTTGGCCCTCTTTCCTTTTTTTCTTGATGAACGTGGCTAAAGGTTTATCAATTTTGTTTATCTATTCAAGGAATCAGCTCTTGGTTTCATTGATCTATTCTGTTGTTATTTTAATCTCTAGTTCATTTACTTCCTCTCTGATCTTTATTATTTCCATACTTCTACTAACTTTGGACTTTGTTAGTTCTTCTTTTTCCAATTCCCTTAGGTGTAAGGTAAGATTGTTTGTTTGAGATTTTTCTTGTTTCCTGAGATAGGACTATATTGCTACAAACCTCCCCCTTAGAAGTGCTTTTGTTGCATCCCATTAACTTTGGAACATTATTTTTTTTTTCATTTTCATTTACCTCAAGGTATTTTTTTATTTCCTCTTGGATTTCTTTGTTGACTCATTGGTTGTTTAGTAGCAAATCATTTAGACTACACACATTTGTCGTTTTTTCCAGTTTTCTTCTTGTAATTGATTTCTGGTTTTACAAGATTGTGGTCAGAAAAGATTCTTGATGTGATTTCAATTTTCTTAAATTTATTGAGACTTGTTTTGTGGCCTAACATGTGATCTATCCTGGAGGGTGTGCCATGTCCACTTGAAAAGAACGTGTGCACTGCTGGTTTTGAGTGGAATGTTTTGTATATATCTACTAAGTCAATCTGGTCTAATATGTCCTTTAAGGACAATGTTTCCTTACTGATTTTCTCTCTGTATGATCCATTATTTGATGCAAGTAGGGAGTCAGAGTCCCCTAACATTATTGTATTACTGTCAATTTCTCTCTTTCAGTCTGTTGATATTTGCTCTATATATTTAGGAGCTTCTATGTTGGCTGTATATATATTTACAAGTGTTATATTATTCTCTTGTGATTTAATACCTTTCTTTAGTGCTATGTTTGTATTTCTTTCTCTTTCCTTTTTTGTGTATCTGTCATAGATTTGGTTTGTGGTTATCATGAGGTTTATATATAGCAACCTATATATATAGCATACATATATCTACTTTAAGTTGATGGTTGCTTACATTTAAGTGAATTCTAAAAGCATTACATTTTTACTGCTCCCCTCCATGTTTTTTGTTTATGATGTCATATTTTACATGTTTTTATCCTGTGTATTCCTTAACTATTTTAAATATAGATGATTTTTACTACTTTTGTCATTTAATCTTCATAGAAGCTTTATAGGTAGTTGATTGACTACCTTTACTATATGTTTGCCTTTACCAGTGAGTTTTTTCCTCTCAGTTTTCTCCTTTCTAGTTATGGTCTTTTCTTTTCCACCTAAAGAAACCCCTTTAACATTTCTTTTAAGGCCAGTTTAGGAATGATGAACTCCTTTAGCCTTTGCTTGCCTGGGAAACACTTTATCTCTCCTTTGATTCTAAATAATAACCTTGCTGGGTAGTATATTATTGGCTGTAAATTTTTCCTTTCAGTATTTTGAATATATCATCTCACTCCCTTCTGACCTGAGAAGTTTCTGCTAAAAAATCAGCTGATAGTGTTATGAGGGTTCCCCTGTATATAACTAATTATTTTTCTCTTGCTGCTTTTGAGATTCTCTTTTTAACTTTTGACATTTTAATCATAATGTATCTTGGTGTGGGTCTCTTTGGATTCATCTTGTTTGAGATGTTCCGTGCTTCCTGGACTTGGATGTCTGCTTCCTTCAACCGATTAGGGAAGTTTTAAACAATAATTTCTTCAAATAGTTTTTCTGTCATTTTCTCTTTGTTTCTCCTTCTGGGAGCTCTATAATACAAATGTTTAGTACTCTTAATGTTGTTCCACCGGTCCCTTAAAGTATCCTTATTTAAATTTTTTTTTAATTTTTTGCTATTTTGATAAGTGATTTCCTAACGTCATCCAGATCACTGATCCATTTTTCTGTATTCTCTAATGTGCTTTTGATTGCCTCCAGTGTATTTTTCTTTTCAGTTATTGTATTCTCCCATTCTAATTGGTTACTTTTTATATTTTATACCTCTTTGTTGAAGTTTTCATTGAGTTTATCCATTTTCCCCCTGAGTTTGGTGGCATTTTTATGACTGTTTGAACACTTTATCTGGTAAATTGCTTGCCTCCATTTCAGTTAGTTCTTTTTCTGAGGTTTTATTATTTTGTTTAGAAGGTATTCCTTTGTCTCATTTTGCCTGTCTTTGTTTCTATATATTAGGTATGTCAGCTACATCTTGGAAGACTGGCCTTATGTAGGGACCCAATGATACACTTGACACACTTCCCCTTGCTCACCAGATCCAGGTGCCCCAGGGGTACCCCCCCATGTAGGCTGTATGGGCCTCTTGTGGTTGGGTTACAATTGCTGCAGGCACACTGTTAGGTAGGGCTGACCCCTGGCCCAGTTGGATGTGTGGCTCAGCCATGACTACTGTTAATGTTCTAGTGGGCAGTCTGATCCCCAGCCCAGCTGTCTGTGAGACCTAGCTGTGAGTGTTGTGGGCACGCTGGTGTGTAGGGCTGGCTCCCCAGAGCAGAAACCTCTTTAGTGGGGTGCTAGTGCAGGCCAAGCTCAGCTACTGAGTTGGTGAGGCTACTTCCTCAGAATGGGAGCCACTCTGGAGGGATCCTGCTCCTTGCTGGGTGGGGCAGGAAGGGAGCCATTTCAGAGGGGCCAGCCAGGGCAGGCAGGTTGCACAGGGCTGATCCTGAGGAGAATGTCAGGGTGGGGTGCATGGTATTATCTATGTTCATACAGAATGACAAAAATGGCTCCTGTCAGCACCAGGAAGCTAGGTGAAAAGAGAGTTAAAAAAAAAAAAAAAGAAGGGTAAGCTTTGACAAAGCAAGAGAGTGGCATGGACATATATACACTATCAAATGTGAAATAGATAGCTAGTGGGAAGCAGCCGCATGGTACAGAGAGATCAGCTCGGTGCTTTGTGACCACCTAGAGGGGTGGGAGAGGGTGGGTGGGAGGGAGGGAGATGCAAGAGGGAAGAGATATGGGAACATATGTGTATGTATAACTGATTCACTTTGTTATAAAGCAGAAACTAACACACCATTGTAAAGCAATTATACTCCAATAAAGATGTTAAAAAAAAAAAAAAAGGAAGAAGGAACCTGCCAGTGCTTTCATCCCTGGAGAAAATTCCCATCAGATCTCTCCCATACACACCCTAAAATTAGTCAGTGTGTCTCCTTCTTGCATGACCCAGCAGTTTTCAAGCTGCTGCCTCTGCACTAGGACTCAGAGTGAGTTTGTGTGTGAGTTTTCCTAGAGTGGAGCCTCACTTTCCCACAGTCCTCTGGCTTTCCTGAATATAAGCACTACTGGTTTTCAAAGTGAGATGTTTTGGGGGCTCATCTTCTGGTACAGGTCCCCTGGACTGGGGAGCCCAACATGGGGCTTGGATCCCTTGCTCCACAGGGGGTACCTCCACAGTTGTGATATCACTCCCACTTACAGGTCACCACACTGCTGGTATGGATTCTGAGTAGACTGTGTTTCTGCCTCTCTTATCCTTCTTGATGTGGCCTTTTAAAAATATCCTTAGTTGTGGAAAATCTGTTTTACTAATCTTCAGAATGTCCTCAGAGATAGTTTCTCTCTATGTAGTTGTAGTTTTGGTGTGTACATGGGAGGAGGTCAACTCGGTATCTTCCTACTCCACCATCTTGGTCTGGATCCTCTGTGATTCATCTTCTTTCCTAGACTATGAGCTCCTTCTTGGAAGGGTCTGCCTCTGAACCATTTTTGTACCTATCCTCAATGATACCAAGAACACTGTCGTGCCTATAGTTAATTTCAATAAATATTTCTTTTCTTGTGGTGGAATGAAAAATTTAAACAGATAAATCTACATTCTCAGACCTGACTACAAATCATCTTCAAATTTTCAGAATGGAGAGTGTGCCAACATTTCATGTAAATGAAGAACAAGAGTTTTATTTAACTACATGCTCAAGTAACTACTAAAAAGTCAGAATCTTACTAAGATGATTTGACAGAAGTATAATGTCTATAACAAAGGTGGTAGCTATGGCACTGTATGTGTCAATAATCCTCTCTCTTGGGTTTATAAACACTATAGTAATGTATTTCAAACTTCAAGAACACTGGAGGACATTTGAAACAGAATGATTAAAAAGATGAAGATGAGGGGTTCCAGTTCAAGGTAACAGTGTAGGAGACCCTTGAACTCATGTTCTCCTACACATACCAAATCTACAGCTATAAATCCGAAAATTCCCTCTGAAACAAATACAGAAACCAGATGAGTGACTCCTACATATCAGGCAAACAAGAAAATACTCAAATCAAAACAAGCAAGAGACACTGAGACACAATCTGTCCATAAACCCGACCCGCATCCTGGCTACACACAAGAGGGAGGGAACTCACAACTCCCTGTATCTTCTTGAGTAGCAAAGTGTTTGACCCCACATCTGATACCCCACCTTTTAATACTTTCACCAGAGAGATGGGTCCCCAAAACATCCAGCTTTGAAAGCCAATGTGGCTTGCATGCATGATACCCACAAGGCTATAGTAAACACAGAGAAAGATCTTAAAATGTTAGTGTGGACTCACTGTGGTTATAACCCTAGGGCCCACAGCAGAGACAGCAGACTAAAACACAACCACTCTTTTCATAAAAGAGGCCAATTTTCTTATCTTAATAGCTGTAGCCTGAGGAGCAGGCTTCTATTTTAGCACATATAAACAGGCTAACTGCAATACTCTCCAGAGACCAGGAGGAAAGCAGCTCCTTCTTCATGCTCTCTCTCCACCTTGCTCCAGGTTGCTGACATGTCTCAGAGAAGCTCGTGTATGTGTCTGAAGCCCTGGTTTTTGTCTATACTTACATCATGAAAAACAGACTTTAAGCCAAGGACTGTAATAAGAGACAAAGAAGGTCATTATATAATGATAAAAGGGTCAATTCAACAAGAGGATATAACATTTGCAAATATTTGTGCACCTAACATAGTAGCAGCTAAATTTATAAAGCAAATATTAGCAGATCTAAAGGGAAAAGTAGACAGGAATACAATAATAGTAGGAGACTTCAATATCCCGCTTTCATCAATGGATAGATCATCCAGATAGAAAACCAATGAGGAAACACTTGACTTAAATGACATGCTAGACCAGCAGGACTTAATATTTACAGAATATCCCATCCAAAAGCAGCTGAATATACATTCTTCTCAAATGCACAAGGAGCATTCTCCACAATAGATCATGTCAGGCCATGAAACAAGTCTTAATAAATTTAAGAAGACTGAAATCATATCAAGCAACTTTTCCAACTACAAGGTTATGAAACTAGAAATGAATGAAAAGAAGAAAACTGGAAAATTCACAAATACGTGAAGATTAAACAACATGTTACTAAATTACCAATGTATCAAAGAAGAAATCAAAAAAGAAATCAAAAAATATCTTGAGACAAATTAAAAAGGAAATACAGCATTCCAAAGCTTATTGGATGCAGCAAAAGCAGTTCTAAAAGGAAAGTTTAGCCTACATTAAGAAATGAGAAAGATCTGAAATAAATAACACAACTTTACACCTCAAGGAACTAGGAAAAGCAGCACAAACTAAGTACAAAATTAGTATAAGGAAGGAAATAAGAAAGATCAGAGTGCAAATAAATGAAATAGAGACTAAAAAAATCAAAATGATTAGTGAAATTAACAGCTGGTTTTTGAAAAGATACAAAATAGACAAACTTTTAGCTAGACTCACCAAAACATAAGAGAGGACTCAAATAAGTAAAATCAGAAATCATAAGAGGATACTATGAACATTTATATACCCCAAAATTGTATAACCTAGAAGAAATGGAAAAATCCTAGAAACATACAGCCTACCAAGAGAGAATCATGAAGAAACAGAAAATCTGAACAGATCAATAACAAGAAAGTAGATTGAATCAGTGATCAAAACTTCCTAACAAACAAAAGCCCAGAACCAGATGGCTTCACTGATGAAATCCACCAAACATTTAAAGAATTCATAACAATACTTCTCACACTCTTCACCCCAAAAAAAGAATAGAAGGAAATGCTTCCAAACTTGTTTTATGAGGCCAGCATCATCCTCATACCAAAGCCAGACAATGACACCACAAGAAGAAAAAAGTACAGGCCAATATACCTGAGGTACATGGATGCAAAAATATTCAACAAAATATTAGCCAAACCAAATTCAACAGCACATTGAAAGGATCATACACTGTGACCAAGTGGAATCCATCCCTGAGATGCAAGGAAAGGATGTTTCAACATATGCAAATCAATCAATGTGACAGAACACATTAACAGGATAAAGGATGAAAATCAGGATCATCTCAGTTGATGCAGAAAAATCATTTAACAAAAGTCAACATCCTTCGATGGTAAAAGCTTTTGACAATTTAGGTATAGCAAGAACTTACTTCAACTCAATAAAGGCCATTTATGACAAGCCTACAGGTAACATCATACGTAAAGGTGAAAAACTGAAAGCTTTTCCTCTAAGATCTAGAAAAATAGAAGGATGCCCACTCTCACCACTTTTATTCAACACAGCATTGGAAGTTAGCCAGAACAAGTAGGCAAGCAAAAGAAATAAAAGGCATCCAAACTGGAAAGGAAGAATAAAACTGTCTCTACTTGCAGGTGATAGGATATACATAGAAAAAACCCTAGAGACTTCACCAAAAAATTTTTTAAAACCAATAAACCAATGCATTAGAGTTGCAGGTTACAAAATCAATATACAAAAATCAGTTGCTTCTATACACTAATAATAAACTATCAGGAGGAGAAATTAAAAAGGCAATCCCATTCACAATTGTGTCAAAAATAATACATTTAGAAAAGAATAAATTTAAGCAAGGAGGTGAAAAGTCTGTACATTGAAACTACAAGACAGTGATAAACTATAAGACAGTGATAAATTGAAGAAGACACAAATAAATGGAAAAATAATCCATGCTCATGGATTGGACAAATTAATATTATTAGAAAGTTTATACTACCCAAAGTAATCTACAGATTCAAAATTCCAATGGCATTTTTTCACAGAAATAAAACAAACAATCCTATAATTTGTATGGAACCAAAAAGACCCCGGATAACCAAAGTAATTTTGAGAAAGCTAAATAAAGCTTTCTCAAGGCTTTATGAGAGGCATTATCCTTCATACTCTATTACAAATATATAATAATCAAGCTAAGGTGGTATTGGCATAAAAATAGACACAACTGATCAGTGGAGCAGAATAAAGAGCCCAGAAATAAACTCATGGATGATCTATTCATTCACAACAAAGGAACCAACAATACACAATGGGCAAAGGATAGTCTTTTCAATAAATGATGTTGAAAAAACTGGACAGCCACCTGCAAAAGAATGAAATTGGACCCCTATGTTACACCATTCACAAAAATCAACTCATGATAACTTAAATGCTTGAATGTAAAACCTGAAACCATAAAACTTCTGGAAGAAAACAGACAGTAAGCTCCTTGACATTAGTCTTGGTGGTGATTTTTTTAGATTTGACACCAAAAGCAAAGGCAACAAGAGCAAGATTCAGCAAGTGGGACTACATTAAAGTAAAAACGTTTCTGTACAGGAAAAGAAACTATTGATAAAATGAAAAGGAAACCTACAGAATGGGAGAAAATATTTTCAAATCATATATCTGGTAAGGGGTTAATATCCAATATATATAAAGAACTCTTACAAGTCAATAGCTAAATAAATAAATAAACCAATTTAAAAATGTGCAGAGGATTGGAACAGACATTGTTCCAAAGAAGAATTTCAAATGGCCAACAAGTAAATGAAAAGGTGTTGAACATCATTAATCATCAGGAAATGTAAATCAAAACTAAAATGAGCTATACCTTCACATCTGTTAGAATGGTTATGATCAAACAGAGAAGAGATAACAAATGTTGGCAAGGATATGGAGGAAAGGAAACCCTTGTGCACTGTTGGTGAAAGTGTAAAATGGTGCAGCTACTACAGAAAAGAGTATGGAGAGTTTCAAAAAGATGAAAAATAGAACTACCATATGATCCAGCAATTCCACTTCTGTGCATTTATCCTAAAGAAAATTACTGTGTCAAAAAGGTAACTGCTCTCCCATGTTCACTGCAGTATTATTTACAACAGCCAAGACATGGAAGCAACCTAAGTGTCCATAGATGGATGGATAAAGAAAATGTGGTATTTATATGCAATGGAATATTATTCAGCCATAAAAAGGAAGGAATTCCTGTCATTTGCAACAACATGGATGGACCTTGAGGGCATTATACTAAGTGAAATAAGTCAGACTAGAAAGACAAACACTATGATCTCACTTATATGTGGAAACTAAAACAAAAACAAAACCTCTAAACTCATAGATACAGAGAAAAGACTGGTGGTTGCCAGTAGGGGATGAAAGTGTCAAAATAGGTCAAAGTGGTGAAAAGGTACAAACTTCCAGTTATAAGATAAATAAGCCCTTGGGATGTAATGTACAGCATGGTGACTATAGCTAATAATACTGTATTGTATATTTGAAAGCTACCAAGAGAGTAAATGTTCAAAGTTCTCATCACAAGAAAAAAAAGTTTGTAACTATGTGTAGTGATGGATGTTACTAAACTTACTGTGGTAACCATTTTGCACTATATACATATATCAAATGAACATGTTGTACACCTAAACTAATACAATGTTATATGTCAGTTATACCCGAATAAAGAAAGATGAAGATTGTGGAGACCATGCTCTATGAAGAATGATTAGTGGTATATAGCCTCAGGAAGGGAAAATGTGGGTGCTGAACTATGGCAGTGGGAATAAGCTTACTCTGAATTGCTCTGTAATACCCTGGATTTCTCACCTGCAAAACTTATATAACAATTGTATATTTCTCATAGGGTTGTTTTGAAGAGTAAGTAAGTCATTGCATGTTAAACACTTAGAATAGTTCCTGGAAAATAGTAAGCACTATAAAAATGTGAGTTATTACTATTGTTATTATTCCCCCAAGAGTTGAACAAGGGCCAATGATACAAATAGACAAATTTTTCTCTGTATAAGAAAGAGCGTCATGATCATTAGAATTTTCTAACCTCTCAAAATAGTAAAATAGTTCAACATTCAACTTAAATGCCTTTAAGTCAGAAACTTAGAGTATTTCAGTCTTGGGAAGAAGTCAGACTGCATAACCTCCCAGACTCTGTGTAAGGACTATGGATGAGCTGAACAAGGCTTTAGCCATAAATGACAAGTGTTTTGGAAAGGCACTCTGCACATGTTTGCAAGACGTTAAGGAACATTCTGCATTCTCCTCCCATGGCATTTGGATGGAATTATTTATTCATTCACAGTCAGTAAAGTCTCACATCAGCCAGTATATGTGCATGGTGAGATTTATGACCATACATACAGAACTCTAAAATTAGGATTCTTCAGACATAAAGAACAATGAGGGTATGGGTTTAGGAGAAAGCCACAGGAAAGAAGTCAGGCATTGACAAGGTGCCCACTTCACAACGGTGTCCAAAATACACTTTTTTTTTAATAGAGGCTAATCAAGGATGCTAGTTGGTGAATATGTCATTGAAAGCCTAATGTCCCTAATCTGACTATAGTGTTATCATCTATAGGAGAAAGCCAAGAGCAAACAACGATGTTTTATTTCCACATAGAAAATGCATAAAGGATTATATAGGACTGGCTATGTGCTGTTGTACTTCATTTTGTGTGTGTATATATTTGGGTAAGTATGAAGAACTATGCAGAGAATATGTCAATTTTCAAATAAAAATAATTATCTTATATTAAAAGAAATGACATCAGAGACATCAGGATTGTACACAGCAGTAAGAAAGTGAGCCCAAATAATTCTTCATAAAGGAAGAGTCCATGTCATAGGCTCAGCAGTTATACTAAAGCTATTAATTTGAACTTAAGTTTTCATAAATTCTACTGTCTCAAACTAATAAATCACTTGTACATGGAAAGATGTCAAACAAGTTCTCTCTCATCCTACATTTGGCAAACACCACAACTTCTTAACCCAATTGTTGGTCTCAACCTGTAGCACCTGTAAATTTTCACCTCATTAAACATCTACTATATGTTGAATGATGGGGCAGAATTCTTGATTTCAAAAAGACAAAACCTACTCCGGATAGCTGAAACATAAAATAAATGTATTAAAGGATATTAATTTGCAGGTTCTTGGGGGGAGGGCCAGAGAGTCTGGCACGCAGTAAGAAACAATGCCCAAACCCTTCGAGGAATTTTCCAGAACGCAGGACTTGTGTGGCATTGCAGAAGGAGAAAAGTAGGAACGAAGAACTTAGGAATTCATGAAGAAGATGAAAAGGTGTAGCAGATTTGTTAGAGAGCACACTGAAGTATCAACATATGGAAAATGCAAGCTCTTACAATATATTCTTCTTCCATATTTTTCATTCATAAACTCAACTGATACGATTGGTGCCTTTGGGGATAATTAAGTTGGGAAAAAAATGTGGACACACAACAGTGAAAGCAAGATGTAAAGAGAAGCCACAGCTCCAAGAATGCAGATACAGCTACACTATGAGAGTATCTGAAGACTTCAGGTTTTAATTCAATCAAGTTAATTAGAAATGGCTGTGAACACAGGGTCCATAAAACAAATTATGGTGGTTACTGGAGTTCAAATGATCCCAGCTGTATAGAGACTGGAGAATTGCTCAGTCATTCGACTGAGAAACTGGCAAAGCCTACTGAGAATAAGTACTCAGAGCGTGGGGCTTGAGACGTTTAGGACCAGACTGAGTAAATGCCCTAGTAATATGGATGATAAGTAATATGGATGTTGTCATATAACAACAAAGATGAGGGAAGTCTTGTCATGATTACCTTCCATTATTAGTTTCCCAGTTTTCAACAGAAGCTATTTAACGCAAAAGATAAATCAATTTTAGGATAAAATTAAAATACTAGGTTTCTGTTTTGTTCCACCAGAAACCGTGAGTCTTATTTGTCACGTGATATTTGCTGAAAAAAGGGATAAATTCATTTTTATATAGAGAAAACAACATTCTTTCAAAAAATAGCATTGGCTCTCAACTTTAAGGAGACTAGGCAGAGACTGAGAGGGGGGAGGAATGAAACAGAACATGATTTGTACTTTAATTTGGAAGCAAGCTGGAAATGCTGAAAAGCTCTTTCTAATGTCCTAAAATAGGTCCCTGTCCTTATTCCTATCCAACACCCTCCAAACTACTAAATTAATGACTCTGAAATTTAATCCTAACCTCAAAGAATCCAAAATAGGACAACATTTATAACCACCACACTCTGGATCTCTTTTGAAGCAGGCAGACTGCAGAGAATCGTATTCTTACCTTTTTTTCCTGCAAAAAGCTTTACTGTTTCCATTTGGTCCACAGCTTGGGGGAGGGCTCCTGGGTGTTAGAAAAGCTGCCTAGTGCCTGCGGTGAGAGGCTCAGGCAGAAGCCTTGACACAAAGGGGATGCAGAGGAGCCCCTCAAAGGTCGCTGGGCTCTGGAGGCTCTAGTCGTGCTTGAGGGTGAGCCTTTGGAAGAAGAGATACTCGCCCACCCCTGCCTGGGGCCGCCAGCCTGCAGAGGGCGGTCAAGTGATTGCCATCTTCTTGATGAGTTTCACCTGCTCATCCAGAAAGTGGCTCTGCAGGAAGTCACAGAGATATAGGGGTCTATGCAGGCAGAATGCAGGGCATGCCGAACCCAAACAGCCTGGTTCAGGTTCTTTTCCAAGGCCACTGTGGCTTCCATGGTGTCCAGGGCTTTACCTCACTTACTGTGAACGGCTTCTGCATGTCCCAGAAGTGAGTGTGGCCTCCACGCTGGTTTTGCATCTTCAAGAGATGTTGGGTGCCCTCAAGCTTCTCCTTGGCCAACTCGAGGAAGAGGTGAGTGGCCCAAGCCCTGTGGAGCCACAATGTCTCCATCGAAATAGAAGCCCTGAGAGAATTTTTGTTGATGAGGAATGGGATCCGAAGCTACTGCTATTGTCCTGCAGGAAAACAAAGGCACAGCTCCACTCATCCATTTTTAGCTGCCGAGCGTATTTCTTCACGAGGAAGCAGAAAGGCATGTCTATCACCCTTTCTTGGCCAAGCACAAGCCTCAACTTCCAGGATTGTATATCCCTCAAAGAGAGTAGTAGCACCAAAGGACAGCTTGTTGGGAGGTGTAGGCAGCACCCTCATCTCCATTAACTCTGTCTAAACTGCAGTGAAGGAAAGCAGTGTGTGTGTCTGGCAATGCAGCTTTGAAACAAGTCACAGCCTAGTTCCTCCCTCCACGCTCCTACCACGGAGACATTCTGCAACTTCTGCCTACCACTCCCACCCCAACTTCTCGCCCATGAACTCTACTGTACAAAGTCTACAGCATGCGGTTTTGTCCTTATTAAATGCTGCCTGCTGTTGTTTGATGTCTTCTCCCCTAAATGGCTGCACTTGGAGGGCAGAGGACTTGCTCTCAACACTTTGGTATCTGAGCCAGAGCCCAGTGCAGTAGGTAAGCCACCATGCTTGCTGGTGGAATGGGCTTCCTACCAGTGCCCATCTTCTCCATTTCTACCTTCCACCACTTGCTTCTGGTCTACAACAGCAGTTTGCTGGCAAAATGCTCACTTCTAGCAAGGCTGTTTCAACCCAAGTTGGAGAGTTTTGATCTGAGGAACATAAAGACCTACCTGAGAGGAAAACATGATCAAGAAAATGTTAATGACCAGCTGAGTCACATCACACAGCATTGCAATGTTACAGCATGAGGGATCCTATTGGGGGACCTGCAGAAATAATCTTTATATTTGAAGGCACTGTGGGAAGGAGGGTAAGTGAACTGAGGAGGTTCCCTGAGTTTGGGACAAGCTGGGCCTTTAAAGGCCATGAAAGGCCAATCAGAAGGGCTCAGAATCACCAGAGGTTGAAATCAAACCATCCCCTCCAAACTGGAGTTCCCTGAGGGCATCTCAGAAGAAAGGTTGCATTAGGAGGTTTGGAGAGGGAGCAAAGATGCTAATGAAGCATAAACTGGCTGCTTTCTGCAGAGCCTTCTGGGTAGCAGGCCACCCTCTCCCCCTTTCCTACCCATATATTTATTTATTATATATTCTTAATTAATGGAAATTTCAAACCCCATTAGTTCAGGAGGAGTCAGTAATAAACAGTTGGAGCGTTAGGCAGGCAGCGCTACTGGGGAAGGGCAGAGGCTCTTCTTCCTGTTCCTAGATTCTGGTCACATGGCTAGCTTGGGCTGGGGAGAGAAGATCCATTTGCTGGTTCTATGCAGGAGCGTCGGAGCCTGTGTTGATGGGCCACTGACCTCCACAGTATCTGAGTTTCTTTTCTTTTTTTTCTCTTATTGAAGTATGGTTGATTTTCAATATTATATTAGTTTCAGGTGTACAACATAGTGATTCAACATTCTTATAGATTATAGTCCATTTAACATTATTACAAAACAGTGGCTATATTTCCCTATGCTGTACAGTATATCCTTGTTGTGTATCTATTTTTTAAAAAATAGCATTGGTGGTAACTGATGACTGTATGTTTTTGTTAAAGTATTTTTTAATAAAAGTAGTTATATGGACAGAGAAAGCATTTATTAGAAAAAGAACACAGTTTATCTTATAGGCTAAGTGCCAAGAAGTCTATGGGAAAAAGGAAAGTCCTATTGTTCACTGCCCAATTTCCTGAGTACACAATAGTGTCTGCTAAAGCCAAACTTTATTACATGAGAAAAAAATAGGAGTCCTATATTTGGAAATAATTTGAATTTTCCATTAATAACATAAGTAATCAAGTAACATGTTACCATTTAAGAGAATTATAACTTAGATCCTCTCACGTGGTAAAGTTTCCCAGGAAGAAATTTTAGAAGATTAGAAAAATCTATAGAAAAGTATCATACATGACTGTAAAACACCAGAAACATGCATGTCTTTTAAAGTTAAGAATAAACTATGGATGTACCTGGGCTTCCCTGGTGGTGCAGTGGTTGAGAATCTGCCTGCTAATGCAGGGGACACGGGTTCGAGCCCTGGTCTGGGAGGATACCACATGCTGTGGAGCAACTGGGCCCGTGAGCCACAGCTACTGAGCCTGCGCGTCTGGAGCCTGTGCTCCGCAACAAGAGAGGCCGCGATAGTGAGAGGCCCGTGCACCGCGATGAAGAGTGGTCCCCGCTTGCCACAACTAGAGAAAGCCCTCGCACAGAAACGAAGACCCAACACAGCAAAATAAATAAGTTAATTTGTTAATAAACTCCTACCCTCAACATCTTCTTTAAAAATATATATATATATGTGAATGCACCTTCAATTACTGATGCTATCCAACAATATCTTTGAAGTTCTGACCAATGAATAAGTCATGAAAAAAGTAAACTTATGAATATTAGAGAGAAAAATATTGCCAGAACTTTAAGAGTATATTATTTTATTTTCAGAAAATAGTAAATAATCAACTGAAAAACAATAAGGCATTTAATAAGGTATTAATTATTTTCCTGTAAACCAACAATAACAAATTTGGAAGGTTAATGGCAAAATGTCCCATTTAAAATTAATCACAGATACTGTAAAATGTCTGAGAATATATACAAAAATAAATGTTCAAGAGCTAAACTTCAAAACAATTATAAAACTTTGCTGAGCGTCATAAAAGAAGATGTGGGTAACTGGAGTGATGTTTTAGTGTATTGTCTACTTGATAAGCTGATTCTAAAGCTTATCTGTAGGAATGTATAAGAAAAAATATTCAATATATAACATTAAGAAAGAACAGTGAGGGAGAACTATTCTAGGTATCAAAATATACTATAAAGCTAAATCATTAAATCAGAGTAGTACTGTACACAGTACTTGAGGAAAAAGGTAAATAAAAATCAATGGATTAAACTAGAGAAGCCATGTACACATAGAATTACATATATGATAAAACTGGCACCTTTAAAGCAGTGGAGAAGAATTAACTATTTTTAAAATGGCATTAGGGTAATTTGACAATATTTAGAAAAAGGAAGAAAAAGTTAGGACCCTTTTATATGTCATATACAAAAGTAATTATCAGATGAAATGAAAAACAAAATGCAAAAAACAAAACTATAAAAAGATTAGAAAAAACAGAAGAGATTATTTTCATAATCATTGTTTGAGGAAGGTGTCCCAGTGAAAAACTCAGGAAAACATTTTCAAACTTCACCCATTTAAAAATTTAGAATCTTTACATCTTGGGGGTAAAAATCTTAAAATAAACATTAAAAGTCTCAAAAATGTTAACATCAGTAAGCAATTTAAAGTTTCTATAAATCTATAAAAAGTAAATTCAATAAGTCAAAGTAAATGAACAGGAAATGTAATATAAATACTCACAGGTATCCAATGTATCTACAAATAGACATTCGATCTCAGTAGCCATCAAAATCATAAAGATTATGAATTTTGTCTCTTTGAAGTCAACACTTATGCATATTCGTTATTTCAAACAATAGTGTTAAAAGAGGTTGCTTCTTTTAGATGTTTCAGCAATGAAAGTTTTATATACTTATTCAAGTGCCTTAACTGTCTACTTTTGCAAAAATGTAATCATTTTTGAAAACTTGTGTTTTAAACAACACTAAAAACTCAAATCACAATACATTTACACAATTTTAAATCTCTAAAGATATAGGCATTTTAGAATGCTAAATTTCTCATATTTAAAAACACCCAAGAAACAGAAAGAATAATGTATACACAGTTTTTAAAAGTTACTAAGAGTTTAAAATGGTAATACACATATTGTCAGCATAGCTATGCAACCTGTGTGTCCCTGCCACTAGAGTCTGCATACTTTCAAGAAAACAGAGTCTTCTTCAATTTTTATTTTCTAGTGCACAGTGCAGTTCTTTATATCATAGAAGAAGCCTAATAAATATTTTCTGAATGAAAGTCAATCTTTATCCTCCTTCCCAGAATATATGTATGCCAAGTTTTTCTTTGTTTACCCCCATGAATATAAATGAAATATGTCCCACACATAGATTTACTTGAATTATCTAATAGTGAATATATAGATGTATATATCCTGTAATCTTCATCTGCTTCTGAATACTTGTAAATAAATTATGATATCATGATTTAACAGAGCTGCACCTATTAGGCGTTGTGGATATATTATCTCAAGTTAATTCTTCAGGACTTCATTGAATAGAAAGAGGCAATTTGGAAGATTCTAGGCTGTTAGACTAGCTTCATTAAAGTTAGTACCTTTCCTAGCAGTTGATTTCTACAGCACAGTAACAACATGAATGAATGAATGAATGAATGAATGAATGGACTGTGTTCATGTTTGTCCTCTACATTGGCCAGATTTAATACATCCAGTAAATCAACAAAGAAAACCCAGAGTAATAGGCAGAAACTAAACAGAGACAGATAACCACCAAGAGCAAGCCAACTTCATACATGTTTCTCAATCTTTTATGTTTCTAGCTGGTAGAAACGATTAAGCATTTTGCAATTATAAATATGAACTTTGAACCATAAATAAAGATTGCAGGGAGTATAATTCAAGTTATATGTAAGGAATATGGCTGGTTAGTGCATTGTGTTCATTGTTCCAAGGTAGTAAATCTACCTCCAATTTGCCTAGTTAGCTGTACTTTCTCCCACTAATACACACTGCTCATTTAATGTGGAAATCCCTATTCCAAAATAGGGCTAAAAGAAAATGAGAAAGAGTTAGAAACAAAGAATAGGTTAGCAATAAAATAAAGTACATTTCCTACCACTAGTGGGTAATAATGATGATGATAGCTAACATGTACTGGGTTAGTTGGATATCTAGTTGTCACTGTATATTAGGCAATATACCAAGTACTATATATTAACTGATTTGACTCTAATATCTTTAAAATATTATTATCTCCACTTAAGAGAAGAGACAAAAGAAGAGGAAACTGAGGCGGAGAGGTGTGCTGGTATACAGTATCTTTTTTGAAGAGTTTACACTTGAGTCCACACTGAGTCTGTAATGCTCGTGTCTCATATTTAGATGTACATGAACAACTGGTAGTGAATGTTAAGGAGTTTGAAATTTTGTCATGGCCCATTGGCCAATTAGCTCAGTGAATGTAGCTGTAAATATACATACATCCATACATATATTTAACATACATCCATACATATATTTGACTCTGTGTGTGTGTGAACCTATACCCATATACACATGAGGTCGTCAGCTTAGAAAGGTTTTTCTTTTTGAGAATGAGAAGCACTGATGATTCCATCTAGTTGCTGGGACCATAGCAGTGACTAAGGCTGACTGATCTGCCCTCATCCTTTCCTTTCCTTTCCTGTGTGACGTGCCCCAT
This sequence comes from Mesoplodon bidens, assembly GCF_964165515.1. NCBI lineage: Eukaryota > Metazoa > Chordata > Mammalia > Artiodactyla > Ziphiidae > Mesoplodon > Mesoplodon bidens. The sequence goes on from NC_138161.1 coordinate 133,941,825, forward strand.
GTGGCTAAGGAAAAGGTAAAGCAGCTGTGCTGAGATGGCGGACATTTATCTCATGTAGAAATTATTTTCCCTGAGTGGCACCGTGAAAGAGGACTTCTTATATTTTGTTTCAGAATGAGTCTTTCAAAGGAACACATCCTGAAACTCAATTAAATCAAGAAATTTATAGATTGGAATCATGGTTACATACCTCAGTAAAACAAGGGGAAAGTTCAACTGCTAAGTCTCATAAATGAATATATTTGATGTCATTTGAACCAAGAAGCAACATATAATGTTTAAGAATACTGACCCTGGAGGTAGAGTGCCTGGTTTCAATTCTACCAGCTGTGGTCACATTCCTTAACTCTCTACAAACATCCACCATCTGTAAAACTGGGGAAAATTTAACCTTAAATACAGAAAATTAAATAAGTGTGTATATATGTATGTGTGTGTGTGTATATATATATATATATATATATATATATATATATATTTTAATTTATTCCCAATCCAATATAGTGTTCAAATCAAGGCCTGGTATATAATAAGTGCTCAACTGCTATTTTATTTATAAAAATATGCAGATTTGTTCATTTATGGCATTTTAAATCTCTTAAGCCTTGTAAGGGCTCTGACTGTTCTGGATCCAATCACCTACTATATCTGGAGACTTATAAGAGTAAAGCATTAGTGGAAAAATATGAAATGGCATATTATTTCTATTGTGTCTGTTACTAACATTCCAAGTATATCCTGAGGTAATTAAAGTTTAGTCTTAAAAGAGAATCTATGAATTCATATATTTTGATATCTAGTTGATACCTAAGATTGAATATCATAATTTACAATTTAATTTTTACTAAAATAATATAATTGCATTGCATTTTTTTCCATTTTGGGGCTTATAGAAAGGACATCTTCATATATGAATTTTAAATAATATTTCCATCAAGGAGCTCCTCAGAAATACTGCCTAGGAAACCTGAAGTTTACTGGGAAACAAATTTGAAATATTTAAAAATTAATCCAATAGGTTCCCTGTATCCCTTCTCTCTTCATATGTAATTTGCATACCAAAAATGATTATCAAATTGCCTACAAATGTCAAATATTTAACATAGCTGTAATTGTAATTAATCCTGATTAAATACCTCACATGATATACAGTTCATAATGTTCATACATATATGAACATAAATATATACATGATATACAGTATAACACACAAAAAATAGGAGAATTTAAAAAATATCCAACAATTCTAGATCCAGGTAAGATGGAATAAGCACACTACTCCCTGACTCTCCCACTTAACATAGCTATAAACCTGGATTGCACATAGACCTGCTATTTAAGGACTCCAAAAATTTAATAGTAAAATGCAGATTAAGTGAAGACCCCAAAGAGCTTTTCTTTATGTGGGTTTTATCTACTGATACTTACTATATTAGAAATTTAAACTAAGAAATTGTTAAAACACAAGCTCATATTCCATTAGCTAACAGAGTGTTGATGTCATCACCACATAACACAAGCCTCTGGAAATTTTCACTGTGCATTCATATGAGAAAGAGTGAAAAGTACAAATAACATCTTAGTGATATAGGAAATACTTTTGACCACACTTTGAGAACTCTGTCTTGTGTGCAATTAATAAAGAATAAATATTGTTTTGATGCATACATGAAGTGTTCACCAAATTGTGAAACAGATTCACAAATATTTTAAACACTAATTTCATACTGAAAAAATTTTTTTAAAGAATACTCTATCAAAAAGCTAAAAAAATGTTTAGAAAAAAGACATTTCTAAATAATACAGACACATGTCATTTGATGTCTTTTCCCCAGCTCTGGTTCCCAGCAGTACTTTCTAAGGCTCTCCATTCACAGAGGATTACAGTAGAGTTAAGAAAGACACCAGGTTCATGCTCCACCACTACCCTTTTACAATTGGGATTACATTGCCATTGAGAAAGAACTCACTTGAATAAGTTAGATGTTTATATATAAAGACTCTTTATATCAAGCTATCCTAATTTGGGGACCAAATTCAACACTAGCAAGGCCATATCTTGGATAGTAGAGATGACCAGAATCAGTATTCAAATATCTGTGAACAGTCAAAACTTTTCCAGACTTCCAGAGAGGAAACCTGTCTGTTAAATTTCTTGTTATCCAAGAATTACTCTGAAAAAGATAAATGGTTCAGCATTCATTAACTAACATCTCCAAGAAATTATCAGATACTATACCTATTAAAAATTATGGACTTAAGATGACCTATCTAGAGTAATATTCTTGAACCTGTAGGTAAAAAAATATTATATAGATTACCTTTCACTTTATAAGGTAGCAATAATTTCTAATATTTAAAAGAATTTCCAGTAAAAATAATTTTCCTTACTTGGCTTTAAAAATCTCAGGGGCTGGGAATTTTCAGAACTCAAATAACACATTTGATTTTTTCAAAAAAAATTTAACTTCAGTAGAAAAATATATATAAATTATATTTTAGAAGTTTAGAAATATAAACAAATATAATACACATAATAGAACATAAAATGGGTTTGAGCAATGTTAAAATATAAATGTTTAATCTGTGACTTTAAAAGGTCTTAAGATATTTTAGACCTGGTCATGGACTCTGGCACCAGGGAAAGGATAGTCTCTTCAATAAATGATGCTAGGAAAACTGGATACCCACATGCAAAAGGATGAAATGGGACCCTTATACTGTACACAAAAATCAATACAATGGAACAAAGAGTTGAACAAAAGACCTGTAACCATAAAACTACTAGAAGAAAACATAAGGGAAAGCTTCTTGAGGTTGGTCTTGGCAATAATTTCTTGGATATGTCACCAAAAGCACAGGAAACAGCAGGAAAAATTAAAAAGTGGGACTATACCGCCTGCCGGTGCAGGGGATGCGGGTTCGTGCCCCGGTCCGGGAAGGTCCCGCGTGCCACGGAGCGGGTGGGCCCGTGAGCCATGGCCGCTAAGCCTGCGCATCCGGAGCCTGTGCTCCGCGGTGGGAGAGGCCACAGCGGTGAGAGGCCCGTGTACCGCAAAAAAAAAAAAAAAAAAAAAAAAAAAAAGTGGGACTATATCACACTGAAAGACTTTTGCAAAGCAAAGAAAAAACAAGATGAAATGGCAACCTACAGAATGGGAGAAAATATTTGCAAAACATATATCTGATAAAGAAAGGGTTAATATCCAAAATATATTTTTAAATTATACAACTCAGTTAAAAAACAATCCAATTTAAAAAATGGACAGAGGAAATGAATTAATATTTCTACAAAGAAAACATACAGCCAACAAGCATATGAAAAGATGATCAACATCACTAATCATCAGGGAAATGTAAATGAAAGCCACAATGAGCTATCACCTCACAACTGTTAGAATGGCTAATATGAAAAAACCAGAAGAGAAAAAGGTTGGCAGGTTGTAAAGAAAAGGGAACCCTTGTACACTGTCAGTTGGAATGTAAATTAATGCAACCACTATGGAAAACAGTATGAAAACTCCTCAGAAAATTAAAAATAGAAGTGCCATATGATCCAGCAATTCCACTTCTGGGTATATACCCAAAGGAATGAAATCAGTATCTAAAAAGGTATCTGCACTCCCATGTTCATTGCAGCACTATTCCCAATAGCCAAGAAATGGAAGCAGCCTAAATGTCCCTTGATGAACAAATTGATAAAGAAAATGTGGTATATACATACAGTGGAATATTATTCACCTTTAAAAAGAAGGAATTCCTGCCATTTGCAACAATATGGATGAACCTAGAGAACATTATGGTAAGTGAAATAAGTCAGATACAGGTGAATAAATACTATGTGATACCACTTATATGAGAAATCTAAATAGTCAAACTGATAAAAGCACAGAGTAGAATGATGGTTGCCAGGTGCTGGGGAGAGGGGAAATGGGGAGGTGTTAGTCAAGGAGCACAAGTTTCAGTTACGAAAGATGACTAAGCCCTAGAGATCTACTGTAAAATATAGTGCTTATAGTAAACAGTACTGTAGTGTATATTAAAAATTCACTGAGAGTAGTACTTATATTAGGTGTTCTTATAAAAATAATAATAACGATGATAAATAAAGAGGGCAAGAGTGAGATATTGGAGGTAATGGATATGTTTCTGATTGTGGTGGTCTTTTCACAAATGTATACTCATGTCCAAACTTATCCAGTTGTATACATTAAATGGACAGCTTTATGTATGTCAATCATACCTCAATAAAGTGGTTTAAAAAACATATTTTAACTGCCCAATTTTGTTTCTACTTGAACGGATAATATTGGTTCACTGTCATATGGAAGGACTAAATGATATGAACTCACTAATCTGATAATAATTTCAGAGGACAGGAAAAAACAAAACTGGTAATATGACCATGGTCCTGTTCTGACGGGTGAGTAGTAGAAAGAGGGAAGAAAGGAATTAAAGCCCAACTACAAATTACATTTCTTATCTTCGCTATCTTTGTTATCCTCAGTAAAGTGAGTCATGTTATTTTTGGCATCTTTTCTCCAATCTGTTATTAATAATTTCCACAAAGCCAAATGCAGACACCCCCAAGATAATCTAGCTTGCTGCAAACGCTTTGAAATTGAACAGGGACCAATCTAGCTTGAGGCTGTCATGGTCAGAAAATTGTTTCCTGGAGAAACTGCATAGTCAAAGGAAAATTTAAAACCTCTAGATTTTTGGGATATCTGAAAGAAAAAAAATCAGTTTCAACCCATTAACCCTACAGTGAGGCACACCAATCAACAAGGTCTGCTGTTGAAATCTGCTATTTTACTGCCTCTGGCATATATATAAATAGGCTATCTAAGGATCACCAGACACCTAAGGCAGGTATCAGACAAGAGAGACAAAAACAAACAAAAGAGAAGCAAAACTTGGGAAAAAAAGACACATTGCTGAAAAAAATAGGAAAAAAATCCAAACCCATAATTAATATCCTCTGAGACATAAAAATCAATTTATAAAACAAGAATACAAAACTACAAGAAAGAGTATTTGGGGTGGTGGGCAAGAGTTGAAAAGATAATAGCAAAAGTTTTAAATTAAGTTTGGGTATGAAAGATAAATTGAGAAAAATCCCTCAGAAATTTTAACAAACAAAAAATACCAAGAAGGAAAATAGGGAAGAACATGTATAAGAGGGTAGAGGGGAAGGAAAAGGGAGAGAGTTGAAAGAGAAAGGTGAATTGAACACCCTATTAGGAAGGGAATTCTGGTTTACTTTGGATGTTGTCAAAAGTTCAGAAATAACAGAAGTAAAACCAGTTAATCACCAAAGTAGTAAAAGTTTTCTATGCACACACAAGAAAGACAGTCTGAGAATTGGGAACACTCAAATTGAATACTGAATGAGCCTCTGTGTAAATTATTAAAAGTAATGACTATTTTTTCTTCACAGTGATTGGTTATAACCTTAGAATTTTCTTAAATAATAGAGAATTGGTTAGTGGCTACCTCATATCCATTTTGGGAACCAGTTTAAGTTGTGCTTATGATTCCCAGACACATAGGCAAGAAACGACCCAAGTCAATATCAATATCTCCAGATGCTAAATGAAAGCAGGATACTAAATTGTATCAACTGTCTGAGTCTAATTTTATTAAAATTACAAATACACTTGCACACACAATGAAGACTGGAAAGAAATACATTATGTTATAGTGGTCATTAATGTGTGGTAGGTTATTAGTAATTTTTAGATATTTTATCAAATTTTTATATATTATTACTTTGCAATTTGATATATATTTTTAAAAACACTGAATATTAATTTGTAGAATTAGTTTGCTACTTATACATATGGCACTAATTCTATATACTACTTTGCCAAATTGACCTTTCAGCACATTGGTTCCCTCATCTTCAAAAATCAACTGACCCAACGGACCTAACATCTCTTTGAACACAAAAATTCTAAGAATATATAAATATAGAAGCGTCACGAAAACCCTAGGTTTATAATATATAGCCCTAGAATCATCACTTGGTCTTTGGCACTTTGCGATTTTTCTCCTTCATGTCATCGCTGCATAGGTCCTTTATGAGCATTTTTTGAACTCTGAACATGAATCATCTCTTAAACCACAATGAATGATCTTCTTATCATCCTATCACTACATGAGTTTTGAAGACAGTTAAGAAAGTACAAACAAGAGCACAAACTATTGGGAAATTGCTATCTTAATTTTCCTTTATATTTTTTAAGTAATATTCTTACATAAATGACAACTACATAGAAGTATTTGTGATTCTCCTTTTCAAAATATTTATGCTCTTATCATTGCCTTATATTAACATTATGCATACCAAAATAAGGTTTGCATATATGTTTGTTTGTAAGAGTTTTTAATTGAATTCATTATTTTAAAAATTATCAAAACTATTTTGTATCATTAAAATTATATTTTAGCCATCTAGTTTAAAACTTAATAAACACTATGCATATCTGTTTTCATTTTTAAAAAAATCCTTTCATATATTTCATTCTATATGTAGGAGTATAAATAAAATTTCAGGTGGAAGCAAATTTGGTACAATTCTTTTGGAAAGCATTTTAGCAAGATACACAAAGAGAATTAAAATGATTAAGCAATCTGACCTCAAAATCCACCTGGAAATTTATCCTTATGAAATGATTCAAAATAAATAAAAGATCAATGATGGATATTTACTTCCATTTTAAAAACTTTCATTCAATTATGAGCTTAAAAAATCTATTAGCATTCATCCTGAATTGTTTGAATTTCTCATCTACACAAACCAGATTAAACCTAATTTCTTAATGTACTAATTTGCATTAACCCTCTAAGCCTAAAGAATGCATTAGAAATTCGGTACTCAGTGAAGGAATGGTTTGGAATCTATTTACCAGACTAATAAGTGCAAATAACATTCCTTGAAATATCACTATATTTAAGTTATTACAAATGGCTATGAAACTTTTTTCTTCACTATTACCTCTTCACAGATGAATATAAAACCAAATAAATAAATGCAATTCCTGTTCTGGTATGAATTTAAATGATATTTCTTTGCAAACGAATTCAGTTCACCACCTGAGTTTGCAAATACGTGCTGTCAATACCAAGCAGTTTCTTTCTTGTACCACAAAACAAACCAAACAAAAAAGAACAAAATAAAACAAAACAAACATAACAACATCATTATTGGAAAGATCAAGACTAAAGTTTTCTTTTTTAAAAAATGTAGATAAAATGTTGAATTACTAAACTGGTGAAAGAAGAGCTAACATTTAACAGAACCATGATTAGTTGTTGCCGTATGTTGTGGTTTGTTTTCAATGTTGATTCCACTGGTAACTTAATTGTAGGTGATACAAACAAGCAAAAATGTGATCAGAGGAGAAAGCAAGCAAAGGGCAAACATGATAAAGTGTAACGAAGTAACTGAAATTTTTATCTATTGACCTTATATAATATACTATCTATACTGAGCTCAGATTGACATATGACATTCTTAACATAATGACTTATTGAGGAGATGAAAGCATTGTTGACCTGCTATGGGGTTTTGTTTGTAATGAGTTACTTTGTTTTGTTTAAATTTGGCATTCATAAAGGAGTACGACACTCAAACTCGCCCTCTGACTCAGTAACCAGATATTTGCACTTCATAAGCATGAACTTATGAAGTACATTACCTCATAATCTGAATATGAATTCCTCAGTTAACAGGGTTTCAAATTGTTCTTAGAGTTTTATTAAAGTGTCTCTTATCTTGTTTTCGCTTGTGATACATCCAAGAAAATTAATGTTTTCAGTTAACAAAGGGTTAGTCCAATGAACTTGATCCCCTTTAGGGTTTTTCATTACATCTTCATGGTTAGTAATCTTACAATTGCTTATAATTACTTTTAAGTAAGCTTAATTAGCAGTCATTTTATTTACTTTTAAAAAAATCCTAAAGTCGTCTATATTTCATTGCCTTCCTTTTTATTCCGTAAACCACTGAAATATGGTTTCCATTCCCACAATTCCAATAAAATTGTCCTTGCTAAGACTGGTAATGGACTTTTTACTTGTTAGACCATCTGGAAACTGTTAAATCTTTAACTGACAGCCAGGACAAATGTATATTAAAATACCTCTTGTGCTCAGATTTCTTGGATTTTTTTTTAACCTAATAATTATCTCCTTAGATGGTTATTTGATATTGGCTAAATAAGTAGAAAATTTAGGCCCCAGACCTAACTATTTTGTTTTGCTGGTTTGGATTTGGGGTAAGTGAAAATTGTTTGACTTGTGCAAAGTGAAGAATCAAAACAGATAAGCTCATCAGATGGTGACTGATAAAGCTATAGCTACAACTTTAAACCTCAGGAAAAGATTCAGCCCTGCACCTCCTCGCAGGACAACCTGGTGCAGCAGCCTGGCCACTCCCACCCTGTTCACTGAAACACAGCTCTCTCTCCATCTCTGTCTGTCTAAAAACAATGGGAACTAGTACATTACAGGGACCTGAAACTGTAGAGCAAAATCTTACTTTCTTTCCACTCTGCTCATATCTACCTACTAGGGCTCCGATTGTGGATAAGATCGTGGGATATATTTTCTGTTTAGTGACTTCCCTTCCCTTCTAGAACTGGGGGAGTGGAGGGCACAATAAATTAGGCATTGCATTTAACCAGAAGGTGTCTTTTCCTTGTCATCAGGTGCAAAAGCAGGACATGATCTTATGACTTAAGTGCAAGACTTAGCCACCGCAACGACAGTTTCTCTTATTTCTTGCAGTTGTGACACCACTAAAAGTTTCCCATTAAAATTTAAATTAAAAAATTTTTAAATTTAATAATGACACTATTAAATTTTTCTCATTAAAAGTCTCTTCCTCTGGGCTTCCCTGGTGGCGCAGTGGTTGAGAGTCCGCCTGCCGATGCAGGGGACATGGGTTCGTGCCCCGGTCCGGGAAGATCCTACATGCCACGGAGCGGCTGGGCCCGTGAGCCATGGCTGCTGAGCCTGCGCGTCCGGAGCCTGTGCTCCGCAACGGGAGAGGCCACAACAGTGAGAGGCCCGCGTACCGCAAAAAAAAAAAAAAAAAAAAGTCTCTTCCTCCTGAATTTCAGGAACATTACACTTCTGCTTTACATGGCGCTCTTTGTCCTTCCTCCCTTTCAGTTTCTTTAAGGGAAGGATACAGTACCCACACTCATTAAATACCGGTGTCTCTCATTTCCATGCTTGACCCATTCCTCATGCTGCAAATTCAGTGGTGTGGGCCTGTTTCTATAACATCAATTACTGTTCATATGTCAAGTTCTCTCAACAGGTAGGTAGGAATATCTTAACTACCTACCCATTGTCTCTACTTTGATGTCCCACAGCCATGTCACACTCAACAAATCTAGCTAAACTCGACTCCTATTCTCATTCTGTGATGTCTATACGTATGCAGTAGCATCTATCCAATTGTTCAAAATGGAGACATTCCCCATTCCCCCAAAGGGAACAGGAAATAATCCCCTTCCCTTTCTCTCCCCAAAATCTGTAGTCACCAAGCAGCACCTGTCCTTTTATTTTTTTTTCCCCATCCTTGGAATTCATCTCCTCCTTTCTAACTTCACTAAACACCATCTCACTATTTTTTTCAGGATAGTATCTGTGTCACTAAAATTATCTCCTTTCTTCTCCTACTCTACAAATCATTCTTCTCCCCGTCACAATTCAGTCTTTCTAAAACAAGAGCCTAACAGAGTCTTTTTCATACTTAAAATTATATCATACTTCAGTCCAGTCTCCAAGATCAAGCCCAATCTCTTCAGCACAGTGTATGACCTTTTACTTATGGTTCCTGCCCAACCTTTCCAGAATTGGTTAGTTTGGATGATGATAGCTTCTATAACAAATTTTAATGGCTTTTATTAATACAACTTTCTTTTTCTTTCCCATAACTATCAAGGTGAGAGTTTCTAGTCTCTGGGCAGCTTTCGTTCACACAGTGTTTCAGGGCCACAAAAGCCTCTGTTTTGTAGTTCTGTCATCCCTTAGGGTCTCAGCGTCTTCTGCATCAAGCCAATGGGAAGGAAACAGTATGGTGAAGGCTCACCTAGTGCTTAAGATTCTTAGTTTGGAAGTAATACCTTTGTTTCTACTCACACTCTGTTGGCTGAAATTCAGTCATATGGCCAAATGGTAGCTGGCCACTTGTCAGCAGTAGTTCTATACCAAGGAAGAAGGAACACAAATTTTGGCGAACAGCTCATTTTCTCTGCGTCAACATCAAAAGTCTCCTTCCGTTCCCTATCTTGCTCCCTCTTGCATGGCAGCCATACTTAACCCTCATACTCCTGAAATACACTATGGCATCCCTTGGCATATGTTTTTGCTGCCTTCTGCTCATGTCTATCTTCTATTCACCTTTAAAAATGCAGCTGAGAAATCTTTTTGTGTAGAAAGACATTACAGAATTCTTATTTCTGGATTAATATCCTTCCTATGTGTTCTATATTTTTTTGTTGCAATAGGTGCTTGGAAAATCTTGATAGACTCAGTTATGTACATTATAAGTTCAAAAATGTTCATCTCTCTTCTCAGTGGGACCTAAAAAATATGACTGTTGAAAATGAAACCTGACTCATTTGGAGCGATTCTTTTTTTTTTTTTTTTTTTTTTGCGGTATGTGGGCCTCTCACTGTTATGGACTCTCCCGTTGCGGAACACAGGCTCCAGACGCGCAGGCTCAGCGTCCATGTCTCACGGGCCCAGCCGCTCCGCGGCACGTGGGATCTTCCCAGACTGGGGCATGAACCCGTGTCCCCTGCATCGGCAGGCGGACTCTCAACCACTGCGCCACCAGGGAAGCCCTGGAGCGATTCTTATTACAAATTTATGAAAATATTTTTGGTAAAGTAAAAGGATTTATGATTTTATAAATAGCTGTTATCATACAACTGGTAATATACAATTTGTTAAACAGGAGCTTTTTGTGTGTTTTTAATCTTAAGTGAAAACCTGTAGAAGATGGTATAAAAATCTCTTGCTTAATAACACTCACTTCCTTATTTTTCTGAAGAGACACCAGACAGCATCTCTCAGCTTCCTTTGCAGTTAGGTGTGGCCATACAATTGAGGTCTGACCAAGGAAATGTGGACAGAAATGATGTATCTCAATTTCAGATCCGGCCCATAAAAACCTCTCATATGCAACCAACTTCTTTCCCCTGCAGACTTAGTGTCAAAGCCCAGAAAAATCTCGAAAGCCATATGTTAAAGATGTCAGTGTTTCCATGAGCCTGGGTCCTTGAGTGATGCTGTAAAGCAGAGACCCCGGCCTACCAAAAGGGAACACTTGCATTTGGCTGTTATGTTGTGGAAAAAAAAAACAAAAAACTTTTATTATGTTATGTCATTGAAGTTTTGAGGTTGATAATGCCACCAGCATTATCCCAAATTATACAGCCCAGTGTTGATGACTAAAAAATTCATGTTTGGTGATCTCCTGGAAAATTAAAAATCTTTGCTAACATTAATATTTCAAAATAGATAAATTTGCCTGACCAATGGTGAGCCTGAGGCACTCAGATGTCAGGACCTTCTCCTGCTTCTTCCCATGAAACCCTATTGTACCAATTTCACCTTGGGGCTGCGGCACTTTCTTGGAGCTATCGGCTACAGCAGTTGACCTAAACAAGAAAACAAACAGCAAAAAAGAGGATTTTGGAAAGAATATATTAAGATTCTTGGTGGTACAATGCTAAGATTATTTTTAAAGTAACTTTAAATAGCTTAAACAAAAAGAAAGAATCATGAAGAGCTATAACCATGGTGCAAAATTATAAAGACATAAACCCCACCATGCAGAAAAGGATAGCAGTACAGAATCCTGTTTAGTTTTAGTATGAAATCAGATGAAAAACAAAATAAATACTCTTGTTGAGTCCATAACCACAAGCCAGCTTACACATAACAAGTCATCTGGAACTATGTAAGTCAGGGTCAGTGCTGTGGCTCAAAGGGGTCATTATGTTCTTGAGATCGTTCCACAATTCCTATGTGTGTGTGTGTGTGTGTGCTTGTGTGTGTATGTAAGTGTGTATACATGTATGTGTGTAGGTACATACATTTGTATGTGTGTATACAGAAATATATATATATATACACATATATATATAAAATTAGGCAGGAATGCTTTTCTCGAAGTCCTCAAGAAGATTTTTCCTCAGCCAAATCTGAGAAATATGCCCACGTGTGCACCAATCACAGGCAAAGGAGACAGGCCGGTGTCAATACAATTGTCTACCAATGAAAATTCATACTTTGGGTTAGGACCCTTGTTCCATGAACACATTGCTCCCTAATACGTAACCAAAATAGGATTCCCTTACCAACTGGTTCTCAAAGTGAAGTCCATGGACCAACATTATCAGCACCACATGTGAACTTATCAGAAAAGCACATTCTCAGGCTCCATCCCAAACCTACTGATTCAGAAAAACTGAAGATAGGGCTTCACAAATGGAGTTTTAACAAGAATTTCTGGTGCTTTTGATGCACACTAAAATTTGAGACCCACTACTTTACCATATAAAAGTAGATACTGAGTTTTGGGTAGGCAACTAATTGTTTATGCTATACCTAGATATTTTCTAATTAAAGATATTTTCTAATTAAAAGTACTTTTCTTGGGCTTCCCTGGTGGCGCAGTGGTTGAGAGTCCGCCTGCCGATGCAGGGGACACGGGTTCGTGCCCCGGTCCGGGAAGATGCCACATGCCACGGAGCGGCTGGGCCCGTGAGCCATGGCCGCTGAGCCTGCGCGTCCGGAGCCTGTGCTCCGCAACGGGAGAGGCCACAACAGTGAGAGGCCCGCGTAACGCAGCAAAAAAAAAAAGTACTTTTCTTTAGAGATCATAATAAAATGAAAGCAAATACAGTTAAAACAAAACAAAAAAAAGCCCAAAGATATAAAAAGCACAAGAAGAACAAGAAAATGTTAATGTACAGAGGGGAATAAAATCTTAACATGTTTGAGAAAATGGAAAGAGGCAGATGTGGTAACTATTTTATAACAGGAAATTATAACGTGTGTATAGACAGATGTAAGAATAAAGAGATCCAACTTACTACCACAGAATCCCAGAGAGACTGAGGACTTAGTGATTTCAAGTAAAAGGGAGAATAAAGTTGAAAATTAAAGATCAAAATGAGAAATGCTTGAAAGTCTATATTCACAGGTCTATTCACCAACCCTCATTCACTATCGCCATGGAGAGAACGTGGCAATGGTATATACCACCCTAAGCAAGGTGTAGGAGCTTTCTTCTGTTTAAAAGATAACAGAAACTTCTAGAGATTCAAAAACAATATTCATGGAGGAGGAGAGGTTGAAAAAAAAACATTGAAAATGGAAGGTACTGGACCTCTACAGTCTTCCTATTCCTTCTGCAGCAGATATCAGCAGTCAGAAAGCTAAACGGAAAGGTACATATCACTTCTTTTCTCCATATCCAGCTTTGTTTGGAAGATCATGTGTTACTTTGGTAAATAAAAATTTTACTAGAAAAACACCAATGAATCCTTCAGTTCAACAAATATTTTCTTACTGCGCCAGTTTGCCAGTAGGGGGCGCTGGAAAGAGTAAACATGCTAAACACATCTGGTTGATTGGACGCTTCAAAGGAGTTAACATCGTTTAGTGGAAAGAGAGAGACAGAGAGCGAGAGAGAAACAGAAAAGACACCATACAGAAAAACAAGTTTGACTCGCCCTCGTTTGCACTCTGTACCGCCTCCTGCTTCCTGGCTTGAAAGCAATGGGAATCTAAGGGACAGAAGTCGGTCAAGGCCGAGGTAAAGGAAGTTCCCCCGAGCCGGGCAGCCAGAGTCCACCCCGGAGGCGGCCACTCCCCTGTTAATGACCAAGTTCCAGCTGGTTTCGACCTCCCAGTTCCTCGCGGCCCTAAACCTCAGAACCAAAGTTTTTGGAGCCTCTCCAGGGGTCAGAAAGGGAGCTGCCAGTCTCTCGGCGCTGCACCGGGGCGGCGGTCCCGCCTCCAGGTCTCAAGCCTCCCGCAGCGATGCGGAAGCACCAGCCCCGGGACGAGGGCGGGAATCCCCTTTGTAACTCAGGATCTAGGAAACGAAACCAGAGGCCATGGGTTTCGTCACCGAGGTCCCTCGGAGGCCTCTTTCCTGGTAACTTCAGGGAAGGTTGTGTAAGGAGCACTCTTGACCGGCAAGGGTCGGAAGCCGAGCATCGGCCCCGCGCCCGGGTTCCCCGAGCTCGTCTCACCGCAGGCAGCGCCGGAGCTGCGGCGGCCACAGGTTGGTGGGCGGCGTGCTCGGCCTCCTCCCGCGGGCGCCGGCCGCGGGGCTGGCGCGGGTTCCCAGCCCGGGCGGGGGGCACTGGGGGGCTGCTTGGGAGCGAGGGGCGCGAGGGCCGGCGGGCTGCGTTTGCGCTGAGGTTGGGGGCGGGGTGGGGGGGCTCGGGCCCCAACGGCCTTGGGAAGCGACCGCAGAAGCCGACTATGGACTCAGCAGGGGGCCCGGCTGACCTAGTCCTATCCCGGCCCGTCCCAGGACCTTTCCAAGGCCAAGGTGTTTTCTGCCTGAAACCGCCTTGTAGGTTCGAATGCGCTTAGTCCATCTCTTAATAGCGCGGAGGTGCGCTGGATCATGGCCAGAACCTGGGCTCAGCGGTATCTGCGAGCACTTAGGGGTATTCAGAGGGACGATTAATAGATCTGCTAGCTGTCGTTGAACAGTCAGTATTAATGAGGAGTGTGGCTGGAGCCAAAACTATACTGGGCACCCTGGGACACACACCAGAAGAATTGGGAAGACAGGCGGTTTATCACATAGAGGCTAAAGCCGTTAGCTCAGGAGTCCACCTGCCTGACTTGAACTTGCCTCTACTACTTAATATCTGTGGACTCCCAGGCAGTTTCTTCCTACATGTTCCTTCCTTGGCTCATCTCTGAAACTGGGTAACGATCAAAAGTTACAAGAGTTATTAGAGTGTGACGTATACCTTTGTCTGGCACTGCAGAGTGTACTCAGTAAACGTTAGATTTATTACTTTAAATATTTGAGCAAGCCCCTGCTCCTCCAAGCTCACTGTCTGGTTCCCATGTGGTTTTATTTAGACAGCTATTCCAGCAAGTCCTGGAATGGCCACTTCCCAGTTCCAGGACCAGGAAGTCAGTGTTTCTCCTAGTTGAGCAATTTGAGATACATGGTTAGTGCAAGTGTCACTTGCTTAGTGTGAAGTATCAGGAGATTCAGGGTCCCCTTGTTCTTCCTGGAGCTTTCTTAACAACGGAACTTTCTCTTAATACCACCCTGGCGAGTATGACAATTGTAGGGCTTTGAACACTGAGCAAACACAAGGAAATGAAAAATAAATGAAAAGGGAAGTGAGTGGGTTTCTGCAGTTGTCTAGAAGTGTCACATGAAACAGGTGAGTCATAGATTAGCCAGCCTTCACATCTGTAAGGTAACTGTCCTTTCTGACTGAAGGGAGTGAAATAATACTGTACACAACTATTCAATCAGCAAGCACCAATTAAGTGTCTTGTCCTGACAAGCCGTGCTCTGGCCTTTGAGAGCTTAGACAGGAAACCTGTAAGAACTGTTCCCTGTTCACCTCTCCATCCTCTGGTCCAGTGATCTCTCTCTCCTTCTGTGCTCTGTGACCCACAGATCTTTATTCCCTTGAATGAGCCAAGCTCCCTCCCTCCAGCCTCAGGACTGCTACCTATGCAGTTCCCCCTGCCTCTAATGCCTCACCCCATCCAAATACACACCTCCATAGCCTAGTTGATTTTAAACTGCCTTTGGCTCTCAGATCTGACTTTCTGACAACCCCAGTACACTATCTAAATTAGTGCCTCCATAACTCTTTTTATAGGACCATTATTTTTATTCATAGCGCTAGTATTTATAATAATATATTGTTAATTGTCTGCCATTTTGTTCCAGTGATTGTTATAGTGCCTTACGTGCTCTATGCCTCCAAGCAATGTTCCTTGGAAAGAGGCACAAACGTTATAGTGAGTGACTATTTACAGACATATTTATATGTGTATATGTGCATTTATATATGTGTACATGAGTGTGTATACTCTATTGCATTTTCTTTAATAGTGCTAAATTTAAAAAAAACCAAAGCATTGTAGTTAAGCAGTGCTAACTATTGTGCTTTACGTTTTACAAATTTTGAAAATACTAAGTACTTACAAAAAGCTCTTGCCTGGCCTAGTAAAAAAACAAATACCCAGCAGTAAATTTGAAATTCCTGCTCTCTGCCTTACATAAGAAAGACACCATAAAGATAGTCTCTTAACAAATTTCACTGAAAATTGGCGATTTGGGATAATGTGTTGTTGTTTTTTTTTTCCAGTGAATCAAGGACATGACTGCAAAGGAAATGAATCGTGAATCATTCATATGAGCTACTTACTGAGCTGTATGACATTAAGTAACCATTAACCTCTCTGGCCTTAGTTTCCTCCTTTTTAAGGAAAGGAAACAACACAAATTTGTGAGGGAGCTCTCAGTTGTCAGGAAAGGCTTTTCAGGAGTAATAAAGCAACCAAACTAGGATAGCTGACATAAAGATTAGTTTATGTGTCTTTGGTCTCTTTGCTTTAGTTGCTAGTTTTGTACAACACTTGACCACCTCTCTCTCAGTTGGTCCCAGCTGATGAAATGTCTACGTTGTTCTTCAAGTTTACTATGAAATGCTATCCCAATGTGGTTCTGAGCATATTTGTTTTGATTTCTTGAATCTAAAATACAGAAGTGGTATTTTATAGGCAGAGTCTCTCTTATCAGGTTCCCTGCACTGATGATGACCTCAGCCACCCCACTTCGGTGCCCCGTCTTGGACATACGTGTACTGGTATACTCAAATCCTCACCAACATCTTGGCCACCTATTTGTGTGAACCCATCTGTTTTTGCTCTGCTTGTCTTTTACCAAAACCACAGTTCAACAGATGAAGTGCTTTTGACCTTAGGTGTTAACCTTTCTAAATGCATAAAATTTACCTGCAAACATAAGCTGAACAACATGGAAATTGCTTGATTTGTGACTTACCTCAGCAAGGGTTGGGTTCTCCGCTAGCTCTGTGTAATTCCTCCCCTCCCCCTAGTCTAGTATCTCATTTTCATTTATTCATAGGAAGTTAGGGATATAGAATTCTGGGATTGTGTTTAGAGCAGTAATGTTTTGTTAAAATAATTAAGGACGTATATCTCCATCTTGGGACTCTGAGAAAAACGTTAACTGGCTTGGTTTTTGGCAGTTAAGAAGTAAAATTGGATAAGTAATCCAAATCTAGTTTATGCCTAGTTCATAGGCTTAGTAATTTCAGGATCTTTCAGAATTAGGGATGTTTCCCCTTTGGGTTGCAGGTTATACTTTAATATTTTTGACAAAATAAGATAGAAATGTCAGGACCCCAAGAGATGGGTCAGAGGGTTTCCTGTAATATGAATTGTGGAGCCACAACTGGATATCACGTGCACTATTTCCCCTTCTCCCGGGTGGTAGAGGTTTATGATTATCTAGTATCCCATAGCACCAATAGAATAGGTCTTAATGGTGTCTGATAGAATAAATTTAACAGATACATGCTTATATGTATAGTATATGATGCCTTAATTTCCTCAGAAGCTCTCATTTAACAAGTTAGGATAAGTGTGTAGTAATCAGATTATAATTTGGAATTCTGTATTTGTCCTGAAGTAATTATGAGTCCAGTGGTACAATGTATAATATGACTTCATTAGAGTTCTTTTTCTTTTAGTACAGGATAAATGTGATTTTCTTGCAAGTCTTGCTGTGATTTGTTTCTTACTAGGAGTAGTGGAAGACATTATTTAAAAGTTATCATATTAAATTAATTAACTAATAAGTTAATTCATACAGGACACACAGCCCGATCATTCCCAAAACTGAGTGATGTTATGTCTTGTAATAGAACCATTAAGTTCGAGAAAACCAAAACATCCTTAAAACAGCACAGGAGAGCGGACAGGGATGAACGTGCGGGATGTCTTTAGTCCACAAGTGCGTTATTCTACCTGGCACACATACAGGTTCAACTGTCTCTTCACATTTTGCACCAGAGCTTATGACGTAACATTTTTCATGCTTGAGATACTAGGAACTTATGAAAATTCTAAAACCTACAGGAAAATCAGGACCCAGATTATACTGCAGTAGTTTTGCCAACTGGTACTCATCCTCACAAAGCTATAGTTTAAGACTCAAAATAATGTGACCAAGTAGGAAGGAAAGAGTAAATATGAAAAAATGAGCTCTGTTTGAGTCTGTTTCATTTCCTTTCCTTCGATTTCTGTGCAAGGAGAGAATTATCTCTGGCTTCATGAAAAGTAAATACTCATATTCGTAGTTGGTACTTATTCTGCAAGGACTTGGGAACTTATTGTTCCATTGCTTAAGAGCCTCCACCTGTTCCTAATGTGATGCATAGCATTCGTGTATGAATTCCCTCTCTTTCTAGCACATTCTTTATTTCTGACTGGCACTGAATTTCCCAGGCTCAAACAACTAAATGCTAAGAAGTATATTTTAAATTAAAACTAAATTTTTTTCCATCTCAGATGTATAAACTTGCCCTCCAGAAACTATGGAATTTTTTTGCCAATTCAGTGATTTGTTCACAAAAATAAATTGTTTAATTCTAAAAATTAGACCTCCAGGTATTATTTAGGATTTTTCCTTGAACTGAGTGCCCTTCTGACATTTTAGGCAAGGCAGGAATGACTGAAACAGTACTCCCTTAAAATTGCTAAGTTGATTGAAGGGCCATATAACATTAAAAAAAAAAACCATCATATTATGAAGTGATCCTATGAGAAAAAGTAGTTAAGTAAAAACTTGAGCTGTTTAGTCCAGTTTGTTAACTAAGGGATACTACCCATTTCTACTCCAGAAATGGAGTAGTTTTTAAATGTTTTATGTATGTTAGGGTACTGAAGATAATGGGTATGAATTTTAATATACAGTCTTTGATCACAGAACTGCATGTTGACAAAAGTAATCATGGTCTATTGTATATAAGAATTTAGTCTCCTTTCTTAGTTGTCCTTCATATGATAGAACATAAAACACATTAATGGCCTTTGAAAACTTTTGGGATGCTTTTGTTACATGTATTTATTAGCTTATTGTTCACCTTCTTGAATAATTGCAGAAAAACATAAATTTTAATCTTTTTGTTCTTTTGTCCTGAGGAGGTCCATAGCACTGGGTTTCTAACCAGTTAATGCTAACAGGGGGTAGTATTGTTCTAAGAAAATCCAGGAAGTAAAATCTGTAACAAAAAACATATTTTTAAATTTATTCCAGGGCCAAGAAAACCCATTACTGAACTCCTTGAGTATATATAATTGAGGTGACTGTAATTGGAATATTCTTAAAAGTTTTACTACATTATTAAATTTTATGCTTATAACAGGCAATGATAAATCGATAACTTAGAAAAGAAGAGGGATACGGTTTCTTCTTGGGAACACCAGATTTTAGTTAAGGATATGGAAGGATCAGTTGACTTTTATTTACCATTTAGGATAACACAGTAGAAGGAGCTAGTAAAGGGGCAGCAAAAACTGGAGAGGGCCTGGGAAGGGCAGAGCCAATTCATATTAGTGTGTGGGTCGCAGATCAAACAACTGAGTAGCAAGTTTTTGCCTAATGTGTTAATTGTAATTAACAGGCAAATAGGGGTTGGGATTTAAAGTGGAGAGATAGGAAAAGTAGTGACTGGATAATTGTGGGAAAGACTGGGATGGGATCAAGGCAGTAGAAGGCAGAAGTATTGAGTATAATGTTTTTTATCATTATTTTTCTGTAGAAATAAGCAAGACAAAGTTTCAGTTGGATTATCATGGTGTTACAGCTACTATAACCCCTGAGTATATGTTTTTAGGCTAAAATCATGTATTGATACACAAACAGGGGGTCAGGCCTTCTCAAATTTGTTGCTGAAGCTGGGCAGAACATGTCCTCAGGACCTGGAATTTCCAGAGATATTTAAAGCAGTGTGACCTGATAGCTAACGTTTTTCCTTCTCCTGCTGGACCACACCTGCAGCCCAGCCCTACAGCTGGAAGCTGGATTGCATGCTCCCTGTAGATTGTGTAGGTTGGAAGGCTCCAGTTTTTAACTGGAGGGCCTTGGGTTCACAGTGTTTCTGTCTTTCTGCCTCATTGAACCCTCTCTTCCCAAGATTTTTAGAAATTGTCCACCATCCTGGACTGACCTACAACTTGTAAAATCCTACTCAGAAACAGCAGCAGGGAATACAGTCAAGACTGAAGAGTTTAAATGACCAGATTCTGGAAGACTAGATGAATAGAGGAATATCTCATGTGTATATAGTTTCAGAGTATCTTGTTTCAACTGTCATATTTGAATTATATATTTATATCAGGTCTTCTTTTTCAGAACTGTTTAAATCATGGACAAACAAAGTAAGTAATTTAAGTTTTTACTTTCCACCTATAATGTTAAATCTCTTGTTAATGTGTTATTTGTCATAATGTTCTGTTCAGTTTCTGAAAGGATATAATTTGCTTTGTGTTGTTTATGTTCCAGAATCCTAAGTCTGGGCCAGTGTTTTGGCTATAGAGAAGATGTACACAAATATCCATGACCACTAATTTTTCCTTTAAAAATAAAAAAGCCTTAGATAAACCTAAGAAATTTTAGGCTTACTGGGAAATATGTTGTATAATTTATATTACATTTCATCTGAATCAAGTTTCCCTTTTCTATGTGCATTTTATATACAAAAAGATTGTTCCAATCGTATTGTTTAACAAACAATGACTTTAATATGCCAGGACATTGTAATAAAATGCTCAGATACATCCCCAATATACATCTCATAAAATACACATGTGAATAGGTTTAACTAAATACAAATCTTTATTTTATGGCTTTTTTTTTCAAGAAAATTCTAAATAAGATGAGTATTAACCAGACATGTAACAAAAGACTTTGTCTTTTAAAAAAATCCAAGTTTCTGAAGAGAAAAAAAATCCTATGGGAAAAATAGGGAAAACAAAATCCTGTTTTCTGAAGGATCTCTATTCTTTATGTTTGTTTAGATAGCCAAAGAGATGTTTATCTCTACCACAATGCCAGCCTTGCTACATATACTAGATACTCTTTAGGATCAGAAACCTTGACTTTCCTTCACGAAGTTTCATGATTTTTCTTAATGCTTGCTATACTAATTTAATTTTATTAACAATACTTACTTTACTTTTTAAACATAAATTTATATAGTGTTAAGCTATTTTCTTTGCTACAAAAATAGGATGCTTCCAATCACTTAAAAAAAATCATTGGGTCATGGTGACAATTACCTTTTAACTCTTCAGCTTCCTATATACAAATGCATGTGTACTATGTATATGTGTGCGTAAATAGAAATAGGATGTATGTATGTATATAAATATATATATAGAGAGAAATAACAATAACTTGTTGACAATATGAAAGTCCTGTGATTTTTTAAGTTATTCGAAGTTGCATTTCACAAATGCAGAAATCCATCCATAATTCATATGCTCTCTGATCTACTTGAGCTCTTGCCCATGCATTTATTTTCTCTTTGTATAAATTCCCCTGGAATTCCTGAAACCAGGATCATTGCTCTGGTACCAAAACCCCAGGGATTATGAGCTCCTAATTTCTTGAATATGTCAACTCCTTGATATGTGTATGTATTTACTGTCGTTTAAACAGTGGTACCTGTTAAGAGGTGCCAAAATGTGACATATCATTTAAGGATGGGTCTTTAAGTCACACTTGCAGTGTGTTTCTGTTGAGTCTGATCCTGTTGCTTCCAACTCAGGTTGGGAGTGGGGCTGTGGGTATAGAGCCTCAAGAGCTAGAGAACTAGGAGCTCGGCCACTCACCTGAAGGGATGGTTGGGATGGAATGACTTGTGATATTGCAGAGATGTGTGACAATTCGGGGTATGCTGTGGTGTCTGTACGGGGAAAAGCCCTGACTCAAGTAGAGCGTTCTCTGTTGCCTGAATTTGCAGTGTCCGTGGACTCCGTTCTGCTGAAGTTATTATGAAGCCAATCATGGAGAAGAAAGGGGGTGGAGGTGGGCAAAACCCAGCCTTCCTGCTGAGATCATATGACTTGAGTTGTCTTTCAAAACCCATGATACATACAGGAAATGAGTCAGATTGAAAGTTTGGTCAACTTTGTCTTCTACACCGTTGCCATGTCCCCATTATTCAAAAATAAACTATTTTGAATTTACAGTTAATAAGCCATAGGAAAGAGACAAGAATATGGTGTAAGTGTAGTGTCCACTAGACCATAAATTCCATGAAGGCAGAGCCAGTGTAGCCAGAGAGCCTAACTGAGGGTGACACAGGAGATGCTAGTGCTAAATATTTATTTTCTGGCCAGGGTGGTTGCTAAAAGAATGATTAGAGAAACACAAATATGAAGAACTAGGAAACTGAACCATTTGTACATACATATTAAAGATTATTCAAACTACATTGATTAGCAGATAACAAAAGTTAATATGTTTATTTATTGTAACTAAGTCAGTTATGATTTTTGTAGTTCAAAATCAGTCAAATACTGCGAATTTCCTATAGTTCAGACTTAATGGGGTCGTTCCAGAGTAAGCATAAAAAGGATATTTAAATACTGAATTGCATGTATTATTTTAAATATTTAAAACATAATTCTTATAGCAACAATTATAGATATCTTTAAAATCACCTATTATCCTTCTATTACCAAACCCACATCCAACTAGGTTCATTTATCTCCTTCTTCACAGTCTCTGTAGTTTTTTTTTTTTAACATCTTTATTGGAGTATAATTGCTTTACAATGGTGTGTTAGTTTCTGCTTTATAACAAATTGAATCAGTTATACATATACATATGTCTCCATATCTCTTCCCTCTTGCGTCTCCCTCCCTCCCACTATCCCTATCCCTGAGAAAACCATAATTCAAAAAGAGTCTATGTAGTTTTGAAACAATCTATTTTTCCTAGTAACAAAATCAAGTGTATGGGTGAGAACGAACACTCATCAGGCATATTTGAAAACTAGAAATGCAGCCCCAGTAAATAGTTGTCTATTTTATCAGAAGGGAATTTGTTTGAAACAGGATTCTACTGCAGATTAACTCTGATAACAGGCATAGCTTTTGTTAAGTGAAGAATTCACTTTGTTTCAATACAACACAGGAAAATATAAATGAAATTATTTAAGAACAATGCATTTTTTTTCTGATATGTATTTTTTTAAGAAGATATATGTTTACCTCTCCTTGAATTGCAGATGTGCAAATGAATGATCCTCACCCAGGAACACAGTTGCCAGGTGGGTATCCCCCTGAATATCCTCCGGCAGCTTTCCCAGGTAAAACACTGGCTTAAAGAATAAAAAACCAAAATTTATCAGTTATTGATATTCCCCAAAGGGTATGTGTGTGTGTGTGTGTGTCTGTCTGTCTGTCTGTCTCTGTGTGTATTTTAGTAGTGTCTTTTACTAAAAGTTCAATAATGAAATTTGCAGCCTAGTTCTGGATTTTTTTCTTTGACTATATGTTATCATAAATATCATTAAAATATTTTTTATTTAGACAGAATAGTAAAAGTGTTGTGTTAATAAAAACAGTAATGAATTGACATTTAGCAAATAAGATATAAGGTTGCACATAAATTAAACCCCAAAATACACATATTAAGTAACAGATTTTATCGATTCTCCATTCGTTCTGAAAATTATGGTCATGCAGTCACATTTAGGAGATTTATCTCTGGGTGTTTTTGAATCATTTATTATCTGGGGTTAATTATGTTAAGTGATTGTCATGCAAAAGAGATGACTGCTTAAGCCTGGAAGCTTCAAGCAATAGAAACATAGCTACCTGGGATAATTCTCATTTTTATTTTGTAACATACAAAAATGTGAAAGCTTTGCTTTTATATACATGCTCAATCCTGCCTTGCCTTTCTAAGAAAAGTAGCTGAGTCATATCGCTACATACCAAGTAATATATTATTTCTTTTGAACCACTGCATAGAAGACTTCAGAAATTTTCATTTAGACAAATGCAGTTATCAACATTACCAGAACTTGGGCTTCCCTGCTGGCTCTGTGGTTAAGAATCCTCCTGCCAGTGCAGGGGACATGGGTTCAGGCCCTGGTCCAGGAAGATCCCACATGCCGCGGAGCAACTAAGCCCGTCACACCTACGGAGCCTGCACTCTAGAGCCCGCGAGCCACAACTGCTGAGCCCGTGTGCCACAACTACTGAAGCCCGCGCGCCTAGAGCCCGTGCTCCACAACAAGAGAAGCCACCACAGCGAGAAGCCCTCACATTGCAACGGAGAGTTGACCCCGCTCTCTGCAACTAGAGAAAAGCCCGCGCGCAGTAACAAAGACCCAACGCAGCCAGAAATAAAATCAAATAAAAAACGTTACCAGAACTTTACCAAATGGCAGGGTTCATGGTGCACCTACATTTGCAAGTAGGCCAGCTACCCACATCTTGAGAGACCATCCTGAGGACTTAGGATCAAAAGGAGTCTTGTTTGGCCAGAAGGGTGTATGCATTTTTTTTTTTTTTTTGCGGTACGCGGGCCTCTAGCCTGTTGTGGCCTCTCTCGTTGCGGGGCACAGGCTCTGGATGCGCAGGTTCAGCGGCCATGGCTCACGGGCCCAGCCGCTCCACGGCATGTGGCATCTTCCCGGACTGGGACACGAACCCGCGTCTCCTACATCGGCAGGCGGACTCTCAACCACTGCACCACCAGGGAAGCCCAAAGGGTGTATGCATTTTTTATTCTACTCTGAGCAAACAAATCTGTTTAGGAGCTGAATGGCTTGTTAGTTGTCTAGCCAGAAACCTCTCAGTGGAGCCTGGATCTCATCCAGATGTTTGCATTTAAACGAATGAGAGGTAGAAAGACTCTCAAGGCTCTAAGATGATAGTTCTCAAAGGTGCCTATACTTAAGTATTACTTGTAAACTGCTGAAAACACTAGTACCAGGGCACTATCCCAGGAAAACTGAAACAGAAGCTCTGGTTGTGGGACCCCAGGATTGGTAATTTTTTAATTTCGCAGGTGATTCTAAGGTGCAGCCAGGGCTGAGAACTGCTGCTCTCAATTTTTAAATGGTTGGTGTTTGAAGAATTATTAGGAAGTCTATAGTATGCACCCAAGGCACTTGGAGGATATTTTAATCCACCCATGGCTAAATAATAGTAGGCGATACATAATTAAGTTATAATCAGACTTGAGAGTTTGTGAGAAAAATAGCTCAAATTTATTTCTCAAGTAGAAGGCCAGTATAGCACAGGTCTTTTATGACAATGATGCTAACAATAGTGATAGATTAAAACTGAGAGTTTATTGTGCCTAATGTGAATTAACTCATTTAATTCTCAGACAATATTATGGGGTAAATACTATTAATTATCCCCATTATGCAAGTGGGAAAACCAGCATAGAGAGGCTGGATCAGGCTTCAAGTTCTGGCTTCTGTACTTAATAGTTGTGTTGTGGTTTTAAGCAAGTTGCTGTACCTCCAAGCCTCAGTTCTTATCTATAAAATGGGCATAATATTTTCTAATTCAGGCGTTTTGGAGATTAAATGAGAGTATGTATAAAGCAACTAGCACAATGCTTTACAATTAATAAATGACAAGTATTTGCTGACTATTATATTAATAATATATTAAATCAATTGGGCTTTAGGTAAATGAAATTTTACCTAAATTTCAGGTAATTCTATATGCTTAACCCATTGACTTGGGAAATAATTATCCTCTATAAGAATCTTGTGAAGGTTTAATAATGCTAATAATGTAACCAATTAATTCACATCTCCTCCCCCTCACGGGCTTGCCTGTGGTTTCATCTTTGCACTGTAGTCAGTGATGTTTAAAAATAGTTATCTGGGGCTTCCCTGGTGGCGCAGTCGTTGGGAGTCCGCCTGCCGATGCAGGGGACACGGGTTCGTGCCCCGGTCCGGGAAGATCCCACGTGCCGTGGAGCGGCTGGGCCCGTGAGCCATGGCCGCTGGGCCTGCGCGTCTGGAGCCTGTGCTCCACAATGGGAGGGGCCACAGTGGTGAGAGGCCCGCGTACCGCAAAAAAAAATAAAAAATAAAATAAAAATAGTTATCTGTTAATATTACAGACAGTACCCAATGGGTACATCATTGGCTTCCTTTTGCTTTCAGGATAAAGACCAAAATGCTTAGTTTGGTCCACCAAACCCAAGGGGCTCCCCTGCCTTCTCCTTCTCTGTCTCTTAAGACTGTCTCTCCTGTTCAGGTAGACTGGCCATTTTGCAGATTTTTAAATGCCCTGTGTTTGTTACTATCCCAGGGCTTCTTTCTGAAATATTCATTCCCTGCTGCCCACCTACTCAACTCCTTTGTATCCCTCAGATCTCAGCTAATGGTGGTTCTCAGGGAGGCTGTCCCAACTCCCTCCCTCTGTCTCTCCCCATCTAAACACCTTCCTTTGGCACATAAAACCCTGGTCCCTCCCTTCAAAGCGCTTGTCTCTGATTTTAGTTAATCACTTACTGACACTGGTGTTGTAGATCCCTAGAATAAGGGTGAGTGTAAAATTCTCTCTCCCATTAGGCAATGAGGGCAGGGGTTGCATTTGTGTTTCCCATTTTAAATCCATAATGCATAAAGCGCTTGGTACTCCTAAAAACTTTGCAAGATATCACACAGATCATGGAACTCAGTCTTCTGTTTAAAATCCCTAAAGCCTGTCAATCACACTTGGAATTAAATCCAAACTCCTTATTAAGGGGCTCTCAAGATGAATTGATCCTACTTCTTTACTGACAGCTGTTTCTGTGCTTCCTCTCCCTTATAATGTCCCTCTCTTTCTCAAACATGTCAGATTTATTCCTAAAGTCAGATATTTTGTATTTGGTATTCCTGTCTCCTGGAATATTTCTTACCATATCTTCACACACACTTTTTCCCTTCTCAACTTTTAGGTGTCAACCATAAACTTTATCTATCTAAAGTAACTGGTTGATACCTTGCCCTTTTCCCCATGTATTTTCTCCATCAGGTCAATCTGAAATCTTTTTTTTTTTAATTTATTTTCTGTCTCCTAGAAGTTGCCTCTAAGCTCCCTGAGAGCAGGTTGCCTTGTTGATAGCTGTATCCTCTGATTCTATCCTCTGATTCTAGACTCAATCACATTATAGATCATCTGTAAATATTTATTCATTTAAGAGGGAATAAATTATAAAACTATATTTAAAAGACATTGCTATGAGATTTAGTCTGTCTTCTGAGTCTTACTTTTTATTGGTGTATGTATTTTGTCGTCAGTATTCCACTTAAAAGTATTTACAATTTTCCTGCTCTAAGTGTTAAATTTTGCATAGCCTTAACTTAAAATATTGTGGGACACAGTTCTTTGCAACTACATCCTCCATTCCTATGGAACAGCTACTCTGCAGACTATTCATTTAAGTTATAAAGTTATGAAGCTTCATATTTGTAATCACAAATTCATGTGGAATAGAGTATATACTCATTTCTTCCTCTACTGTGCTTAATAAGTACTTGAGACAATTTTGCCTACTATAAGGTTTTACCTTCCTTGGTTCTCAAACTGTATTTTCCAGAGAGCTTAGGGTGCCGAACTGTGAAATTTACATTTGTAACCTAATATCATACCTTTTTTTTTTTTTCATGTGGGGGGTTTTAGGAATGGAGTACACCATGGGTTAAAACTTCAGGCAAATTGTTAACCCAGAGGAGTATCTGGGCAGTACTGGAAGGAATGACATACCCTTACCACTATACTAGGGTTTCTCAACAAAGGCACTACAATATTTCAGGATGGATAATTCTTTTTTTTTTTTCAGGGCACTGCTCTGGTCCTTGTCGGATATTTAGCAGCATCCCTGGCTTCTACCCACCAGATGCCAGTATCCCCTTCCCTTCAATTATGACAGCCAGAAGGGTCTCCAGACCTTGCCAAATATACCATGAGGGGACAAAACCACTATCAGTTCTATACAGATAAGAAATGTCACATGTTGGAATTCTAGAAATACCATTTTTTACAGGGTGGTTTGGTCCTAGAAATGCTGACTCAAAGCCTTTATTCTGGACTTTCTACTCAATGCCATCCCTCTTTTCCAGGAAGCCATTCCAGAATTTTTACGTACCTGACTCTAGATCATTGTTGACTTTCTTTCACTTTATTAGATTTCAAGCATATTTTCACCTGAGTTTTGAACGATAAGGGTAAGGCTGTGGGGCAACTGTAAACACAGCCTAAAACCCTCAGAATAGGAGTGGACCTGAAACCACAGGTATTTCATTGAAAAATCACTGAGAGAGAAAAACACAAGCTTCTTAGAAACAGGATTTCTAAGTAGAAATTGTAGTTTGTAGATAGCTGGGGTGATCCTAAAAGAGTTGAAGTTTGCATTTTTCTCTGCAGTTACAAATAATTTCACATGTTCATATTTCAGGGCCTCCAGGATATACTGGCTATCCTGGCACCCAGGCTGGCTATTCTGGCACCCAGGCTGGCTATCCAGTCCCGCCAGCTGGCTATTCAGGTGCTGGCCCAGTCGGCTTTCCTGTCCCATACCAACCAATGACTAGTCAGCCAGGCGTGCCTGCAGGGGTACCATGGATGCCAGCACCACCACCTCCACTAAACTGTCCACCCGGATTGGAATATTTGACTCAGGTAATTCAATGCATAAAGGACTCATTAAAAACAAAACTGTGCTTCCAGTTTACTTAATGCGATTAACAATTGACTCATTCACAAAAGTCTGAAATGGTAAAACAATATGTTTTGCTTACAGATTAATTCTTCTAGGTCAGGTTTACTTTTAAAGCAAAATGAAAATGTCTTAGGAAATTGTATTTTCTATGATCTTGAATATAATCTGCAATAATAGCTAATAGCAAACCTTTATTAAGCTTCCAGGCTTTGTTCCTAAGTATAATTCATGTATTTACTCATTTAAATTCTTTTTAAAAAATTCTGTGATATACAAGTGCTATAATTATCACCATTTTACAGAAGAAACTGAGGTCCAGAAAAGTTACATAATTCGCTTAACATCAAAATGCAGAGGAATTGGGAATGGCTTTTTACTTCTGGAACCTTAGTTCTGGATCCTGCCCTTTAATCCCAATACTGAATGATTTCCTAGGAGTTGGAAAGAACCATCAAACTCAATTTAGTGTTGATTTTCCGTAAGTGGTACCAAGAAAGGAGTTATTGATTTGTGTATAATATGACCTACCTTTCATTATAATTAAGAAAATTACATTTTTATGTTCCTTTTGTTCTTTGGAAGACCCAATTTTATTAATGTTACCAATAAGAAAAAAAAATTCCTGGATTTTAATGTACTACATGATAGCTTATCTCAGCAATGTGAGATTTAGTATTTGTGTGCCATTAGAAATCTGGTAGGTTAGTTTTCAGTAAATGAATTGTCTCTCTTGCACTCTCTGCACTAATTTAATTTACCACAATGCACTTGGGCAGCCTATAATATAAGAGTTGTGCACTGTTGGTGGGAATGTAAATTGATACAGCCACTATGGAGAACAGTATGGAGGTTCCTTAAAAAACTAAAAATAGAACTACCATATGACCCAGCAATCCCACTACTGGGCATACACCCTGAGAAAACCATAATTCAAAAAGAGTCATGTACCACAATGTTCATTGCAGCACTATTTACAATAGCCAGGACATGGAAGCAACCTAAGTGTCCATCAACAGATGAATGGATAAATAAGATGTGGCACATATATACAATGGAATATTACTCAGCCATGAAGAGAAACGAAATTGAATTATTTGTAGTGAGGTGGAGGACCTACAGTCTGTCATACAGAGTGAAGTAAGTCAGAAAGAGAAAAACAAATACCGTATGCTAACACATATATATGAAATCTAAAAAAAAAAAAAAAAAAAATGGTTCTGCCGAACCTAGGGGCAGGACAGGATAAAGACACAGACGTAGAGAATGGACTTGAGGACATGGGGAGGGGGAAGGGTAAGCTGGGATGAAGTGAGAGAGTGGCATTGACATATATACACTACCAAATGTAAAATAGCTAGCTAGTGGAAAGCAGCTGCATAGCACAGGGAAATCAGCTCGGTGCTTTGTGTCCACCTAGAGGGGTGGGATAGGGAGGGTGGGAGGGAGACGCAAGAGGGAGCGGATATGGGGATATATGTATACATATGGCTGCTTCACTTTGTTATATAGCAGAAACTAACACACCATTGTAAAGCAATTATACTCCAATAAAGAGGTTAAAAAAAAAGAAGAAGAATTTTGGTAGTTCCTAAATTCTCTAAGAAATACCCTAAGCAGATTTTTTTTTTAATTAGGCCCTTACAAAATATTTGGGGAAGTTATCACCTACTAAAAATGATGATATCAAAAGAAAGAAAAAGAATATGTTTAGATTTGTAGAAAAAAAGCTCTTTAAATGGATGAAAAGGTCTTAATATTTCTTAGGCCCTTCTGGAAGGAACATTTTTTTCTAATTTTTATAGGGATTCCAGTGTAAGTCCATTTTGTTTGACCTGAATTTGCCCACATTAATAGTGAACATGTTCAATATATTTTTTTCAGTTAAAAATATATTAACTTTAATTTTATATCTAGAATATAAACAATTATTAAATATTGATAATATTGATAAATGTTGATAATTGATTATATACATTCTTTTAAAATATAAGAACGCTAATGTTAATTTGTTTGTCTTAATAACATATGATACATGGTTACAGCTTAATTTTTTTTATTATAATAGATAGATCAACTATTGATTCATCAGCAAATTGAACTTCTGGAAGGTATGTATTCATTGTATTTATCATACTTCTAGGAAGAGAAGACATTTATGCAGATAAAGGCATATCACCAACCACAGATATAACACCTTCAGTGATGCTGGATATTAAAACTGGTTATTTACAAATGTCTCTCTTCGTGATAATGAATTGATAAGGATTATCAGCAGCTTATTTCTTTTTTTTTTTTTTTTTTTTTTTCTTTTTTTTGCGGTATGCGGGCCTCTCACTGTTGTGGCCTCTCCCGTTGCGGGGCACAGGCTCCGGATGCGCAGGCCCAGCGGCCATGGCTCACGGGCCCAGCCGCTCCGCGGCATATGGGATCCTCCCAGACCGGGGCACGAACCCGTATCCCCTGCATCGGCAGGCGGACTCTCAACCACTGCGCCACCAGGGAGGCCCAGCAGCTTATTTCTTGAAATTAGGAGTCAAGTGGTAAAATACTATTATGCTGGACATCTCTCCTCATGATACTGACCCTAACTTAGAAGGAAACCAGTCAAAACTTACTGTCGTTCCCCCTTCTCTCTAGAAATCATTTCAGTGATTCTATCACTTTGCCTAACCTCTATCCCTTCAACTGTTTTTTCCCCAGTTTGTGATGTCCTTGCAGTTGTCACAGAGCCACATGCAATAGTTCAGTTACCTTAGTAAATACATTCCCAAAGCAAGTGAACTCTGAATTTGGATGGATGGGGATGTTTTGGAAAATTGCATTACTGCCCTCAGTTTCTCTTGAGAGTTCAGAGGAACCCTATAAAACCCTTTGTTCCACGGGCTGTGGATTATCACCTTGGGCACAGGGACACTGCACTGGAGGGTGTTGACCAGCCGGCCAAGAGGCCTGACTTCACAGAATGCCCCTGGTGCTCCTATGAATGGGGCCTGACTCCTACAGCTGTTTCCTTAGGTCCAGTGCTCGTCAGGTGCAAAGTAAACTTAAGAAGCCACTAGATGTTTCAGGACTGCTGCCAGGGGAAAGGGAATCTGGGTAGATTCATGCACTACAGTATCCTCCTTATAGGTATAAAGAGTTCAGTGAAAACTCTAATAGATTTTAGAATATATCTATTAACGCGTTCTTCATATCTTTGCAAAGTTCTTTTCCACTGATAGAAATTATCATGTGAACTGTACTACTGTAGAAATATGGTTGATATTTGGTTAGAATATATAATTGTTGCTTATTACACTTAAATTACTTGTAATGTACACTTAGATATTTAGAATGTTCTCATTTTTATTAGTTTGTTTATATCACATTTTCTCTGGAAAGGAACTCTTCATAGTATGATAATTTATATTCTCAACTTTTTTAATGATTCAGTTTAGGGAATTTATTTTTGATATTATAAAAAACAAAAAACCAGACACTATATATTATATAGCACTCCATTTATAGTTTTAAGATTTATAAGTTTTACGTATATATTTGGAAATATATATGTATTAATCATGAAATATAAATTTCAAATTTAGTAGTTATAAATTCTTCAGTTTTTTAAAGAAGGATGTCTAATTTTCTTTTCTTTTTGTCTCCAATTGAAAGTTTATATTTTAACATTATGAGCAGTATAAAGAAATAAATATTACTCAGTTCATTTTTAGCACCTGAGACTATGATAGGCACTTATACATTTCCCAATTCAAAACTTAGTAGACAATAAAGACATAACCATAGAATTCTCTTGTTTAATTTGTTTGCATTTTTTAAGTAACTAGAAGGAAGCTTAGATTGTGTAAGCCCACTGATCTCATTACACAGATAAACAAGCTGAAAAATTTTCAGATTAAGCTACTTAATGAAACAGTTAGATAATAGATCCCATTTCATGAATCAGTTTAATTTTTTCACATGAAATATTTGACTGGCCGATATTGAGGTAAAGGGTTGTTCTTTTAAAGGCAGGGTCAGAGCCTGTCTGAGCCAGAGCAAAGATACTTAAGGGAGGTCATGGTGATAAAGTTTGTGAAGAACATCTCTATCTGACTAAAAGTCTATCCACACCAATATTAGAGAGTGATTTTTGTCTCTATGTTTCTTTTAATTGCTCATTATGTTGGTGGCTTCTAATACCCTATGACCCACGTTAATGAGGGCTATGGACAAGTGGCACTGTGAATTGATCCCTCCTGGCTTTAAGCAAGGAGAGATTTCCAAAGTGTGGTTCAGTGTGGGAAGCCCTTTGGTAAGATACCATGTGGGTGTCAGATGTCAGCACATCTCTGTTTCCCCTGTGAGGAGATTAGCCCCTGCTAAGGTACAGAGTTCACTTAGGATGCCAGTGGTCTGGAATCCTCTGACTTGCAGCCTTGGTTGCCAAGGGCCTTTCCCCTTGTCTAATACCCATTTCCTACTTCTGAACAACCACTGCTGAGCTAAACAAGGGTGCCCTGGGCTGAGGGTGACATTCTATCTCACCTTCCATTTTCACTCTCTCCCTCTTCACATGTGTGCATTGAGAGAAAGCCCTCTCACACCTTCCTCACACAGTGCAGAAAGAGAAGCCATGACTGTGGTTTATGAAACTAAATCTCAAGCCAATTTATTTAATATAATATTATACGGTGCATAAACATAGCAATCTTCCTATATTCCCCTCCATAGCTGAATACATGAACAAGTAGACATTTTCTGAATACACTTAAAAGGACTGTCGCCATCGGCAGCACTGCACCATCCCTCACAGCAAAGTCTCCCTTTCTGACATGGGTCTATGGAATTAGGAAGATACGAGTTGTTTTCTCTTCCATGTCTCATACAGGAATTCCTAATTTCTTTGTACTTTAATACCCTCTCATCCATTCCCTTCGCCTTTTTCTCTCTGTTTAGATCATCTCTAAACATCTTTCCTTTTCTTCCTCCTGTGTTATATGAAGTATCATCTTAAAATGATATAACTAGATATTGTAGTATCTTAGGATAGATTGATTACTCTTTTAACACAATAGTCATAGTGATTCCCTCTTTTATGTTTTTAGTCTTAACAGGTTTTGAAACTTGTAACAAGTATGAAATTAAGAACAGCCTTGGACAGAGAATTTACTTTGCAGCAGAGGATACTGATTGCTGTACCCGAAATTGCTGTGGGCCTTCTAGGCCTTTTACAATCAGGATTCTTGATAATATGGGCCGAGAAGTCATAACTCTGGAGAGACCACTAAGATGTTCCAGCTGTTGTTTTCCCTGCTGCCTGCAGGAGGTCAGTGAGCAGTTACCAGGGTAATTTTTACAAATTCTTTGCAAAGTAGTTCTGCAAGAATTTTCACCTTATTGGTGAATTTATATAATCAAATGAGATTTAAAGGAAAAGTGGTCCACCAGCTATTGGTTTATGCTTGAGGGTAAATGGTAGGAAGGCAGGCAGGTGGAAAAGAGTGAGCAGTTAGCCCCATGTCCCTGAGCAGTGTGCCCCCCGGGGGTGAGATCAGAGACCAGACTTCTTGATCTTCAGGGAGAGCTGAGAACGTAGGTCACCTCGGTCAAGTCCCTCACCTGAAATGACCATGAGGGCCTGGCCAAAGCCAGAGGAGGGCCCCATAGAGAATATCCTCGAATGCTATCCCAGAGGCAAGTGGACAGAAGAGTGAGGAAAAGAACACATATGTTCAGTTCATCTCATTATTTTAGCCGACCTGCAAGGAGCAAACCTAGGAGAGGCCCCCTCTGAGAAATCTCAACTCCTGTGTTTTTCAGTTCTCCATTTGAAAAAAACAAGTAATATATTTGAGTCCCTGTAACAGGGGTATGCGAATTGTGAACACCTTCAGCTCCATAAAGACCAGGTGTCTCTTTCATAGTACTTGACAGCCCTCTGATAGAGAACATGGGTCTCGGGGGAGACGCCAGGGCACAGAGTGTTTACAGGAAATTGGCCTTTGCCTGTATCTCCATTGGCCTGAGACCAGAGCTGCCTGGGTCACTCAGTCATCCATACGGGTAGCTGTGAGAGCAGGGCACACAGAGATACAAGCACATAGAGATTTGGTGTCTAATACTGCTCTTATTTTGAAAGGATAACTGAAGTTGTTCACACTGAATTATTTTGTTTTCCATGTCAATTAGTTTAGATGTAATAATATTCATTGGAATAGCTGAGGGAAAACTGAGAGTTTGATGGAATATGCTCTACAATTTATAGAGCACATTAGCATACATTATACAATTGGTCTTAATAAAGAGATCTAGGAAGTCCTCAGTTACAGATGAACATGTTGAGATGCTGTCAAGGTCACCCAACTAATGTTCAGGCCCAGATTCCAGGCCCCATTTTCTTTCCATGCTAGCACTATTGCCACTCATATTTGAAAACTGCCCCAGTGATCAGGGCTCTGTCCATACACTTAAACCACTGTTTTTAAAGGAATTTGAGGAAATAGCTATTAATAATTTAGTCATTTTTTGTAAGTATGGAAATTTTAAAATATACAAGACCAGTAGAGCAGTGCTTCAGAATGGAGACAGTGCATGCAGCCTCCCCGAGTTTGTGTCTCATCTCTTCCACTTTGCAGCTGGGGAATCTGACACAAGTTAATTAACCTCTCTGTTCCTCAGTTACTTCCTGTATAAACAGGGATAATAGTACCAACTTGGTAAGGATGTGGAGTGAGTTAAGTGGTGCTTAGAACAGTGTCTGACACTTAGAAAGTATTCAGTAAATGAGAGTTCTTATTAGACATTGTAATGATTACAGTTTATATATTCTTTTGCTTTTGTAGATAGAAATCCAGGCTCCTCCTGGTGTCCCAGTAGGTTATGTTACTCAGACCTGGCACCCATGCCTGCCAAAGTTTACACTTCAGAATGAGAGGAGGGAGGATGTACTAAGAATTACTGGTCCATGTATTGTCTGCAGCTGTTGTGCAGATGTTGATTTTGAGGTAAGAGGTGTGATAACGTTTATGGGTTTCGCTTTCCTAGTATAAGAATAACATAAGCTGGGAGGATGTTACAAATATATTAAATGAATATGTATGTCCTGATATCTCAAGAGGGACTCAGTGTCCCTCATATTTATCTTTGGTCAGAGAGATGGTTATTGCTCTGATTAAGCATCAGTGTTGATTGTGCTAAATGGAAAAAAGAGCAGCAGAGATTTGTAGCCAAATAAATATAAACAAGGCATCTAACATTGGTGGGTTTTGTATAAAGGTACTGTATGTTATGCATTTTAAGTGGAACATTAACCTTGTCATCAAAGTCTGATTTCCAAAGCATATGGTTCTTCCTTAGCATGAAACACAGGCTGCCAGTGCTCTAGGCCCTCTTCAAAATCTCTGACATCTTTGAGTTCCTACAAAAAGCCCAATTATGCAAAGAGAATTTTAACAAATATATGATGTACTACCCAATCATGCTTCTCTATGATCTCTCCTTTATCTTTGTATTAAATGCATTCATTAGAAATCACAATATATCTGTGTATTTACTACCTGGAGGAATTGCATCACAGCAGTTTTTCAACAAATGGGGCCCAGACTTATGGCCCAAATTATTTAGTTGCAAATGCTTAAAAGTCGAGAGGTTATAAAACTTAATCTTGATACCATGATCCTCTTGTATAAGCATAAAATCTGGTAAAGTGGACAATTTCCACAGAAGAGACAAAAATCTAAAACTGAGCAGGACTGCCCCCTTATGATAAATAAGTGGGAACTCTGCCACTGCCCCTGACTTGCCAAGGTTTTCCACTGTCCGGCTTCATTCTTTTATATTATCTGCCTGGCTTTGCTAGTCATATGATTTTTAATTCCTCTGTTATATAAAGATGGATCACTCCTCTCATTGACTTCAGTGTCTAATGAGGCAGACAGGCAATTCTAAGAAAAGTACATATGATGTAATTAGAGACTTTATAAAGACTCTTACAAAGAATGCATAGTGTGTGGGGGGGATATAAACTATGTATGTTTAAAGATTTTATAGGTTTATGTATAATAATAGTTCTCTATGTAGGGGTTATCATTCCCATAAAAGATCCAGAGGATTGAAAGGTAATTGTTGTTTCAGGGAATATTAATGGAAGTTTTGCTGACATATCTTTTATCTATGTAAAATAAGTAAAAATACTGGTGAAGTAAGTCACACTGGAATGTGAAACTCTTATATTTAATGATAAGAAAGTTGGAAATCATTCAGCAACCCTTCTCAGTGGATGCCTTAAAGCATCTATTATAGGCAATGAATTAACTTCTCTCCTGTGCATCTAGAATGGTGCTAACTAGATAACATCTTTGAGGGAATTGAGAAAATAGTACCTTGAATCACTTTCTATATACTAGATAATAGAAATTTTGAAAGCAGGAATTATCAGTATGAGGGACCACTATGGAACATGGAGAAGAGTCATTCTAAAGGAAAAAATAATTCAGAGACATTTATAAGTGTACCCAGTGGTACTGATTCATAGATTTGATGTCAGTGGAGGAAGAAAGAAAATTTAGACATGATTCTAAAGTATTATTGGTCTGATGTCTGATGTTTAAGAAGCTGAATGATGATGCCATTGACCAGGGTAAGAATCCTGAAGGAGAAACAGTTGATTTGTGGGAAGCTAATGATTTGTTTTTGAGTCATGTTGGTTTTTAGGTGTGTAAGGGAAAATGTTAGAGTTTTCGGCATACGGATGGTAGTTGAAGCCATGAGATTATCCCATGGGTGAGTAGAAGAAGAACAAGTAGACTTTGTAATCCTTAGAGATAATGAGGGAATCTGTCTTATTCCAGGGCTATTAGGAGTAGGAAAAAAATATGCCTACATGAAACTGATATCCCAATCTAGCCCCCTCTATGATTTTGAGGTCTGAATTTATAACACCAGTATGATTCATGAATCTTAAGACATAGAAACTGATCTTGAGTGGTGATACAGATGGGAGAATTGAATGCAAAAACATACTAGATGGAGATTGATCACCAAGGTCACCCTCTATCCCTACAGAACAAACCTATCTCCACATGAGCAGATTCAAAAATTAACATACTGTTCTAGGAACTAATCTACCAAAACCAAACTGCATATAATAGAACAGTCTGTAGTCAGTCATATAAGAAATACCTAAATAGACATTAAAGAGCCTAACAAAGAAACAAAAAGGGTCATAAGGGGAGGATGAAACAAATAATAAAGGCCAGGAGGATATAAAAACAAGCCAAATAGAACCTCCAGAAATGAGGAACAGTCATTGATAAAACCTCATTTGAAAGGATGAGCTACAGATTAGACACAGGTGAAGAGAGAGTTAGTGAACTGGATCACCCATATTAGGAATATAAAGAGGAGGTGGGCAAAAGATATAAATTTGAAGGGACATGGAAGCTAGAATAAACTACTGCATATGCCAAAGAGGAGTTACAAAAAAAGAGGAGACAGAATGTTTTGATATAATATTCAAAGAGATACATAGCTAAGAATCTTGCAGACTTGATGCCATTGATTCTCAGATCCAGAAATTGCAAGGAGTTCTGGTAAGAAAAAGAAATGACACCCAGATACAGCTTAGATAAACTGCAAACTGCAAACTAAAATAGGAAATCTAAAATCATCAAATGGGAGTGGGGAAGATTATTTCTAATACGTAATTCTCTGACCATTAGGGATTATGAACATTTCTCTAAGTTTACTAGCTACTTGTATTTGCTCTTTGAATTATCTTTTAATATCCGTTGCCTGTATTTTCTATTGGGTTATTTTTTTCTTGTCAATTCATAAATGTAGTTTTTGTGTTGAAGACGTTGACCCTGCATCTGTATTTCTGTCCTCTGATCTGCAAATATTTTCCACGTATCTACCCCTTTTGTACTTTGTTTTATAAATATATCTCAGTTGGCTGGACAACTGTGTCATCACAATTTATTAAGTAAACTATTCATTTCTTGCTAAGCTGAAATGACATACATTAAACTTCCACAAGCAATTTCTAGATTCATTCTTCTATTGCATTGTTACCACTTTTCTTACAGTAGTGCCTTATAATTCAGTTATGGTAACAGTGATGTATCCTGTATTTAGTCATAGCCATACAGTCACTAATCATTCTATTTTATCATATTTTCTTGCTATTGTCAGATGTTTCCTTTCATGTGAACCTTAAGATCATTTCATTAAATTTTTCAGAAGTTAGAATCCAATTAGTATTGTATTGTCTATGATTTTTTTTAATTAATATATTTATGACGCTAAACCTGTCTCATCCCAAAAGTGTAATATATTTTAATTCATTTATATCTAATTTTGTACTCTTCATAAGACCATATAGAACTTCTATCTCTTTTGTTGAATTTTTTCCTAAGTAATTTATAGGCATTATCACTACTAATCAGGAATATTTTTCTATTTGTAGGTACTTATTGTTAATATTGAGAAAAGCTATTTATTTTTGTTTACCTCTTATTCAGCCTTGTGACTATATTCTAGTATTTAATTTGGAAGGCATTTTTGCTATATTTACTTGGTTTATCTAGGTATAAAATCACATAGCAAATGAAATCATGGAAGCTCTTCTAATTTGCCAATTAACTTATTTTCTTTTCCAGCCTGCTTCTTACAGCAAAACTGAATAATATTTGCCAATTTTGTGTATACCTACTAAGTTGATGATTTCAATTGAAATAGCAGCAAATGTTTCATAATTTAGAAAGATACTGGCTATTTTTCTATTCCTGTTTTACCTAGAGCAAGAATCAATATACTTTTTTTTTTTTTTTTGGTAAAGGAAGAGATAGAAAACATTTTAGAGTTTTGGGCCATATGGTCATTGTTACAACTACTCAGGTCTGCCATTTTAGCATGAAAGTAGTCATACACAATACACAAATATTGGGTGTAACTGTGTCTGAATAAAACTTACAAAAACAGGGCGCAGACTAAATTTGGCTCATTGACCCTTGCTTGCTGACCCTGACCTAGATTTTTATTAAGAATTGATACTTAACTTTCTAAACAGCAGAGCATCATAACAGTCATGAATACAGACTCTGGAGAAGAACACCTGGGTTTGAAATCCATTTCCATGACTTCTTATCTGTGTGAACTTGGACAAGTGACTCACCTCTCTTTGCTTTGGTTTTTTCATATGAAAATTGTGTGTAATAATACTATATATCCTATAGAGAAATTATGAGGAAAAAATTACCTAAGACTTGTAAACCATTTATATGCCTAGCATATACTAAATGTTATATAAATGCTTAATTAGTAAGTAAATAAAATACCTTTTCAGGACCTATGGATACACTCATGTTTTTGAATTATATGATTTTTTTTCAGTATTTTATACTTTATTATAGTATTTTTTATACTGGGCTTTATGTGCTAATGTACTATTTGGATTTTTGTATTTATATTTATGTTGTGAGATGAACCTATATATTTCTTTTTAGAATACCTTTATCAATTATTTGTATTAAATTTATAGGTTTATAAATTTAATAGTAATATAATACCAGTTTATTAGTTCCAGAAGTTGAAATCATTTTATTATGTAGATTTTGTTTTTAAAATATTTTCTAGAATTTAGCTAAAAATTATCTAGTCCTGTTGACTTTTCAGTTGTAGATCCTTATTCACTTTTCTGTTCCTTTCCTTTAAAAATTTATATATCTACCTCTTACATAAATTTTTGGTGACTTTTTAATTTCTTGCTAGAGTAATCAAAACGGGGAAGTGTCAATATCTGGTAAGTATAGTAGTAGGATTATGATGGCTGATTATCTTTTGTATATTTTATTAAAAATTTTTTTTCAAAAATTAAAAATAATTGAACTAAAAAATAAAATGTAAGGACTTATTACTAGCTTCAAATCCTTACATGACAGCTATGAGCAGATAAAACATGAAGGTGTGCAATAGGGAATTTGTATTAGTTTGTTTTGCCACAAGAGCGTAACAAATAATCCCTAAAGCTCAGTGGCTTAAGAAAATATGCTTATGGGTCTGAAGGTCAACTGATATACCTATGCTCAGACAGATGGCTCTGATTTAGGCTGCCAGTTGGTCTCAGGTCTGCTCCAGGTATGTTCATCCTGGAGCTTCAGCAACGTTGCAACTGCCTGGATCATGCTTTCTAGTGGCTGATCACTGGAGAGCAAGACCTAGGCAAACCCACTCAGCCATGTTTAAGGTCTCTGCTGGTGTCACATCCACTAACACTCCACTGGTCAAACAAGGCACAAGGCCAAGCCTAATTTCAATGTGCAGGAAAGTATACTGGGCTTACAGAGGGAGGGGACTGAAATGACTATTTGATGAACAGTAATCCATGCTATCACAGTTTTTTCATATTAGAAGTTTATTTCAAGTTTTTAAAGAACTTAACCACCCACATCCAAATAAAATGAGTCAACTCTTTCTAATTTGCCCACATTTATGTAGCTGGTCCAAACCTAAGCTAGGTCTTCAAAGGTTGTTGCCAGCACGTGTGGTACCTTGTACACATGTGAAAAGGACACTTCTCTTCCTGGTTTGACACAACTCTGCCTATACATACCCTGGCAAGTGTGGACTACATTGAGCCTCCACATGCCCACTTGGTGAGGTGCATTTCTCTGGCTATAAGCTGTTCAACTCTTTATCATGGCCCTGAGCTTTCCTCAGGCAGAACTGTAAAATTAGAAAAACTTTACTTTGGAGCTTTTTTTTTCATACGCATTTCCTCTTTTGTTGTTCATCCTCCTCCTGTTGTCGAGTCATACCCCAACCTTTGACCTGAGGCATCTCATCAAGTTACTATTGGTTACTTACCTTCACTCAAAACTGCCAGTCCTCTTTTCCAGGCTCTTGGCATTTCATGTTTTCCTACTGACAGTGGGTGATAATGGGGCCTTCCATCACCTTTAAAACTCTGCCTATATCAACTCTCCGTACTTGTGTTAAAGCAGAAGTCAGATAGGAGTTTCACTTACTACCTTCCTGATGGCTTCTAGAAATTTCATCAAAGAAATATTTCCTGCTTAAATTTTATTTTGCCTCAATTTAACTAACTTATTACTGTATGTCTTAATGGAGAATAGAAAATGTTAAATATTTCATCTAAACTACTTTCATATTAGTTCTCTGTACCAAAGAAACAGTTTTTTTAAAATGAATCTATAAATGGATATAGGAATGTACATGCATGTAATGAGTGATATAATGTTCATAGTTATGAATGGCATATAATTTTAATATAATATTTGTTTTATTTTACTCCTACTTGGAAAGCAGTTTTATTATTAGTTTTCTCGAATTCTTTGTCTTTTTTTAAAATTAGATTAAATCTCTTGATGATAAATATGAGGTTGGCAAGATTTCCAAGCAGTGGACTGGCCTTGTGAGAGAGTTATTTACAGATGTCGATAACTTTGGCATCCGGTTCCCTTTAGACCTTGATGTGAAAATGAAAGCTGTGATGCTCGGCGCATGTTTCCTCATTGTAAGTTTATTCTTGCTAATCTGGGGTATAGATGGTTTCTCTAGGATCATTCTGAAATAATTTGGTAAATTTTACATTTTTAAATGATCTTAAATTTGTAGGTTTTATTGAAAGTGGTCCTATTTAATTTTAGCTATGAAATTCCATTTTCTTCTGCTACTCTGGGTTCACAAATGACTAGCTTCTCTCTGGAGGGTCTAGGCAGTTTTACATTGTAACAAGAGGATCTTATATATTAAGGAGAGGCTCTGGTTTTAGTAAAAAAAAAAAAAAAAAAAAAAATTGGTGCTTTGGAGAACAGTCTGAATCTTCCAGTGTGTTTAAATGGAATAAGTCTCAGTGAAACAAAGAGATTTCTGCCTGATTCATTATTAAATTAAATCATCTAATACAGAAATACAAACTGTAATAAGAATCTACATTCAATCAAGCCTTAGACAGAACTACCAATTAAGAGGAAATATCTGAGATACAGCAATGATTTTGAACTTGTCTTCACATTAAATTACCTAGGGAGCTTTTAGTAGTAGGCCATATTCTAGTATAACTAAATCAGAAGCTCAGAATTAAAAGTTTGTGTAGCTCCTCAGATGATTCCATATACAGCTGATGTCAAGGACTCCTGGGACAGAGCAGTGGTTTTCAACCTTGGCTGCACAGTAGAAACACCTGAGTAGCTTTCACACTCCCTATGTCAAGACTATGTACCCAGATCTAGTAAACCAAATCCTGAGGTGGATCCAAGCCTTCAAGCTGTTTGAGCTATCATATGATTCCAAAGCAAGCAAGGTTTGGAGTCACTAGATTAATACCTTAAATATTGGCATATGGCTGCAATCAGAAAAAAAAATAAAAAGTAAAAGAACATACAGAAAAAGGATCCAGTTACTTCAACAAATAAATATCAGGAAAATAAAAGATAAAAATAAAATAAAAAGAGAAACATCAGCTTAATGTAGTTTGTAGACCATGTTTGGATACTGATTTAAACAAACCAATATAAAAAGACATTTACAAGACACTCAGGGAAATGTGAACATTGGCAATTTGATGATATTAATGAATTATTAAGGTTTTTAAAAATATATGATGTTATTGTGGTTATACAAAAACAGAACAGTCCATTTTCTTCAAGGGCGCATACTGAAGTATTTCGGTGTAAAATGATATGGTATCACAGATTTGCTTTTAAATAATGGGGGTGAGGGAAGAGGGACACAGCAGATGCAGTAATTGGTGAACCAAGCTGGATGAGTGGTCGTTGGGACTTTATTATACTATTCTATCTACTTTGGGACAGGCTCAGTATTTTCTATATAAACTTTTAAATATAACCACAGTTCTATTTAAAAACTATGTTTTCAATAAGTGTTTATTTCACATGAGAAGAAAATTTTAACCTTAACTTGGGGAACTGTTTAACCAAAGGTTTACACACCATAACCAAAGATACGGTGTGTACAGGGTGGAGAGAGTAGTCTGGGGCGTTTGGATAGGTGAGTAATGGGATTAGGGTGGTGGTGGTGTGGTTATTAGGAAGTGAATATGGGGTAGATTGGGAAGTCTTCCCAATCTTATAGACCTTGGGAAGATACTGAAAATTGTTTAGTTAACTGGTTAATTTTAAGCTATGTATAAATAAAAGAGTTATAAACCCGAATTTTAGAAAGATAAATCCCGGTGACTGTGTACAAAATGGATTGAAGAGAGGTAAAATTCTGATAGTGCAATTGCAAGTGAATGGTGATAAAGATTCAATTATTTCTTTGTAAAGAGAAAAAGGAAAACGATAGATGTGAGAGAGGTACAATCCACAGGATCTGACAGAAGTTGTAGGGGAGAGGGTCTGGTTAGAAATTGATGGAGTAAGACAAGCTGAGGACCACAGTGGGCAACAAGTTTGGAAGAGAAATCATAAAACTGGGCCAAAAAAGTCTAAGATGTTATTCTAACTCTAAGATGGCTGTCATTCTCCAGAAACAATCTAAAAATTGTACATGGAACTCCAGTTACAACTCAAGTTATATTACTAGAGAAGGAGAACAAAAAGTTGAGGAACAAAGATTGAAAGAGGAACATTCTAAGAGCCATGAAAAAAGTGAAATTTAGAGAAGTTACCAGAGGATTAATTAAGTTCATACAGGTATCAATAAGTGAATAGAATTACAGGATTTAATTGCCATTAAAATGGAAAGCTGAAGCTATCAGC
The DNA here is from genome assembly GCF_964165515.1 of Mesoplodon bidens. Lineage (NCBI taxonomy): Eukaryota > Metazoa > Chordata > Mammalia > Artiodactyla > Ziphiidae > Mesoplodon > Mesoplodon bidens. Next base: position 133,986,369 of record NC_138161.1, read on the forward strand.
CTTTCCCAGATCTACCTATTAGCTGATTTTTCTTGTTTAGCAGATACGTTATGGTGTTTCATCAGATCCCTTAGCATTTATGCATCTGAGAGCTGATCTCTGTTTTGTTGCTGAAAACCCATTTCCATATTTTGTTTTTATCTAGGACTTCATGTTTTTTGAAATGACTAGAAATTAACAGAGAGCAGGAGTGTGGTAATGCATTCATTGACATCGCCTCAGAAAATCTGAAGTCCCTATATTGATTAGGACTATGTAAAAGAAAAACTGGAGGATTTTTCTCTTTATGTAAATGACTTATAGCGTATGTGAATTACACTGTGATTCCTGAAGCTCCAGATATGATTTTACTTTTCAAATTAAAGAGTTTATTTTTAATATCACTTACTTATCAATGTTTTTATACATTGTCTTTTATACATTTTTTCATTGTGTATTTTGGAGAAAGGATATAGAAATTTTTACATTTAAACATAACTTCCTATGATTAATTACTTTGAACTACAGTCTCTACTTTACTTTCAATTTGTATCGCAAAATTAATTAAAGATTTTTTAAAGTAATTTTAGTATAAACTTATACATTATTTTATTAAATCTAGTTACAATTTATTTCATATGTAACAACTGTTATTTTGCAAATACTGTATATTCAAAAGAATTCAAAATGAACATAATATCAGTGTTTTTTTTACAATTACGTTCAAATAATACTCAATATTCATATGTCAAGGGAAAGTAAAATGTATTTTTTTGATCAGAAAATCACACTACATTAACTTCTCCTATAAGCTAATCTGCAACTATAAATAACATTTTCATTTTGACAAGACTATAAATTACCAATTTTTGATAATGATTTTTCGTGACAAAAGAATGATTCTGTCCCCAAGAAAGACACAATTAAAGACTCACTCACTCTAAAACTGGGATATTGTTATAATTTTCGAAGTAATTATTTATATATGGAATGGTTAGCTCCTGTTCTGTATTCTGTCATTCATGGAACATAATAGTTTTCAGATCACTCAGGTGTTAATTAAATAGAAAATATATATTCTGAGTATAAATGTCTACAATGGTCTATTAGATTATTTTTACCAACAATCAAATAACTAAAAAATTGCTGATATATTTCTTTGCATATTTGATTTTTGTTTTTAAACAAGCTGTGAACAGTCAACTCACATGATATTCTGAACTTTACACATTTACCTCCCCTTCCCTTTCGAATCTCCTTTAAAAGAGCAAAAGCATATGATAATCTTTAGCAAAATATATACCTGTACTGGAAACTAAGTTTTCTTCCTGTCAGAAAGTTAAAGGAATTTTTATACCCTATTTTGTAGGGAAAACTGAATCAAGTGAGAGGAGATGTCCAACCCACAATTTACCTCATGGAAAGGAAAAGTGTGTTTAGGAAATAAGAACTTAGGGGAGAGATTCCCTTTCATCCTCAGCAGAACTCCAACACCATCAGCTCCTAATGTTGAGAACATTGGGACGGCAGGAAGCTGCAGAAAAGGTGATGTCCAGACCGCCTTTCATTAGCCTAAATAATTCACCAGATGCCAGATTCCTATGATGAGGTGTAACCGAGGCACTCACATTCAGTTTATAGTTAGTACAGACGGCATGCCAGGTAAAGCGAGGTACTTGCACAGCTGGACCCTAGAGGCATTAGTTATGCCAGTTAGAGAAGGGAAGGTTTTCCAAGCCCGCTGTCAGGTACCACAACCAACCCAAAATGAGGCTAAGAGACTGACATTATCCCTGTGACAGCTATATCTTGCTTTCACTTTCCCCCTCCTCCTCCCAATCTCCCCTACTCCTACTCCTTCTTTGCATAGGACTCAAGATCTCTGGTGAAGCAAAGTAAAACTGCAACTTATCTGAACAGCTCCTTCCTTCAACTATGAAAAGAAGACCTGAGCAGAAACCCACACACTATCAGCAGAATCCATTTAATTTCAAATACTAGAAAAATGTGCACTCATTAAATATTTACAAAGAAAAGACTCATCATACATGGAAAATTAGAAATTTAAGTGAGAAAAATACCAGGACTTGCAACAAATGTCTTCATTTGTAATCTCAATGAGATTTGAGGAAATGTTGAATATTTATTTCTGGAACAGGCAGTAGAGAAAAAGGAACATTCTGGTGAGGCAAAATTTTAATAAAGTCGAAAAGTATGATAACCACACTTTAAAGTATGATGATGATACTGGTATAGTAGGTTAATTTAGGTAGAAAGATAACACAGTAAGATAAAAGAGATTTTAAAAAATTCTCCCAGAAGTCAGATAAACACATAGAGAGGAAAAGGTGATTCCTGAGGAACAGATACATTCACTTCATGTTATGCACAACAGAAATTCCACAAGCAGAAATTAGATGGGGTCAAGAGAACACTTTATTTCCAAACAGGCTGTCATCGCTAGGTGAATGGATTTATCACATACCAGACAAAATTAATGAAAATGACCCATTTCTTTGTTACTTTTGAAGAATAATTTCACCATATACAGAATTCTGGGTGGTTGGGCTTTTTCTCTCACTCTAAATATTTCACTCCACTCTCCTCTTGCTTGCGTGGTTTCCAAACAGAAGTCAGGTATTATCTTTGTTCTTCTATAGGTATGGTGCTTTTTCCTCTGTCTCCTTTCACAATTTTTTTTTATCTTTGATTTTATGTAGCTTGAAAATAATATGCTAGTGTAGGGTTTGTTTTTCATTTTTTTTCCTGCCTCATGTTTGCTAAGCTTTCTGAACCTGTGGGTAGGTGCCTGACAATATGAGGAAATTCTCAGTCATTATTGGTTCAAACATTTCTTCTGTTTGTTCCTCTCTTTCTCTTCCTTCTGGTATTCACATTACATTTATGTTACACGTTTGTATTTGTCCCATAGTCCCTGAATATTCTGTTCTGGTTTTTTTTCAGTTTTTGTTCTATTTGCTTTTCAGTTTTGGAGGTTTCTATTGAGACATCCTCCTCAGAGATTCTTTCTTCAGTTGTGTCTAGCCTACTAATAAGCTCATCAAAGGCATTCTCCATTTCTGTCACAATGTTTTTTATCTATAGCATTTCCTTTTGGTTCCTTCTTAGGATTTCCATCACTTTGTTACATTGCCCATCTATTTTTGCATGCTGTCTATTTTATCCCTTAGAGACCTTAGCATATTAATCACGGTTGTTTTAAATTCCCAGTCTGGTAATTCCAACACCCCTTCCATGTCTATTTCTGATGCCTGTCTCTTCAAATTGTGTTTTTTGACTTTTGGTATTCCCTGTAATTTTTTCCTGATAGCTGGGCATGATATATGGGATAAAAGGAATGATGTAAATAGGGCTTTTCATAATGTAGTGGTGAGGTGTAGGGGAGTGGGAAGTGTTCTGTACTCTGATGATTACATCTCAGTCTTTTACTGAGCTTTCCCCTCTGGACTGGGAAGTACACAAGTGTTTTTTCAGTATTTATCTCCCCTCTTTGATGGAACAGGATGGCTATAGTGGGCTGGAGTTGGGTATTTCCCTTCTATCACATGTAAGGCTAGAGCTGACTGGAGTTGGGTATTTCCTTTCCACCAGGTCATTTAGGCTGTGGTTAAGTACTTTCTCCTGAGGGCAGACCTTGTTAAGAACAGAGTGCTCTGGTGTGTTTCAAAATTATACCTTTTCCCCTCCCACTGCAGGAAGCACAAGGGGATTTTATCTTTTTAATTTACTGTGAGAACCTGATTGAGCTCCTGAGGGAGAATCTCACAAAATTGTGTCCCCCATCTCCCCACACCCACCAATGACAGGGTCCTTGTAGAGTTTCTAACTCACTGACTTGTGCACACTGAGTGTCAGTACATCAATACATTTTCCTTTTCTGGCACTGGTTCTGTGGTGGTTTCCACTCCTGAGCCTTAGCTCCAGTAAGCCATGACTCCCTGTGTTCACCTGTCTCTCCAATCTTGGGGACAGCAGTTGGCCTTGTGTCCTCACTTCTGTTACAGATCCTAGAAGAGCTATTTTCAGTAAGTTCAGCTTTTTACTTGTTAGGATGGAGAGGTGACTTCCAAGCTCCTTACCTGTGGAACTAGAGTCAGAAGTGGCTCTTCATTTTTTTAATGTCAAAATTGTTGCTACATCAAAATTCTTCTCTGATTTTCGTTCAGTCTGTATTTCTTCTTTTCATGCCGTAAGTAAAATGGTAATTTTATTATGAATATGAGCACATTTTACCCTATATTATAGCTATGTATCTTCTGTTTATGATTTATTTTCTTTACTACAGTGTGTACTCCTTCTGGGCAGACTCTGCCTCAAAATCATTTTTGTACCTATCCCCAATGATGCCAAAACACTGTGACTTGCATATAGTTAATTTCAATAAATATTTCTCTTCTTGTTGTGGAACAAATGAAAATTTTAAACAGGTACATGTAACATCTCAGACTTGACTGAAAATCATCAAAATTTTGAAATTGAGAGATAGCAACATTTCATGTAAAAGGAGAACAGGAGTTTATTTAATGACAAACCCAAGAAACCTCCAAAAAAACTACAGTTTTTAAGGATGAACGGACATAAATATAATGTGCACAACAAGATTGGTAGCTATGGCAATGGATGTGTCTATAATCCTCATCCTGGGTTTTATAAATACTATAATAATACTATAATAAGAGTATCCAAGGGCTTCCCTGGTGGCGCAGTGGTTGAGAGTCCGCCTGCCGATGCAGGGGACACGGGTTCCTGCCCCGATCCGGGAAGATCCCACATGCCGTGGAGCGGCTGGGCCCGTAAGCCATGGCCGCTGAGCCTGCGCGTCCGGAGCCTGTGCTCCACAACGGGAGAGGCCACAACAGTAAGAGGCCCGCGTACAGCAAAAAATAAATAAATAAATAAATAAATAAAAATAAAAGAGTATCCAAACTCTTAGAACACTGGCACCTGAGAAAATATGATTAAAAGGATGAGGAGTGTGGAAACCATGTTCTTTGAAGAATGACTAATGGTATACAGCCTCAAGAAGGGAAAATGTGGGTGCTGAACTATGGAAGTGAGATAAGTTTATTCTTAACTGCTCTGTAATGCCCTAGATTTCTCAGCTATAAAACTGATACAATAATTGTATAATCCTCATAGAGCTGTTGTGAGAGTTAAGTCACTACATGTTAAGCTCTTAAAATAGTTCCTAGCACACTGTAAACACTATAAAAATGTTAGCTACTATTACCATTATTATTCCTCCAAAGCATTGAACAAGGACCAATGATATACATAGACAGATTTTTCTTTGTATAAGAAAGTGCTTCATCATAATTAGAGTTTTCCAACCTCTCAAAATAGTGAAACAGTTCAACTTTCAACTTAAATGCTTCTAGGTCAGAAACATAGAGTATCTTAGTCTTGGGAAGAAGTCAGACTACACAACCTCCCAGACTCTATGTAGGGACTACTGATGAGCTGAATGCAGCTGTAACCATAAGTGACAAGTGCCTTGGAAAGTCACTAGTGAGCACTCTGCATGTGTTTGCAAGATGGTCTGGAGCATTCCATGTTGCCCTCCCGGCGGTGAGCTGCAATTACTTATGCTTTCAGCCAGCAATGTCTTCATATTGGTGAGTATGTTTTCATGGTGAGATTTATGACCATATGAAGAGAACACTAAAATTAGGATTCTTTAGACATAACGAACAATGAGAGTATGGGTTTAAGAGAAAGCTAGAAGGAAAAAGTCAGGCATTGACAAGGTGTCTACTTCATGACTCTAAAATACACTCTAAAGTACACCTTTTTTATAGAGGCTAAGCAAAGGCATTATTTAGAGAATATGCCATTGAAAGCATAATGTCCCTAATCTGCCTGGAGTGCTCTGATCATCCAGGAGATAGCCAACTAGAGTACCTAAGAGTATTTTATTTCTACCTAGAAAATCCACAGTCATGTAGAGGACAGGCTATGTGCTGTTGTACATCATTGTGTGTGTGTGTGTGTGTGTGTGTGTGTGTGTGTATTGGGGTTACTAGGAAGAACTATGAACAGAATATGTTCTTTTTCCATATTACTTATTCTGTTGTTAAAAAGGATGACATGAGAGACACCAGGATTCAATTCAGCACTAAGAAAGTGAGGCCTAAATCTTCATAACAGAAATAGTTCACGTTATAAGCTCAGTAATTACACTGAAGTCATTAATTCCACTTACGTTACCCTAAAGTCTGCTGTCTCAAACCATTCAGTTATTTGCACATGGAAAGATGTCAAATAAGTTCTCTCCCATCCTACACTTGGCAAACACCATAATGAAAATAATAATCAAGTAATATTTAATACGGGCATTACACATATGATAAAAATGCCATCTTAGGGCTTCCCTGGTGGCGCAGTGGTTGAGAGTCCGCCTGCCGATGCAGGGGACACGGGTTCGTGCCCCTATCCCGGAAGATCCCACATGCCGCGGAGCGGCTGGGCCCGCGAGCCATGGCCGCGGAGCCTGTGTGTCCGGAGCCTGTGCTCCGCAACGGGAGAGGCCACAGCAGTGAGAGGCCCGCGTACAGCAAAAAAAAAAAAAAAAATGCCATCTTAAAGCAGTGGTAAGAAGTCAACTACTTTTAAGATGACATTAGGATAATCAGAAAATATTTGAAAAAAAGAAAGAAAAAGTTAAAATCCTTGTATGTGTCACATAGAAAAGTAAATATCAGATGAAAAACAAAATGCAAAAAACAAAACTTTATAAAAAGAGTAGAAAAACCAAAAGAGATTACTTTTTTATAATCACTCTTTTGATGAAGGTGTCTCAACAAAAAACTCAGGAAAATACTGAAAATTTTTAATTTTATATTTAGAATCTTATATTGTTGACACGAAATGCCCTAAATTAAAAGCAAAAAGTTTAAAGATAATATTGGCATCAATGAGCTATTTAAATTTCCCAGAAATCTATAAAAGTTAAATACAAGCCAAAATAAATAAACAGGAAATATATGATAACAATCATTAAGTATCCAGTGTATTTACAAATAAACATTCAATCTCACTAGCAATCAGAATCATAAAGACTGAATTTTGGTTCTTGAAAGAAAATCCTGTACGTATTATTTCAAGCAGAAGTTGTAAAAGAAGTTGTCTTCTTTTACATGTGTCAGCAATGGTTGTTTTATATACTTTTAAAGTATCTTAACTGTCTGCTTTTCCAAAATTATAATGACTTTTGGAAACTTGAAATTTTCAAACAACATTAAAAGCCTTATTAAATTACAATACATTTACAATTTCAAACCTCTAAAGATGTAGCTATTTTAGAAGGCTAAACTTCTCATATTGAAAAACAAACAAGAAACAAAAATACTAACTTGCACACATTTTTTAAATTACCGAGTTTAAAATGGTAATATACATTACATATAGTCATTATAGACATACAACTTATGCGTCCCTGCCACTAGACTGCACTACTTTCAGTCAAGAACAGTCCTTTTCAATTTTTATTCTCTAGTGCAAAGCACAGTACCTGATATGATAGAAGAAGCCTGATAAATATCAGTATTTGCCAAATGAAAGTCAATCTGACTCAGAATGAAAGACTCTGACTCAGAATATATGTGCCAAATTTCCATTATACTTACGCCCTATAAATATAAATGGAATAAATAGCACAGATAGATTTATTTGGATTATGTAATAGTGGATATATATTTTTTGTAATCCTCATCTGATTGTGAATACCTATGAATAAATTCTGGTATTATGATAGAGCTACACCTATTAGTAGTTACATATGTATTATCAAGTTAAGTCTTCAGAACTCAATTTAATACAGAAAGGCACTCTGGAACATTTCTAGACTGTTATCCCAGCTTAACTATAGTTAGTATGTTTGCTATCAACTGATTTCTATCAACAGTAACAACAAAATATAAATTAATAAGTAAATAAGTGTAAGAAATGTGTTCGTGTTTGTTTTCTACAATGGCCAGTTTTAATGAACTCAATAAACAAATTAAGAAAACCCAGAGGGTACAGGCAGTAACTAAACAGAAACATTACAATTAAAAAGCAAGCCGATTTCACATATAAATTTCCCAAATCTTTTAGGTTTCTAACTGGTGGAAATGAAAAGCATCTCCCAATTGTAAATATGATACATTCAACCATAAACAAAGATTGCAGATAGTATAATTCAAATTACAGATAAGGAATGTGGCTGCTTAGTGCATTGTGTTCATCTTTCCAAGGTGAAAATTCACCTCCTACTTTGTCTAGTCAGCTGTACTTCTTCTCACTAATATAAACTGTTCATTCAATTTGGCAAACCCTATTCTACAAACATGGCATTGAGAAAAGAAAAAGGGTGAGAAAGAAAGAACCTATCAGCAATAAATCGAAGCATATTTTCTACCCCTGGGAGATAATAATGATGATAATACTTAACAGATACTGAGCACTTAGTATGTATTAGACATGTACTAAGACTATATATTAACTTATTTGACTCTAATATTTTTATAATATTATCTCCACTTTAGAGATGAGACAGCGGATGAGGAAAGTGTGCAGAGCGGTGGAGCTAGCACACAGCATCTTTGTAGACTTTACAATTGAGACAGCACTGAGTCAGTTAAGCTCACACCTCATACTACTTGTACATGAACAACCAGTGAATGTTAAGAAGTTTGAAATGTCATGGTCCACTGACCAAGTGGTTCAGTAAATGTAGCTTGCAGTACATACATCTATACATATATGTGCATGAGTGTGTATTCATGTATATATGGGATCTTCAACTTAGAAAGTTTTTTTTTTTTGAGAATGAGGGTGGAGAAGCACTGATGATGCCATCTAGTTGCTGGGGCAATTACAGAGATTAAGGCATCCACTGAATAATCTGCTCTAATCCTTTCTTCTCCTTTCCTGTGTGACGTGCCCCATGTGACTAAAGAAAAGGCAAAGCAGCTGTGCTGAGATGGTGGACATTTATCTCAAATTGAAATTATTTTCCCTGACTGATTTTATGAAAGGGGATTTCTTTTATATTTTGTTGCATATGAGCTTATCAAATAAACACATCCCAAAACCCAATTAAATCAAGCATTTTATATGTTGGAATCATGGCTACTTTCCTCAGTAAAACAAGGGAAAAGTTGAACTGGTAAGTCTCATAAATGGATATGTTTGATGTCATTTGAGCCAAGAAGGAACATACAATGTTTAAGAATGTTGGCCCTGGAAGGTGTACTGCCTGGCTTCAATTCTATCAGCTGTGGTCACATTCCTTAACTCTCTATAAACATCCATTACCTGTCAAATCGTGATAAAATTCAACTAAAACAGGGCTTCCCTGGTGGTGCAGTGGTTAAGAATCTGCCTACCAATGCAGGGGACACGGGTTTGATCCCTGGTCCAGGAAGATCCCACATGCCATGGAGGAACTAAGCCCATGTGCCACAACTACTGATCCTGCACTCTAGAGCCCATGAGCAACTACTGAAGCCCACGTGCCTAGAGCCTGTGCTCCTCAACAAGAGAAGCCACCGCAATGAGAAGCCTGCACACTGCAGTGAAGAGTAGCCCCCGTTCACTGCAACTAGAGAAAGTCTGCGTGCAGCAACGAAGACCCAATGCAGCCAAAAATAAATTAAATTAAATTTAAAAAAATTAAAAAAACATTTAACTAAAACAGAGAATTAAATTTTTATAATCAATATAGCACTCAAATCAAGTTCTGGCATGCAGTAAGTGCTTAACTGCTATTTTATTTATAAAAATATGCAAACTCTTTCCTTTACAGCATTTCTAATCTCTTAACCTTTGTAAGGGCTCTGACTGTTCACTAAGCTGGATCCAAGAATCTACTACGTCTGGGGACTTATAAGAGTGAGACATAGGTAGAAAACTATGAATTTCATATTATTTCTATTTGTGTCTGCTATTAGCATTCCACAGTTATCCTGAAATAATTAAAGTCTAAACCCTGAAAGAGAATCTGTGAATTAATTTACTTTGATATCTAGTTGATACCTAAGATTCAATATCATATATTTACAACTCACTTTTTAAATAAAATAACTGCACTGCATTTTTTTCATTGGAGCTCACAGATGACATCTTTCATATATGGATTTAAATTAACATTTACATCAAAGAACTCTTTAGAAATACGGCCAATGAAATATGAGGTTTATTAGGAAACCAATTTTAAATACTTTTTCAACAGTCCACTAGTTTCCCTGTATCTATTCTGTCTTTGTATGTAGTCTGCATACCAAAAAATGATTATCAAAGTGCAACTGCCTACAAATTTCAAATATTTAACATATCTGTAATTGTAATTAATCCTGGTTAAATACATCACATGATGCACATATCATAATGTTCATACAAATATGAACATATATCCACAATATTCAGTATAATCGAAAAAGAATGGGAGAATTCAAAAACAAAAACCCAGGAGGGGCTTCAAGATGGCAGAAGAGTAAGACGCAGAGATCACCTTCCTCCCCACAGATACATCAGAAATACATCTACACGTGGAACTGCCCCTATAGAACACCCACTGAACGCTGGCAGAAGACCTCAGACCTCCCCAAAGGCAAGAAACTCCCTACATACCTGGGTAGGGCAAGAGAAAAAACAGAGACAAAGAATAGGGACGGGACCTGCACCAGTGGGAGGGAGCTGTGAAGGAGGAAAAGTTTCCACACACTAGGAAGACCATTTGCAGGCGGAGATAGCAGGGGTGGTGGAGGGGGAAAGCTTCAGAGCCACGGAGGAGAGCTGAACAACAGGGGTGCGGAGGGCAAAGCAGAGAGATTTCCCGCACAGAGGATTGGTGCCAACCGGCACTCACCAGCCCGAGAGGCTTGTCTGCTCACCCGCCGGGGCGGGCACGGGCTGGGAGCTGAGGCTCCGGCTTTGGAGGTGAGATCCCAGGGAAAGGACTGGGGTTGGCTGCGTGAAGACAGCCTGAAGGGGCTAGTGCGCCACGGCTAGACGGGAGGGAGTCCGGGAAAAAGTCTGGAACAGCATTAGAGGCAAGAGACTTTTTCTTGCCTCTTTGTTTCCCGGTGCGTGAGGACAGGGGATTAAGAGCCTTGCTTAAAGGAGCTCCAGAGACAGGCACAAGCCACGGCTATCAGCACAGACCCCAGAGACGGGCATGAGACGCTAAGGCTGCTGCTGCCGCCACCAAAAAGCCTGTGTGCGAGCACAGGTCACTATCCACACCTCCCCTCCCAGGAGCCTGTGCAGCCCACCACTGCCAGGGTCCCATGATCCAGGGACAACTTCCAAGGGAGAACACACGGCGCGCCTCAGGCTGGCGCAACGTCATGCTGGCCTCTGCCGCCGCAGGCTCACCCCGCATCTGTACCCCTCCCTCTGCCCAGCCTGAGTAAGCCAGAGCACCCGAATCAGGTGCTCCTGTAACCCCATCCTGTCTGAGCGAAGAACAGACACCCTCAGGCGACCTACATGCAGAGGCGGGGCCAAATCCAAAGCTGAATCGCAGGAGCTGTGGAAAGAAAGAAAAGAAAGGGAAATCTCTCCCAGCAGCCTCAGGAGCAGCGGATTAAATCTCCACAGTCAACTGGATGTAGCCTGCATCTGTGGAACACCTGAATAGACAACGAATCATGCCAAACTGAGGAGGTGGACTTCGGGATAAATGATACATATATGTATTTTTTCCATTTTTCTCCTTTTGTGAGTGTGTATGCATATGCTTCTGTGTGTGATTTTGTCTGTATAGCTTTGCTTTTACCTCTTCTCCTAGAGTTCTGTCTGTACGTCTTTTTTTCTTTTTTTTTTTTTAGTAAAGTTTTCAGCGCTTGTTATCATTGGTGGATTTGTTTTTTGTTTTGGTTGTTCTCTCTTTCTTTTTTATTACTTTAAAAATATTTTAATAATTATTTTTTCTTTTTTATTTCAATAACTTTTTAAATTCATTTTATTTTATTTTACCTTTTTCCTTCTTTCTTTCTTTCTTTTTTTTCTCCCTTTTATTCTGAGCCGTGTGGATGACAGGCTCTTGGTTTCCCAGCCAGGTGTCAGGGCTGTGCCTCTGAGGTGGGAGAGCCAAGTTCAGGACATTGGTCCACCAGAGACCTCCCAGCTCCACGTAATATCAAACGGTGAAAATCTCGTTGAGATCTCCATCTCAACGCCAAGACCTAACTCCACTCAACGACCAGCAAGCTACAGTGCTGGACACCCTATGCCAAACAACTAGCAAGATAGGAACACAACCCCACCCATTAGGAGAGAGGCTGCCTAAAATCATAATAAGGTCACAGACAATCCAAAACACACCACCAGATGTGGACATGCCCACCAGAAAGACAAGATCCAGCCTCATCCACCAGAAGACAGATAATAGTGGCCTCCAGCAGGAAGCCTACACAACCCACTGAACCAACCTTAGCCACTGGGGGCAGACACGAAAAACAATGGGAACTGCGAACCTGCAGCCTGCAAAAAGGAGACGTCAAACACAGTAAGTTAACCAAAATGAGAAGACAGAAAAACACACAGCAGATGAAGGAGCAAGATAAAAACCCACCAGACCTAACAAATGAAGAGGAAATAGGCAGTCTACCTGAAAAAGAATTCAGAATAATGATAGTAAAGACAATTGAAAATCTTGGAAACAGAATGGAGAAAATACAAGAAATGTTTAACGAGGACCTAGAAGAACTAAAGAGCAAACAAACAATCATGAACAACATGATAAATGAATTCAAAAAATCTCTAGAAGGGACCAATAGCAGAATAACTGAGGCAGAAGAACAGATAAGTGACGTGGAGGATAAAAAACTGGAAATAACTACTGCAGAGCAGAATAAAGAAAAGACAATGAAAAGAATTGAGGACAGTCTCAGAGACCTCTGTGACAATATTGAATGAACCAACATTTGAATTATAGGGGTCCCAGAAGAAGAAGAGAAAAAGAAAGGGACTGAGAAAATATTTGAAGAAATTATACTTGAAAACTTCCCTAATATGGGAAAGGAAATAGTTAATCAAGTCCAGGAAGCACAGAGAGTCCCATACAGGATAAATCCAAGGAGAAATATGCCAAGACACATATTAATCAAACTATCAAAAATTAAATATAAAGAAAAAATATTAAAAGCAGCAAGGGAAAAACAACAAATAACACACAAGGGAATCCCCATAAGGTTAACAGCTGATCTTTCAGCAGAAACTCTGCAAGCCAGAAGGGTGTGGCAGGACATATTTAAAGTGATGAAAGGGAAAAACCTACAACCAAGATTACTCTGCCCAGCAAGGATCTCATTCAGATTTGATGGAGAAATTATAACACTTATAGACAAGAAAAGCTAAGAGAATTCAGCACCAACAAACAAGATTTAAAACAAATGCTAAAGGAACTTCTCTAGGCAGGAAACACAAGAGAAGGAAAAGGCCTACAATAACAAACCCAAAAACAATTAAGAAAATGGTAATAGGAACATGCATATCAATAATTATATTAAATGTAAGTGGATTAAATGCTCCAACCAAAAGACACAGGCTGGCTGAATGGATACAAAAACAAGACCCATATATATGCTGTCTACAAGAGACCCACTTCAGACCTAGGGACACATACAGACTGAAAGTGTGGGGATGGAAAAAGATATTCCATGCAAATAGAAATCAAAAGAAAGCTGGAGTAGCAATTCTCATATCAGACAAAATAGACTTTAAAATAAAGACTATTACAAGAGACAAAGAAGGACACTCCATAATGATCAAGGGATCAATCCAAGAAGAAGATACAACAATTGTAAATCTTTATGCACCCAACATAGGATCACCTCAATACATAAGGCAAATACTAACAGCCATTAAAGGGGAAATCAACAGTAACACATTCATACTAGGGGACTTTAACACCCCACTTTCACCAATGGACAGATCATTCAGAATGAAAATAAATAAGGAAACACAAACTTTAAATGATACATTAAACAAGATGGACTTAATTGATATTTATAGGACGTTCCATCCAAAAACAACAGAATACACATTTTTCTCAAGTGCTCATGGAACATTCTCCAGGATAGATCATATCTTGGGTCACAAATCAAGCCTTGGTAAATTTAAGAAAATTGAAATTGTATCAAGTATCTTTTCTGACCACAATGCTATGAGACTAGATATCAATTACAGGAAAAGATCTGTAAAAAATACAAACACATGGAGGCTAAACAATACACTACTTAATAACGAAGTGATCACTGAAGAAATCAAAGAGGAAATCAAAAAATACCTAGAAACAAATGACCATGGAGACACGATGACCCAAAACCTATGGGATGCAGCAAAAGCAGTTCTAAGAGGGAAGTTTATAGCAATACAATCCCACCTTAAGAAACAGGAAACATCTCGAATAAACAACCTAACCTTGCACCTAAAGCAATTAGAGAAAGAAGAACAAAAACATCCCAAAGTTAGCAGAAGGAAAGAAATCATAAAAATCAGATCAGAAATAAATGAAAAAGAAATGAAGGAAACGATAGCAAAGATCAATAAAACTAAAAGCTGTTTTTTTGAGAAGATAAAAAAAATTGATAAACCATTAGCCAGACTCATCAAGAAAAGAAGGGAGAAGACTCAAATCAATAGAATTAGAAATGAAAAAGGAGAAGTAACAACTGACACTGCAGAAATACAAAAGATCATGAGAGATTACTACAAGCAACTCTATGCCCATAAAATGGACAACCTGGAAGAGATGGACAAATTCTTAGAAATGCACAACCTGCCAAGACTGAATCAGGAAGAAATAGAAAATATGAATAGACCAATCACAAGCACTGAAATTGAAATTGTGATTAAAAATCTTCCATCAAACAAAAGCCCAGGACCAGATGGCTTCACAGGCGAATTCTATCAAACATTTAGAGAAGAGCTAACTCCCATCCTTCTCAAACTCTTCCAAACAATATCAGAGGAAGGAACACTCCCAAACTCATTCTACAAGGCCACCATCACCTTGATACCAAAACCAGGCAAGGATGTCACAAAGAAAGAAAACTACAGGCCAATATCACTGATGAACATAGATGCAAAAATCCTCAACAAAATACTAGCAAACACAATCCAACAGCACATTAAAAGGATCATACACCATGATCAAGTGGGGTTTATTCCAGGAATGCAAGGATTCTTCAATATACGCAAATCAATCAATGTGATACACCATATTAACAAGTTGAAGGAGAAAAACCGTATGATCATCTCAATAGATGCAGAGAAAGCTTTCGACAAAATTCAACATCCATTTATGATAAAAACCCTGCAGAAAGTAGGCATAGAGGGAACTTTCCTCAACATAATAAAGGCCATATATGACAAACCCACAGCCAACATTGTCCTCAATGGTGAAAAACTGAAACCATTTCCACTAAGATCAGGAACAAGACAAGGCTGCCCACTCTCACCACTCTTATTCAACATAGTTTTGGAAGTTTTAGCCACAGCCATCAGAGAAGAAAAGGAAATAAAAGGAATCCAAATTGGAAAAGAAGAAGTAAAGCTGTCACTGTTTGCAGATGACATGATACTATACATAGAGAATCCTAAAGATGCTACCGAAAAACTACTAGAGGTAATCAATGAATTTGGTAAAGTAGCAGGATACAAAATTAATGTACAGAAATCTCTGGCATTCCTATACACTAATGATGAAAAATCTGAAAATGAAATCAAGAAAACACTCCCATTTACCATTGCAACAAAAAGAATAAAATATCTAGGAATAAACCTACCTAAGGAGACAAAAGACCTGTATGCAGAAACTTATAAGACACTGATGAAAGAAATTAAAGATGATACAAATAGATGGAGAGATATACCATGCTCCTGGACTGGAAGAATCAATATTGTGAAAATGACTCTACTACCCAAAGCAATCTACAGATTCAATGCAATCCCTATCAAACTACCACTGGCATTTTTCACAGAACTAGAACAAAAAACTTCAAAATTTGTTTGGAAAAACAAAAGACCCCGAATAGCCAAAGCAATCTTGAGAACGAAAAACGGAGCTGGAGGAATCAGGCTCCCTGACTTCAGACTATACTACAAAGCTACAGTAATCAAGACAGTGTGGTACTGGCATAAAAACAGAAAGATAGATCAGTGGATCAGGATAGAAAGCCCAGAGATAAACCCACGCACATATGGCCAACTTATCTTTGATAAAGGAGGCAGGAATGTACAGTGGAGAAAGGACAGTCTCTTCAATAAGTGGTGCTGGGAAAACTGGACAGGGACATGTAAAAGTTTGAGATTAGATCATTCCCTAACACCATACACAAAAATAAGCTCAAAATGGATTAAAGACTTAAATGTAAGGCCAGAAACTATCAAACTCTTAGAGGAAAACATAGGTAGAACACTCTATGACATAAATCACAGCAAGATCCTTTTGGACCCACCTCCTAGAGAAATGGAAATAAAAACAAAAATAAACAAATGGGACCTAATGAAACTTCAAAGCTTTTGCACAGCAAAGGAAACCATAAACAAGACCAAAAGACAATCCTCAGAATGGGAGAAAACATTTGCAAATGAAGCAACTGACAAAGGATTAATCTCCAAAATTTATAAACAGCTCATGCAGCTCAATAGCAAAAAAACAAACAACCCAATCCAAAAATGGGCAGAAGACTTAAATAGGCATTTCTCCAAAGAAGATATACAGACTGCCAACAAACACATGAAAGAATGCTCAACATCATTAATCATTAGAGAAATGCAAATCAAAACTACAATGAGATATCATCTCACACCAGTCAGAATGGCCATCATCAAGAAATCTAGAAACAATAAATGCTGGAGAGGGTGTGGAGAAAAGGGAACACTCTTGCACTGCTGGTGGGAATGTGAATTGGTACAGCCACTATGGAGAACAGTATGGAGGTTCCTTAAAAAACTAAAAATAGAACTACCATATGACCCAGCAATCCCACTACTAGGCATATACCCTGAGAAAACCATAATTCCAAAAGAGACATGTACCAAAATGTTCATTGCAGCTCTATTCACAATAGCCCGGAGCTGGAAACAACCTAAGTGTCCATCATCGGATGAATGGATAAAGAAGATGTGGCACATATATACAATGGAATATTACTCAGCCATAAAAAGAAACGAAACTGAGCTATTTGTAATGAGGTGGCTAGACCTAGAGTCTGTCATACAGAGTGAAGTAAGTCAGAAAGAGAAAGACAAATACCCTATGCTAACACATATATACGGAATTAAAAAAAAAAAAAGTCATGAAGAACCTAGGGGCAAAACGGGAATAAAGGCACAGACCTACTTGAGAATGGACTTGAGGATATGGGGAGGGGGAAGGGTAAGCTGTGACAAAGCGAAAGAGAGACATGGACATATATACACTACCAAACGTAAGGTAGATAGATAGTGGGAAGCAGCCGCAGAGCACAGGGAGATCAGCTCGGTGCTTTGTGACTGCCTGGAGGGGTGGGATGGGGAGGGTGGGAGGGAGGGAGATGCATGAGGGAAGGGATGTGGGAACAGATGTATATGTATGACTGATTCACTTTGTTATAAAGCAGAAACTAATTAAAAAAAATAAAATAAAATAAAAGATGTGGTACATATATACAATGGAATACTACTCAGCCATAAAAAAGAATGAAATAATGCCATTTGCAGCAACATGGATGGACCTTGAGATTATCATACTAAGTGGAGTAAGCCAGACAGAGAAAGACAAATATCATATGATATCACTTATATGTGGAATCTAAAAAATATATATATGATACAAATGAACTTATTTATAGAACAGAAATAGACCCGCAGACATAGAAAACAAACTTACAGTTACCAAAGGGGAAAGGGGGGCAGGGATAAATTAGGAGTTTGGGATTAACGTGTATACATTACTATATATAAAATAGATAACCAACAAGGACCAACTTATAGCACAGGGAGATATATATATATATATGTATATATATACACACACACACACACACACAACTGAATCACTTTGCTGTACACCAGAAACACAGCGTTGTAAATCAACTATACTTCAATTTAAAAAAAAATTATCATTGTATTTAGCTCAGGATTCTTCTGTATAGTTCTCCTGGTCAAGACCTGGCTCATTCATGCATGTGCAGTCCGTAAGCAGATTGGCTGGGGACTGTCTCATCCCAGATGGCTTCATTCATATTTCTGGCTGTTGTCTGAGGGAATAGGGGCATCAGGCCACATAGCTCTCATCACCTAGAAGGCTAGCCAAAGCTTTTACACATGACTATATTAGAAAAGCAGCAAGAAAGTAAGCTCAAATGTTCATGCTCATTTCAAGCCTCTGTTTCTATTGTACTTACTAATGTCCCACTGGCCAAAGCAAGTCAAATATCCACGTCCAGATTCAAGGAGTGGAAAAATGACTCAATTTCTTTATGGGAGTTGCTGCAAAATATTGTGGCTTTTTTTTTTTTTTTTTTTTTTTTTTTTTTTTTTTGTGGTATGCGGGCCTCTCACTGTCGTGGCCTCTCCCGTTGCGGAGCGCAGGCCCAGCGGCCACGGCTCACGAACCCAGCCGCTCCGCGGCATGTGGGATCTTCCCGGACCGGGGCACGAACCCGTGTCCCCTGCATCGGCAGGCGGACTCCCAACCACTGCGCCACCAGGGAAGCCCTGTGGCTTTTTAAAATTCTCCCCATTTTACCATTGTCCACGCTCTGGTTATAATTATTTCATTCTCCCCACGTGAAAAATATCCTCAACCATCTCAGAACTCCTAAAACTCTCTTGCCTTATGTCATCAGGTTCAAGTCCAGTATCACATGATCTCCATCTTTTGTGAATGCAAATGAGGATACCTGGATGCAGTTCCTCTTGATTCAGAGACTTCAAAATTAAGAACACCCAACAATAGTTAGCCAAGGGCAAAATAACCACAACAAACAAATGGACTCCTCATAGCAATTTTAGAATTGAGATGGGCATGTGTTGCCAGCTCCCCTTACTTCAGGAACAGAGAATATTCTGCCCTCTGGAAGTGGCTCTCTAGTCCATCACTCTCTGTGGCTCTGCCCTCTGGGATTCTGGCTCTGCCTTCTGAAACATTTTTCCTTTTCTAAATGAAATGGCCATGTTTTTAACTAAGTAGCTTTGTAGACTTCTACGGAAAGTTGGAGACAGAAGTCTTTTCATCTTAAACTGGCGCAGCCTCTTTTATTCTATGCTAGTATAACTCTCTTAAAAAACTGTATGGCCTTCCATGTATCAGATTTATCCCTCTCTATTAGAAAAAGCCACATCCAGTCTGCTTTTCAGGACAGGCAAGATAGCTGGGTTCTAAAAGCAGCCAGAGAATACATCCCTATACACAAGCACTTTTCAAGCCTCTGCTTACATCAAGTTTGTTAATGTCCCATTGGCCAACTCAAGTCACATGGCTAAATCCACACTCAAGGGACATTTAAGGAGATCCCACTCTTTGATGGGAGGCACTATAAAATATTGTGGACATTTTTTTTCACACTCCACCACATGATTTAACGGGTAATTTTTCTTGATTTAAGTTTGCTATAGACTGAATATTTGTGTCCTCCAAAATTGATATTTTGAAACCAAATCTCCAATGTAATAGTATTTGGAGGTGGGGCCTTTGGGAGGTGATTAGTTCATGAGAGTGGAGCCTGCATGGATGGGATTGGTGCCCATATAAAAGAGGCCCCAGAGAGCTCCCTTGCCCTTTCACCATGTGAAGTTATAGCAAGAAAACAGCTAAGTATGAATCAGAAAGGGGACCCTCATTAGACACTTAATCTGCCAGCATCTTGATCTTGGACTTCCCAGATTTCAGAACTGTGAGAAATAAATTTCTGTTGTTTGTAAGCCACTCAGTCTATGGTATTCTGTTATAGCAGCCCAAACTGACGAAGACAGTGTTACCTATAAAATAGTTTTTAATATATGATTTTATTTCTCAGTTCTATCTCATTGTGAAACTGATAATTATTTATGATTATTCTTGGATATGGTTGGTTTCAACAAGAGATAAATCAAAAAAACAGGTCATTCTACATCAGAACTACACAGACACTGTCTTAAGGGGAACAAAAGAGAGAAAGACTCAGTGAGATATAATAAAGCAAGGACTGAATATTTCCACACAAAGGCTAATCTTCCTTCTTACAAAGGAAGGATAGAGAAGCATTTGGATAGAGAAGCCCTTGTCATACAAAGATTGCCATTTCACGTTGTGAATAAATCCTGTCCTGGTGGTAAGGATTTCTGTCCGCAGACGAAAATAGTAGGTTTTAGTTTGCAAAAGTTCATGCTTGGAATGGGTATGACTTGGATCATTCTAGAAAGGTGAAATAAAAAATTTGAAGGAGTCAAAAGTGGCTCATCTAACAAGAGAGGGGTAGACTTGAGTCAGCTATTGCCAGTGGGTAGGGATTGGTGGCCTACTCCCTTTCAGTGATCCAGAGGTAAATGGACCCACATGTACGCCTAAAGATATTTACTGGGTGCTTGGCCTGGGAGATACACATCAAGAACCCCAATCTCTGGCCCAGTCAGAGGGAGCGAGGGCTCCTGCCTTCCAAAGGACCCTGGCCTGTGCACTTCTCCCCAATTTTCTAGAGTTTGTAATATTCCTTAGTAGTCTTTTATGACCTTTTAGTTGGAGGGCAACACACACACTCTCAAAACATACATGAGATTGAATCTCTTACCACACTGGTGATAAAAGACTTGGAACCAAATTGATTTCAAGAAGAAAATAATACAATTTTTTTGCTCCCAAATTTTGTGGAGCAATTTAATTTCCAAATTATCTGTCTCACTTACAGTTCCTACTATGAAACTTATCTGCCTACAACACCTGGAAGACACATTGACTTTTCCCTCTCCATTCAGGTCTGATTGAATCGGGGTACAGCGCCACTGGGGCAAGGTACTCAGCCCCACTAAATTGTGTCTGTGGTAGTAGTATCTACTTAAAGCATTGTTTGGAACATAAAAATTAGATTATTTTTAGCACAGTGTATGGAACACACTGAATGCTTAGTGTATATTAGTATTATTACAGCCATATTCAATTGAATGTTGAGAATATTCAGAATGTTCAGATATTCACATACCCACAATGGAAGATTAGTATATGAAGAAAATTGGACCTTATTCACACACTGGTATCTTGTTTGTTTGCCTCCATTTAAACAGATATGAACACATTTTTAGAGGACAAAGGAGTTTTGTTTGAAATTACTAAATTTGAATATAGAGTCTGCTTTTGTTTTGGTAAGGCTTCCAAAGGCTAAGCACAAAACATTAATATTTCAATGCTCAATTTCCAGAACAACGTTCTAAACTATTTATGTAAGATATGTTGGAAAAAATAAACTTGTCTCCAGCTCACAACTTATCAAATACATCTCATGCAGTAAAGCAATTATGAGAGGAAAAGGAAGATGAAGTATGAGCTATGTGTCTGTTTCCAGTCTCATCCTTTGTGATTTGGGCACTGGGGGTCAGAAACTGGTAAAACTGATCAAGAAGAGATCATGTAGGCATTTTGACACAGGGGAAATTGTTTTAGGGACAAAGTTTAGCCCTACCATTTTCAGATGATTTTGAGGCTCTTCTAGCACCCTGAGGATGAGAAGCTTTGACAGCACCTAGACCCAGTGTCCTTGGTATGAAAAGTGACATTCTTACAACAGGTCATAGCACAGACGAGGTTTCTTTAGATGATACTGGAGATGGATAAGTGGGAGCAAGGACCCAAGGAACAGGGAGCAGCATGCAGTGGGGAACTAAAAGGGATAGATTGACTTTTAAAAATACATGAAGTACTTTTAGACTCTGGTATGACTTGGTGACATTATGAGGGGTGGGTGGGAGAGCACTGAGGTCCTGTTAATACCCCATAGGGAGCTACTGAGCCAGTGGGTACCTGAGTTGTTATTGTTGTTATTAACACTCTAAAGAGTATTTGATTTCTATCAGGTATTGAAGATAACTTAGCTACATGAAATGAGGGGTGTTGTTGTTGCTGTTGTGTGTTTGTTTTCTGAATGTGAAACTTCCAAGAAGTAGCATTAACCTTGCATGCCTCATTTTTTTTGTCACTGAATATGTGGGATTCATGCATGCTCCCCAAATTATCAGCCAGTGAACACATTTGATATGGTGCAAATGAGATTTTCAAGTGCCTTATCAAAACAATCCAATAGAATTTTAGAGCCAGTTAACTGGAATTTTAAAATGCACTTCAAAATAAGATGTTATTATGCATAGAAATATATTACCCATTAGTCTCACCAACTATGTATGTGAATACAACACCCTACCACTCTTAGAGAAAAGTAGATCATGCCGAAAAATATTTTCCAAGTCATCCACCAAAATAATTCATTGACAGATGGGTGCTGACATTTTGGGGGAAACTCCAGTGCTCCTGGTTATTAATTTCTGGCCATTCATTGAGATAGTGGTCCACAAACTTTAGCATGCATCAAAGTCATATGGAGGGATTATTAAAACAGATTGCTGTACCCCATCCCCAGTGTATCTGATTCAGTAGCTCTTAGGTGGGGCCTGATAATTTGCATTTCTAACAAGTTCCTAGGTGAAGCTACTGCTACTACTGATGGGGTCCAACTTTGAGAAACTACCAGATTTCATCCAGAATTCCATGAGCTTCTGAAGGAACCAAGTTCAAAAAATATCATGAGGCTTATTAAACATTTTAGAGGACCACTGGAATAATCCAAATTACCCCATCTTTAAATAGCATGGTTGGGGATCTTCAGGTATCTACTACAGAATGTAATGATGATTTAATGAAATCATAAGAATTATGCCAGCTCACAGGAATTGACACTGGGAACTTCCCTATCTCTACCAAGAACTTTGGTATTTATTGCCTTTGAATGTGCATGTGGGATATCAACTTTGCTGGTCCTTTCTGTCCCTGAAGGACTGTGTTCTCAGAAATATACCAAACCATCCATCCTGTAGGAAATATCATTCCTAGTGCAGCTAGCAAGCAGTTGGACCAGTTTGTATCTGTTCCACGTGCAAAGTCTGCAGGACAATTATCAGTATTCAAAGAATTTCGGACAATTATCAGTATTCAAACTGATATTCAAAACTAGAGAAGCTTTGGGTTTAGATTAGTTTGGTTTTGTTGGATTCCATAAGTTTACAAGCCAAATGTCTATTGAATGTCCAAAGATAATTCCTACTTCAAATCAAAAGAGTCACCTTTGCTGTTGTACAGATATTAGGAACACTAGCAGTACAGCATTCCTTTCTTGGTTTTTATGTGAGAAAATAAATGCTAGAATCAATATGGCTATAACTGTACACACTTCTTGGGACATTGATGTAACCTGGAGATGTAGCTGTCTGGAATTTAATTTTGCCACCACATGAGTAATTGTTGTAGATTATTTCTTCATGACTATGTATGTGTGAGATACATGTGACCATTCCGCACTACCAGTACTAGCTTAAAAAGCTTGAAGTCATCAAAGCAGACCTTCCTTAACTTCCTGCTAATCTACCGACAAACTTATTTGAATTCACATTCATAGTTTTTTTTTCCTCCTTATCACAAAAGAAGAGGTATCTGCCTTTCCTCCCATCAAAAAGGCAACCAAACCATTGGTGCTCTAGATGCTTTCCTCCTCCCAAAGCACTTTGCCCAATCAATTAGCTCCTTTATCTTCATCTCTGACCTCTCTCCCTAGAGCAGAGTATTACTCTTCGAGTTAGCAGAATTAACATAACCTAGAAGCTTTTTTTTTTTTTTTTTTTTTCGGTACGTGGGCCTCCCACCGCTGTGGCCTCTCCCGCTGCGGTGCACAGGCTCCGGACGCGCAGGCCCAGCGGCCATGGCTCACGGGCCCAGCCGCTCCGCGGCATGTGGGATCCTCCCGGACCGGGGCACGAACCCGTCTCCCCTGCATCGGCAGGCGGACTCTCAACCACTGCGCCACCAGGGAGGCCCAAGAAGCTTTTTAAAAAGGCAAATTCATGGGCTTCCCTGGTGGTGCAGTGGTTGAGAGTCCACCTGCCGATGCAGGGGAGACGGGTTCGTGCCCCGGTCCGGGAGGATCCCACATGCCGCGGAGCGGCTGGGCCCGTGAGCCATGGCCGCTGGGCCTGCGCGTCCGGAGCCTGTGCACCGCAGCGGGAGAGGCCACAGCGGTGGGAGGCCCACGTACCGAAAAAAAAAAAAAAAAAAAAAAAAGGCAAATTCATGGGCCCCACCCTAGACTTACCTAGTCAGAAACCCTGGGAGTGGGGCCCATCAATCTGTGTTTTAAAAAACTCAAGGTAATTTTAATTGTCACTAAAGTATGGGAAGTACTAGAATAACACAGTGGTTCTCAGACTTATCTACACATTGGAATCACCTAGGGGCTTTAAAAAGCTACTGATGCTTTGTCCTATCCCCAAAGATTGATTTCATTCATCTAAAGTACAGCCTGGGTGCTGAATTTTTTTTTTAATAGAATTCTTTTAAGAGCAGTTTTAGGTTCACAGCACAGACATTTCCCATATACCCTTCGCCCCCACAAACACAGAGGCCCTGTAAGTTTTAAAAGCTCTCCAGGTGATCCGCATGTGTAGCAACGTTTGGGAACCACTCCAAGAATACTTTTCTCAGTAGCATTTAAACATGCTCAGGATACTCTTATTTTTCCTCAGATTTCCTTCAGTCACATATCTCCCACTAGCTTTAACATTTTTATTGTTGTTCTTTCATATCTAAGCTTGATTTTTCTCTACTTTCCTTCTCCACTTCCTATTTACTACCCAGTTCACTGTGTTTTCTCTTGCATTTCCACCATTCCCTTCTCTGACCAAGGGATTCTTTCAAACCGTATGTGAATTGACTTCTCTAGGGCATTTGGTGTCATTGACAACTCCTTGTTGAACTTTTTCTCTTTCACTGCTTTCCACACAAGCCATTCTCTGGGGTTGATTCTCAAGCTCAACTCATTCTCAGTCTATGTTAGATTTCCTCCTGCGCCCATCCCTTAAATGCCGATGTTCTTTAAGTTTGCATCTCAGGCTCCCTTCTGAACTACCTAGCTTAGCAGGAAAGTTGGAGGTACATGGAGAAGTTTTTTTAATTAACTTGTATTTATTAATAAATAGCATGTGAATAGTCTAAAAAGCCAAACACTGATAAAAGACTTAGAAGCCTCTGGCTACTCCCCTTTACCCATTTTTCCAGAAAAACAAACATACAAACTTGCTGGTATTTTTGTTCAGAACTTCATAGATCAGTTTGTGAGAACTGACATTTTAACAATATTGAAACATCCACTCTGTGAACATAGTGTATCTCTCTTTTATGTAGGTCTTCAATAGAAATTAATTTAATAGAAACTTTAAAATTTCTATTAAAGACCTACATAAAAGAGAGATATACTATGTTCACCAAAGAAGACATACAGATGATCAAGAGGCACATGAAAAGATGCTCAACATCACTAATTATCGGAGAAATGCGAATCAAAACTACAATGAGGTATCACTTCACACCAGTCAGAATGCCATCATCAAAAAATCTACAAACAATAAATGCTGGAGAGGGTGTGGAGAAAAGGGAACCTTTTTGCACTGTTGGTGGGAATGTAAATTGATACAACCACTATGGAGTACAGTATGGAAGTTCCTTAAAAAACTAAAAATAGAACTACCATATGACCCAGCAATCCCACTACTGGGCATATACCCAGAGAAAACCATAATTCAAAAGGACACATGTACCCCAATGTTCATTGCAGCACTATTTACAATAGCCAGGACATGGAAACAACCTAAATGTCCAACGATAGATGAATGGATAAAGAAGATGCAGCACATATATACAATGGAATATTACTCAGCCATAAAAGAGAACAAAATTGGGTCATTTGTAGAGATGTGGATGGACCTAGAGTCTGCCCTACAGAGTGAAGTCAGAAAGAGAAAAACAAATATTGTATATTCTGACAATACTGATGACTGTTTTAAACGTTCTTTTGTCTCTGACATGATCCATAGTAAAATTGCCAGAGTTTTGACTGCTGCTTTCCTCGTGGCCTCTTCTTGGGTAGTGAAATTAAGTGACATTCGGATTTTTATTTGGGTGGGAGGGCTAGGACAGTTTTTCTTTTAGAAATGTCCATTGTAATATCCCCCTTTAATTTCCAACCTTCTCCTTCCCAACCCTTGAGGCTAAGTGCGTTGTAAAATATTGCCAAAATAGAAAGTGTTTAGTAATACTGCAATAAAGGATGTTTGTTTTGTGGGAAAAAAATAAATTAAAAAAAATAAAAGACTTAGAAGTCTCTGGCAACAAATGAACTTGCTGGGATTTTTGTTCAGAATTTTATAGATCAGTTTGTGAGAACTGACATTTTAACAATATTGAAACATCCACTCTGAGAACACAGTATATCTCTCTTTTATGTAGGTCTTTAATTTCTATCATCTAAGTTTTGAAGTTAGCAGAGTAGAGGTCTTACATATTTTTCATTATTACTTTTAACTACATATTTGATGTTTTTATACTGGTGCACATAGCATCTTTTAAATTATATTTTCTAATTTTTGTTTCTAGTATATGGAAATACCATATATTTTGTGCATATTGACTTGCACACTATGACCATGCTAAATTCACTTATTCTCATAGTTTCTTTGTAGAGTCTTTTGGATTTTTGTGCACACAATCATCATTTGCAAATAAAAATAATTATAATTTATACTTTCCAATCTTTATTGATTTTCTTTCTTTTTCTTGCTTTTTTGAACTTGATAGGACCTCCACTATAACAGTGAATAAAAGTATTGGCAGTAGATATCTTTGCTTTATTCCCAACTTTCTTTAAGGGGAAATCTTTTGATATTTCACCCTTCTATATGTTGTTAGCTCTAGGTTTTTGGAAGATACTCTTAATCAGACTGAGTAAATTGAATTCTATTCCTAAATTGCTGAGATTTTTACCAACTTACATTTAATTAATTTTTATGCATCTGGTGATAAGGTCACCTGGTTTTTCTCCTTATTCTGATAAGTTGGTGAATTACATTGATTGATTTTGAACTATTTAGCTAACCCTGCAGTCCTAAAATATCAATCATTTTTCCATATCCCACTTAATCATAATGTTTTGTATGACTGTTTTTGCTGGGGTGTATTAGTTGATAGTCTGTTAAAGATATTTACATCTATGTCCATGAGCGATTTTAGTCTGTAATTTTCTCCTCTTGTGATATTCTTGTTGAGTTAAGGAATCAAGATTAATCTGACCCAATGCTGTGCTGATAAATGTCATTGGCTTTCCAGGGGGAATAAAAGGCCTCGATTTATAGTGATTGATGCTTACCTTGGTGAACATACTCCTGTTGGAAGTATGTTGGAAATAGATGCTCACAATTGTCCCTTGTTAGCCTGTGAAACCTGGCTCCAGCATACCACTATTCTGACCTTCAAAAAAAAAAAAAAAAAAGGTTGGAATTTGTTCTATCATGCTTTACACTCTGAAAGAACTGGTGCAATATTTATATTTCTTCTTCCTCTTTAAATTTTTGTCAGCACTCACAGGGTTTTAATTAATGAGTCTCAATGTTGATCCCATCACTCCTGAAATAAATATAATTTTTCTTTTCTTAATGCAAAACATTGCCTTCCTCTACAAAGAAAGTCTTCAACTGCACTGTCTTTCAAAAGAAGCTCTTATTTAAAATATAAGTGCCATTCCAGGAAAAAGAAAAGCAAATGATGCAAAAAGCAAAAAGATCCTCGTGATCCTGCTACCTGACAAGTACATCTGTATTTGGCTAAATAATTTAGCAGTGTTTTTTGTCAAATGCTATTGGAGAAAGATTTATGCTAATAATAGTTCACGTTGCCTTATGCTAAGACATTAGTTTAATCAGTGGCTCACTTTCTCTTTAGCTAAAACATTAGCTAAATCACGCTGGGAACATAAAACACAGAGACAGAAACTAATTGGAAACACTGCTTTTAGGTAATGAATCACTTACACATCCATCTTTGGGATTCATTAAGTTTTAGTTTGGGAAAGTTTTTACATAACTCATGTAAAAATGCATAATTGTAATTGAGATATGTAATTGCCAAAATCTGAGTAAAAGAGGAATTTGGCATTTACTTCATCAAACATTCCATCAAAATTTTGACTAAATTTTAGGGGTTCAAAGATAAAAAGATGAACAAAGCTGTATTCCACTACTTAAGGAGACTATTAGGGGACAAATACATTTAAACCAATATAACTCTACCAGTTGATTAGGGCAATTAATGAGGTTTATATAAAGTACTATAGAAACAATGAGAGAGCAATACATTTTTTTCTAGGTGGGAAACAAAGTCTAATGACAGTGTTATAGCCTTTCTCTCTCTCTTTCTTTCTTTCTTTCCTCTTTCTTCCCCCCTTCCTTCCTTTCTTTCCCTTTCTTTCTTTCTTTTTTCTTCCTTCCTTTCTTTTTTCCTCTCTCTTTCTCTCTCTCTCATATTCCCCCCTTCCTCCTTCCCTTCCCCTCTCCTAGATTTAGCATTTTGAAGATCAATTTGAAAAACCGCCAAAGTATCCCTTCAGTAAACCAGAAGAAGTCGCTTTTATTCTAAGTCCTGTGGTTTGCTAAAAGGTTTGCTCAACCCAAAGGAAGAGGAATTCATTCCCAGAAGCATCACCATGGGCACAGAGCCATTCAGCAAAAGTGAGCACATTTAGGGTTAATGAGTACCATTCTCATAGGAAAGAGAAATCTGATATCTGAGAGGTTCAGAAGTTTTATTAATGATGAAAAGAAATGGATAAGTCACAAAACTGTCTAGGAACAATATTGCTTGTTGATTAGGATAGGTTTTATCACACCTAAACATGAAGACTGTTAAAAGAGTTGTTGAGATATCTTCCAAAAGCAGGAGCAGCATTTTAATTTGCATAAAAATGCAGTGCCACTTGTTTAAATGCCACTAAACTTTCAAGATGGTGATAGCAGCACACACCAAGCATGGGGCTCTATATGACTGCACAGTTCCCAGGCCCATGAAGCCAGCCTTGACCAGAGGGCAGTATCACTTTATATATTGAAGCAAACTAAATCTTTCTCATTCGGTCTAGAATGAAAAATCGTTATCTCTGAACTATAGCAAATACAGGTCTGAATCCTACCTCCATCGCATATTACTGACTGACTGTTGGACAAGTTATGAAATTTTCCATTTCCTCACTGAAATGTGGCCATACAAATTAAAACTTCCATTGCAAGTTCCAATAATGTATATGAATGCACACGTGAATTTTCTTCTGGTAAATTTACAAATATTATTGTAAAAAAATTGTGCAAATTAGTGGCTTTACAATATTGCTGTTAGTTTTACAAATATAATTATGTTAAATTGAAACAGTCCTTTAATTTATTTTTTAAAAATTTCCCTTTCCACTGATGACATCCCTCATCTCAGTTGTGAGTTATCAATCACATAAATTCACTATAAAGATCATTTTAAGATCAGATTCTTAGATATTTAAATAAAGGTTATATATTTAGATTTAAGAACATAATATCATGTGCATTATACATTCCACATATTATGTTCTTCACTGTACTATTTCATCATTACTTCGAGGTATTCATAGATAAATTCATTTAATTTACATTGTTTAACAATTTAAAAAATCATTTACTAAAGCGGTTAGCATCTTAGCATAAAAACAGACTCATAAATCAACAGAACAGAATAGAGAGCCCAGAAATAAATCCACACATATATGGTCAATAATTACAAAGGATACTAGGATATACAGTGGGGAAAGGACAGTCTCTTCAATAAATGCTACTGGGAAAACTGGGCAGCTACATGCAAGAAACTGGACCACTATCCAAAACCACACACAAAAATTAACTCAAGATGGACTTGAATATAAGGCCTGAAACTGTAAAACTCCTATTAGAAAACATAGGCAATAAGCCCTTTGTCATCAGTCCTGGTGATGATTTTTTGGATTTGACACCAAAAAGCAAAGACAACGAAACCAAAAATCAACAAGTGGGATGATATCAAACTAAAAAGCTTCTGTACAGAAAAAAAAAATCAACAAAATGAAAATGCAACCTACTGAATGAGAGAAAATATTTGCTAATCATATATCCAATAAGGAGATACATATATATATATAAAGAACTCATACAACTCAGTTAAAAAACAAGAAATCTATTTTAAAATCTGACAGAGGATCTGAGTAGACATTTTTCCAAAGACATACAGATGGCCAACAAGCATATGAAAAGATGCTTAACATCACTTATCATCAGGGAAATATGAATCAAGACCACAATGAAGTATTACCTCACACCTGTTAGGGTGGCTATGATAAAAAGACACAAACACACAAGAAATAACAAGTGTTGGCAAGGATGTGGAGAAAAGGGAACTCTTGTGCACTGTTGGTGGTAATGTAAACTGATGCAGCCACTATGGAAAACAGTATGAAGGTTCCTCAAAAAACTAAAAATAGAACTACCATATAATCCAGCAATTTCACTTCTGGGCATTTATCCAAAGAACAGGAAAACACTAATTTAAAAAGATACAGGCACACGTATATTCATCACAACATTATTTACCATAGCCAAGATACGGAAAGAACCTAGGTGTCTATTGATAGATGAATGGATAAAAAAGATGTCGTATATATATGCAACAGAATACTACTGAGCCATAAGAAGAATGAAATCTTGCCATTTGCAACATGGATGGTCTTTGAGGAGATTATACTATGTGAAATAAGTCAGACTGAGAAAGACAAATACTATATGATTTCATTTACATGTGGAATTTAAAAGAAAAACCAAACTAAACTAAAGTAGCAGATATAGAGAAGAGATTGAAGGGTGGGAGAAATGGGTGAAGGGGGTCAGAGTTACAAACTTTAGTTATAAAATAAATAAGTCTTGGGGATGTAATCTATAGCATGGTGACTATAGTCAATAATCCTGTATTGCATGTTTGAAAATTGCTAAGACAGCAGATCTTAGAAGTTCTCACCACAAGAAAAAAAATTTTTGTTACTATGTATGGTGACTGATGCTCATTAGACTGTGGTGATCATTTTGCAATATATACAAATATCAAATTGGTATGTTGTACACCTGAAATTAATATAATGTTATATACCAACTATTCCTTATTTTTTAAAAAAGAATAAAACTAACTTATTTACTTATATCTTGTCTTTCATTCTTATGCAGAAAAACAGGAGTGATGGTTCTTGACTGTGGACCTCTCTCTCTGGGTTGCCTGGTAACTTTCTTTTTTGTCTCCAGGTAGGTTTTAGAGAGCTGGCTTTTTCATCACATCATGAAAAACTGGAACCACAGCTTCAATTACCTAACTTCCTGAGTAAGATCACTGTTATGCTCTCCCCATTAAAAAGAGAAAGCAGCAGGGTGCAGAATGCCTCTGCCAACACCCAGCCCCATGGTCTAAGCACATCTCCCTAGGAAATTGCAAAAACAAGAACTCATGCTCCTATTGACACTGCCTGTGAATTCCCACCTACATTATGTGATGTTTGCTGCTGTGTGCCCTGTGCCCCAAGCCTTTGTAAGATAACTCTTATTTAAGTCATTGTGGGTAACAAGGGCAGGAATTACTCATCTTACTAGTGAGAAGCATAGTCAGATGAATGAAGTGAAATACCCAAGGTGACAAATCTAATGGTCAGAATTGAGGTGGCATTTGACCTTCCTATTCCAGGATAAATCATAGGTGATGTAGGTTTCTCAATAATAATAGTTAACATATTACTTACTCTATACCAGATCCTCTTATAAACACTTTACATTTATTGACATATTTAATCCTACAACAAATCTCTAGGACAGGTACTCATATCACCTCTTTTTACAGTGGAAGAAACTAAGGCAAAAGAAAATTTAGTGTTTTCCTAAAAGTCATTTTTCTACTAGTAAGTTGCAAAGCTGGAGTTCGAGTCCAGGTGGTCTGGGTCTAGAGTCCATGTCGTTACTTTCAAGCAGTATTTGGAATGACATGTTGGCTCAGGAACCCTTTCCTAGTGATGGGAGAGCTGTCCAACTGTGCCTGTTCCTGGGTCACACAACCAGTTAATCCTGAAGAAAGGGAACAGAAGGTCAGGTTGTTATGCAGGGCAACCAAGGATGCCTATATCCCAGGGATTTTTTATATTTCTGAGATTCTTTTTGGAATTAGCTGAGAGATAGACTATATACATAAAACAAATATTTCAGTTGTAAAACTGACCATAGCACTCTGAAATCCTTAAATGTTAACACAGCATCTTCTTGGATACATAGAACTGACCGTACAGTAGCATCTCCCAGCCGTGGATGCCAGCACAGCCAGAACTCTGAGATACAGGCCTGGCAGATCTGAGAGAGGGGCAGAAGGATTACACCAGTTTTCTTGATCTGAAAATCATGACGCAACCACCTCTGGCTTCTGAATGTAAGGAGTTTATATTCTAATCTGAGGTATTCAAAGTCGTGAGGAATACAAAAGATAGAGTCTAAAAATTCACATTTTTATGAATTTAATGATAAGACTGTTACAAAATATTTCCTTTAAGTAAGTATCTACAAAATGTTCTTCATTTGCAATTATTTTTTATTTTTATTTTTATTTTTTTTGTGGTACGCGGGCCTCTCACTGTTGTGGCCTCTCCCGTTGCGGAGCACAGGCTCCGGACGCGCAGGCTCAGCGGCCATGGCTCATGGGCTTAGCTGCTCTGCGGCATGTGGGATCTTCCTAGACCGGGGCACAAACCCGTGTCCCCTGCATCAGCAGGCGGACTCTCAACCACTGCGCCACCAGGGAAGCCCTGCAATTATTTTTGAAGACATATATTTTATAGCATTAAAACACTTCTCTACTATTTTCTTGCTAGCATGAAGCTCAGTCACCTCGATTTACCCAAACAAATCATTTAAGCCTCGGTCAGACCTTGCAGAATAAAGTAAACATTCAAAAGGAATACAAATACCATGTATCAGCTATTGTCAGGTCATGGCTGAGAAACTCAATCAAATTTTGTGGTAGATGCAATAAAATTTCTCATATTTTTTTCTATGTCTAAGAACATTCATATTTTGTTGGAGCCCCCTTGAAGATAAATGGAAAGGAACCTTATCTTTGAATGGTTATTGTGGCAATGGAGAAGAAATTACCCCATCAATTGACATAGAAACATTTAACAGAGATATATTCAATGTGTTGTGAGTCTTCAGAATGAATCTTAAACTGTTCTTAATCTCAATATAATTAAAACAAAGTGAAAATCAGAGAAATGGAACAAACAATATGTCTTTAGCCCCAGGGCCTGTGCCATTCCATCAGCCCTTCCCTGGGCCTCCAGCCTGCTGGCCTACCACAAAAGTGACATTAAAACTACAGTCCAAACAAATCTAAATCTAAACATGGTATCAGGATCAACTTGCTAAATCTAAACATGGTATCCGCTAAACACAAAATATTTAAATAGGACTCAGAGTTGCACACACTTCATTCAGCAACTGAGAGAATTACTATGCAGAAAATTTGCAAGGATGTAGATGATCTGAAGAACACAACCAAAAGGCAGTAATTGACATATAAAGAACACTCTAGCAGTCAACAGCAAAATACACGTTCTTTCACCAAGATAGACCATATCCTTGATCATAAATAAATCTCAACAAATTAAAAAGAGTTGAAATCTTGCAGGATGTGTTTCTGATTATAATGGAAACAAACTAGAAATCAGAAACAGAAAAACAAGAGAAAAACCTCTAAACACTTAGAAAATAAATAACACACTTCTAAATAATCCATGGGTAAGATGACATAAAAAGGATACATAGAATTGAATGAAAATAAAAATGCAATATATCAAAATGTGGCATGCAGCTAAAGCAGTGCTGAGGGGACATTTTATAGTATCACATTTTTACATTACAAAAGAGGAAAGATCTCAAGTCAATAATATAAATTTCTACCTCAAGAAATCAGATAAAGAGAGGCAAAATAAGCCCAATGCAGAAGGAAGGGAATGAAAAGACAAGCTACCAACAGGGAGAAAATATTTACAAACTATATATCCAACAAAGAACCATAGAATAGATAAAGAACTCTCAAAACTCAACAGTAAAAAAAAAAATACAA
This sequence comes from Mesoplodon bidens, assembly GCF_964165515.1. Taxonomy (NCBI): domain Eukaryota; kingdom Metazoa; phylum Chordata; class Mammalia; order Artiodactyla; family Ziphiidae; genus Mesoplodon; species Mesoplodon bidens. The sequence continues at coordinate 134,020,600 of NC_138161.1, forward strand.
TTAGAAAATGGTAAAAGACATGAACAGATATTTCACAGAAGAAGATATACAGACAGCAAATAAGCTTATGAAAAGATGTTCAGCATCATTAGCCATTAGGGAAATGTAAATTGAAACCACCATGAGATATCACTATCTACCCATCAGAATGGCTAAAATAAAAATGGTTACCACACAAAATGTTGGCAGAATCCAGAGAAAACACATCACTCATATGCTGCTGGTGGGAATGTAAAATGATGTACTAGACCCTTTGGAAAAGTTTGGCAATTTCTTATAAAACAAAACATGCAACTATCATAGAACCCAGAAATTTCCAGCTCAGGCATTTATCCCAAAGAAATATAAATGTATTTTCACACAAAAGTCATAGCAGCTTTATTCATAACAGCCAAAAACTGAAAGGAGCCTAGCTCCTAGCTGTCCTTTAATTGATGAATAGTTTAACTGTGGTACATTCATAATACGTAATACTACTCAGCAATAAAAAGAACAAATTATTGGTACATGCACCTTGGGTGATCTCCAGAGAATTATACCAAGTGAAAAAAGCCAGTCCCCAAAGGTCATATACTGTATGATTCCATTTATCCAATATTTTTCAAGTTTTAGAAATGGAGGTCAGATTCCTGGTTTCCAGAGTTAGCACTGGGGGAGAAGATGTATGGAGCAACTGGAGGGAGGTGGGCATGGTTATGCAAGGGTAGCATTATGGGTCCTTGTGACACGGAATTTTCACTATCATAACTGTGGTGCTGGTTACACAAACCTACACACACATATGTGTGTACACACACATGCATATGTAAAGCTGGAAAAACCTAAGTAAATTCAGTTATATCAATGTCAATATCCTGGATGTGATACTATACTAGGTTTACAAAATGTAACTAGGGGGGAACCAGGTAAAGTGTTTAAGGGATTTCTCTGTATTATTTTTAAACAACTGCATGTAAGTCTACAATTATCTCAATAAAACTCAATTAAAAATGATTCATGTAAATATTTCTCCCAGAGACTACTCACAGGAACTCTAAGTTCAGATTAGGCATCAGATTGCTGCCAGAGAAATACTGTATAAAAACTCCCCAAGCCCAGTGCTGCCTCCTGACCATATTCACCAACTCATCTAAACTATTAAACAATCTTAGGAGAAACTATATCATCACTTATAGATGTAAGAATTGAGATGCAGAAATGTTATGTAACTTTCCCAACGTTGCAGTGATGGAGTGGAAATCTGAACCCAGCACCATCTCAACATAAAGTCTACGTTATCAGCTATACAACACTGCACCCCTATAGGGACAGCATTAACATCATTCCGAATTTCATAGGGATAAACACTGTCTATTATTCTCATATCATTTCCTTAGTTAATTTTAATCTTAGTAGAGGATGACTGTAGGCAAAAATGTGTGCCTGATATTTTAAACAGAAACGCTTCAAATACAGTTAATCCTTCTTAAATAAGAAGATACATGTGTCAATGGGGTGGTAGTGGTAGTGGTAATTCTCTTAGTTTAACAGTTGCTTAAAATTATGATAATTAGGCCTATGGGTCAAGGTAGCCAGGCTCCCAAAAGGTCTCAGAGCACTGAAGTTGTCTCTAAATAGCTGCACGCATTTCTAACCAGCATGCATTGCTTGTCATAGCAAAACCCAGTGCTTTTGAGAAGCTGGGACTTGATGGGGAGTGCTAACCTCCTGTGACATGATGACTTCTACTATGAGTCAGCACAGACCAAACTGAGGTCAAAATGAGAAGCTCTTTTCCAACGTTTTTGAAAGAGACACTGACGAAGCCCTCCTTTCTTCTGACAAAGCTTATTACCCAAGTGATAAATGCAGAGATACAGAGGATAAAGCACCTATGGTAGCAAAAGCAAAAACAAAAGCAGATTATATTTGTTTGTTTGTTTCCTAAGTGGACAATTTTTAGCTTCAGAAGCTTTGAAAAACCAAACGTGAATACATTTTTGATGATGGGGAAAAGGTAGGAAAAGACTAGTTTCAAGAACAGAAGGCAGGAGGGGATTATACATTAAGTCTGACGCACATCAACAATAACAAAAGTGATGAAGTTCTTCCTTAAAGATTAGGAGGTCTAGTCTTAGAGAAGTTCTGTTGCTCTTGTAGAGCTCTACCAAGTAGTCGGAAAAGAATATCACGTCCCTTCACCATCACCTAACACTTTCACATCTCCTCTTCCCTATCTCTCCACCCCTCACCACCCTCCCCATCAGATAAACTAAGGTTCAGAAACATGACACCTGCCACTGTCAGATACATCTGCAACAGCAGAAGAAAAAAGCCTGTTCATGAAAACTAATAAACACAGAATTGAATCATTTTAAAAGAACTATAATTTCATTATTAAAAATTCATGTTACCTATCAAAGTGAAAGTATTTCAATCAAGAGTATTCTAAGAAAATGTAGTTAGAGATGTTTTGTTTTGAAATGTCCTATTTCAAATGTCAGCATGGGAAACAGAGGTAAAAACCCTAGGTAACCCCTTTATAACTGGACACTATCATATTAGCTGCTCTGGGCCCCTTTTCCTGGAAACTGGACATCTGCCGTCCATCTACATTTTATCTAGAGGCAACCAAGCTTTTATAAGATGATCACCCACCTCTCTCCATCGTTGCTTAGTTCAAGGACCATTCTCTGCTATGTAAAGTCAGAAGCAGAAAAGGCCAGCCGATAATTAGAAATGTAATATAGAGAAGCAGAGGAAAATTATGGAGAGAGAAGATACATTTATTGGTTTCACCAAAATACTATAGCTACAAGCAATACTTAATTTCTGGGCCCTACATCAGAATAATTAAGTCAGGGTCTCTGGGTAGAGTCTGGATTTTAATAAATTTCTCCAGACTAAGGTGCAGACAGGTTTGCAAATCGTGGTTCTAGACAGATGCAAGGCTCAAATGTATCTCCCATGTGGAGCTTAGAAGATACTCCAGTATCCACCCAGCAAATTACTGGGTGTACTTATCTAACATAGTTTCTCTGCCAGAATTTTAGAACACGTCATGAGTGCTGCAGAGAGACAGCAAACAGCAAATATATACCATTTTAATGCAATGTTAAATTTTTATAAGTTGGTTCAAAAATAAATAAATTTTTCTTATACCTACAGTGTGATTCTTTTGACCAGGGGTCTAAAAAAAAAAAAAAAAAAAAAACAAGAGAAAAGAGCCGTAGTCCTATATGAATATATCAAATCTATACAACTGAATTGGTTTAGTAGGAGTCTGAGTTTCAGGCCAAAGGCATGCTAAACCACATTCTATAAAAAATCTTGCTTGAGTTCAGAATGTAAGTTAATGGCAAAATCCTAACAAAAACGCTTTTTAACTATACTTGGCTATTGTAGCAAGTAAGTAGTTGGGGAAAGTGTTATATTATTTTTACTCTACATTTTATCTGCTTTTTTATTCACTGTCCACATTATCTTAGAGATACTGTTAAATGAGGGGAGAGCGAACCAAGAGGTAAATAAAAGGAGAAAATAAACATTTTCTTTGGTCTTTATTAGTTCAACAGAGGATTCAGCTTCAGATTATTCTGTGAGAAGTCCAAATTTGTCTACGTTCAATACACTTCCAAAATAAATTCACATATTATATTTCATCTGATTCAAATGCTTTAATAGCAAAGTGTTTGTATACCTCTTTGTTTAAACGTATTTGGTATATATGGGATCCTTAATCTAGTCTTCCTTCTATCCTCCATTCTTTGCATCATCCTTGTGTAGTTGTTATTTTTCAGTTTTGAATATTTTTATTCTCCTTCCTTCAGAACATTCCTGTGCAATTTCAACACAGATGAGAGAATTCAAAACTCTTCCCCCAACAATTTACTTCTACTTTCTCCACAAGTGTAAGACAATATAGTATTTCCCAGGTTTCTTCCAGAGACCAATGCCAACAGTGCTTATGTGCCCTCTATATGGGAACGACACACACTCTCATAGAGTGCACTCTAGGGGAAAATGAACATCAGAAATTTATTATTTTATTTATTTATTTATTTATTTATTTATTTATTTGCAGTACGCAGGCCCCTCACTGTTGTGGCCTCTCCCGTTGCGGAGCACAGGCTCCGGACGCGCAGGCTCAGCGGCCATGGCTCACGGGCCCAGCAGCTCCGTGGCATGTGGGATCTTCCCTGACCCGGGCACGAACCCATATCCCCTGCATCGGCAGGTGGACTCTCAACCACTGCGCCACCAGGGAAGCCCCAGAAATTTATTTATTTATTTTTTAATTCTGAAAAGAACCACCTTCCAAGTGTTGATTTTGTTAGATTTGCTTGAAAACTTCTTTTGGCTTCCTTTTTCCCTTTCAAGATTTAGGCCAAATTTTTATCTATTTCATTATTTGATGAGCCTTTCACATTTTTCTTCTGGCATTTGCTCTAAGTCTGTGATACACGTACACTAGAGGATTTAACCAGTTTTGACACAATTTCTTTTTATCTTATTTTTATAAATTCCTTCTATTTAACTTGTTCCAGAATTCTTTACGTCCAAAGTAGAAAGGAATAGTACTGTTTCACCCAGCTTTGTTACCATTCTTCTTCCCCTGCTGAGGAAGGAAGTTATATGTGTGAAGGGCACCTTCACATAGTTCAGATTGTGTCTATAGGTCCATCACTTTTCTTGGTCATAAAGATAATCATACTGGTATAGTCAGTCAATCCAACATTTCCTTAATCCAAACAATTAAAAAAACACCATGCCTCCATTCTTTAATGAGTTTGCTCATTTTTCTCATGTTAACACAGACACCAGGTACTTCCTCAAGGTGCTCTCTGACCTGCATTTTCCATCTGCATAACTTAACAACTTTCACCACAAACAGGTTGTACCTCAAAATCAGTCTCACTGTTAATAATTCTTTCTTGAAATATGGTTGCTGTACATTTTGTTTAGTTGGCTATTGATAGTGTATTTCAATTCTCTTGAATCTGCCATAAAAAAAACAACAAAGGAAATTTGTTCTCTCAGTTCTCAAGATTGTTTAGAAATCAACAGTGGGGTCATGCACCATTTTACTTTTCTCCTGAAATTCTTTAGCATAAACACCTTAGCTTTTTGATTTTGGTATTATTTTGTTTTATTGCCTCCTTCTAATGCTTTATACCCCAGAATTAATCTCATTTTTCCCCCTCTCTTAGCTCTGAAATTTCTCTTTTGATGCAATTTTAATGCATCAGAAACTTTATGGGTTTCTGCAAACCTGTATTTGTTTACAATTTGTTTACAATACAATTGTTCTAAGAGCTAGGGAAGTACATTGACGATGAAGAAGTCTTTAGTCTTCTTATAGATGGACAGATTAACTGTTTTCATAGCCTAGAACATGTCCAAAATTTGTAGACAAGAAAGATTTTAATGTACTCTTCCACTGGAGGAAAAATATGTGTTCAAAAATTTTGCAGAAATTGTTGGTTCTGTCAGATATGATGACCAGGTAATCAAAACAAGTAAGACGCAGAAATAATGAAGCTGGCAAGCTAGAAAGATCCAAAACACAAGTGTTCTTTCCAATGGTACTTTAAAAATCTTTCATTTAGGGCTTCACTGGTGGCGCAGTGGTTGAGAATCTGCCTGCTAATGCAGGGGACATGGGTTCCAGCCCTGGTCTGGGAGGATCCCACATGCCACGGAGCAACTAGGCCCATGAGCCACAACTACTGAGCCTGCACGTCTGGAGCCTGTGCTCCACAGCAAGAGAGGCCACCATAGTGAGAGGCCCGTGCACCGCAATGAAGAGTGGTCCCCACTTCCCACAACTAGAGAAAGCCCTCACACAGAAACGAAGATGCAACACAGCAAAAATAAATAAATTAATTAATAAACTCCTACCCCCAACATCTTAAAAAAAAAGCCTTTATTTAAATAACTATTCAATTGTGAAATATTCAGCAAGTACTTATTAATCACCTACTATGCTGGACTGTATTAATTCCTGGACACAGATTTGAAGAAGTTGCCCTCATAGGACTTGCAGACTTTTCTCCTTTAATCTTCACAAAGATTGTCTGAAACATGAGGGTTGGCATAATTATGCCAATAATAGATAAGAATAAAGATTCAGTGTCTTGCCCAGGGTAAAACTGGAACTTAAATCTCTATATTTGGGGGGGGGGCTTTTTCAATATATAAAAATGCAATTTTATTGTCATTAAAAATATATCGATATCAAGAATAAACCAAGAAAGAAAACAAAAGAAATGAAACAACCTGTTTTAGTTCTTTTTACTTGGATAATTTATACTCTGAATTAATGTGACTTGGTTGTTTATTTTGCAGCGACTTCTTCTCCAAGCAAGATATCCATTACTTCCTACTTGGAGTCATTCTTTCATTCTACAAATAATTTAGAGCCAGATATGTATCATACACTATGTTTCGCTTCACTCAAATATCTTCCAAAATAGTGAAAGAACCAGCACAGACTTTCTGGAACCCAACTGGATATTCTTTCCACACTAAATCCTTCTTCCCCGTTTTCATGTCTTGGTGTATCTGACAGTTGCATTTCATCCTAACTAAGCTGAATGTCATAAGCTCTGTTGGGTTTACCTTTATGAAGCTGTGGTATTCCTGCTTCTGTGGAATTATCAGACATTAGGTGGTATCTCCATTTTATTTGGCCCAATATAAATACATTATCTCCCCTCCAATGTAAAATAGTTACCCATCAATTCCAACGTTTTTCTCATAAAATGTAATGAACATATCAAATGCTAACTTGAGACTTGTTTTCACGATATTGAGTTCCGCATTTACATTTTTATGAACTACATTAGTTTTTCACTTCCAACACATTTTAAGATTCATAAAGGACTAGATATCCTCATTAGAATGCTTTCTAAGCACCTACTACATGTCTCTCGGTCCTGTAGACACAAAACAACTATATATTGCCAGATGAAGTTTAATATTTTCAGGCTATCCTTACATCGCTTCTCCATTCTGTGACCTTCCTCCTTTTTCCTCTAACCCCAATGTGTGGCAAGATTGAGGTGTGGTTGAAAAATAGAAGGTAACAATGATCACAATTCTTATATTTTTCTTTTATACATCAAAAATATTTCTAACAGCTCAAGACCATATCCCTAGGATGGCCCTAACCACCCCCCTACCCCTTAGAGTGCCTGCCTGAGAAAACTCAAGGCTGTCAAAAAATGGCCTGTTTGTTCCAGCCAACACTTGAAGACGGGGCCCTGACTTCCAGTGTCTGTGGGAGGGTAGGAGCCTAACTTCAAAAAGCACGGGTTACCAAACCCAGAGAGGTTTCACATGGACCAATCCCCTCTTCCCAGTTTTTGTGATTTTTCTCTTCCTTGACTCTACTGAGTCCCCACTCGCCCCCTTCCTACACCCTCATACTCCCTTTAAAACACCCAGTCACCTCTATACAAATTAACCTTAAGGTCATGCTGAACTTTTTTCCCTATTGCAATAGTATATTACTAACTAATATCTGATCTTACCATTTAACTACTGTCTGGCTTTATCTTTAAGAATGGGAACAGGTGGGCTTCCCTGGTGGCGCAGTGGTTGAGAGTCCGCCTGCCGATGCAGGGGACATGGGTTCGTGCCCTGGTCCAGGAAGATCCCACATGCCGTGGAGCAGCTAGGCCCATGAGCCATGGCTGCTGAGCCTGCGCGTCCGGAGCCTGTGCTCCGCAATGGGAGACGCCACAACAGTGAGAGGCCCGTGTACCAAAAAAAAAAAAAAAAAAGAATGGGAACAGGTGGTGGCTATCGGGGAGATGGGCGGCAATTATTCAAATGTTATGCAAGAGAAGATTCACTTAATGCCAAAGAAAACAGTAATGGAGAACAGAGGAACAAAGAAGATGTAAGGCAAAAAGAAAACAAAATAAAGTAGCAAAAATATTCAACTATGTCGATAATAACATTAAATGTGAATGGATTAAACAATCACTCAAAAGGCAGAGGTAGTCACACTGAAAAAAACAAGATCCAACCACACACTTTCTAAAGGGGACACTGTAGACTCCAAGATATAAAGCACTGAATGTAAAAATATACCATAGAAACAACAATAAGAAAGATGGAGTGGCAATAATGCTATAAGACAAAATAAACTTTAAAACACAAAATGTTAACAGATAAAGAGGGGAAATTTTATAATTATAAAAGTGTCAATCCATCAAGTGGACATAACAGTTACAAACATTATGCACCTAACAAGAGACCCAAAATATACAAAGCAAAGTTGAAAGAATCAAAGGGAAATAGAGACGTCAACAACAATAACTTACAGCACATGTATCACTTATACCCAGCCCAGAGCCTCCATAACTTGGATCTTCACAGGTGTAAGACAGAGACCACATGCTACTGAGTCAGTTTTTGCTATTCATGTTTTTTTCACAGATTGAGAAAAATATTCTAAGTCTGTGCTTTCAAAAGGAGGCACTGTTTTACTATTCATCCTCACTTTAATGTCTAAGAAATCCAAATATATGGCTCAGAGTAGACACTAAGGATTGATCTCTGGTGATGAAATTACATCAGAATAGGTTTTGATGTGCTTCAATTTCCTTGTTCCATTAGAGCTCTGAAGGCTGAATTTATTAATTTTCCCACTTCTGGGATCTAGCTGACACTCCTAGCTGTGTAAATTCAACTCTGAGCCTTCTACAACTCTGTTAGTTTTCTAGTTCTAGATTCTTCCTCTTTGCAAAATACCATGCATACTCAGTTGAAACAATTGTTATCTTGTTCCCTGCTGTACAGTAACATGTTTATATTTTATGCAGTGTATTTCTGAGCATACATAGGTGAAATAACAATGTGTATGAAATAAAGCATTCCAGGCTCTATTTAAAATCTAAATATAAAGACCATATTTAGAAACACAGTCTGCAGAACAGAATATCATTTTAGGAATATCTAAGCTTACGCTTTATTCTGAGGGTAAACACTAGATTAGGAGACGGCTAGCCGGGAAGTCGTCTGGGGAAAGCCTATTCATGGAATGGATTTGTCAAACGTAGGGTAAGGTGGTGAAAAAGTTGACCACAATTATAGTGAAATATAGCATTTCCTTTTGCTGACTTATCATCAATAAATTTCTATTATTAGATATAGTTATGGTCTAGCTGAAATACAAAACCAAATAAGACATGGTGCACACTTTAAAAGGAGTAAATGATGTACTATATCATTCAAGTTGTCAAACTTCTAACATGACTCTGAAGAAAATTTCTGGTTCGAGAAATGGAAAGGAGAATAACAATTATGAAGCAGTGAAAAAAATGTTTCTATAATTTTCTTCAAACTAGACTTAGTTTTAACAAAGTTAAAAGTGAGTTAGAAATGATTTAAAATCAATTTCTACCCAAGCCCACTAAAAAGTGCCGGAAAATATTTGAAGCATATTACTTTGAAGAAAGGTCAAAAAAAAAATTTTTTTTTTTTTTTTTTTGCAGTACGCGGGCCTCTCACTGTTGTGGCCTCTCCCGTTGCGGAGCACAGGCTCCAGACGCGCAGGCTCTGGACGCGCAGGCTTAGCGGCCATGGCTCACGGGCCCAGCCGCTCTGCGGCATGTGGGATCTTCCCGGAACGGGGCACGAACCCGTGTCCCCTGCATCGGCAGGCGGACTCTCAACCACTGCGCCACCAGGGAAGCCCCTGAAAGGTCAAAATTTTGCCTGCTCAGGGCAACTTATTGGGCTGTCTTCATTTCTGCCCCTAGAGGAATAAGTAATGATAAAACTGTCTTAAGCTAATAGAGATAGGTGTTGAAACTCACTTCTGATATATGTAGTTGTCATTATGTGCATATATGAATGAATAAATGATGAAATGAATTAAATTATAAGTCATTACAATTGCATTTCAATCAACTTATCCTATATATCAGAAACTTATCCTACAAAGACTTTATTAGTCAGGGTTCTCTAGAAAAACAACCAACAGTATGTGTGTTCAGTATGTGAAAGAGAGAGAGAGATAGAGACTGACTTATTATGAGTCACATGATTATGGAAGCTGAGAAGTCCCACAATTTTCTGTGTGCAAGGTGAAGACACAGGGAAAGCCGGTAGTGTAACTTAGTCGGAGCCCAAAGGCTTCAGAACCAGGGAGATGATGCTATAAAACCCAGTCTGAGGGCAGGACAAGATGAGATGTCCTAGCTTAAGTAGTGAGGCAGGAAAAAAAGGGCACATTCTTTCTTCCTCCACCTTTTATTCTACTCAGGCCCTCAGTGGATTAGATGATGCCCATCCACATTGAAGAGGGCAATTTATTTTGCTGAGTTCATCAATTCAAGTGCTAATCTCATCTGGAAACACTCTCACAAAACACACCCAGAAATAATGTTTAATCTGGGCACCCCACTGCCAATCAAGATGACACATAAAATTAACCATTACACTTAGACTCACACATTTTGATAAAAGGTATATGTATCTAAATATTCATTGCAACATTAGCTTTTAATATTTAAAAGCTTGCAAACTTCCATGTATTAGCAAGTTACTCATTGATTATTGACTTAGAAATATAATTACAAAAGCCATCACACTATTTGGGTTTCAATAGTATTTTTTTGAAAGATAATACATGCAAGTGGTAGAAAAAAATTAAGTCCATGAATTTATGAATGGATAAATAAATGTGATATAGGCATACAGTGGAATATTTGACAATAAAAAGAAATGATGTACTGAACATGACCTTGAAATCATATTAAGTGAAAGAAGCCAGTCACAAAGGACCACATATTGTTTGATCCCATTTATACAAAAAGTCCAGACTAGGCAAATCCATAGAGGCAGAAAGTAGATTAGCAGTTGCCTAGGAGTGACAGAAAGTAGATTAGCAGTTGCCTAGGAGTGGGGAGTGGAGGAAGGGGGGAATGGTTGTGGGGTGAAAGGTAAGGAGTGTAGAGTTTCTTTTGAGGGTAATGAAATGTTATAAAATTGCTTGTGGTGATGGGCTGTACAACCCTGCAGATGTATTAAAAGCAATTGAATTGTTCACTTTAAATGAATGAGTTATATCTAAATAAAGTTGTTAAAAATACATAAGGATGTGTGTTAAGAAAAGATAGTTTTTTAGTGAGGGTTGAAGTCTGAAGCATTTCTAGTCTGGAAACAGTGTGTGTGTGTGTGTGTGTGTGTGTGTGTGTGTGTTTGGCTGGCTGTGGTGTTACGAGTTGATTTCTGCAATAAAAATCCTTCTGTAGAAGGTGTGGTCATTTAAAGATACTAATGTATATTGTCATTCTGTAGCCTTTCCTATTTCCCAACATTTACTGAACACAGTAAACAGCCAAGCATTCTATTTATTAGAGGCTAGTGGTAGGACGGGCAATACAAAGATGAATCACATAATCTCTCAAGGAGTTTCTAGCCTAAAAGAATTGTATTGTTAGACAGTTTGAAGCATGTAATCCCAGGCAATCTGACTGAGGCACAGTGCCATCACCCTAGGAGTTAATAGGCTCCATATCTGGCTTCTCTTTTTTGTCTAACAAAGTCTTTTTCTGGCATATGTGGTGATCCTTAGTCTCTTCATCATTAAGTTACTTGACAAGATTCTTAGATCTGGAGAGACTGGGTGTAGTGCCTTATAAGAAAAATGCATTCATTTGAAATCATATTCAGGGATATAAGGTCAGGTAGGAATTTTTACCCACCTGTAAAATGTAAGGCAGATTCCCAATCTGCCTTAAAAGTTTTTAAATTAAAAACCTTAAAATCTTCCTGTAAAATTTTTACCTACCTGTAAAAATGTAAGGCAGATTCCTAATTTGTCATAAAATGGTTCCCATCTTCCCCTAGAGCTTTGGAAAGCTGCAATTTTAGGCAGCATGGACCAACTGGATTTTCTTTATCCTTTGAGCACAGGTTTTGTAGCTTTTGTTATTTTGTCAGAACATTCTTTGGCTTGTGTGTACTAGAGAAATTACCAAATTTTGGTGAGAAAAAATCTTCCTGATAAAGTTGAGATCTGTACATTTAAGAAGAAATTTGAGTATTTATGCTTGGTTCTATGTCTCCCTTTTCTCTTCATTGCTCCCATTGATAAAGCTAAATATATAGAAACAAATGTTGACAGCTACACAAATCCTTAGGTTAAGTACTTTTAAACTGATGGTACAGTATGAAAGAAACTTCTTGGCAAATTTCTGTTGCAGAGAATTAATTAGAACTGACCTGAAAGGTGGTTGGATTTATATCCAACCACCTTTCAAAATCCCTTTTCCTCCTCTTGCCCACACTCCTAGCACAATGTATGGAACACAGTAGTTTCTTAATAAATGCTTGTTGAATGCTGCATTCTGCATCTTCCTGAAATAACAGAACTGTCAATAGTTACTTAACAGTTAAATGTTTTAAAAACTTATTTGGAAATTAAAATGTAAGAGACTAATGAACCAAAAGAAAATCTCATCTCTTAATTGCTTAAAATTTATTATTTCAAATAAACTTCTTTAATTGAAACTATTCTGAAGGCTGGATTTTTAAATTATATGCTTTGTTCAGACCAGCCTCTGAGAATAAGAACATTTAAGGTAATTAAGATAGCTTTAAATTTTTGATGAAAAGTTGGCGTTTTCTGTATATTAAGATTAGATATTAGCTACTGAAGTTTCTGGGGGTAGGACTTAACTAAAGCTTCCAACATTAATGATACAAAACTGTTATGAATTTGCAATCAAATTTTCTTGGACATTTTTTTCATTGAGGTGAAAAAGGCCATGTAGCCATGCCTCAAGCCAGTTTACTCACCTAGTACCTCCTTAATAATCCATTGGTAGTTGTGAAGCAGTTTAACATTTAAGTTTAATTTTTTTCACTAGTCTTCTGATTTATAAATACTAATTTCTTGGAAAATTTGAAAATTTCCAAAAAGTAAAAAATTCAGTATCTTGTTATCCCACTATACAGAGATAACTGCAGTTAAATGTTTGGTGCATTTTCTTCCAGTCTCTTTTATTAAATGTATAAATATTAAAAGTATTTCATAGTTGAGATCATACTGAAAAAAAATACATAAGGACATAGAGTGAAAATTATCTCTCTATTCCCAGTGATCTCCTTAGAATCAATCACTTATTTTATTGTACTATGTTCTGATAAATGTTTCAGTGCATAGATAAGTATTTATTGATCTATCAAGTATCTATGTACCTATCTATCTACTTTCCCTATTCCTTTTCTCTGCCTCCTGGTTTTCTTCTCTTTTATTTGGCGGGGGCGGGGGGATGGTAGAGGGTGTTGGCAGCAAGAGAGAAGGTACTTAAAATTGTTCCATAACAGTACATATAAACTTTCTTTAGTGCCAAGCAGTATTTCATCATGCAGATGAGTTCAATTATACCTCATAAGTTACAGGAAATTACGACCGTTTGTCTAAAAAAATAAAAAGAATCCATAGAAATCGACTCAAGATAAATCAGATATGGAATAAACAGATAAGGATTGTACAAGTTTTCATAAATGTTCGAGAACTTAAAAAGATGGCTGTAATGAAGAAACATATGGGGAATCTCAACAGAGACACAGAAGATGCAGTAAAGAACCAAACTGAAAGAATAGAACTGAAAAGTGTAACACCTGAAATGGAAAAATCACTGGAAAGGCTTAATAGCAGATTGAAACAAAGGTCAAAGCTTGTAGAGAGATTCAAAGAAAATATCGAGTTCTAAGAAAAGAATAAAAGAAAGAAAATGCAAATAAATCCTCAGTGATCTGTGGGACACTATCTAGAGTTCTGGCATATATTCAGTTGGATTCCTGGAAATAAGGGAAAGAATGGAACAGAGAAGAAGTTTAAAAGAAAACTGGCTGAAATGTAACCACAGTTTGGGGAAAAAGCAGCTGACATATCCACAAAGCTCAGAGAACTCCAAGCAGGAAAGACACAAAGAAAACCACATATTTTAGACTAACTGCAAGAAAGCCAAAGATATAAAGATATCTTAAAAACAATGACAGCCTACTCAACATCAGATAAAAATGGAAATCAAAGGGATACTATCTTTAAAATGTGTGGAAATAAAATAAAACACTGTTAATCCACAATTCTATATTTAGTAAAGATGAATCTCAATAATGAAAGCAAAATAAATATATTTTCAGATTAATAAAAGCTGAGAGAACTTACTGCAAGCAGAGCTGCACTTTAAGATATCCAAAAGGAAATTCTTTAGCCCAAGGAGAGATGACACTATATGAAACTCCAAAGTTCAAGAAAGAATAAAATGCACATGGACTTGTGTATATGTGGGTAAGTATAAGATCTATCTTCTTTTTTCCCTTCTCTTAATACCTATAAAAGAGAACTGACTCTATGCCAAAGTTATAACAATGTACGTGAAATTTATATCATATGTCCACGTAAAATATGTGACAACAATGACATAAAGGATTGAGAAACTGAAACATATTGTGGCAAATTTTTTAATTTTGTATGAAGTGACATAATATTAACTCTAAGTGGACTGTGACAACATAAGAGCAACTGGTTAAAAATAACAACACACAACACAAAAAGATGCAGCTAAAAACATCAAGACAAGTGGAAACAAATACTTAAAACAAAAAAGATGCAGTTGTTATCACATGACTTATTCAAGTTGGAACATCATTAGATCTTGAGAAAGACTTGCGTTTAACTGGTCATAGCTTTGGTGCCTGTTTCTTTGTTTTATATTTTAACACACTATTTCTACATTTGAAAAACGTCCTGTTCAATAAAAAAAATTTAGAAAAAGGAAAATGTCCTGTGCAATTTCTAAGGAAAAATACAGTATGATTTTTAAAATTTATTCTCACACACATACTGACAAATAGCATGCATACAAAGGAAGAGGGAAAATTGCAGAACTCCACTCCTATATGCTTTCCCCTATCCAAACTTCTCCCATACTGGGGCACTGTGAAGTACTCTTCAGAGCTTAATCTATTTTTGTCCAGTTTTGATTGCTTAATCTAGAGGTCTGGGACTTCTAGAGTCTCCCAGTTCCTGTCCTATCCTTCCAGTGAGTAACCAAGCAGGACTCTATGGGGCCTTTCTGGGACAGACCTCCCCCACCCAAAGTTCTCCGCCTGCCTCTTGTCTATAGAAAAACTTTAGCCTCCTAGGTCTTCACTGAGTTCCAAAGAATAAATTTAATCAGAGAAGTGAGAAAATGCAGAAAGAAAGGAAAACAGTCAAGCAAGACAAAATAATCCCATAATAGTTTAGCCATTAAACAAAGTCGAGGACCTTTAGTTCCTCCTCAAGGGCCATACATAATATTCTGAGCCATATCCTTTGAGCTGTGTTTGCAGATACTGAGACCGCCACCAGGGGGAAGAAATTAACTGTACGCTGCCCACAAACACTCAGGCCCCAGACTGATGGGAAGCAGAAGGTTGATGATGTTGACTCCCGACTACCTCACAACCAACCAATCAGAAGAATGTCCACCAGCTGATGGCTCAGGCCACAACCTGCCTCCTTCACCCTGGCTTTAAAAACCTTTGCCTGAAAGCCATCAGGGAGTTCAGGTCTTTTAAGCACTAGCTGCCTAGACTGCTTGCTTGGGGCCCGGCAATAAACACTGCACCTTCCTTCACCAGGACCCCAGGTCAGTAGATTGGCTTTACTACACTCAGGGCACGCTGACCCAACAGCGACAAGTGAATTACGTTCCTCCCCAAGGACCACAAACCTGAACCTCAGTAGTCTGAAAACAATACTTGTGCCTAATAACAGTAATTAACACATGGCATTGTTGTCCCAATGCCAGAAAACACAGGCAACCCAGCTCCCGCACCTCTCTTTGCTGGCACCCCTTCCTCCCTCCCTCCCTCCAACATCCAACTGGCCTCCTCCAATCCTGTGGAAAGGAAAACAAATGCCCGGGCCCCCGCGCCCCAGTGTTTCCAGCCAACATTGCATCGCCAAGGCCAATTCTCCAAGCCAAGCGTCTGAGGGACTGACAGGTGCAAATTAACAGGGCTCTTACGAAAGGCTGGTTTCTTCTTTTCCTTTCTGGGCTCTTTAATCTCTGCCACGAAGCCCTGCCTCACAGGCTCTAGAAAGTGCCTTTAGGATTAGAGGCAACCGTCGACTTGCTCTTATCTTTTTCTTCACCTCACATGTGAGCGGTGACAACTAGTTTTCCCTCTTTTCCTGTCCGCTGTGTTTTTTACCTGAAAGCCGGCTTCAGCGGCGGTCCACGACTCCAGGGGGCAGCGGACCCGGGGCGGCGGAGCACCCAGCGCGGGGGCGGGGCGGGACGGGGCGGGGAGACGGCGTCTGGGGAGGGTCCCCGCCCGCGTGGCCACGCCCCCGGCCCCCGACCCCCGACCCCTGCCCGGCGGGGCTCTATTTGTTTTTAATTAGAAAATCCTCCTCTTCCTTCTCCCTTTCCCGGCCCCGTCCCTTTCTCTTTCCTCCCTGGATAAACTCAGAGCCCCAGTCCTGGCGTCGCGGGTGCCGTGCGGACAGCGGGCCGGGAGGTCAGTGGGGCCGGGCGGGCAGAGAGCCGGGTCGCGGGAGCCTCGAGGAGAGGCCCGAGGCCGGAGGCCGCCCCGCGCCACATCCTCAGGTGGTTCCCGAAGTTTCGGGGCTCCCGGGAGGGAGCGGTCTCCGGCGCTGAGTAGGGGTCGGGGTCGCTTGGATCTGAAGTCGGCGGCCGTGGTCCCCAGACGGAGTCTGTGTTGGGGAGACCGTTGTGCCCGCGCAGAAGCGCGCCCCGGGGAGCGGGCTGCGCTGCCTGGCCGCGCTGCGCCCCTTTCCCGCGTCTCCTGGCGCGCCTACTGCCTCCCGCCGGCCGGGGCCGCCCGCCCCCCGCCTCCCGCCTCCCGCCTCCCGCCTCCCGCCGCCCGCCTCCCGCGCGTTTCTGTCCCGCAGGCCGGGTCCCGCCGGATGCGACTCAGCTGGGGTCTCCAGCGGGTGCTCCCTCCACGTAGCTCTGGGGAACCGGATCAGGTCGACTCGCGGGTCAAAGGGTTTGTAATCACTTCTTGACGGGCCTGACGGGCGGGGGTTACAGGAAGAACCCATCTATCACTTTAGCATTCAGGCAAACTGGAGAGATGTAATTATATCGGGATACACTTACATGTAAAATAAAACATATTTCTAGACTTAGGTTTTCTCTTAATTTTATATTCTCCCCCTTTGTTTACCTTTACTGAGAACCTGCACTGAGTTTTAAATTTTATATCACATATTTAAAATTGGAGCCACCTAAACAGGTCCAGGTGAAGAAAATATGTGTGTACTAGGTTCATTTCTCACCTACTTAAGGCGTTATAAATCAGTATTTTAAGTTGCACGTCTCTCTGATAGGAATATACAGATAATCTGTTGTCCTGACATCATGTTTAATGGTAAAACACTAGTATCAATTCCATCAAATTTGAAAAGGACAAGAATGTTCACCAGCACACAATCAATGTGATAATACTGTGAATTGTACAGCCAAGCAAATTAGCTAGAACACGTTTCTCTGATTGGAAAAAGAAGATGCAAAAACCACCTTTATGCATAATATGGTTGTATTCCTTGAATATCCAACTGAAACAACTGAAAAACTATTTGAAAAACTAAGAAAATTTAGTAAACTGGATAACTACATTTAATCTTAATCTACAGAAAACGTTACATTTCCTGTATATAAACACCTAGAAAGTTAAAAAAAAATCTCTTTTCAGGTTATCAACAAGGAACACAAAATATACAGGACCTATTTTTAAAAGATATAAAACTATAAGGGAAAATACTCTTAGGGATATTAATAAAAATACATGATGTTTATATACAGATGTATCTGTGAAAGTGTAACTTTTTTCTTCCTAAAGAAATGTATAAGTTAAATATAATCTTAGAATTTTTTTGCTTTGTTTTTCTAATTCTATTGTTTAGTTCATGTGGAAAAACAAATACTTGAGAATAGCTGGGATATTTTCAAAAATGAATCTATAAATAGCATTACACAGCTATAGTGATTAAAAGGCAGTGGCATAAATTAGTCAACGTATTGGAACCCTTTAGAAGGAGAAGCTATTTGTCTCAGAGTTACTGCTGGTAGGATTTAAACTTAGAGCTGCTGAATGCCACTTTTATTACCACATGTGTGGAGAGTCTGCATGAAAGTGAATCCTAGAGGGAAGCGAGACAAACCGAAGGATGGAGGGAGGCAGAATCCTGATAGCAACGTCTGAGTCTTGGAATCTAGCCATGCTTGGGCTTTTCAGTTATGTGTATCAGTCAGAAATAATTCTTTTTCTTGATACATTATTAGTTCTTGATTATTATTTTCATTATTATATATCATTTTAATTCTTGATAAATAAAAGTTCTTCAGCCTATTTTTTTAGGGTTTTTTTGACTTTTCTAATTAAAGTATAGTTGATTTACAATGTTGTGTTGGCTTCAGGTGTACAGCAAAGTGATATATATATATATATATTTATATATATATAGGTTATTACAAAATATTGAGTATAGAAACTGGTCCTACACTGTAGGTCCTTGTTAGTTATCTATTTTATGTGTAGTAGTGTGTATATGTTCCAGCCTATTTGAATTGAGTTGTAATTAATGACTGAAGAAGTCTGAGTAGAACTTGTTTGCAGAGCAGAGGTAGAGTCACAGACGTGGAGGGCAAACTTGTGGTTGCTGGCAAGGGGGGCGGGGGGGCTGTCAGAGGGGATGGGTTGGGAGATTGGGTTTGACATATACATACTACTATGTGTAAGGGTAGATAACTGATAGGGACCTGCTGTGTAGCTCCGGGAGCTCTTCTCAGTACTCTAGAATGACCTGTGTGGGAGGGGAATGTAAAGAAGAGTGGATATATATGTATGTGTGGCCAATTCACTTTGCTGTACAGTAGAAACTAACAACATTGTAGATGAACTATACCCCAATAAAAATGTTTTTAAAAAAGAAAAAAAAGAAGAAGCCTGACTAATACAATGGCATATAAAATCATCAATTCTAGAACTTGGAATTTAAGGTCATTCTGATCTTACCCCAGTGTCTTTCCCAACTGAATATTGGCTAAGACTGGGCCATACTAATGAATAACACTTTCTCTTGATCTAGAAGTGAGCTGTAAGAACCAGTGCAATTGTGCTGTTCCATCCACATGCATGCTTATCCCACAGTTCCTGCACAATATTTTTTTTTCCAAAGACATGGAGAATGTTGCAGTATAATAGAGGAAATAAACAGAGCATTCTCAAGTGACCTATTTATTCATTTTAGGAGAGAGTATGTATAATGAAATGCACTTTTGCTCAGAAATGAAAAGGGTCCTCTCTGCTATTGTCAAACTTGTTTTTATAAACTCCTATTTTATATTTTATTTTGGTACATCAATCTTGAGTACTTTATTGTCAGGTCTTCATCGGTAAACCCCTTCCCTATGACAGTACAGTGTGTAATCAATTTTAGAGCATGGAAAATACATGTACTTGTTTTGTACCTGTAGTTTGTATATATAATTGACATCTTTGTGCTTTGGTGTTTCAAAAATGTTAAGGCTGTAATGAGGAGTCACATTTACAATCATCAGTGTATTCTCTACAATGAATATGCTCCCTTAATTAAATCATGATGCTGGAAACACACAAACACACACACACACACACACACACACAAAGACAATGGCATAGACCCAGGACCAGACAGGTTAATGAAAGAATAAAAGGGAAGCTGGCATTTTAAATCAGGGAGTGGCGATAAGGAGGAACATTTAATAGATCATACTTGGACAACAAGATACTTATTTGGTAAAATTAATAATAAATCTGGAATTTTTCTTCAATCTTAACTCCAAAATATAGTCTACATGACTTACTAATTTAAATCTAACCTAAAAGTACTAGAAGAAAACCTGGGTGAATATGTGTACACAAGGGAATTAGGAAGGTGTTTATAAGCATGATATAAAAGCTAGAGCCCATTAAGTAAATACATGTTTATTTTTAAAACTTTGCATGTGGGAGGAAAAAAAACAGACAAATTGGATGAAGAAAATTGCTAATATACCTACAACATTCATAAATGATTTTCAAAATCAACAACCCAGTTTGAGGATAAAGAGTGTGAATGCACAGCAAGAGAAATGCAAACGATAAGCCAAATAAAGATGCTAACCACACTAATTATCAGAGATTCAAATTAAATAGAACATTTTATCTGTTGTTCTAATTTTGAAAGTCTGATGATACAAGGTGGTATTGATAATGTGACCAAGAAAATATATCCTTACACATTCTAAGTGGAAATAGGAATTGGTAAAATGATTTTATGATAATGTGTATTAACATTTTTTCTAGTTTTATCGAGATATAATTGACATACAGCATCGTATAAGTTTAATGTGTGCAGCATTATGATTTGATTTACATATATCATGAAATGGTTACCACAATAAATTTAGTGAACATCCATCATCTGATATAGACACAAAACTGAAGAAATAGAAAAAAAATGTTTTTTACTTGTGATAAGCACTCAAGATTTATTCTTAACAACTTTCCTATATGATGTACAGCAGTGTTAATTGTTATGCTGTACATTATATCCCTAGTACTTATTATTTTATAAGTGGAAGTTTGTACCTTTTTATTTCCTTCATCCAGTTCCCCCTCTTCTTACTCCCCACCCTCCCCACATGTGGTGATCACAAGTCTGATCTTTCTCTGAGTTTGTTTGCTTGTTTTTGAAGTATAATTGACCTACAAGACTAAGTAAGTTCCTCGTACACAACATAGTGATTCGATATTTCTATACATTTCAAAATGATCACCATGATAAGTCTAGTTACTATCTATTGACATTTTTAAATGTTCACTTTATTATTGGAATTTATCCTACAAAACATGCTTCCAAGTGGGCAAAAAAAAATCTGTGTTCAAAGTTGTTCACAGTAGGATTTTTTGTAATATTAAAAAATTGGAAACAATTTTACATCCATTGAATAGGATTTGATCACACAATATGTGGTATATCCACACGTGAAACATTATGTAGTTAAAACTATTAGGTAGCTCTGAATGTTTTAACAGACATGTCCAAAGTACATTATAAATTAAAACAAATAAAAATATCAATTTGTACTTTGCTTCAATTTGTTCTTTTGTTTCTACTCTCTACTGTATGGTATATACAGTTTTTGTATATATAGGACATATCATTTGTGTTTCAGTAATATATGTTGTAGGATACCATTTTTATAAATAACAACCATAAATACTAATATATACAAAGATAAGGCTCTATCTTTATGTATTATATATAAATTTTATTTTTATGAGTATTTGTATTTTACATGTTTCTATAATGTATGCATGTTTATAAAGAAAAAGTGTTTCTATTGTAATTGGAAAAACTAAAAGATCATGAGAGTTTTTGGTCACTATTTTGTACAAAATGATTTCTTCCTGGATATTTTAGTCATCATTCTCTATTAAGAAAGTATATTCTGGGGCTTTCCTGGTGGCGCAGTGGTTAAGAATCTGCCTGCCAATGCAGGGGACACGGGTTCGATCCCTGGTCCAGGAACATCCCACTTGCCGCGGAGCAACTAAACCCGTGCTCCACAACTACAGAGCACGCGCTCCTAGAGCCCGTGCTCTGCAAGCACAGAAGTCACCGCAGTGAGAAGCCTGCACACCGCAACGAGAAGAGTAGCCCCCGCTCGCTGCAGCCAGAGAAAGCCCGCGTGCAGCAACGGAGACCCAATGCAGCCAAAACTAAAAAACAAATACATTTATTTTTTTAAAAAGTATATTCTCTTACATAAGGCTTTCCTTTTACTGCTTATACAGTCATAGCTCAGTGGGGGGTGCGGGGTGCAGGATGATTCCACAACCCCCCATAGATACAAAAATCCTGCATGCTCAGATCTCTTATATAAAAGGTTATAGTACAATCGGCCCTCTCTATCTCTGGGTTTCTTATATGGAGGGCCAACTGTATACACACACACCCAACACATTTTCTGTTATTTGTCTTCTTCTGGCTTCTTAAACAGTATTTCCCAGTTTGAACTTTTTTTTTTTTTTTTTTTTTTTTTTTTTGCGGTACGTGGGCCTCTCACTGCTGTGGCCTCTCCTGTTGTGGAGCACAGGCTCCGGACGCGCAGGCTCAGTGGCCATGGCTCACGGGCCCAGCCGCTCCGCGGTATGTGGGATCCTCCCGGACCGGGGCACGAACCATGTCCCTGCATAGGCAGGCGGACTCTCAACCACTGCGCCTCCAGGGAAGCCCCAGTTTGAACTTTTGATTCCTGCCCTCCCCAGTCCCAACATTTTCCCACCATCTTCCTCTCTAGTTCAGCTAATGGCATCACCATCAGCTCGGGTACCCTGGCTTAAAAAGTGAGACTCATCCTCGACTCCTCTCTTTACTTAGTCCATCAGCAACTCCTGTGGGTTCTGCTTCCAAATCTTGTTAAGCATCTGACCACATATGACCCTCTCATGTCACCTCCCCAGTCTAAGCCAGCGTCAGCTCTCACTGGGATTACTGCTGCCAGACCTCCCCCACTGCTTCTACTCCCGCCCCCTCAAGACAAAGTTTAAATCAGATGTGATCACTCCACTGATTAAAGCCCCCCGAAGACTCTCCAGCTGCAATTACAACAGATTCCAAACATTTTGCCATGAATTTCAGGTATGATCCGACCTCTGTCTCCACCTCTGACCTCGGTTCTCTTCTTTCCTTGTGTCCCAATCACACCTGACCTTTTTCTCTCCTTTGAGTATCCCAAGCTCACTGCCATCTCAGGGCCTTTGCACTTACTTTCCTGTCTTTCTGGGACTCGCTTCCCACATTTTTAGTGTAATGCTTCCTTTCACAGTTCAGGTAGCTGAAAGGTCACCCCTAAGAGAGGCTTTCCTTTACCCTCCTGGAGCTCCCCATCCATGTTTTTCTTAAACCTTTTATTCTGTTTTCTTCATAACTGTTCTATCTAAATTTAATCTTAAATATTTGTTGACATGTTTTTTAATCTCACTCCACTAGAATATGCTCTCCAGCAGAGTGTCCATCTGGTTTACTGCTGTATTTTCAACACCTATAGTAGTGCCTGGTACATAATAGGTAATCAGTAAATATTTGTTGAATTAATGAAGGAATGAATGAAAAGTAACTGGGGACAAAAAATCATAGAACTTGTTATATACATTACTAAGTAATATATATTATATATGTGTAAACATAGTAAACTATTAAAACACTTTATTTTTCAGTATTAGAGTTCTTCAAAAATGTCAGCAGGTGGGTCTTTTGTGAACAAATTTTATTATGCTTTATTTCAAATGTGAATTATGTGATTGTTTTTCTTAGTACAGTAATACCTTGAGTTCATTTCATTTTGAAATTGATTTTATGGTTTAACACTTGGATACTATGTCTACTCATTTACAAATCTGAACATTACTGTCTTCCTGTATTTGGCACAGTAAGGGTTAAAGGAGATTTATATTGGTCATATCTAAAGAAATATACTTAAAACACATGAGGAAGACAAAGTAAAGAAAAATAAGAATAGGAAAGTAAGTCTAACAGAAGAGTTGATAGTAATAAAAAGCTCACCTTGATAGAGGAGGTCTGAAACGTGGGCCCTGAGTGTTCTAGCAACAGATATAAGGAGAGAAACACGTTCATGGGACTTGTGTTTTCTATGAGATAAAAGTCAACCAGTTCTTTCAGAAATGCTGAGTTATTCCTGATCCTGAGGCCAGGAGAAAATGTCTACACTCTCAATGAAAGGACAGGGTGTAACATGAAATGTGACCTCAATACCTTCCTTTCAGTAATTACAGTGACCTACATTGTTTTAGGAAGAATAAGTCAAAATAGAGTCACTAGTAAATTAAATCACCTCTATGTGAATCATGTTAAGTATTTCTGTTGCTTTGTTTTGAACTTACTTAGAGTCACTTTCCAAAAAGGATATGGGGGAAAAAAAAATCAGATTCACATCATATATGCCATGTTCTCCATACTGCATAATAGGACAAAGAATTTTCACTATCCTGGAAGGAATTTATCTATGTAAATAAGAGCGGTATCAGGTCAGCTAAACCACCAGCCTGAGAACTCAGTGCTTAAATCACAAGCACAGTATAATTGCTCAGTCTTATTTTTTTCATCTGTGTTCAGCCTAAGAATTTACCATATATATAGATTGATGCCTAGTATGTCATACATTATGTATCACGTGTTATAGTAAATATAGTTGTGTATTTTGTAGTGATCACATGCACTGATGTTTTAGCATACCAAAAATCAGTATCTTCAGTTATCAAATTATTTTATTTCTCCATTGTGGTCCACCTCTCCCTCTAAGGCCTAGTACCCACAAACTTGATCAACCTATAGACAAAATGGAAGATAAAGCAGAGTCCCTGGATCTAATACCTGATGCTCCTCCTGACTACAACTGCAGCTTAAATTCATCAGATACAAATCCTGATGCCCCTCCAGAATACAATTCCTGTTTTGTACTTGGTAAGTTAAATAATCACCCCAACAGAAAATGACACTAAGAGTTAACGTTGTTCTTTTAATTAACTAATTCATTTCTTGATTCAATAAATAAGTATTGAGCACCTACTGGATGCCAAGTAGTTTACTAGATGCCAAGTGGAACAGATTCCTGCCCTTAAAGAATTTACAGTCTCCTGGGGAAGGAAGTTGTAAAAACATTGATGGCATTCTCCGTTGTTAGGGAGCTATGAAGCGAATATTGTAGGGGCCCAGAAGGCAGAGTAACTGATTCTGCCAGAGATGAGGAAAGCCCTGAGGAAGTAAAGTTTTGTTGGCACGATAAGGATTTTCTCAATCGAAACATAAATAAAGGTGGGAGGGGACCAAACCTGGGAGAAAGAAGAACATGTCCAAAAGCACAAGGTCATGAAGACCTACTGGTCTCTTGGGGACATGATGGCGGCCTGTTTGGGTCAAATGGCAGAACCACAGAGAAAAGTAGGTGAAGGGTCTTGAGTGCAGATAAGGAGCTGGCATCTTATCCTAGAGACCATGGAGAGCCTGCAGATGCTAATTAACAGGCCATCAAGAGTATAAAGTATATATTTGAGTTTGTTTTTTCATCACCTCTCCAGCTTCTGGCACAGGGTTCAGTGCATAATGGGTGCTCAATGAATGTTCAGTGAACAGCTGGTTGATAGCTAATAAGACAGCTCTAGGGACCAGTGTGAAGGGATCACTGGAACAAAGAAAACAAGAAAAGGGAGACTAGTTAACAAGAGTCCCAACTGGATGAGGCTTAGTAACAGTATCAAGAAGAGAGGCAAAAACTTAGTTTGAAAAAAAATCCTCTATGAGATGATGCAAAAATATTATGTCTTTCTAGAAATAAGATTCTGTAGCTCAGGCAGCCTTTGCTTCTGCAGTGTTTTCTGAAAACGGCAGAGCTTCCTTTTCCCCTTTGCCTCGTGTATGTGTGTTGTCTGGATCTGATCCAGTATAACCCCAAATTATTGGGTCAACACCTAAATCCAAGGTCTCAACAATCTGACATTATATAGTCAGTATCATTTCTCAATACTTCAGTGTCTTTCAACATGATTTATCTTTCTTTTTTTAATGGAGATATAGTTCACATACATAAAATTCACCATTTGAAAGTATGCAAGCCAGTGGTTTTTAGTATGTTCACAAGGTTGTACAACCATCACCACTGTTTAAATCCAGAACATTTTCATCACCTCCCATTAACAGTCCCTCCACATTTTGTCGTTCCCCTGGCAACCAGTGATCTACTTGTATCTGTATAGTTTGCCTATTCTGGATATTTCATATAGGTGGAATCATAACACAGGTGGCCTTTTATGCCTACTTCTTTCAGCATATTTTTGTCACAGTTTACCCATGTTGCAGCATGTATCTGTACATTATTCCTCTTTATGTTGAATCATATTCCATTGCATAAATACCTTGATTCTTCATTGATCACTTCATGAGCATTTGGGTTCTTTCCACTTTTTGGCTACTACGAATAATGTTGCTATGGCCATTCACATTTAATGGCAGATTATATTTTTTAAGTTTTAGGGAAAAAATTCTAATTGTTTTTTAAAGTGTAGTTTAATACTAAGTGCAACAAAATAGTGTGAACTTCATTTGATAATACAAAAATGTAGATTTCTGGCCATCTATTTAATCAGAATCTCCAAGGCAGATCTTAAAAAAGAAAAACATCCTATCTTGTTGATTCTTATCAACAGCTAAATTTGAGAAACACTGTTCTAGTATCGTGTTTCCCAACCTATACATCCATGAGTAGACTGTGAAATTAATTTAGTAATTTTCAATCAATAATTTCTTGAAACAAAAATGGTGAGAATATTCAAAGTAAGTAAAAAAACACAAATGTCATCAAGGCTTCAGCCAATTTTATAGGTCAGATCTCAGCTAGACTCTCCTGCTAACTTGGAGTTTATTTACTTTTAGCTAAAATAGATCTGTAATAAAATCTGAGAATGAAATATTCATCCTTGTTTCATTTATTTTGTTTTCAACTACGATACTTTTTAAAAAACATCTCTGTTGGCTGGGATTGAGAGGAGAGGATGTTTTTTGTCATGGATCTGCCTTTCTTTTACATTTTGTTCTGGCCTTTCCTAGAAGGTCAGAGAAAGGCAACTGTGGTTCTCCCTCTCCCAGAGCTTCAGGTAAGGCTCTGCAATGTTAGGAATAACTTAGAGTTTATTAGGTACCCCTTTGTAATCAACCAGAGCCCAGTTACCTACGTAAATAAACCAATTATTTTAAATCCAAGAAAGTAAATCAAATTTCAAGGTAAAAGTATTCAGATCTTTTTAAGAACTATAGATACTTCCCAGCAGTATGGATAGTCTCATGTCTAAATGCTGGTAGTACTTTAAATTTTAACTAGTCCTTATGAAATGTTTGTAGAGAGTTACCCATTCTTCTCCAGTAAATGTCCGGGGATCCTGCTTCTTGACAAGGCTTCGTTTCACACGGAGGGGGTAAAATGTTCCTTGTTATTGCTGGCAGGAGTTCAAGGTTCCTTATTAGGCCTGCACGGATACCATTCTGGCTGGGAGAGGGGAGAGCAGAAAGGAGATGGCATCACTGCTGCTTTTTAGAGACATTTAATAAAAACAAAATCTAAAGTCATACATTAGCAGTACCCTTATACTAATTCATGATTTTGAGTGCTTAAGTGTTGTGTCTGTTTAAGGAAAACTGGTTTCCTTGACTGTGATCTTTCTTATATTGACAGAGTTAAAATTTAACTAATCCCTGGTTGGAGGAGAGCTGTGTGAGAACCAGACGATGAGGGTATAAACAAGTGACTGAGTCAGAGACAATACAGCATAGTCTTTAAATCATCACTTTTAAGTTAAAATGTGACTTCAAATCCCAGTGTTACCACTTAATATCAAGGTGAACTTGAACAATAATGATAGAGGATATAAAAATAGAAATTTGCACGGTGCTAATTTTATGCCAGACCCTGTGCTAACCCTGCAGCAGCTTTATTTGATAGGCATAGAGAGGCTAACAAGTTACTTAATCTCCTTAACCTTAGTTTTTGCACTTATGAAATGGGCATAATTATCTCACAAGGTTTAAGAAGATTAAATGAGTTAATAATCTGGAAATCCTCCAACTACATTTTTGGTACATAGCCCTTTGCTTGGAAAATGGAACTTCTTGTTATTTTTAAGAACCTGTCATGTGACCTGTGTAATCTCCACATAAAAATTCATGCTGTTTCAGTATATTATAGTTTTAACCATATATAATTCTTTCATTTGTTTTTGAATACAGGGCCCCCAGACCAGCTGTCATGCTACCCAGGAGGCTTGCCAGCTGGTAGCACCCATCCTATACAGTACCAGCCTGGCAGGTATCCTTCACCAATCAGTCTGCTCCAACAACATGGAGCCAGCTCCTATGCCAAACTGCCCTTCTGGTCTGGTCTGGAATACTTAGGTCAGGTACTCCACACAAATCCAAATTGTTTTCTTTTGAAATTTGACCTCAGGGATCCAACAAGAAGAAATAAAAAGCTGAAGAGAGGGGATAAAGGTGATGGGTCAGTGATGACAGGTGTCTAGTTTCTGAGACTGTAAAAGTGGTGGTACTAATTTCAGAAATGTAAAGGAGGATAGGGAGATTTTAGTGGGAAGAGTGTGGATTTCATAAAGAATGCAGGTTGAGTTGTAAGATATTCAAGATGTCTTCTTGAAGGAAATTAGAAAAATAGGAGTAGGAATAGAAAAATGCTGTGGTAGGTGCTAGTTGGGGTGTCATTTACCAGGAAGTAAGAGTGAACATGAAGGAAGGTGACATGAAAGAAACAGAACACTTAGTGGCCAAACCATCAAGTGCCTTGGCCCCTTGCCTTCCCTCACCGCCCATAATTTCATTAGCCACTCCGGCCCCCACAAATACCTGATACCTTAGGAAAAATGAGGTGACTACCAACCACATGTAGCTTCAAGCCAAGTCCCTGAGACCCCCTCCCACAGAGTGGTGATCCCCTAAATCCCTTCTATATAAAAATTACAGAACCACCCTGAAACCTTGGTCAGAAACTTGGGGGATAGACAGGTTTGGTGAACAAAATGGTGTAAATTCAAAAATTGTACCCTAAGATAAAGCTATTATTGGAAAACGCTGTGTAATCTTGACCCCTTTGGTTTTGGAAACAAGAGGTTTTGAAGTTCACTGTGAGCAAGAGACTCTAATTCAATACTTGTCTCCCAATATAGTCAATAAAATATTCCTTGAGGTTGACAAGTTCCTCTTTGCAATTCAATATATTATTAATCTTGTGCATTACAAACTATTGATACTATAGAAATGATGTGCAAAATACAATACAGTTGGACCAGGAAATTGGAATCTCCAGAAGGCAAAAATTTTATTAAACTATCTCTTTGTTAAATAACTATAAAATACACATAAAAGTCATTAAATTGCTAGAGTAAACCCCTTTATTACATCAGAAGCTTATAGAATATTTATAGTAAATACATTTTAGAAAATCTTTTTTATACTTGCACAATGATACAGGAATTTGTCCTTGCAAGCCTAGGGTCTTCTAGACCATTTCCCTTGTTTTTTAAAATTGTACAACTTTAAATTTGTTTATTTAAGTTAAAAAAAAAGCGGCTTAACTTTTTCTATTACCCTGACAAAGGTTAAATGACAGATATGATGGGTTCACATTTCCATTTCAGAAATGGTTTGAGTTAAAAAAAGAAAAAAAACAGAAATAAAAGATAAAACAGGCTTTGGAGCCAGACAATATGGTTTTTAATTCTGACTTTATCCCCTACTAGTTCTGCAATCTTCAACACATTTCTTAACCTGTTGGTGCTTCAATTTCTTCATTTATAAAATAGTATCAGTACTAACTATCCCTACCCTGTTGGGCATTATGAAAATTGTTGACGTGTAATATAATTCCTGGCACATAGGAACCACTGAATGGATGAGAACTGTATTGATGCTGTTTAATTAAAATGCTTCCTTGAGTGTGAATGGAAGGCACACACCCAATCATTTTTCTCTATCTTCACTAGACTTCTGAGATCTCATATGGAGGATATGTAGATCCTTATCAGGACCCGTTAGTGGAATTCTGTCCAACATAGCAGGATTATGTGGTTTCTGAGGCTTGAGTTTGCCAGGGATTCCATTAACTCCTCAAATAACTACTCCTTAAATAGCCACAGTTTGTTATGGGGTAAATTCCTTCCATACTGAAGAGCTTCATATCTTTAGGATATTTTACCCAGCAGTGGACATTTTACCAAGTCTGAATATGTTTTATCTTTTTTTTTTTTTTTTCTGGTATGTGGGCCTCTCACTGTTGTGGCCTCTCCTGTTGCGGAGCACAGGCTCCAGACACGCAGGCTCAGCGGCCATGGCTCACGGGCCCAGCCGCTCCGTGGCATGTGGGATCTTCCCGGACCGGGGCATGAACCCGTGTCCCCTGCATCGGCAGGCGGACTCTCAACCACTGCACCACCAGGGAAGCCGCCAGTTTTTGATTGGATTGTTTTTTTAATATTGAGCTACATGCGCTGTTTATATATTTTGGAGATTAATCCTTTGTCCGTTGATTCGTTTGCAAATATTTTTTCCCATTCTGAGGGTTGTCTTTTCGTCTTGTTTGTAGTTTCCTTTGGTTTGCAAAAGCTTTTAAGTTTCATTAGGTCCCAGTTGTTTATTTTTGGTTTTATTCCCATTACTGTAGGAGGTGGATCAAAAAAGATCTTGCTGTGATTTATGTCAAAGAATGTTCTTCCTATGTTTTCCTCTAAGAGTTTTATGGTGTCCGGTCTTACATTTAGGTCTCTAACCCATTTTGAGTTTATTTTTGTGTATGGTTTTATGGAGTGTTCTAATTTCATTCTTTTACATGTAGCTGTCCAGTTTTCCCAGCACCACTTATTGAAGAGACTGTCTTTTCTCCACTGTATATCCTTGCCTACTCTGTCATAGATTAATTGACCATAGGTGCGTCGGTTTATCTCTGGGCCTTCTATCCTTTTCCATTGATCTATATTTCTGTTTTTGTGCCAGTACCATATTGTCTTGATTACTGTAGCTTTGTAGTATAGTCTGGAGTGAGGGAGTCTGATTGCTCCAACTCCATTTTTTCCCCTCAAGATTGCTTTGCCTATTCAGGGTCGTTTGTGTCTCTATACAAATTTTAAGATATTTTGTTCTAGTTCTGTAAAAAATGCCATTGGTAATTTGATAAGGATTGCATTGAATCTGTAGATTGCTTTGGGTAGTATAGTCATTTTCACAATATTGATTCTTCCAATCCAAGACCATGGTATATCTCTCCATCTGTTGGTATCATCTTTAATTTCTTTCAAAAGTGTCTTATAGTTTTCTGCATACAGGTCTTTTGTCTCTGTAGGTAGGTTTATTCCTAGGTATTTTATTCTTTTTGTTGCAGTGGTAAATGGGAGTGTTTCCATAATTTCTCTTTCAGATTTTTCATCATTAGTGTACAGGAATGCAAGAGATTTCTGTCCATTAATTTTG
The DNA here is from genome assembly GCF_964165515.1 of Mesoplodon bidens. Lineage (NCBI taxonomy): Eukaryota > Metazoa > Chordata > Mammalia > Artiodactyla > Ziphiidae > Mesoplodon > Mesoplodon bidens. The sequence goes on from NC_138161.1 coordinate 134,051,693, forward strand.
TATCCTGCAACTTCACCAGAATCATTGATTAGCTCTAGTAGTTTCTGGTGGCATCTTTAGGATTCTCTATGTATCGTATCCTGTCATCTGCAAACAGTGACAGTTTTACTTCTTCTTTCCAATTTGTATTCCTTTTATTTCTTTTTCTTCTCTGATTGCTGTGGCTAGGGCTTCCAAATTATGTAGAATAATAGTGATGAGAGTGGACATCCTTGTCTTGTTCCTGATCTTAAAGGAAATGCTTTCAGTTTTTCACCATTGAGAATGATGTCTTCTGTGGGTTTGTTGTATATGGCCTTTATTATGTTGAAGTAGGTTCCCTCTGTGGGTTTGTCATATATAGCCTTTATTATGTTGAGGTAGGTTCCCTCTATGCCCACTTTCTGGAGAGTTTTTATCATAAATGGGTGTTGAATTTTGTCAAAAACTTTTTCTTCATCTATTGAGATGATCATATGGTTTTCCTTCTTCAGTTTTTTAATATGGTGTATCACATTGATTGATTTGCATATATTGAAGAATCCTTGCATCCCTGGGATAAATCCCACTTGATCATGTTGTATGATCCTTCTAATGTGTTGTTGGATTCTGTTTGCTAGTATTTTACTGAGGTTTTTGCATCTATATTCATCAGTGATAGTGGTCTGTTACTTTCTTTTTTTGTAGTATCTTTGTCTGGTTTTTGTATCAGGGTGATGGTGGCCTCATAGAATGAGTTTGGGAGTTTTCCTTCCTCTGCAATTTTTTGGAAGAATTTGAGAAGGATGGGTGTTAGCTCTTCTCTAAGGGTTTGATAGAATTCACCTGTGAAGCCATCTGGTCCTGGACTTTTGTTTCTTGGAAGATTTTTTATCACAGTTTCAATTTCATTACTTGTGATTGGTCTGTTCATATTTTTTATTTCTTCCTGGTTCAGTCTTGGAACGTGATACCTTTCTAAGAATTTGTCCATTTCTTCCAGGTTGTCCATTTTATTGGCATAGGGTTGCTTTTAGTAGTCTCTCAGGATGCTTTGTATTTCTGCAGTGTCTGTTGTAACTTCTCCTTTTTTCATTTCTAATTTTATTGATTTGAGACCTCTCCCTCTTTTTCTTGATGAGTCTGGCTAATGGTTTATCAATTTTGTTTATCTTCTCAAATAACCAGCTTTTAGTTTTATTGATCTTTGCTATTGTTTTCTTTGTTTCTATTTCATTTATTTCTGCTCTGATGTTTAGGATTTCTTTCCTTCTGCTAACTTTGGGTTTTGTTTTTCTTCTTTCTCTATTTCCTTTAGGTGTAAGGTTAGATTGTTTATTTGAGATTTTTGTTGTTTCTTGAGGTAGGCTTGTATAGCTATAAACTTCCCTCTTAGAACTCCTTTTTCTGCATCCCATAGGTTTTGGATCGTCGTGTTTTCATTATCATTTGTCTCTAGGTATTTTTTGATTTCCTCTGATTTCTTCAGTGATCTCTTGGTTATTTAGTAACGTATTGTTTAACCTCCATGTGTTTGTGTTTTTTATGTTTTTTTCCCTGTAATTGATTTCTAATCTCATAGCGTTGTGGTCAGAAAAAATGCTTGATATGATTTCAATTTTCTTAAAGTTACTGAGGCTTGATTTGTGACCCAAGATGTGATCTATCCTGGAGAATGTTCCATGTGCACTTGAGAAGGAAGTGTAATCTGCTGTTTTTAGAAGAATGTCCTATGAATATCAATTAAATTTATCTGTCTATTCTGTCATTTAAAGCTCATGTTTACTTCTTTATTTTATGTTTGGAGGATCTGTCCATTGGTGTAAGTGAGGTGTTAAAGTCCCCCACTATTATTGTGTTACTGTCGATTTCCTCTTTTATAGCTGTTAGCAGTTGCCTTATGTATTGAGGTGCTCCTGTGTTGGGTGCATATATATTTATAATTGTTATATCTTCTTCTTGGATTGATCCCTTGATCATTATGTAGGGTCCTTCCTTGTCTCTTGTAACATTATTTTAAAGTCTATTTTATCTGATATGTGTATTGCTACTCCAGCTTTCTTTTGATTTCCATTTGCATGGAATATCTTTTTCCATCCCTTCACTTTCAGTCTGTATGTGTCCCTAGGTCTGAAGTGGGTCTCCTTTAGACAGCATATATATGGGTCTTGTTTTTGTATCCATTCAGCCAGTCTGTGTCTTTTGGTTGGGGCATTTAACCTATTTACATTCAAGGTAATTATCAATATGTATGTTCCTATTACCATTTTCTTAACTGTTTTGGGTTTGTTTTTATGGGCCTTTTTCTTCTCTTGTGTTTCCCTCCTAGAGAAGTTTCTTTGGCATTTGTTGTAAAGCTGGTTTGGTGGTGCTGAATTCTCTTAGCTTTGCTTATCTGGAAAGCTTTTGATTTCTCTTTCAAATTTGAATGAGATCCTTGCTGGGTAGAGTAATCTTGGTTGTAGGTTTTTCTCTTTCATCACTTTAACTATATCCTGCCACTCCTTTCTGGCCTGGGGAGTTTCTGCTGAAAAATCAGCTGATAACCTTATGGGGATTCCTTTGCATCTTATTTTTTGTTTTTCCCTTGCTGCTTTAATATTTTTCCTTGAATTTAATTTTTGTTAGTTTGATTAACATGTGTCTTGGTGTGTGTTTCTCCTAGGGTTTTTCCTGTATGGGACTCTCTGTGCTTCCTGGACTTGGGTGACCATTTCCTTTTCCATCTTAGGGAAGTTTTCCACTATAATGTCTTCAAATATTTTTTCAGATCCTTTCTTTTTCTCTTCTTCTTCTGGGTCCCCTATAATTTGAATGTTGGTGTGTTTTATGTTGTCCCAGATGTCTCTGAGATTGTCTTCAATTCTTTTCATTCTGTTTTTCTTTATTCTACTCCTCAGCAGTTATTTCCACCATTTTGTCTTCCAGCTCATTTATTCGTTCTTCTGCCTCAATTATTCTGTTATTTCCTTCTAGTGTATTTTTCATTTCAGTTATTGTTGTTCATTTCTGTTTGTTTGTTCTTTAGTTCTTCTAGGTCTTTGTTATACCCTTCTTGTATCTTCTCAGTCATGCGTCCATTCTATTCCCAGGATTCTAGATCATCTTTACTATCATTACTCTGAATTCTTTTTCAGGTAGACTGCCTATTTACTCTTCATTTATTTTGTCTTGTAGGTTTTTACCTTGCTCCTTCATCTGTGACATGTTTTTTTGCCATCTCTCTTTTTTTTTTTTTTTTTGTGAGTAGGATTGTGTTCCTGTTTTACTGGTTGTTTGGTGTGAGGCTTCCAACACTGGCATTTGTAGGCTGTTGGGTAGAGATGGGTCTTGGTGCTGACATGAGGACCTCCAGGAGACCTCACTCCAATGAATATTCCCTCGGGTCTGAGGTTCTCTGTTAGTCCATTGGTTTGGACTCAGAGCTCCCACCTCAGGAGCTTCGGCTGGAACTCTTGCTTGTGAGCCAAGATCCCACAAGCTGCATGGGGTGGCAAAAAAAAAAAAAAAAGAACAATAATGAAGTAAAAAATAAAATTAGACTAGGAAACTAACAGCTATGTTAGAAAAAATATAAAAAAAATAAAAATATAGATGAAATAACAACCAGAAGGTAGAACAGAACCAGAATAGTAAAAAAGAAAACAAAAAAAGAAAAAGTGGAAAAGGCCTTGGTTGTGGAGAGCAGGGCCTAAGCAGGGGTGAGGTTTGGGTGGTGGGTGGGCCTATGCTTAGGACCCACAGGGCTGGAAATGGCTCTGGGGGTTTGGGGATGGGGCTTAGGCTCACAGAACAGAAGGGGCCCAGGCGTGCCTCCCACCTCTGATCTCACAGGTTGGGGGACCCCACCTGGGTGCCCAGCAGACTTCCTGGGCTTGAGTGGGCAGGGCATACAGCCTCCTGCTCCTCTGGTCCTGGGGTTCCCCTCCAACCTGCCTCTCCTGATCTCCCTTGCCTCCCTCCTATGCCCCCAGGAACCACGTGGCCTGGAGTGGGCTTTGGAGGGCGGGGGATCAGCCTGGGAGCTTAGCAGGCTTCCTGGGCCTGAGGGGGGGGCGGTAAATGCCCTCTGCTCCTCTCTGGCTCCTCTGGTTCCAGAGGGCCTCTCCCACCTGCCTCTCCTGTCCTCTCCTGGCCTCCCTCCTACTCCCCCAGGGCCAACCCAGCCCAGAGGGGACCTCTGTGGGCATAGGACCCAGCCCAAGAGCTGGGCAGACTTCCCCAGCTGATTGGGCAGGGGAAACTCTGCCCACACTCCACCCCTGATCCAAGCTCCTTAGGGTCTCCCCAGGCATGGGAACCCCTCCCCTCTCTCAGCCACCCCTCAGGGGCGCCAGTCCTCTCTGCCCTCCACTTCTCCTCCCCCCTCAGTCCCCCCATGTCCTTCCTACAAGTTCGCTGGGGGGTTCTTCCCATCTCCTTAAGCGTCAGCGTCCCCCAACAGCATCCGGCAGGCACCCTAGTTGTGGGGAGATGCGAAGTCCGCGTCTTCCCACACCGCCATCTTGACTCTGTCCCCAGTCCTACCATTTCTACTGAACTTTGTACTGGAGCTATAAGCTGATTGCAGTAAGTCAATGAAACTACTTAAAAGGCCTAAAGTTCAAAAATAAAACTGTCTCTATTGGTAGATGACATAATTTTTAGCATGGTAAAAACTAAGGAAACTATAATAAAGATACTAAAAATAATAAATGAGCTAGCAAGCTCACAGATTATATTTAAAAATCAATTGTATTTTCATAGACTAACAGGAAAAAAATTTGGTAAATGAAATTACAGAAATAATTCCACTTATAATGGCATCAAAAATCATAAAATATTTGGAAATTTAACAAAGGCTATGAAAGACATTCACACTGGAAACTACAATACATTGATGAAAGGTAATAAAGGAGACCTAAATAAATGGAATCAATTTACTGGGGTTTATTGGTTTGAAGACCTGAAATTGTTAAGGCATCAATTTACTCCACAGTGATCTATAGATTTAGGGCAATCCCAACACAATCACAATAAATGTGGAACTAGTCTAGGACTGCTAAACAAATTACAGAATAGAGAGTAACAGAATAGAGTTCAGAAATACAATCATATATTGATGGTAGTTTTGACAAAGGTGCCCCTGAACTCCAAAAGGGATAGGAATGTCTTCAACAAATGATCCGGAAAAGGTGGATATCCATATGGGAATAATTAATGTCAAACACTATCTAATGCCATACAGAAAAATTAACTCAAGCTATAACATAAACTAAAATATATTAGCTAAATCTGTAAAGCTTTAGAAAAATAAGCATAGCATAATATCTTTGAAATGTGGATTTAAGCAAAAGTTTTGTAAACAAAGCTAAGAAAGCAATAACTATAGTAGAAAAAATATAAGTTAGACTTTATGAAAAGTAAAAACTTCTGTCATCAAAAGACATTAAAAAAATTAATAGGTAACCCAAAGACAGGGAAGAAACTGTACAAACATCTGACAAAAGACTGCTATATACAATATTTTTTTAAAAACCCTATAACTCAATAACAGACAAAAGAAATCTATTAAATATGAGAAAAATATTTCAACAGAAATTTGACAAAAGGAGAGATATAAATGACCAATAAGCACATGAAAAACTGCTCAATATTGCTTGTGACAGGAAGATGTCTAATAAATTCACATGAAGATTTCTACACATCTCATCAGAATGGTTAAAATGAAAAAGAATGACCTAACTAAATGTTGGGGAGAATGTGAAGCACTTGTAACTCTCATACATTTTTAACTGGTGTGTAATATTGTACAACCAAATTGGAAAAAAACTCTGGCAACTTTTTATGAAACTAAGCATATGTTTATATTTTGACACTGTAATTCAAATCCTACATGTTTATTCAAAAGAAGTAAAAACACATGTTCACAAAAACACTTGTATAAAAATATTCATAGCAGTCTTTATTTGTAATAGCCAAAACCTGGAAATAGCTCATGATTCCATCGAGGACAATGGATAAAGAAGGTGGGATCCAGATGGGGGAGTTGGAGGACATTGAGTTCACCTTCCCTTATCATGAACACGTACATCAAAACTACAACTACATAGGGAACAACTCTCTCTGAAATTGACCTGAAGACTAGCAGAACATCTCTTATACCACCAAGGCTATAAAGAAAGATCCACATGGAGTCTGGTAGGTAGGGAAGAGGAGCGCTCTAGTCTGGACCCACACCCCTAGCTGGGGACCCAGAAGATAGGGGGATATCACAGGCTTGGGGAGTCCCTCTGGGTAGTGAGGTGTTCAAGTCACATAATAGGCACCCCAGCCCTGGGGTCTGACATTAGGAAGATGAGCCCTCTTAGCTGGTTTGAAAATCACTGAGGCTTGGGACTTCCCTGGTGGTGCAGTGGTTAAGAATCTGCCTGCCAGTGCAGTGGACATGGGTTTGAGCCCTGGTCTGGGAAGATCCCACATGCTGCAGAGCAACTAAGCCTGTGCACCACAATAACTGAAGCCCGTGCACCTACAGCTCGTGCTCCACAACAAGAGAAGCCACCGCAATGAGAAGCACGTGCACCACAATGAAGAGTAGCTCTCACTCACTGCAACTAGAGAAAGCCCGTGCACAGCAATGAAGACCCAATGCAGCCAAGAAATAATAAATAAATAAATTTTCAAAAAAGAAAAAAGAAAATCAGTGAGGCTTACCAGAGGGCTGTAAGAAACAGACTCTGCCCTTCAAGAGTATACACACAAACTTGCTTACTCCCAGTCACAGCATGGCGACAGCCAATTGAAATCTGCCTGGTGTTCTGGCTGGCTTGCCAGGACCACCACTAGCATATCCCCCAGCTCTCACTGAGCTCCTGCTCTGGCCCCTCTTGCTCTGGTGCTGCTCCCAACTAAGACAGAGGCAGCCATTGCAAATGAGGGTGTGCACACTAAGAGGGAACATAGCTGGCTTGGGCCCTGGCACTGCCTTTGACCAGGGCAGAGGCAGCCATTGCAGATATATGCATGTGTGCACACATTTAGGAGGGCGTAAAACCAGCTCCAGGGAGAAGAACAGCATTTCTGGCACAAATATCCATGTTTACACTTGGGAGGGAATGAAACCTACTCAATAGTATGGCCCCAACCTCTCTGGCCCCACCCAAGCCTAAAACTAGGGCATGCACACTGGGGAAAAATGTCAAACCAACACAGAAGTACAGCCCCAAGTCCTTGGGCCTTGGTGACACCCCCAACCAAGATGGAGACTGCCATCACATCCATGAGAGACCCAACTCCCTCACAGCTCCTGCTCCACCCCTTGGGTCCTACCCTTACCCCTGATAAGGTGGTGACTGCCATTGAGCATAGGAGGAGCCCTGACTCATACTTGGCTCTAGCTCTAGATCCTCCCACTCCAGCCCTACATCCCACCAATGCATTGGTTGCCACTGTACCCCTGGAGAAGACATAGTCTGTGCTCACTTCAGATCCAGCTCTCCCACCAAAGCCAGTGGGCACACACAAACTGCATAGGGATGCTCCCACACAGGACATGCCTTTAATACTGGGATAGGTAACTGTTTCATCTAATCTACAAAGACAGAGTTAAGCAAAAAAGACAAATATGTTTCAAAAGAAAACAAGGGGAAAAAATCTCTGAAAAAACTCTAATGACACAGACACAAATAATTTACTTGATAAAGTGTTCAAAGCAATAGTAATAAGAATGCTAACTGAACTTGGGAAAAGATGACCATAGTGAAAATTTCAAAAAAGAACAAGAAAATGTAAAGAATAACCAATGAGAGCTAAAAAAAAATAATAACAGAAGTGAAAAGTACATTAGAAGGAATTAGCAGATTCAGTGATACATAAGTAATCTGGAAGACAGAATAATGGAAATTACCCAATCAGAATACCAAAAAGGAATACAAATTTTAAAATATGAGGATAGTTTAATGGACCTCTAACATAACATCAAGCATACTAATATTTGCATTACAAAGGTCCCAGAAGGAGAAGAGAGAGAGAAAGAGGTAGAAAATTTGTTTGATAAAATTATGGCTGAAAAATTCCCTAAGCTGAAGAAGGTAAGAGATATCTGAGAATAAGAAGCACAGAGTCCCAAACAAGATGAACCCCAATAGACCCATACCAAGACATGTCATAATTAAAATGGTGAAAGTTAGATATAAAGAGAGAAATTTAAGGCAACAAGAGAAAAAGTGTTACATATAAGGGTATCAGCTGATTTTTCTACAGAAACAGAAGTTTATAGCAATACAGGCCTTCCTCAAGAAACAACAAAAATCTCAAATAAATAACCTAACATACCATCTAAACCAATTACAAAAATAAGAAAAAAAAATCCTAAAGTCAGCAGAAGGAAGGAAATAATAAAAGTCAGAGCATAAATAAATATAATAGAAACAAAAAAATAGAAAAGATCAATGAAACCAAGAGCTGTTTTTTGAAAAGATAAATAAAATTGATAAGCCTTTAGTTACACTCATTAAGAAAAGAACAGGCCCAAATAAAGAAATGAAAGAGGAGAAATTACAATTGATATCACAGAACTAAAAGCAATCGTAAGAGAATAATATGCCAAAAAATTGGACAACCTAGAAGAAATGGATATATTCCTAGAAACATACAATCTTCCAAGACTGAATCAAGAAGAAATAGATAATTTGAAGAGACAGATTATTAGAATTAAAATTGATCAGCAATCATAAAATTCCCCCAAAACAAAAGCTTAGGATGAGACCACTTCAGAGGGGAATTCTACCAAACATAAAGAAGTGTTAATACCTATCTGTCTCAAACTATTCCAAAAAATTCAAAAGGAGGGAACATTTGAAAACTCATTATATGAGGCCACCATTACCCTGATACCAAAACCAGAAAAAGACACTACAACACAAGAAAATTACAGGCCAATATCTCTAATGAATATAGATGCAAAAATCCTTAACAAAATATTAGCAAACTGAATTCAGCTATATTTTATAAAAGGATCATACACCAAGATCAAGTGGGATTTATCCCAGGGAAGCAAAAAGGATCTGGGTCAGAAAAAAAGGATAATGAATAAAGAAATTGTAATATATTCATAAATGGAAAACTTCATAGCAATAAAAGGAATGAACTACTGGTATATACAACAGCATGGACTAATCTCATAAATATTCTGCTGAGCGAAAAAAGCTGCACACCTAGAGTACATGCTGATTCCATTTATAGCATCTATAAACAGGCAAAAATTTCTATGGTAAGAAAAAAATCAGAACAGTTGTTGCCTATAATTAGTGGAGTGGGGGTTTGCTTGAAAGGGGCATGAGGAAGCTTTCTGGACTGTGGCTAGTATTTAGCATCTTGATAATGGGCTAGGTTACCATGTGGCACTCCAAGCAACTGCACTTTCTCTGAGGCCCTTGAGGCCAGCCCTGCCCAGCGGGCAGTATCACTTTACATATTGAAGCAAGCTAAATATTTTCCTTTTCTGTCTGGTACTGGAAATTATTGGTTTACAATGTTGCAGATGCAGATGTGAGTCCTGGCTCTGTCATATATCACCTGTTGGATTTGGGGCAAGTTATCTTCAGTTTCCTCTCCGAAATGTGGCCATGCAAATTAAATTTCCATTGCGAGTTCCAGCATCACATATGAATTACACATGTGAATTTTATTCCAGTGAATTTACAAATAACTGAATGTATTATAAAGGTTATAAAAATTAGTGACTTTAAAATCTTGCTATTAGTGTTAGAACAAGAATTACATTAATTAAAACAATCTTTTGCTTTTCTCCCCTACAATCCTTGGGGTCCCTTTTCCCAGTTGTGAGCTATCAGTCATAAGTAAAGCTCATTTTAAAATCAGAAATGCTTATTATTTAAACAAAGTTATATATTTAGGATTAAGAACATAATATCGTATGCACTATATAGTCTACATATGGTATTCTTCATTGTAATCTTCTGCCATGACTTTTTGGTATTCATAAGTAGAATAATTTACATAGTGCTTAACAATTCCTAAAATCTGTTTACTTACATTTTATCTTTTACTCTTGTACTGAAAAACAGGAGTGCTGGTTCTTGACTGTGGACCTCTCTCTGTGGGTGGCCAGGTCACTTCCTTCACCATCTCCAGGTGCTAGAGAGCTGGCTTTTTCCAGTACACTTTGAAAAACTAGCACCAAAGCTCAAAGCGTCCATTCCCCAAAGGCATATCACTGTTACACACTCCCCATTAAAAAGAGAAAACAGGGGCTTCCCTGGTGGCGTAGTGGTTGACAGTCTGCCTGCCGATGCAGGGGACGGGGGTTCGTGCCCCGTCTGGGAAGATCCCACATGCCGCGGAGCGGCTGGGCCCGTGAGCCATGGCCTCTGAGCCTGCGCGTCTGGAGCCTGTGCTCCGCAACGGGAGAGGCCACAACAGTGAGAGGCCCGCGTACTGCAAAAAAAAAAAAAAGAGAGAGAGAGAGAAAGAGAGAAAACAGCAGGAGGCAAAGTACCTCTGCCAGCACCCAGCCCTATGCCCCAAACACATCTCTCCAGGAAATTGTAAAAGCAGAGGTCTCTTGCTCCTTCTGGCACTCACCTGTGAGTTCCTGCCTGCATTATGTGGTGCTTGCTGCTGTGTGCCCTGAGCCTTTGCAAGATAACCTTTAAGTCATTGTAGGACAAATAGGGGCAGGAATTATTCACCTCATTTTACAGTAAGAAGCACAAAGTCAGATGGATAAAGTGAAATGCTCAAGGTCACATATCTTGATTGATGTGGAATTTGACCTTCCTATGCCAGGATAAGTCATCAGTGATGTAGGCTTCTTGATAATAATAGCTAACATATTACTTACTCTATACCAGATCCTCTCACAAGCACTTTATACTTATTGACACATTTAATCCTACAACAAACCTCTAGGACAGGGACCTATATTACCCCATTTTTACAGAGGGAGAAACTGAGGCAAGAGAAAGTTTGGTGTTTTCCTCAAGGTCTTAACTGATAGTAAGTTGCAAAGCTGTAGTTCAGATCTACACGGTCTGGGTGCAGAGTCCACGCTCTTATTCTGGCTCTGGAACACTTTCCCAGTGCTGGAGCTGTCCAACCATAGCTCTTCCTGGGCCTCATAACCAGCTTATTCTGAGAAAAAGGAAAAGAAATATCTCCCTGTCAGAGGTCAGGTTGGTGTTCAGGGCAGCCCCAGGAGGGCAGGGCAGGGTTTGTGGCCCATGTCACTGGTTAGGGCAGGATGTAAGACCAAAGGCAGCGGACATGTAGAGAGCTGATGGGATAGGTCAGTAGTCTTCACCCATTCAGACTCATTCAACACTTGATAACACCTATTTTTTCATGTCTCCCATTAGGCATTCAAAGTCATGAAGGACACTAAAAAATACGCTTTGTGCAGGGCTGCCCTATGTCCTGCAGGAAGTTCAACATCTATGGTCCCTGTCCTTTCAATGCCAGTAATGTCCCTATCAAAGTGACAGCCATAAATGCTCCCTCACATACTCTCCCACTCCCAATATGAACTCTGAGACGTGGTTCATTCTGTGCTGAGAATCACCCGTGTATATCTGTGCAAAGCCTTCAGGGATGATCTAGACTCAGGAGCCACAGCCAACTCATCTGCACCTCCCTGGGGTATATATACCTCATACCTTTATGTACCTGGCCTAGAAGCAATTCCCAATTCCTGGGGATGCCCTAAATTTCTCCTCAACAAGATCTCTACTTTTTCTTCACCTCTTGTTTCACAAGCGATGTATATCAAGAGATTCTGGGCTCATCCATGTTGTTAGAGCTTCATTGAAGACAGAGTCCCAAGAAACAAAAATTGGAAGCAAAATGTTTGCATGACCCTCTTACAGGAAATGGTTAACTGGCTGGAGTGTTGGGGTGGGCTATAACCATGCACAGATTTTTAAAGAACAGCTAAGGCAGGAGCACCCCGGGAGGTAACCAAAATGAGAGAGCTGGTGAGCAGCTCTCTGCCAAAGTTCTTGAAGACTGTCAGAAATCAGAGACAAAATATAAATGCCAAATCTCCAGGGCAGAAGCAAGCGTTACATGAGAAAAAGGATCAAAAAGTCAGGAAACAGATGGAGATGGAATTTAAGAGTGAGCAGTCCAGGAACATAAGAGTAGGGATGGTCTGGGATGGCAGCCAGACTATTGTGTGTTTTGGGCTCATTATTATTGCTTGGTGGTGATTGTTGCACAACTCTCTGAATATACCAAAAAATACTGAACAGTACATTTTGAAAGGGTAAGTGTTACTGTATGTGAATTATATCTAAATAAATCTGTTTTTTAAAAAGTATATGATTGAAATAGATTTTTAAAAATCAAGAAGAAAGAATGTGTCAGGAAACTGTTTACCTAGTAATCCTAAAATCCTTAGATGTTAACACAAAATCTTTTGTGGATACATGGAACTGAAGGTGAAATGGCACCTCTAGCCAGGGCTTCTAGAAGTCACAAGTCATGACATCACAGATCTAAGAGAGCAGCAGAGGATTATGTGCACTAGTTTTCTTCATCTGAAAAGCAGGATGTTATCACCCTCTGGTATGTGAAAGTAAGGAGTTAATTTTCTACTCTGTGGTATTCAGAGTTATCAGGAATATCAAATAAGTATTAAAAATCATATTTTATGCAGTTAATGATATGATTCATATAAAATGCTTTCTTTAAATCATCTAAAATATGTTCTTATTCTACAATTATTTTTAAACACATATGTGGTGTAGTTGATATCTCTCCATTGGCTTTTACTTTTTTCTTACCCGTATGAAAGTCAGTCATGTCTAAGTGTACTAAAGCCAATCATTTAAGACTTGGCTCAGGTCTAGCAGAGCACAAATAAATATTAAAATGTAAAATAAACACATAATGGATATTATTAGATCATGTTTAGCTCATGTCTAATTTTGCGGTACATTGTATCATATTTGTTCTTGTGTCCAAGAACATTTTAAGTTTGTTGAAAACCTCTGCAGAGTAAAGGAATGGGAATGTGTAAACATGGATAAATAAAACAATGATTGTAATATCCTCTTTGGATGTGTACCAGTGAAATGGAGAAAAAATTACAACTGTCATCGAAACGTTTAATTTAACAAGTAGGTATTCAGTATATTATTAATTTGTTTTCAAGATGCATTTTCAAATGTTCTTGAATCTTAATATAATTAAAATTAGGTGAAAATCAGAAAAATAGAACAAACAATATGTCTTTGGCCAAAATGCCTGTGCTATTTTCCATTTAGTTGGCACTCTCTAAGAGACTATTCAAGAATTCTAGTAAAAGATACAATGCATTTGTCCATTAAAAATATGTATTGAATCCAATCACATGCCAACTACTGTGCTAAGACCTGGGGTTATACAGGTGCCAACTTGTACACAGTCTTTGCCCCCATTGGGCTGTTAGTCTGTTGGGAAGGCAATACATGAACCTACAAAGCTAATTGTAACATGCTGTGTGAGGTTGATGATAGGGAGAGGCATTGGAAAGTCCATAGAAAGAGTATTTAACACAATGGGGTGAAAAAAGAATAGCAAGAAGACTTAGAAAGACTTTGGGAGTAAGACCTGAGCCAAGTCTTACATAGGAATTACCCAGGTAAAGAGCAGATATGGGAGCTCACAACAGGAAAGGATTCCAGAACAAAGGGATGAAATTAAACAAGGAGCAGAAATGACAAATAGCATAATGAATGGGGAGTTTGCTAGCAACTGGATTATGATAAACACAGTGTTGGGAAGTGATGGGAGAGAGGGTGACAGAGGCAGAGGGGCCATGTGTGCACTCTAAGAGGTTGGGCTTTATCCTGAATGTGTTAATAAGGGACTGAAAGATGTCAACAGTTGACTAATGTGGTTTGAATTGTATTTTGGTTACATCTTTATGACTGTGTATAGAAAGCAGATAGTTTAAGTACATTAGTGGTACTAAGGAAGAAAATAGGAAAATTATTTGAGAAATATTTGGGTTGTAAGATCTATACGTAGAGCAATTGATTAGAAGTGAGTTAGTGAAAGATATTTTTTATCTATGTCATTGGTACATCTTTTTATTTTTTCATTGCAGTATGGTTGATTTACATTATAATAGTTTCAATAATACAGCATAGTGATTCAGTATTTTAACAGATTGTACCCCATTAAAAGTTATTATAAGATAATGGCTATAATTCTCTGTGCTATACAACGTATCCTTGTTGCTTATCTATTTTATACATAGTAGTTTGTATCTTTTAATCCCATACCTCTAGCTTTCCCCTTGCTCCTTCCCTCTCCCCACTGGTAACCACAAGTTTGTTTTCTATATTCGTGACTCCTTCTGTTTTGCTATACACATCCCTCGTATTATTTTTAGATTCCACATATGTGTTATCATACAGTATTGTGTCTTTCTCTGTCTGACATTTCGTTAAGCATAATATTCTCTAGGTCCACCCGCATTGCTGCAAATGGCAAAATTTCATATATACACACATATGCACCACATCTTCTTAATCCATTTGTCTGTTTATGGATACTTGGGTTGCTTCCATATCTCAGCTATTGTAAATAGTGCTGAAATGAACGTTGGAGTGCATGTATATTTGCGAATAAGTGTTTTCATTTTTTTCTGTATATATACCAAGGAGTGAAATTGTTGGATCAGTTCTATATTTGTCTTTTTGAGAAACCTCCATACTGTTTTCCACATTGGCTGCACCAATTTACATTTTCACCAACAGTGTACAAGGGTTGCCTTTTTTCCACATCCTTGCCAAGACTTGTTCTTTGTAGACTTTTTGATGATAGCCATTATGACAGGTGTGAGGTGATATCTAATTGTTTTGGTTTGCATTTCTCTAATAATTACTGATATTGAGCAACTTTTCATGTGCCTGTTAATCATTAGTATGTCTTTTTTGGAAAAATGTCTGTTCAGGTCATTGACCAATTTTATGATTGGATTGTTTCTTTTCTTCACATTGAGTTGTTTGAGCTGTTTATATATTTTGGATATTAACCCTTTTGGTCATATCATTTGCAAATATTTTCTCCCATTCTGGAAGTTGTCTTTTGATTTTGTCATTTGTTTCCTTTGCTGTGCAAAAGCATTTAAGTTTAATTAGGTCCCATTTGTTTATTTTTGCTTTTATTTCTTTTTCCTTAGGAGACAGATCCAAAAAAAATATTGCTATAATTTATGTCAAAGAATGTCTTTCCTGTGTCCTTGTCTAGGATTTTTATGGTTTCATGTCTTACATTTAAGTCTTTACTCCATTTTGAGTTTATTTTTGTATATGGTGTGAGGAAATGTTCTAATCTCATTGTTTTACCCGTAACTGTCCAGTTTTCCCAGTGCCACTTATTAAAGAGACTGTCTTTTCTCCATTGCATATTCTTGCCTCATTTATCATTGATTAATTGACCATAGGGTGCATGGGCTATTTCTGGGCTCTCTGTTCTGTTTCATTGATCTATATGTCTGTTTTTGTGCCAATACCATGCTGTTTTGATTACTGTAGCATTGTCATATAGTCTGACATCTGGAAATGTGATGCCTCTGGCTTTGTTCATTTTTCTCAGGATTGCTTTGGCAATTTGGGGTCTTTTGTGGTGACATATGAATTTTACGATTATTTGTCCTAGTTCTGTGAATAATGTCATGGGTATTTTAATAGGGATTGCATTAAATCTGCAGACTGCTTTGGGAAGTATGGCCATTTTAATAATATTAATTCTTCCAATCCAAGAGCATGGAATATCTTTCCATTTCTTTTTATCATCTTCAGTGTGCTTCATCAATGTTTTATTGTTTTCAGAGTATAGGCTTTTCACCTCCTTGATTACGTTTATCCCTAGGTATTTTATTCTTTATTGATGCAGTTTCAAATGGGATTGTTTTTTTCACTTTCTCTTTCTGTATTTCACTATTAGTGTATAGAAAAGTCATAAATTCTGTATATAAATATTGTACAATTTTACTGAATTCATTTATTGGTTCTAATAGCTTTTTGTTAGAGGCTTTAGAGTTTTCTTTTTTTTCCAGTTTCATGTTTATTTATTGTTTTTAAATTTATTTTTATTTATTTTTTGCCTGCGTCGGGTCTTTGTTGCTACACGTGGGCTTTCTCTAGTTGTGGTGAGCAGGGGCTACTCTTCATTGCGATGTGTGGGCTTCTCATTGAAGTAGCTTCTCTTGTTGTGGACCACAGGCTCTAGGCACACGGGCTTCAGTAGTTGTGGCACATGGGCTCAGTAGCTGCGGCTCATGGGCTCTAGAGCACAGGCTCAGCAGTTGTCGCACACAGACCCAGTTGCTCCACGGCACATAGGACCTTCCCAGACCAGGGCTCGAACCTGTGTCCCTGCACTGGCAGGTGGATTCTTAACCACTGTGCCACCAGAGAAGTCCCCTAGAGTTCTCTATATAAAGTATCATGAATCATGACATCTGCAAATAGTAATGGTTTTTCTTCTTCCCTTCCAATTTGGATGCCTTTTATTTCTTTTTCTTGTCTTATTGTTGTGGATAGGACTTTCAATACTATGTTAAATAGAAGTGGTGAGAGTGGACCTCCTTGTCATGTTCCTGAATTTAGAGGAAACACTTTCAGCTTTTCACTGTTGAGTATGATGTTAGCTGAGGGCTTGTTATAAATGGCCTTTATTATGTTGAGCTATGTTCCTTCTGTTCCCACTTTGATAAGAGTTTTTATCATGAATGGATGTTGAATTTTGTAAAATGCTTTTTCTGCATCTACTGAGATGATCATGTGATTTTTATCCTGCTTTTGTTAATGTGGTGTATCACAATGATTGATTTGTGAATATTGAACCATTCTTGCATTCTCGGAACAAAACCAACTTGATCGTGATGTATGATCCTTTTTATATATTGTTGGATTCTTTTTGTTGAGGAGTTTTGCATCTATATGCATCTAAGATGTTGGCCTGTGATTTTGTTTTGTAGTGTCTTTTTCTGGGTTTGTTATTAGGGTAGTACTGGACTCAGAGAATGAATTTGGGATTATTCCATCCTCTTCAATTTTGGGGAGTATTTTGAGAAGAATAGGTATTACTTCTTTATATGTTTGGGAGAATTCCCCAGTGAAGCCATCCAGTCCTGGACTTTTGCTTGCTGAGTCTTTTTTTCTTTTAATTACAAATTTAATTTCACTACTAGTGATCAGTCTGTTCAAATTGTCTGTTTCTTCTTGACTCAGTTTTAGCCAGTTGTATGTTTCTAGAAATTTCTTAATTTCTTCTAGGTTGTCCAATTTGTTGGCATATAACTGTGTGTAGTAATCTCACGATTTTTTTTGTATCTCTGTGGTATCAGTTGTTATTTCTTCTCTTTCCTTTCTTATTTTGTTTATTTGGGTCCTCTCTCTTTTCTTCTTGGTGAGCCTGGCCAAAGGATTATCACTTTTTTTACCTTTACAAAAAAATCAGCTCTTGATTTCATTGATCTTTTCTGTTTTTAAAAATCTCCATTTCATTTATTTCCTCTCTGATCTTTATTGTTTCCTTCCTTCTGCTGAAGTTGAGCTTTGTTTGTTCTTTTTTTTCTACTTCTTTCAAGAGGTAGGTTAGAGTACTTATTTGAGATTTTTCTTGTTTGTTTGTTGAGGAAGCCCTGTATCGCTATGAACTCTCCTTTTAAAACTGCTTCTGCTGCATCCTATAGATTTTAGAGTGTTGTGTTTCCATTTTCATTTGTCTTGAGGTATTTTCTGATTTCCTCTTTGATTTTACTGTTGACCCTGTGGTTTTTTAGTAACATGTTGTTTAGTCTCCACGTGTTTGTTCTTTTTCCATTTTTCTCCCTGTAATTGATTTCTAGTTTCATACCATTGTGATCAGAAAAATGCTTGAAATAATTTGTCTTCTTAAATTTGTTGAGATTTGTTTTGCGGCATAGCATGTGATCTATCCTGTACAACAATCCAAGTGCACTTGAAAAGAATGTGTATTCTGCTTATTTTGGATGGAATGTCCTGTAGATATTTATTGTGCATTTAAGACCACTCTTTCATTATTGATTTTGTCTGAATTATCTGTCCATTGATGTAACTAGGGTGTTAAAGTCCCACACTATTATTGTATTATTGTCATTTTCTCCTTTCATGTCTGTTGATATCTCCTTTATATATTTAGGTGCTTCTGTACTGGGTGCAAATATGTTTACAAATGTTATAACCTCTTCTTATATTGATCCCTTTATCATTATATAATGCACTTCTTCATCTTTTGTTATAGCCTTTGTGTTAAAGTCTGTTTTGTCTGATATGAGTCTTGTACCTCCACTTTCTTCTTATTTCTGTTTGCATGATATATCTTTTTCTATCCCTCCATTTTCAGTCTGTGTGTGTCTTTAGCTCTGAAGTTAATATCTTGCAGGCAGCTTATATGTGGATCTTGTTTTTTATTCAATCCACCACCACATGTCTTTTGACTGGAGCATTTAATCATTGACATGTAAAGTAATTATTGATAGGTATGTACTTAATGCCATTTTATAACTTTCCAGTTGTTTTTGTTGTTCTTCTCTGTTTATTTATTCTTTCTGTTTCTTCCCTTGTGGTTCTACTAGTATGATTGTGTTCCTCTCTTTTTAGTTTTTGTGAACCTATTGTAGGTTTCTGACTTGCGTTTACCTTGGGGTTCATATATGTTGACCTATATTTACTTGTTTTAAACTGTTAGTCACATAAGTTCAAGCACATTCAGGAAGATCACATTTTTTACTCCTCTCCCCCACATTTTGTGTTTTTGATCTCATGTTTTACATCTTCATGTTTTTCCCTTAACTTTTAATCTTCATACTGGCTTGTTTAAGTGGTTGATCCTCAGTCATGACTATATATTTGCCTTTCCTAGTGGGATTTTCCATTTCCTATAGATTCTTGCTTCTTTTCCACTTAGAGAAGATGCTTTCATCTTTCCTTTAGGGTAGGTTTAGTACTGGTGAACTCTTTTGTTTTTCTTTTTCTGAGAAGTTCATTATCTCTCCTTCCATTCTAAATAATAATCTTGCTAGGTAGAGCATCCTAGATTGCATGTTTTTCCCTTTTATCACTCTGAATATATCATGTCACTCCCTTTTTTCCTGCCAAGTTTCTGCAGAGAAATCAGCTGATAGCCTTCTGGGGATTCCCTTGTATATGACTCTTTGTTTCTGTCTTGCTGCCCTTAAAATTCTCTTTAACTTTTGCTATTTTACTTATGATGTGTTATGATGTGGGTCTGCCTGGGTTCATCTTGTTTGGGACCCTCTATGATTCCTGTACCTGAGTATCTGTTTCCTTCTTCAGGTTTGGGAAATGTTCAGCTATACTTTATTCAAATACATTTTCATTCCCCTTCTCTCTCTTCTGGGAGAATGTTGAGTGTGAATTTTGAGTTGCAAATATTGGTACGATTAATGTTATCCCAGAGATCTCTAAACTGCTTTTATTTCTTAAAATTTGTTTTTCTTTTTGCTGTACCGATTGGGTGATTTCCATTATTCTATCCTCCAGATGACTTATGCATTCTTCTGTATCACTTAGTCTGCTGTTCATTCCTTCTAGTGTGTTTTTTATTTCAGCTACTGAATTCTTCATTTCTGATTAGGTCTTTTTATTTTCTAGTTCCTCATTAAAGTGTTCAATGTTTATATCAATTCTTTTCCTTAATCCAGTTAATGTTTTTTTATTACCAATGCTTTGAATTCTTTATCTGGTAAATTGTTTATTTCTGTTCCGTTATTTATTTTTTCAGATGTTTTTCTCCTGCTGTTTCAAACGTGAGTAGTTCCTCTGCCTTTTCATTTTGCTTAACTTTCTCTGCCTCTATGAATTTAGGTGAAACAGTTAAGTATTGCAGTCTTGAAGAGGTGATCTTATGTGGGTGCATCCCTATACAGGCTGAATCTGCCCAGTGCCTTTGGTGGGAGAGCTAATTTGATGAGGACTCTAGGAACATCTTTTCTCAGGGAGTGCTGGCAGCTATCACCTTTTTGGGAAGAGGGGCTGGAGCTGGAGAGGCTAGAGCTGGCACCAGGTATGACTCAGGTCTTCCCATCTGCTCAGTGGCCAGCACCACCCTATTGGAGGAAGAGTCTGATCCCAAGTTGCTAGAGCAGAAGCCCTGTGGGTTGGGACCAAGCTTGCTGTGTTCCCTTTAAGTGTGTGTTTTTCCTTCTCCCTGTACCAGGACCCTTGTCCTGGAGAGGGAGAGTGTTGAAGCAATTGGGGCCCATGTGCAGAGTACCAGTGCTCTGCCTGTGCAAGAACCTGCAGCTCTGCTCGGATGCAGCCTTGGATGCAAGCCCCCTTTGTCCCCCACAGCCTATGAGTGCCCCAGCCTCTGCCATCCCTGCCCTGTTGTGGAACTGCTCCACAGGGCAGGTGGGGCCTGCATGGATTATTGGCATGTATAAAAGGTAAGCTATGGTGGAGTAGCCACCATCAGAGATCTGGGCTGCTTCTGAGGCACTGCTTGAGGAAACACAAGCAATGGCCACCACCACCCCATGCAGCCTCTTACAGGGGCTTGTACGTTAGCCAAGGACAAAACTGCTAACATTTATACTGATAGGAGATATGTTTTTGGAGTAGCTCATCATTTTGGGGTGTTGTGGAAGCAATGTGGCTTCAATACTTACAACAGAAATAAAATTTAAAATGGCCCCTATGTTCAGAAATGTTTGGTTGCAATTCTTTTAGCCATTACTTTAGCTATTATTAAGATTATGGGCATTGTAAACTTGACTCTCTAGAAGATATGGGAAACCATCTTGCTGATATTTCTGCAAGGAATGCTGCCCTTATTGGGACCAACAGAAGTCAAACCTCTGCCATGGTACAATTACAGAAAATATTGATGATTGATTTTCTGTCATTCTGGAGATTGGTCTCTAGTAGTGACCTATTAGATTCTTTATTTATCCCAACATTTGTGTCAGTGACATGAATGTAGACATAAAAGAACAGGATTATCAAATTTCACAGGACAAAATCTACACAAAAACTAACATGATAGGTTAACAGAATACAGATTCAAATTAACCATAATAGGCTACCTCTGATTTTAGTCATAACGTTGAGAAGCTAAATGGGCTTAATAAATGTTGAACTAAAACAAATAGACTGCTAGATATTTCTCCAACAAAGATAGGTTTATTTGGGATCACCAGAGAATTGCAATTTGGGATCTGTTACCATGGTGAGCCATGTGCAATTTCCCACACAAGGGAAGGGAAAACTTTTACAGAGGGAAAAAGGAAGTTTGGAGGGCTATAGTAAACCTTTGGCTTTTCAGGCTGAGTCCTTGCCAGGAAAGAAAAGGTTTTAGATTGAGTGGTATGAATGTTAATACTGTGACTAAAGACCTAAGACTTGACCATTATTCTTAAATGTGGATAAACAATTAATTAACTTACTAACAGAGTCTCTTTTCATACATTGTCTGTATGCAAAGTCAATTATTTGCTGATTTAAAATTTGGGGACTGAATCAGCTACTGGTATTTAATATATTCAGGGATGTGAATTTGTGGGGTAAGTTGCAGAGCTTTTTTTTTAATATGACTTTTTTTTAGAGCAGTTTTAGGTTTAAGAGGGAGATACAGAGATTTCCCATATGCCCTCTGCCTCCTCAGCTGCATAGCCTCCCCCATTATCAACATCACTCATCAGACTGGTAAATTTTTTTTACTAAGAAGGATAAACCTATATTGACACATCATAATCATCCAAAGTCCATAGTTTACTTTAGGGTTCATTCCTGGTATTATACATTCTGTGGGTTTGGACAAATATATAATGACATACCTTCATCTTTATAGTATCATACAGACTATTTTCACTGTTCGAAAAATCCTCTGTGCCTCTGCCTATTTACCTCTCCCCACCCTCCTACTCCTTCCCTCAGCAACCACTAATCTTTTTTACTCTTTCTGCAGTTTTGCCTCTTTAGGAATGCCATATATTTGTGTGCAAGAGTATGTTTAGTTTTTTAAGTGTAGTGTAAGCCCTGAGAGTTGGCTTTTCTTTCTGTAATATAAGTGCCTGTATTAAGCTCTGATTAAGAGGCATCCACTTCAAAGAGGCTATCTGGAATAAACATATTGCCAGCCACAAGACTAGTATTATTTTTTTTTTTTTTTTTTTTTTTCTTTTTGCGGTATGTGGGCCTCTCACTGTTGTGGCCTCTCCCGTTGCGGAGCACAGGCTCCGGATGCGCAGGCCCAGCGGCCATGGCTCACGGGCCCAGCCGCTCCGCGGCATATGGGATCCTCCCAGACCGGGGCACGAACCCGTATCCCCTGCATCAGCAGGCGGACTCTCAACCACTGCGCCACCAGGGAGGCCCAAGTATTATTTTTAATAGCAAAACATTATAAAGATCTGAGTATTCATCAGTAGAGAGATGTAGAAATAAAGTGTGGTATAATATATCCACAAAATAGAATGGATGTTATAAAAATGTACTGACTTAGAAACTGCCTACTATAAATAGAGAAAAAAATAGCAAGTTACAGAATGGTCTTATAAAAAAGAGGAAGCAAATAAACAAACACCCCTTCTCCCTAAGAAAACAAAAACAAGAACAAAAACCTCCTAAATTACACATATGTATACTTGTTTGTATAAACATAGAGAAAATTTTGGAAGAATATGATTAACTACTGGGGGATAGAATTGGAGGGAGGAAGAAACTTAATCCTTATATACTTTCGTATCGTTTAAATTTATTTTAACAAGCATTTGTTGCTTTTTATTACATGTAATAATATTTTTTTAAATGCTGGTACAAAGGTTAAGGAAAGCAAGCATTACAATTACTTTTTAGTAAACAGTTGTTATTTGCAAAAAGAGCTCCCTGAGCTGAGGAATGTCAGAGCTCCACTTAGCAAGAACACTCTAGGCACAGATGAACAAAACATTCCGTTTTCTATATGAGTTCAGCCAGGGAGTGAGGTAGCGTGAATCCTCCATGAGGAAAAGTGGAGTCATCAAGCCCTCCTGGCCTTTGAAGTCGAGAGGGGAACTGGCATATTTCTCTGCATCTTATGGCTGAAATACAACTTTCTGGCCCCCATTTCAGTGAACTTTGAACTTGCTCATAATTCACAATCATTTATAATCTATAACTTCCATGTGAGGGGTAAATTTTTCTGTTTTACTGCCTAGTCTGAACTAGTTATAGAATGACTCCACTTTAAACCCAAGGTCTCATTTACATCTTGAAGCCCTAGCCTTTAAAAGGGACAGACACTGGCAGAAAGAGAGAGAAGCCTAGGAAAGCATCCAGGATGGTGTGGAGTCTGGGGCGCCAGTCACTGCTCTCCCCATCCGGCTCATATTGTAAGGGTTGTATCAGGAGTGTGGAAGTCCTCTGTCTGCCTAGTACCTAACAGTTGACAAGGCATCCCAGGTTTGCAAAGCTCTTCTGCCACGATATCTCAGCTGTCTCCCACAACAAGCCTGGGGGCCTAGGAGAGCTATATCAACCTCAGTTTACTGAAGAGGAAACCAAGACTTAGAGACACTAAAGCGATGACCCTCAAGTCACTCAGCAATTTGGTCACAAAGCTCAGGACAGAATCATGTCTCTTTATTCTGCTGTCTCCTTCAGCCAGAGCTTCATTTTTATCTCTTTCACTGCTTCTGTTTCCAACGTAGATTTTGTTTGATAAAAAGAGGTCTGCTGCTTTAAAAAGTTTGAAAGCTAGGGCTTCCCTGGTAGCGCAGTGGTTGGGAGTTCGCCTGCCAATGCAGGGGACACAGGTTCGTGCCCCAGTCCGGGAGGATCCCACATGCCGCGGAGCGGCTGGGCCTGTGAGCCATCGCCGCTGAGCCTGCGCGTCCTGAGCCTCCGCTCCTCAAAGGGAGAGGCCACAACAGTGAGAGGCCCGCGAAAGTTTAAAAGCTAATGATCCAGGATGATGCTTCTAAATCCCCAACTGATATTAACATTCATCATTCAGGAATGACAAATTGGAATTTCCAGAAATTCTCAGAAATTCCTGAAATAAAAAATTATTCCACATTTTTCGTAATATTTTTATTAACATGCTTTCAAATAGTAAGTGGCCCTAATAATAGTGAATAATTTTCTGTGGTGGTATGATGCTAAAAGTTTCAGCTGTTTTCAGTAAAAAAAATATGTTTTTATAATCTATTATTATTATGAACCAATATATCATGACAAGATTATTTCAATAGCATGTAAAAATGATCTCTATTTGATATGACACCAGATATAGAAAACATTTAAAAGAAGGGAATATTAACACAAAACAAATGCCAAATGAAATCACTTAAAACTTGAAAAAGAATACCACAAGTTTTTTATATTTAAAAGTTATTATTTTTAAATGAACTTTAAAAACACAAAGCATTAAATCGCTCCATCTGATAGCCTTGATCTTTGCTTTGTAACAAATATTCAAGACAGAAAACTTTCACTCTGCATTGATGGTTGAATTAAGAGTGTGCCCCTCACATCTTCAAGTTGGGTGTTAGGGTACTTGCTTCATAGACGCTCAGGTCCTTTGAAACAAGTCTTGAACTGCTCTGCTTTGCTGTCTTAACAGGTCAACTGGAACTGAGGGTTTTGTAATATAGCTTTGGAAATGTTCTGTATAACTTAGATTTGGGTACTTCCACCCTTTTGGGTGTTTTTGTAAACAGCAAGTAGATGTTAGGTCCCCTGGATTTGGAGTCAGACGACCAGCCCTGCCACTTGACATATGTATATGTCTTCCTCAGTAATAATAAAATATTAGTAAAGCTTACCATCCTAAGTTGTTTGAAGGATTGAGGTAACCATACACATAAAGGATTTAACATAATACACAGTAAATAATAAGTGCCAAAAAGATATTAGTTGTTTTGATTATATTCATACTCATTGTTTCAAGCAAGTTATGTTTCCATAGTCATGGATAGCTCTGTGAAGAGTCCAACGACAGCTTTGTGGTATATAGCTAAGACTTTTTGGATTGTTGGTTCGTCAACTGTCTACAATAAAATATTGTTCTTTGAAAAATATCATCTGTTACACAAAATCAATTGTAAAATATATTAATGCTTGTAATAAATGCTATCTATTGGGATATAGAAATAGCTTCATTTTAATTTGTGAATTTTAATTTTATTATTTTCTTTGAGATATGGCAAAGTGAGGATGAAGAGATACTGTGGAATTTGACCAAGAAAAGTACAGTTTTGGCTTGTGGAGCAAGAATTCTGGGAAGCTGATGACAGGGAGATAGCTCTCTATCCTCCACCAATGAATCCTATGTGTCTGTTTCTCCTGAGTCAAATAGATGCTGATTCCCACAGGAGTCTGTGTGCAGGTGAGGCCACTGTGTTCCATGGTGGCCATGGTGTGGACAACTGATGCAGAACCATGAACTCTTGGGCTGGATTAGTCCCTGGAAGCCAGAATTCACATAGTGAAGCCAAGAAGAAACTGAACAGATCCTTCCTGCTCTATGTAGAAGTGATTAGGAGTATACTGGGTCATCAAGAGGTTTTCTCTAGCTGCCTCATTAAAGAACTATTGACTTGCTTGCTTTTATTCTATCAGTCTTCTCAGAGTCGAAGCCAACGACCTACGTGATCTGGCAACTCTGACTTCATCTCCCATTGCTCTCTCACTCTCTTGCTTTTACTCCAGTCACTGGCATCATTCTGATTCCTGAATATCAGTCACACTCCTACCTCAGGATCTTTGTAACTGTTGTACCCTCTATCTTTTTCAAGTACTATGGAATTACTTATTTTAACTTCTTATATCTATGAATGCATTTATTACATTTATTTTCTGCCTCTCTCAAGCAATATCATCTCCATCAGTCCTTAAAAAGGAAAGAGTTAAAAAAAATACTATGCACAGTGGAGACAACTTTGAAATTTAAGAATAAATTTAGTGGAGGGGCGGCAAGTGAGGCTGCCGCAGTCCGCTGGGGACCTCGTCCGAGCCCACCCGCTTCTGGAGGCTCCATCTCCATTCTGGGTTCTGATGATGCCACCACTTGTCACATTGTGGTCCTGAGGCACACAGGCTGTTCAAAGATGAGGCCGTCCGAATGGACAGGCGTAGACCTGGCCTGCTCCCCGAGTTATCATCGGGAATAACATGAGTCGTTTCACCCTTGTTCTTCAGGTGAATTTGACAGACAGGAAGATGACATTCACTTGGTGACATTGTGTGTGACAGAATTAAATGACCGGGAAGAAAATGAAAACCACTTTCCAGTAATTTATGGTATTGCTGTCAACGTCAAAACCTCGGAGATCTACAGAGCCTCCTTCCAAGACCGAGGTCCGGAGGAGGAGCTACGTGCCGCACGAGCTTTAACAGGAGGACCAATGATTAGTATTTACGATGCAGAGACAGAACAACTTCGTATAGGACCATATTCCTGGATGCCATTTCCCCATGTGGATTTCTGGTTGCAGCAAGATGATAAGCAAATACTAGAGAACCTTTCCACGTCACCTCTGGCTGAGCCCCCCCACTTTGTTGAACATATTAGATCTACCTTGATGTTTTTAAAGAAATACCCTTCTCCAGCTAACACGCTGTTTCCTGGAAATAAGGCTCTATTGTACAAAAAAAACGAAGATGGCTTATGGGAAAAGATCTCTTCTCCAGGAAGCTAAAAATAAATAGGAATTACCAAAGAAAGCAACTTTTTGGCATGACAAAAGACCACTGGTGGAGGTAGGAAAGAATATGAATTTGGACTCTACATCCATTCAGTCTTAGGTCTCTTTCCTTGCTCCATGTTTTTCAAATGACTTTAAAATAAAATCTTATTTTGGCAAAGGCAAAAAAAAAAAAAAAAAAAAAAAGAATAAATTTAACAAAAAAATCGATAGGGCCTTCATGAAAAAGACTGAAATTTTAATGAATGCTGTAAAATATAGGATATATAAGCAATGCTTTTGGATGAGAAGAATCAATATTTTTAAAAATCAATACATTAAAAATGAATATATTAACAATACCCGACAATTTCTAACTTTAAAACAATTGGCTAAAATGATCTTTCAATATACAGGGGAAAAATAAATGTCCATGAATATACAAGGAAAATATTGGAAATGCATTATAATTTAGTATATAATTCACAGTAACAGGGCCATTGAATATTTTTTCCAATGATTCAATATGAAAAATGATTTTGCCAACCATGTCCATCAGCTTTCAAATCTGATTTATTTGTCAGCAACTCAATTATATATACTCACAAACATAATTATTAAAAGTCTTGCTAATCTATTTCTAGTCTTGTTTAAACCTCATAGTATATTTCTTCCTATCATAATTATCCTGTGATGACTTTTAAATCTTAGGGACATAAGACTACCAGAAACAGGTTCTAAAAACAAATAATAAAGCATTTAAAAAATAAGTCTGCTAATTTCTAGTCAATATGTAGAATTAGTTTGCTTTCAATGTTTGTATATATTTTTTCTAAGTATGATACCTGTGGGTCTAGTACCTTCTTTTTTTTTTTTTTTTTTTTTTTTTTGGTACACGGGCCTCTCACTGTTGTGGCCTCTTGCATTGCGGAGCACAGGCTCCGGACGCGCAGGCTCAACAGCCATGGCTCACGGGCCCAGCCGCTCCGCGGCATGTGGGATCTTCCCAGACTGGGGCACGAACCCGTGTCCCCTGCATCGGCAGGCGGACTCTCAACCACTGCGCCACCAGGGAAGCCCTCTAGTACCTTCTGAGTTAATGTAACAAGAAAGGAACTCTGTCCATTCCCCTCCCATTGAATTTAGTCAGATGTTTTCCTTCAATTTCTCTAGCCCATTGATTCTTGTTATGTTCATGATAGCAACATTCTTAACATTTTTCTGATTGTGAAAATGATCCATATATATATTATGAAGACTCAAACAATACAGAAGAGAAGAAACACAAACTTAAACACACACAAGTGCAGGATAGAAGAGAAAGTTAAATTCATTCTTAATTTCAATATTGTACTTACTGAATACAAAACAATTCCAACCTGGGAATATGTGAAATTTAGGTGTGGTAGCCTGGTCTAGCCAAATCCATCTTAACTAACCAACCTGTGTTGATGCACTGCCAACCTCTGGACCCTGAGCATATAGATATTTCCTTTCTGGATTGATAACATGAAACAGAAACCATCTGTCTTCCTCTTATCTCCTTTTCTTCTTCCTGGAAATTCCTCTGAATTTTCCACTCCTATCCCTTTGAAATGTCTACTTCCTATATCTTCAACTACTTTCTTTTTTGTTTTCTTTCCCTTAGCCAAAATTTAGGCTTATCCCTCCCATCCGAAAAAGTCATCTGTTGTCTCTACTTTTCCCTATATCCACTATAGAGTCTAAAAGCATTTCTACTATCTTATTTTCCATTTATTTCTCAATTATTTGCAATCTGGCTTGCTTTATCAACTCTCTATGGAAGTGATTCTGGCATAGTTCACCAATGAGCTCTTTCAAAATTCAGTGGAATTTCCAAATTCAGTGGAAACAACTTAGCTTTTATTTATTGGTCCTCCATGGCTCTCTGCTCCCTGATATCACATCCTTCTGGTTCTCATACTTTTGCAGATATTTGTCTCTTTCATAACTTATATTTCCCACATAAACCTTAAATGTCCTTGTTGCATAGGATACATTATGTAGCAAATCCTTATTTGCTAAAATGAGATGGATAATCTTATCTTTTAAAATGTTTTCAATGATTACCCACATATACAAAATTCCCCAAACTCTAGTTCCCACAGAGATCTCTGTCCTCAGCTACAGATTCACAACGTCCTACTGGACGTTTCCATCTGGGTATGACAGTGGCATCCCAAATTCAACAGATTTAAAACAAAACTGATTTTACCTTAGGCATCTTCTTGTATGCTCCCTGTCTTAACTGGTAGTACCACAATCCACTTAGCCAGAAACCAGTTTTTCTCAAAATTTTTCTATCTTTCAGGGTTCAAATCAAGATGGCAGAGTAAGAGAACATGGAGCTCACCTAACAGTAAATTTTTCATCCCCTGAAGGATTTGAGTTGGAACATCACCAGATCAGGAATTTCACAGACATAGGTTTGATCATTATTCTTCCCCTCAAAACTTGGGATTTGGGGCATATGAAATACTTTCAATCGTTTCTTTATCCCTCCCCAAAGCAATATGTTTCACAAGCCATGTTTTGCTCCTGAATTATTGGGGATCATTCATGTGATCATTTTGGATGTTTGCATTCATAAACTCAATCTCTGAATCACTCTCATGAATTTAAAACAAAGCTAATAAATAGTATCATATTTAGCTGTAGTTTCGGCACTACTTCGTTTTATGCTTTCAATATAACATTATTTCAGTATTTGGGTAATGTCCCATGCAATTACTACTAAGACATGCAATATGAATTTTTAAAATCTCTTTCACATACACAGTAGCAGATAGCATTCATAAGGGGAAAATGGAATATTCCAGAGCTCCACTCCCATACGCCTTCCCCTATCCAAACTTCTCCCATAGTGGGGCACTGCCAAGTACTCTTCAGAACTTAATCTAATTTACTTCTGTCCAGTTCTGATTCTTTATAAGGTCAGAGATATCTAGATTCCCTCAGTTCCTGTCAGTGGGTTGTGTTCCTTCCCATGGACCACAGATCTAAACTTCATTAGTTTGAAATCAATACTTGTGCCTAACAACAGTAATTAACAAATGCCATTTTCCTCTCAGAAAACATAGGCGACCCAGCTCCCCGACTCCTCTTCTCTGGCACCCCTTCCTCCCTCCCTCCCTCCAACATCAAACTGGCCTCCTCCAATCCAGTGGAAAGGAAAACAAATGCCTGGGCCCCGCGCCTGAGTGTTTCCAGCCAACATTGCATCGCCAAGGCCAATTCTCCAAGCCAAGGGTCTGGGGGGTGGGACAGAGGCAAATTAACAGGGCTCTTACGAAAGGCTGGTTTCTTCTTTTCCTTTCTGGGCTCTTTAATCTCTGCCACGAAGCCCTGCCTCACAGGCTCTAGAAAGTGACTTTAGGATTGGAGGCAACCGTCGACTTGCTTTTATCTTTTTCTTCACCTCACATATGAGCGGTGACAACTAGTTTTCCCTCTTTTCCTGTCTCCTGTGCATTTTTACTGGAAAGCCGGCTTCAGCGGCGGCCCGCGCCTCCAGGGGCAGCGGACCCCCGGCGGCGGAGCTCCCAGCGCGGGGGCGGGGCGGGGAGACGGCGCCCCGGGGAGGGTCCCCGCCCGCGGGACCACGCCCCCGACCCTCCTCCCCCCCTCGCCCGCGGGATTCTGTGTGGTTTTTCGTTGCAAAATCCTCATCTTCCTTCTCCATTTCCCCGCCCCGCCCCTTTCTCTTTCCTCCCTGGATAAACTCAGACCCCAGGCCTGGCGTCGCGGGTGCCGAGTGGACGGCTGGCCGGGCGGTGAGTGGGGCCGGGCGGGCGGAGAGCCGGGTCGCGGGCGCCTCGAGGAGAGGCCCGAGGCCGGCGGACGCGGGGGCACGCGGTGTCCTGGGCTGGCTGCTCCCCGGCCCGCCGCGCCCCGCGCCGCATCCCCAGGTGGTTTCCTAAGTTTCGGGGCGCTCGGCGCACGTCTGCCAGGTGGACGCGTGGGCCTGGCTGGCAGCGAGCCGTCTCCGGCGCTGGGTGAGGGGTAGGGGCCCCCTGGATCTGAAATCGGCGGTCATGGCCCCGGGACGGAGGCTGTGTTGGGGAGAGCGTTCCGGCCGCGGAGGAGCGCGCCCCGGGGAGCGGGCTGCGCTGCCCGGCCGCGCTGCGCACCTTTCCCGCGTCTCCTGCCCCGGAGGCGGCTCCGCTGGCGTTTCTGGCGGGCGCTCGCTCAGCGCAGCTTTGCGGACCCGGGCCTGGCCGACTCGCAGGTAAAAGGGTTTGCAGCCACTTCTTGACATGCTTTGCTGGCAGAGAGACGGGGGTTACAGGAGAGAACCCAACTCTCGCTTTAGCATTCAGGCAGACTTGGGGGGCGGGTGGTAATTTATTTCGGCGTACAGTTGGTTGGTTTCTATAAAATAAAACGTTTATGTTTTAAGACTTAGAATTTTCTTTCATTTGTTTTCTGGTCTTAGGACCTTCAATTTAGCTGAGTTTTTACTTTGTTGCGTATTTAGTGTGTTATCTACCCAAACTAGTACGGAGATGAAGATATTATGCACTAAGGTCAATTTCCCACCCAAAAGGGTAAAGCTTTAATATTTTATATTGGGTGTTACTACATTATGAGTAGGATACCCTCCATCTATCTTGCTCTCACGGTAAATCTTGGAACACTAGCATCACTTCCAGGAAATTTGGAAAAGCCAAGAATGCTCATCATCATACTCTATGACGTTGTTGAGTTGTATAGGCCAGTGAGGTAGGCAAGAGGACACGTTAACATTCTGATTAGAAAGGAAGACACAACATTATCACTTTTTACACATAATACAGTCGTGTACCTTGAGTATCAACAGAAAACAACTGAAAATCTCATAGAAAAAATAAGAGAATTTAGTGAAGTGTCTAATTGCATCTAACTGCAATTTACAGTTATCAATAGATGTTATATATATATAAACTGGAAAATAGAACAAAATAAACCATTCCGTTTGGCATGAAATAACTTGCAAAACGTATTTTAAAAAAGACGTAAAGCTCTAGGGACATAGATGAAAATATACTATATATGAGAATGTATAGATAAAAATACAATGAAATACATAACATTCTTCTAGACAAAGCGATCATTTCTCTAAAAGAACATATAAATTAAACAGAATCCTAACCGAATTTTTTGTTTGTTTGTTTTGAAAGCAACTGTTTAGCTCAAGTAGAAAAATAACTACTTGCCAGGAAGATTTCAATTCAAAGAAAAATGTACATATGTATACATATATATGAGGATTTTGCAATATAATAAAGGGTCTTATAAAGCTGTAGTGATTAAAGGACCACTAGGGAAGAGATCTACTACCAGACAAATCAAAGAAACTGAAGAGACATTTAAGAATAAAAGGAAAGCTGACATTTGATAAGCATGCATTTAAAATAGGGAATGGAGAATAAATAACATTTAATCCATCATGTATGGACAATCAGGTGTTTATTTGGGAAACCTAATAATAAAACTTGAACTTTCCCTCACTCTTAACATACAAATGAAATCTAGATGATTTACTAATTTAAGTTGAAATATATGAAACCTAAAAAAGAAGAAAAGCTGAATGAATGTTTGTGAGTGTACCATGTGGGAAAGCATTTTTGAGGTTGATAGAAAAACCTAAAGCCCATGTAAGGACATGATTCTTAACATTTGCATGCAAGAAAAACAAAACAAAACAGATACAAATGGAAATTGTTAACAGAAAAAGAGCTAATTTTCTAATATGCCTAGAACTCTCATTAAGGACTTTTAAGATCAACCGTCCAATTTGAGAATAAAAAGTGTCAATTCAAAGTAAGAGAAACACAAATGATAAGGGGAATGAAGACTCAGTCACATTATCAGAAAAATGCAATTAAAGTAAAACCATTTTTGCCTGTTTTACTGATTTTGAAAATGTGATAATGCTCAGTATTGTTGATAGTGTGGTGAGAGAAATATACTCTTACAAACTGTTAGTGGAAATGTATTGGTAAAACTTTTTTATGGTGATACCTTAAAAATTTTAATATTCATTCACTTATTGGAATTCATCATGCTCCTAAGCGTGCAAATAAAAATCTGTGTCAAAGATGGTCACAGTAGGATTGTTTGTAATAGAAAACTTAGGAATAGTTTTGTAACCATTGATTGGAATTTGGTTACGTAATTAATTTGTACATCTACAGTGGAATAATAATAGTTTAAAACATTTGATAGTTCTAAATGTTCTAAAGTGGAAGTATGTCTGAAAACAAACAGAAACAAAAAACAAGTTGAACCACAGTATGTATAAATGTTTATGTATATAGGTGTGTATATATACATATATTTATATGTATATATGTGTATTTGCTTTATTGTGGTCTGGAACTGAACATGCAATAGCTCTGAGGTATGCATGTATTATTATGTATATTCATGTTTTGTTCTGTAAATATATGCATATTTGTAAATAAAAAGTGATGTTTTTATAATAGGAAAAATAAAATAATAAATAATAAAGATCTTGAGATTGTAATTAGTAATTTCGGTATGTAATTCCTTTCTGAATATATTAGTTATCATTCAGTGTAGAAGAAATATATTTTCTTTCACAGAGCTTTTCATATTGTTCACTTCATTTACTTTCTCTTTGAATGTTCTCTTTCAGCTTCTTTCTTTGAAAATCCCTTCCTTTATCTACTTCCTTAGTATTGATTGCTATGATGTTTCCTATAGGCACACAACTGAAGTTTTGCTTGAGGGATTTCACAGCCTGTTAACTTTTTTATAAACAGAAAATACAGTAGTTTTTATACTCTTTATATATTTCAGTAACATTGTCCTACAATCACTTTTATAGTACTCGTTCTTCAGGATGAGAGAGATGCTGTACTTCAAAAAGTTTGTAAGAGTATATTTCTCTCATCACATTATCAACACTACTGAGTATTATCACATTTTCAAAATCAGTAAAACAGGCAAAAATTAGACTACAAAAAAATCAAAAAGAATGTGTGGCAAAAATGTAAACATTCATGACAAATTTGAGCAAAAATTCTTAACATAAAATGAAATTTTTTTTTATACAGGATCTTATTAGTTATCCATTTTATACATATTAGTGTATATATGTCAATCCCAATTGCCCAATTCATCACACCACCATCCCCACCCCCCTGCCGCTTTCCCCCCTTGGTGTCCATACATTTGTTCCCTACATCTGTGTCTCAATTTCTGCCCTGCAAACTGGTTCATCTGTACCTTTTTTCTAGGTTCCACATATATGCGTTAATATATGATTTTGTTTTTCTCTTTCTGACTTATTTCACTCTGTATGACAGTCTGAGAATCCAGCCACATCTCTACAAATGACCCAGTTTTGTTCCTTTTTATGGCTGAGTAATATTCCATTGTATATATGTACCACATCTTCTTTATCCATTCGTCTGTCAATGGGCATTTAGGTTGTTTCCATGACCTGGCTATTGTAAATAGTGCTACAATGAACATTGGGGTGCATGTGTCTTTTTGAATTATGGTTTTCTCTGGGTATATGCCCAGTAGTGAGATTGCTGGGTCATATGGTAATTCTATTTTTAGGTTTTTAAGGAACCTCCTTTACTGTTCTCCATAGTGGCTGTATCAATTTACATTCCCACCAACAGTGCAAGAGGGTTCCCTTTTCTCCACACCCTCTCCAGCATTTGTTGTTTGTAGATTTTCTGATGATGCCTATTCTAACTGGTGTGAGGTGATACCTCATTGTAGTTTTGATTTGCATTTCTAATAATTAGTGATGTTGAGCAGCTTGAAAAGAAACTTTTTAAAAAACCTAGCAAACAGAAAAATGGGCACATGACAAACAGGCAGTTCACTGAAATGGAGCTGAAAATGACTTTTAAGCAAAGAGTAAAAACTGCTCAAGGTATGGAAAATAAAACTGAAATGTTTTCACCTTTCAGATTGACAATGACAAAATTTTGATAAAACATAGTGTTAGGAATGTAACACATTTTTGTCTGGTATGTGAGTTGATTCAGATTCTTGGCGAAGAGTTTGACAATATATGTCAAAATAAAAATGTTCAAAACTTTTATCCAGCAATTCTGCTTCCAGGGATGCAATACACTGGTGCATAAAATATGTAAATTTATTTCAGCATTGTTTGTAATGGCATACATTTGGGAACAATTTAAATTTTCATCAAGCAGCCAGTTGAACTGTGGTGCAGCCTTTAAAAATAATAAGGTTATATGAACTGAAATGTAATCAACATCAAAAAATTTTAATAAATGAAAAAACAAGATACAAAACAGTATATAGGAAACTGCCGTTTGTATTAAAAGGCATATATATTAGTTTGTGTTTGCTTAGAAAACCTTGAAAGACAAAATGTCTGGTATCTGTGGCTGCCTTTTGAGAAGGGAAGTGGGGATCTAGGTTGGAAGGATCCTTTCTGTGATATAAATATATGTACTTTTGCAGATAACACATTTTAAAATGTAAGGTTTCTTATCAAAATGATTTAATTGTAGGTCACCTGACATCCTGTTTTGTTACTTTTTTTTTTTTTGCTGTACGCGGGCCTCTCACTGTCCTGGCCTCTCCCGTTGCGGAGCACAGGCTCCGGACGCGCAGGCTCAGCGGCCATGGCTCACGGGCCCAGCCGCTCCGCGGCATGTGGGATCCTCCCGGATCGGGGCATGAACCCGTGTCCCCTGCATTGCCAGGCGGACTCTCAACCACTGCGCCACCAGGGAAGCCCCTGTTACAGTTTTTAATACTAGAAGACTAGCCAGAAAATGACACAATAAGGCATTATCTGGCAATCTTTTAGATATCATGATTGTCATGGTAATGTTTCCTAAAATGTATTATATAAGCATCATGATTGTATTATTCTTCTGGAATTTTTTGTACTCCAGGTAACAAAAACATGCCTCCTCTGAAAGCTAAAATGGAGAGACCTGATATTCTCTTTTTAAAAACTAAGCTAATACGTTTAATAAAAGTTATCTATCAACTGTGACTATCAGTTTGCTCCCATTTAATCTCATTCTTTTGTTTTTAAGTAAAACTGAATAACCAACCTCCTGCTAAAAGGAAGGAAATGTCCTACCATAGACCTTTTGTTTGGAAGGAACCATAGTGTGACTAAAATAAGAAAAATGTTTATATAACTTATAAAAACAATATAAATTGATTAGATTTTGCCAACATTTTCATTTGTTCATAGTGAAAATTAGTCACCATTTCTCTCAAGTTTCTTATAGGAATAATTTCATGCAAATATATAATTAAATATATATTCCATGTATTGTTCTAATGAAAGATTCCATGTGTCTCTGGGTTACTTCTACTGCATGTTTTATTTCAAAGTAACAGAGCTAAATTTATCTTGTTAGTGCAGGCCTCTGTAATTGCTTTTTGAGTAGGATAGTTTCTTAATTCCAGCCCATGTAACAGCAACCTATTAAGTTGCCAAGGTGTGGAACAGGAATGACAGAATCCTTCACAATCATCAGACTTTAATCCATTCATTCTGATCCCACTCAACTATCTAGTTCCCTGGTGACTAGGAAACCCATAAAACTAACACAATACACCACAGGAGCCAAGATTTTGGCTTCAAGTCTGTAAAGAGAATTGTGCTTGGAAGGGTGTGTAAAGTTTTCATCTTTTATAGACCTCAGGTCTTTTTAGTTAAATTCACTATAAAAGTCTAGATTGTCAGTTCTATTTCTATTATTTTTTTCTTTTCACATTATAAAATCTATTATACTTTTTTTTTTTTTTTTTTTTTTTTTTTTTTGCGGTACGCGGGCCTCTCACTGTTGTGGCCTCTCCCGTTGGGGAGCACAGGCTCCGGACACGCAGGCTCAGCAGCCATGGCTCACGGGCCCAGCTGCTCCACGCAATGTGGGATCTTCCCAGACCCGGGCACGAACCCGTGTCCCCTGCATCGGCAGGTGGACTCAAAACCACTGCGCCACCAGGGAAGCCCTATTATACATTTCTTATAGAAAATTTGAAAAGGAAATATTTATACTTTAGCATATTCTCTAGGTTTTAAATAGTTTTAAAAACAAAACGTTCCATATTATAATTATGCAGATTATTGTAAGCATTTTATTTTTACAAAATTATTGTGACCATATTTTTAAAGGAATATGATTTTATAACGTTTCACTATAATGTGTTTTCTTATATGTGTTAGATATTTATGTAGTTTATAGTTACTACTGTTTCATTCTGTACTCCTTCTATGAGAATGAGAATGTATCACTTAAAACAAAAATCTTACAACATATTTTGGATTTCTCTTGAACTTTAGAGGAAGTTTACCTTGGTTTACAAATGAGGTTTGAGGAAAAAATTTACGTAGGTATTATATTAGTAAATTGAAAGTTTAATTGAATTTATTAAGATAAAGTTCTTTTATAAGTCAGAAGGAGAAAAATACCGTATGCTAATGCATATATATGGAATCTATAAAAATGGTACTGATGGACCTAGTGGCAGGGCAGGAATAAAGACGCAGATGTAGAGAACAGACTTGAGGACACAGCAGGGGAGGGGAAGCTGGGACGAAGTGAGAGAGCAGCACTGACATATATACACTACCAAATGTAAAATGGATGGCTAGTGGGAAGCAGCCGCATAGCACAGGGAGATCAAATCCATGCTTTGTGAAGACCTAGAGGGGTGGGATAGGGAGGGTGGGAGGGAGACGCAAGAGGGAGGGGATATGGGATATATGCATACGTATAGCTGATTCACTTTGTTATACAGCAGAAATTAACACAACACTAAAGCAATTATTCTCCAATAAAGATGCAAAAAAGAAAAAGATGTTTCTTTTAGAAGATGGCTTTTTTTTGAGTGAGGAATGGCTGTTATCCGAAGTTGGGCGTGTGTTGGGGGGGTGAGGGGGTATGTCAGAATTGCTTGGAAAATGGTTTCAAACCTCATAAACTTTGTGAAAGAAGTTCTCTAGACTAGTGGTTCTCAGAGTGAACTAGCAGCATCAGCCTCACCTGGTCTGATATGCTCTAAGTCCTATTTGGAATAGTTCTAGATTTCTCTTATACAACTACCCGCCTCCTCCTTGAGAATCATCATATTTGATTGCTGAGCTGTAGGATTTTTGTGCAGGAAGGAGCTTTGGAAATCAATTTGTTCAAACTTTTATACCGGTATACTTAACGTATACTTGTCTGGGTGTGTTCTGTGTGTGACTGAAACTCTCTATGAAACATATGCGTTGTTTTTCTTCAGTGTCAACGTGATGAAAATTTCATAATTTTTACACTCATGAGAACAAACTGAACCATATTATTTAGTAATATATGTAGCAAATTGACTTTCTTAAATATTCTTGGTAAGAGTGGAGTGTTAAAGACATATCTACACTCATTTTGGAAGTGGTAACATCAAATGATGAGCTAATATTTGGAAAATCCTTGTAGGAACATTGCATATCCTATTAATCATCCTTTTGCAAATTTCTGCTATGCTAAGTACCCTTGAATAGTACTATAACAGAAAAATTTTAAAAGACACCTGATTTAATGTCATAATCTAAAAAATATTTATGTATTAAAAAAAAATCCTTTAGCAACTTGATCCAATTTAAAAATCTATACGAAATAACCCCTTCAGATTTGGCTACAGAAGGTGTTAATTTTTATTTTAAATTTATTGTCTCAGTTGTTTTTGAATTGTTTTAATGTTGGACATTTATGTACTTATAAAAGTTTTCAAAGAAGTTTTCTCAATAGAAAAGAAGTAAAACATCTGCAAATTTGATCATGTTCCTGATTTTTGGAATCATTTTCTTAGTTTTTTATAATAGGTACATAAATATATGTTTCAGTACTTGAATAATTAAATATGCACAGTAGAAAAAATATTTAATTCCCTTACTTAAAAACTGTATTTTCTTCCCCAACATGAGGGAGTGGAGAAAATGAGAAAATATTGGGGAATTCTGCAACTCTTTCTGAGCTGCAGGGATTCCCCTTTCCCTCTGCTTAAGCCAGGACCAGAGGGCTTCTCCTGATCTCCCTGCGTCTGGCACTTGCTACTGTGTGTCAGGCTGCCTTGAAATAGTATCATGCTAGAGATACCAGAGAAAAATTAGGAAACTGATTCTGGTTTGATAGTGTTTCCCATTGTGGACTTCTTCTCCCATGCTCTTGCTACGGTTTAATTTTCAGGGCCTTCAGATGCCCAATCATTTTTTCTACATTAATTGCATTCAGTTGTGTAGATTTACTGAATCTGACTCAGAACTGGAACATGTGACCTCTTATGAATTTTTTTCCTCCTGGTTCATGGATAATTTCTCTCCCAATTATACATATATTTCAAAAATCTTACAAAAGGGAAGTTGAAAGGGAGTTCAGTAGAAAAGTCTATTTTCATTTTAGAGGATAGAGTACAGTAATAGTAGTGGGGAGAGCTGGAGAGGGCAGCAAGGTGCAGAAGGTAATTTTCAGTGGCATTTAGAATACTAACCTGGCCTCTGATGATGGTGTTTTGAACTACTCTTTCCCCAGTTTATAGAACTGTGACCTTGAACAGATTCTTTAAACTCTGTGGGCTTCTGTTTCCTTACCTGTGTAATGAAAATTGTAATATTCACCTCAATCAACATATACAAAGTTCCGGGAACCTCATAGATAATTAATAATTGATATCTAAAACTGAAATCCAATGACATTGAGTGTTTTATGCATATTATGTCAGTTCATTTGAAAAATTAATTCATTAATTAATCAGTAGGTAACTCCTCAGCTCTTTATAGCTAACTGCTCCTTTAAAAAATACTTCAGGGCTTCCCTGGTGGCACAGTGGTTGGGAGTCCGCCGATGCAGGGGACACGGGTTCGTGCCCCGGTCCAGGAGGATCCCACATGCCGCGGAGTGGCTGGGCCCGTGAGCCATGACCGCTGAGCCTGCGCGTCCGGAGCCTGTGCTCCGCAATGCGAGAGGCCACAACAGTGAGAGGCCCGCGTACCGCAAAAAAAAAAAAAAAGTTATCTGTAAACTGGGCATTGTGATTTAAATGGGGTGAGGGTAGGGACGGATCAGTGGGTTGGGCAGGAGGTGTAGCTTAGGTGGTCTTCCCACCCCCTTGGTGGTGCTGTGTGCGGGGACCATGCACAGGACCCTGCTTTTACTCTCAGCACCTCAGAAATGGCAGTTGGTTTGTGACCTTCTTGTACCTTATTGCTCATAATTGCCCCACTGTGCATGCATGTAGTTATTTTCAGTCCCTTATAGTTTCTTTGTATTATGTTGCTTGAGGAGATGAGGGTCCCAGGTCCCAGCCCATCTCTTGGTGTCAGCTTGGAACCCAGCATAAAGTCTTACACATAGATGCTCAGTAATACATGTTAAATGACTGGCAGCATTTTTTCTAATACTACATTTGAATACCCAAATAGCGAACTGTGGTAGATGGACTGGGACTTTGCAAGAACTAGCTCTATTTCCTGCCCCTGCTAAGGAGCTGAAGGAATTATATGGACAGGGACCTCTTGCTTTCTTTTCTCTCCTCTCACAGCTGAAGGCACTGGAAACAGGCAGAGCCCAAAGTTTGAGATTTCACATGCAGGTTTCCAAGCCTTGTGCCTAAAGAACGGCAAGATTCTCATGTGCCCAGAGTCTCTCTTGCCAAGAGACCAGGACAGATTCTAGTAAAATACTCAACTGCAAAGAGCTGATCGTCATTTTCAGTTTTGTGATTGAATATCCATGGTATGGTTCAAGGACTTGCGGTTTTATTGAACTTTGCTAGTGTGTCACTATTTACAAAGGTGAAATTGCAGCTTGAGCATATAACACAGCTGCAATGTTTTTTGCAGCAAGTGGTATCCGGGTAAATGCTCTCTTGCTGTGGGATGCCGTTTAAGATACCAGGGCTGCCTTGCACAGCCGCAAACCACAGCTTCCCCAACCTCATGCTATCTCGCCCATGTCTCCCTTCCCTCTTAATTACACTTCAGTTGGCTTAGATTCCCCTGTATGTAGCCTAAGCCTTGAAAATGCGAAGGCCTCTGCAATTGAGTTCTCTAGACCATGTGATGCTAACCTATTACGGAGACACAGCTCAGTTTTCTATCTGATTTCCCTTTGATAGAGAGCCAAAAGTCAGTCTTTCTTCAATGTATGGCACTTTCTGGCCTTGCTGAGTGAATGAGAAATCTGAAACAATCCATGAACGTTAAGGGAAGATTAAGTTAGAACATTCACGACTGTACCAATTGGACATTATCCTGCCTTATATAACATTTGTTGATAAAGCTATATTGTAAAATTTTTAAGAACGGGGAGAGAATTTAGAGTGGTGAAAAAAAAAAAGAAACCAGTGGCTCAAAGGAGGGAGGACTAAACAAATTCCATGAGCACCTGCAGCTTGTTAGGCAATGTGTAGGTGCATTTTACTTTAAATTCATTGATATTAGTTACTTTAAAAAACATTCTTATAGATTTAAAATTTTTTCAAAATTGTTTTATTTTTTCAAGGTGTTTTTCAATTGCTGGAATCACATTTGAATGCTAATTTCTGCCTGGCATGGTTGAGAACTGTTATTTTTCTTTACACTATATCAGTGCAAACATGCCTGATCAAAATGATCACCTGGGACTGTGTTAAAAGTATAGATTTCCAGGCCAGGACCCCAGAGGTATTATTTCACTTTTGGGGTCCAGAATTATGTACTTGTTTTCCTTCAAGTTTTTTTTTTTTGTAATAAAAATATTCAAATCTGTCTTCACTTAGCTTCAGCAGTTGTTAGCATTTGCCACTTTTGCACTATGCTGTACCATTTGCCACTCTAGATAGATGGATGGATATATGGATGGATGGATGAATAGATGGATGGATAGATTGATAATTCAGCCCGTTTTTACTAAGGCACTCAATAATCTGTTCTAGTTACTTTTCATCACAGTTATTTGACAGTTTGCAATTCCCAGGCTTGATGTAGAAAGGAACAATAGATGTTTAGTTAGAAAGTTACACTAAACATAACTGTCAGATGGTTCTTTTTTATTGTGAAACAATGTCATACACATAAATATGCAGATATAAACATATATGTGCTCTTTAAAAACTAGTAACAACCCATCACCCCTGTTTCACCACCCTATTAGAACTAGAACATTAGCAGGAACTTCAGGCCCCTTGAGGGCCAGAGCTAAACACTTTACCCACATCACTTCTTTTCCACAGGTAACCATTTTCCTAAATTTTGTGTTATTAATTACCTAATTTTATTCTTTAAAGTTTCCCCCATACATGTATCAGAAAAAAAGCGTTTTGTCTCATTTCCTGCCTTTGAACATTCTTAAATGGACTCATATGTGTTCTCCTATGACTGCTTTTTTTTGGTACAGTGTTGTAATTTCGAGATTCATCTCTGTTGATGGGTATGGCTGTACTTTGTTTTCACTACAGTATGCTATTATATCATATAAATATACCAGAATATATTTATCCAGTGTACCACTGATGGGCACTGGAAATGTTTTTAGTTTCTTTTAGTATGAACAGTGTGTCAAGAACATTCTCGTATATAACCTGTGTGTACACATGCAGTCACTTGAGGGTACATTCCTAGGAATGTCCAGAATTTAAGGTTCTAGAAAGGTAGGGGCATTTTCCTAAACACCAGATATTACCATCATTAAAGGAATAGGACCAGTTCCTGGAACTCTTAGTTGGCCTGCAGTTGGGTCTGGATTTGTGGTGTGCTCCAGGGAGCTGTTTTTACTTTTAAGACACATAGGACATTGTACAACTAACTCCAGCTCCAGAGAGGGAGAGGAAATGGTCCAAGACTGACGCAGGCTTGGCAGGAGGCTAGAATCTACATACTGGCTTATGCCATGGTGACATTCACTGGGTCAACTCAGTCTGTATTGACTACTCACTCATATAGTGTTCTAGTGCTTCTTTGGCATACCTACCCTGTATCGGTGATTTCTACCCTACTGGAGCAACACAAATGACCACATTCTGTACTCTGATAAGCAGGACGACTCATTGAAAAGAACATGGACTGGGAATTTAGAAGTACCTGAGTTTAGCAGCATTGGCCATTTACGTATTAGATGTTTTCGTTTGTTTTTTTCACTATTACATTGTTTTATTTACTTTTTTCCAGTTTATTTACTTATTTATTTTCGGCTGCATTGGGTCTTTGTTGCTATGCATGGGTTTTCTCTAGTTGTAGCGGGTGGGGGCTACTCTTCATTGCGGTGCACGGGCGGCGCGCAGGCTCAGCAGTTGTGGCTCATGGGCTCTAGAGCGCAGGCTCAGTAGTTGTGGCACACAGGCCCAGTTGCCCCATGGCATGTGGGATCTTCCCGGACCAGGGCTCGAACCCGTGTCCTCTGTATTGGCAGGTGGATTCTTAAGCACTGCACTACCAGGGAAGTCCCTGTTTATTTTTTATTTTTTTGGTTTGTTTTTAATTTTTATTTTATATTGGAGTATAGTTGATTAACAATGTTGTGTTAGTTTCAGGTATATAGCAGAGTGATTCAGTTATACATATACATGTGTCTATTCTTTTGCAAATTCGTTTCTCATTTAGGTTATTACAGAGTATTAAGCAGAGGTCCCTGTGCTATACAGTAGGTCCTTGTTGGTTATCTATTTTAAATATAACAGTGTGTACATGTCAGTCCCAAACTTGCAATCTGTCTCTTCCCCCACCCTTCCCCGCCTGGTAGCCATACGTTCGTTCTCTATGTCTGTGAGTCTGTTTCTGTTTTGTAAATAAGTTCATTTGTATCATTTTTTTTCAGATTCCACATATAAGCGATATCATATTTGTCTTTCTCTGTCTGACCTACTTCACTTAGTATGATAATCTCCAGGTCCATCCATGTTGCTG
This sequence comes from Mesoplodon bidens, assembly GCF_964165515.1. NCBI lineage: Eukaryota > Metazoa > Chordata > Mammalia > Artiodactyla > Ziphiidae > Mesoplodon > Mesoplodon bidens. The sequence continues at coordinate 134,095,204 of NC_138161.1, forward strand.
CAAATGACATTATTTCATTTTTTTAATAGTTGAATAATATTCCATTGTATATATGTACCACATCTTCTTTATCCATTCATCTGTCAATGAACATTTAGATTGCTTCCATGTCTTGACTATTGTAAACAGTGCTGCAGTGAACATTGGGGTGCATGTATCCTTTCGAACCATGTTTTTCTCCAGATATATGCCCAGTAGTAGGATTGCTGGATCATATGGTAGCTCTGTTTTTAGTTTTTTAAGGAACCTCCATACTCTTCTCTATAGTGGCTACACCAATTTACATTCCCACCAACAGTGTAGGAGGGTTCCCTTTTCTCCACACCCTCTTCAGCATTTATTGTTTGTAGGCATCTTGATGATGGCCATTCTGACTGGTGTGAGGTGATATCTCATTGTAGTTTTGATTTGCATTTCTCTAATAATTAGTGATGTTAAGCATCTTTTCATGTGCCTCTTGGCCGTCTGCATGTCTTCTTTGGATAAATGTCGATTTAGCTCTTTTGCCCATTTTTTGACTGGGTTGTTTGTTTTTTTGATATTGAGCTGCATGAGCTGTTTGTAAATTTTGGAGGTTCATCCCTTCTTGGTCGTATCATTTGCAAATATTTTCTCCCATTCTGCGGGTCATCTTTTCATTTTGTTGATGGTTTCTTTGCTGTGCAAATTGGAGATAATATATGAAAAGTGCTCTGTCTTTTCCTGGCATTTGGTGAGCATTCAGTATATTATAGCTTTTGCTGATGTTTTCTCCTTGTTATTTGTCATCGCCCAGAACTCAGAAACCTGAAATACTGAAATTCCTTTCTCTAATAATCTTTTCCCTTGTTTGAATTAATGAAATCAATGAACTCTCTCCCCAGCCTCCACCCCTTGTTTCAAATATCATCCCAATTTCTAGATTACTTCTCTGAGTTATTCTCATAATGTTCACATATACATGTTTTTTATTTAAATGTTTAACATGTCTTCTCTTGGACTCTTCTTAAACATAACATGTCCCGATTTAAACTTTTGATTCCTGCCCTCCCCAGTCCCAACATTTTCCCACCATCTTCCTCTCTAGTTCAGCTAATGGCATCACCATGAGCTCGGGTACCCCGGCTTAAAAAGTGAGACTCATCCTCGACTCCTCTCTTTACTTAGTCCATCAGCAACTCCTGTGGGTTCTGCTTCCAAATCTTGTTAGGCATCTGACAGCATCTGACCCTCTCTCGTGTCACCTCCCCAGTCTAAGCCAGCGTCAGCTCCCACTGGGATTACTGCTGCCAGACCTCCCCCACTGCTTCTACTCCCGCCCCTCAAGATAAAGTTTCAATCAGATCTGGTCACTCCGCTGATTAAAATCTTCCAAAGACCCCCAACTGCAATTACAACAGATTCCAAACATTTTGCCTTGAGTTTCAGGTATGATCAGGCCTCTGTCTCCATCTCTGACCTCAGTTCTCTTCTTTCCCTGTGTTCCAGTCATACCTGACCTCTTTCTCTCCCTTGCTCATTGCCCAAGCTCATTGCCATCTCAAGGCCTTTGCACTTACTTTCTTGTCTTTTGGGAACTCTCTTCCTACATTTTTAGTATAATGCTTTCTGGCATAGTTCAGATAGCTGAAAGCTCACCTCCTGAGAGAGCCTTTCCCTGACCCTCCTCGAGCCCCTCATCCATGTTTTTCTTAATCTTTAACTTTGTTTTCTTCATAACTGTACTATCTAAATTTAATCTTAAATATTTCTTGATATGTTTCACTCCACTAGAATGTAATCTCCAGCAGAGTGTCCATCTGGTTTACTGCTGTATTTTCAACACCTATAATAGTCCCTGATACATAATAGATGCTCAGGAAATATTTGTTGAATTAATGAAGGAATGGAAGAAAGGTAACTGGGGACTAAAAGAATCACAGGACTTGCTACATGTATCACTAAGTAATAATACTAACTATATAAATATATTTTTAAAGGTATAAAATGTGTTTTTTTTCAGGCTTAATTAGAATTCTTGAAATGTCAGGTAAGTTTTTGTGAATAAATTTTAATATGCTTTATTTTCAAATGTGAACTGTGTGATTCCTTTCCTTAAAAAATTGGAGTTTATTTCACATTGAAGTCACTTGTTTAATATTTGAAGAATATATATATATATATATATATATATATATATATATACACTCATTTGTTCATTTATATATATGAACATTCCTCTTTATCTTTGACAGAAAAGGATTAAAAGGGTTTTATACTGGCATATAGGTACTGCAAAAATCTCTAAAGTGTGTGGGGGAAAGTTAGGTAAAGGAAAAATACAGGTAGGAGAGTAAATCTGCAAAGAGAGGTAATAGTAATAAAAAGCCTGTGATGGCAGCTTGCCTTTACAGAAGAAGGCTCAAAAGTAGCCCTGCTTTTTCAAGCAATGTAGGAGATGATACAAGGAGAGAAACACCACATCTGTGAGATTTGTGTTTCTTATGAGATAAAAGTCAACCAGTTAAGAGATTCAGGACTACCTTCTAGTGAGTAATTTCTCTAATTTCAACAAGAGGATAAGCTATAACATAACAAAAGTGACTTCAGTACCTCCCTTGCAGCAATTACAATGATCTAGGTTGCTTTTAGGCAGAATATGGTAAAAATGTGACTCACTGGAGATGAAGACTGAACCACCTCCAGCTGAGTTGTGTGTAGCATTACTGCTGTTTAAAGTATTAAGTATTCATTGTGTTATGTCTTAAATTTATTAAGTATTTATCGTGTTGTGCTTTGAATTTATTTAAACACAGCCATTTTCCAAAAAGGATTCGGGAATAAATCAGATGCACTCTATAAATGACTGTACTCTCCCTATTATATAATAGGAGAAAGAAGTTTTGCTACTGTGCAAGGAGTTTATATAGGTAGGAATGAGCATCAAGTCAGCTGAACACTAGCATGAAAGCTTGTTGCTTTGATCATAACAATATAATTGCTTAGCTTTATTTTTAAGTCCATATTCAGGCTAAAAATTCATCAAATATATTAATAGACTGATGTCTAATATACATAATGAATTGTTTTTTTATAAAAAATGAGTGTATGTCATGTTGGTTATATTCATTGATGCATACCAAAATTTAAAAAATGAATATCTTCTGTAATCATATTATCATTCCTATTGTAAATCAGGTCCCCTTTCTCTCCCCTAAAATATAGTCCCCACAGGCCCTGAACAACCTGCAGATGAAATGGAGAATCAAATAAAATCACCTGATCCAAGGCCTGTTGCCCCTCCTGAGTACAATTCCCATTTTGTACCAGGTAGGTTAAATATTCAGAAAGAATCTTTCCCCTCTCCAGAAAACCATACTCATAGTTAAGATTGCTTTTAAAATTAACTAATTAATTAATGGAATGATTCAGTAAATAAATACTGGATGCCTGCAGCGTGCCGAGTAGTTTACTAGATGTTAATTAGAATTATATTCCTGTCTTAGGAAGGAAGTTGTGCAAACATTGATGGCATTCTCTTTGCTTGAATGTGAAGAGAACGTTGTCCTGTGAAGAGCACAGAGGGCAGTAACTGTCTCTACTGGGGATTTGAGGGAAGCACTAACTGAGGAAATCAAGTTTTACTGGCACGTGAGGAATTTATCACTCGAAGGAAAGGGGGAAAGGGCCATACCTTGCAGAAAGAATAATATGTCCAAAAGCTCGGGGTCATGACAGTCTGGTTGGGACAAATAGCAGGAGAAGTGCAGAAAAATGGAAGTGAATGGCTTTGAGTTCTGATTCAGGAGCTTGTAGTAAGGCAAATATTTTTATAAGTCTGAATACACAACTCATACTGTACTCAGGGACTCAGGAAAAGAGATACTCCTACGTATTGGGGCAATATGTAAATTCTTTAAAATTAAAAATACTTACTTTTTCACTTGGTCATGGCTAAAAAAACTAAACAAACGCAGTATTTTTCTTGAATGAACATGCTTATGATAGATTTCTTTTTTTCCCAGAGAACAGCAAAACATCCACAGCTAAGCCAAGCTGTTGAAACATAACCTTAATCCTGACTTGAAGTGGAAACTTTTAAAAAATCTTCTCTTGCTTTTCTACTAAGTTCTAGCTACTGTTGTCTTTGCTGCTACTTTTTCTGCCTAGATCTCATATTCAAAGATGCCTATGGGTTTAATTATATGCAAATTGCAGGTTATTACTTTTAGAGACACAGACACACAGCATGGAGGGTGGGTGGAGCCCTCTAGGTGCTGAATTTGGATCCTTTGCAAGATGACAGCAGTGGGGTCTTCTGGATTCTGCAGCTGTTAATTCAGGTCACCACCGACCGTGTTGTGATGTTCCAGACTAAAAGGCAAACTGGAGATATTTCTTTAATACTGTTATTCTCATAAAGAGATAAAAGTGACATACTACATGTTTATATAGCAAGGTCTGTTTTTAATACCAAATAGTTTATATCTCTATGCATTTATATCTCTGTGCCTTTATATTTCTAATAATACGGTTCTTGTTGGTATATATATATGTTGAGACTTTGAGAATGTTAGGATCCTTGACCTTGTGCATTAGAGTGTTACGTACTCAACAGTTGTGTGCCTCCCCTTCCCCCTCCCCTCTCCCTTTTTAAGCTGCTTCACAAGATTTGGAAGCTCCCTGATTCATTTATACTTTCCTTTCAGTGGGTAGAAGAACAGTTGGTTGGTTGGTTGGTTGCTTGCTTACTTGGTTGGTTCTTTGTTTTTCAGTTATGCTGTTAAACTAAAAATCTCTGTTAAACTCCCTTACTGTTCATGTGACTGTTCTCTTTATGGTGTCTTTGTTTTTGTTTTTGTTTTTGTTTTCTCTCAAGAGGTAGATTAGAGTCACTTTTTTTTTTTTCAACTTTATTGGAGTATAATTGCTTCACAGTGGCTGTTAGTTTCTGCTGTATAACAAAGTTAGTCAGCTATACGTATACTTATATCCCCATATCTCCTCCCTCTTGCGTCTCCCTCCCACCCTCCTTATCCCACCCCTCTAGGTGGTCACAAACCACTGAGCTGATCTCCCTGTACTATGCGGCTGCTTCCCACTAGCTATCTACCTTACGTTTGGTAGTGTATATATGTCCATGCCTCTCTCTCTTTATGGTGTTTGACCAGTGATGCCGTGAGTTCAGGAAGAACTTCGCTGAACAGTCTTTTCCCCTATTGTTCATCCATTGTCAGTGTTTTATGTTGACCATGTGAAGGACATTAAAGTCCTAAAACATCTTAAAAAAAAAAAAAAACTCTTACTTTTGACTAAGGAAATAGTTTTAATCAGGATTATATTCAAATACATTTTAGTGATTTAGAAAATGATAAAGTATAGTGATATTTCTTTAAATATATATTTAAGTGTTTGTTTAGAGGCAGAAACCAGTGAGTTAGGCTGTGAAAGAGCAGAAGATACCCCAGTATCCACAGGATGATGGCAAGGATGTTGTCTTGGCTCCAGACATATGATTCATGGAGCTCAGGTAGCCTTTGGCCCTGCAGTGTTTTCTGAAAACAGGGCTTCCTTTTCCTCTTTCCCTCATGTGTATGCATGTTGGGTGAATCTGATCCAGTATAACCCCTCATTATGGCTTAACCCCTGCTAAATCCAAGTTTTTGACAACCCTACATTGTAATATCACTATATATACATTTCTCTATGTTTTACTTCAGTGGCTATCAACATTATCTACATAATCTGTCTTAGATCCACCAATCACTCTATATCTAAGAACCTAGGTTCCAGTAGAACAGAAACTCCACCGTTTCTAAGAAGTAAACATTGGTTATAAATCATGTTCTGCTCATCTGGGAAAGTGTCTGTCTCTTCCTTTCTGTATCAAAAAAATAGCACAACTAATGAATTTTCAGTTATGAAAATCAGCAACAAAAATTCACTGTGATCACCATCTAGTGGCTGAACTATATACTTATTTATACTGATGCAAATTGTGTGCCCTTGATTCACATTAAGGAACATGAAATACTATACTTGAAATTTTAGCTTTAATGAATTTCCTTAAATTCAATTATATAATTCCATTTGCATTACATTACTGGATATTTGTTACCATTGAAAATAATTTTGGGCCAAATATGTTTAAAAACATAGTTAATAAAGAAACCTTTGTTATATGTAGTTTATTTAAAGAGGAAAATGACATACTTTTTTGAAATAAAAAAGGATGATAATATTCAAAATAACTAAGAAAACACAAATCCCATAAAGCAGTATTTCTCACACTAGCATTGGTAGGAAAATGCTCCGTAACAGAGTTCTTTATTTAAATAAGTGTGGGATACTGTAGTTACACAAAGTTAAACATGTTTCGTTGTGTTTTCCTGCAGAACAATTAGAACCCTTAACGGCAATTTTAAAGCTTAAAAGAGAGTATAAAACATACACCATTTCCCACACGTAATTAGATTATGTTTTTTTCTTCACTTCTCTTAACATCTCTGAATAATACATACTTATAATAAAAATCATTTGATTACATACATTTGTATGCAATTTTTTTAGAAGTATAGTCTCTAAACTGAATAGCACCATAATCTAAATTGTAATTTCCTTTCTAATTTATTGATCCTCAAATTTTGTTCCATGACGTACTTTTATCTTAAAATCACATGGTTAATACCAGAAGAATTAATCATCAACTCATTGAAATGATATAACAATTAGTATTTTTGAGATAGTTTATGTGACTTTTTAGGTGCATTGTATGCTTTTTAATAATAGTTCTAAAAAAAAGATGAGCAGGATATCCGATTTCCAATCCAATTTGGGTACTCTTAAACAGCTCTTAAAGGAATTAAAGTCTATTCTTCACAACAAACTGAAACATGTAATTTCCTCCATTTTTTCTAAAGACATTAGCAATTTTTTTTTTCTCACTTAGCTCTAATTTAACATTGTTTCTAGTTACCATTATTTTTCCATTTGTCTCTCCTGACTCCTGGTCTCTGTCAAGAGGTCTGTGTTCTCTACCCTTAAAAACCGGTATTCCCCAGAGGTCCTTGGGCCACTCCCCTGTCCAGCCCTGCCCTGCCCTGTCCTCTCTCTCACCTCTTCCATTCACCTGTCCTTTTACACTCTCCTGAGTTATACTGGGAATACCCCATATGGTTTCATTTGCCTTTAACCACTTACGAATCCCTTAGCCCCTACCCACATCAGTCTCCTCTGCTCTAAACTTGCATTTCCACCTGCCTGTAGACCACTTGCCCTGGGTGACCCAGGATCTCAAACTCAGTGATTCCTCAGTGCATCTTGGGCATCTTGCTCCGCAACACGTGCCCTCTGTTCTTTCTCTACACTGGAGGCCTGCAGGGACCCACGTCAGAAACTTGAGAATCTTTCCTCATATCCAGTCTATTACCAACACAATAGGTCTCTTAAATGTCGATTATTATTTCTCCACTTTCTACTCTTTTCATTACAATTAAACTTCCTTACCTCACATCTAGACTCCTGCAGGCACCTCCTTCCTAATCTAACCTTCTCATTCCTAAAGGTTCTAAATGTAAAACTGGTCACTCCACTTTACATTTTACCAGCATAAAGTTCAGGTTCTTTGCACAGAGCATAGGTCTTTCATAATCGTCACTTCCTCCCCACCTTCCTTCCTGTTTTGTTTGCTAAATCTCTATATATGCATGGCCTTTACTCCTGTGGTACTGAGCTTCCCCTGTGCAGCTGCTCGTTTTGTACCTGCTGTATCTAAAACCTTTGCTCATCGTAAAGGTGCTGGCTGGGTCTAATGTGTCAGCACTTACATCACAGGGTATCTCTTCTGCCTAGGTTAGTTGCCCCTCCTCTCTAATCCCTTCACATACTATGCGTCTACCAGTGAATATGTTACAGACCCAGGTCCTTGGACAATTTAATCAACAGAAATTGTTAAGAGGCCAGATGAGAAGTTCAAACAGGGCTTTATTGGGATTCCTGCTACAGCAGAGGGAGCGAGAACAAGAAGCAGGTGGCCTTGCTTACTCCCCGAGGCAGGGGCTGAGCTGGTTCCTTAAATGGGGTGAGGGTAGGGATGGATCAGTGGGTTGGGCAGGAGGTGTAGCTTAGGTGGTCTTCCCACCCCCTTGGTGGTGCCGTGTGCAGGGACCATGCACAGGACCTTGCTTTTGCATACAACTGTTCATAATATTTCCTTATGATGCATTTTAATTTCTGGAAGAGTTTAGTAATGTCCCCATTTTCACCCCTGTGTTTAATAATTGAAGTCTATTTTTGTTTTTCTTGGTTAGTCTGGCTTAAGGTTTCTCAATTTTGTTGATCTTTTAAAAGAACCTACTTCTGGTTTTGCTGATTTTTTAAAAATTAATTAATTTATTTATTTTTGGCTGTGTTGGGTCTTCGTTTCTGTGCGAGGGCTTTCTCTAGTTGTGGCAAGCGGGGGCCACTCTTCATTGCGGTGCGCGGGCCTCTCACTATCGTGGCCTCTCTTGTTGCGGAGCACAGACTCCAGACACGCAGGCTCAGTAATTGTGGCTCACGGGCCCAGTTGCTCCGCGGCATGTGGGATCTTCCCAGACCAGGGCTCGAACCTGTGTCCCCTGCATTGGCAGGCAGATTCTCAACCACTGCGCCACCAGGGAAGCCCGGTTTTGCTGATTTTTGTCTATTGTTTTTCCTGTTTCATTTCACTCACTTCTACTTCAGTGTTTATTTTTTCCTCCTGCTTGCTTTGGGTTTGGTTTATTTCTAACGTGGAAAGTTGGGTTACTGATTTGAGATATTTCTTTTTTAGTGTAGGTGTTTACAGCTGTCAGTTTCCGTCTAAGCATTGTTTTAGCTGCATCCCTTAAGCTTTGGTATGTTGTGCTTTTGTTTCATTCATCTCAAAGTATTTTCTCATTTCTCTCATGATTTCTTTTTACCTCTTTGTTTATTTAAGAGTGTATTGTTTTATTTCCTCATATTTGTGATTTCCAAAATTTCTTCTATTATTATTGATTTCTGGTTTTATTCCATTGTAATAGAATATACTCTGTATGATTTCAGGTATCTTAAATTTGTTGAGACTTGTTTTCTGGCCAACCAGTAGGTCTATCCTGGAGAAGGTTCTATGTGCATTTGAGAAGAATGTTTAGCCTGTTGTTGTGGGTAGAGTGTTCTATACATGCCTGTTATGTATTGTTTCATTTATAGTGTTGTTCATGCTTCTATTTCCTTTTTGATCTTCTGCTTAGGTGTTCTATCCCTTATTGTGAGTGGGGTATTGCAACCTCCAACTATTGTTCGTTAGATTGCCTATTTCACTTTTTTTAGTGTGTCAGTTTTTGCTTCATGTATTTTGAAGCTCTGTTTTTAGGTGTATATAATTGTTATGTCTTCTTGATGGATTGACACTTCTGTTACTATAATAAAATGTCCTTTACCTCTAGTAACAGTTTTTGTCTTAAAGTATATTTTGTCTGACATGAGTATTGTTATTTCACTAGTTTTTATTAATGAAGTACTAATGCAAAGTTCAAGGATGAACCTTGAAAACCCGCCAAGTAAAAGAAACCAGATACAAAGGCTATGTCACATGATTTTATTTATATGAAATGTCTGGATTAGGCAAATCTATAGAGATAGTGGTTTCCAGGGACTGGGGGAAAAGATGGGGAATGACCGCTAATGGGTATGGGATTTTTGGGGACAGGTGATGAAACTGTTCTGGAGTTAGATAGCAGTCATTAAAAGAACCCCTTTGGGGGGCTTCCCTGGTGGCACAGTGGTTGAGAGTCCGCCTGCCGATGCAGGGGACACGGGTTCGTGCCCCGGTCTGGGAAGATCCCACATGCTGCGGAGCGGCTGGGCCCGTGAGCCATGGCCGCTGAGCCTGCACGTCCGGAGCCTGTGCTCCGCAATGGGAGAGGCCACAACAGTGAGAGGCCCGTGTACCGCAAAAAAAAAAAAAAAGAACCCCTTTGAAGTTAAATAGACCTTACTATCTTTATGCCCTTAAACAATAACAGTAAACATAGAAACAAAAAATTAACCATGCTAATTATATGCTAGGCCTTGCGCTAATCCTACTATAACCTAATGAAGTAGGTATGTTATTATCTCCAAAGAAGGAAGCTAATGCCTAGAGGCTAACATGTTAACTTGATATTTCAGCCTTACTTCTGTACCTCTGAAATGGAAATAATTGTCTCATAAGGCTTAAGAGGATTAAATGAGTTCATGTGTAAATCCCCTTAGTACATTTTGGTACATCCTACTTGTAAAATGGAACACCTTGTTTTTGTTTTTTTGTTTTTTTTTTTTGCAGTACGCAGGCCTCTCACTGTTGTGGCCTCTCGCATTGCGGAGCACAGGCTCCGGACACGCAGGCTCAGCGGCCATGGCTCACGGGCCCAGCCGCTCTGCGGCATGTGGGATCTTCCTGGACCGGGGCACGAACCCATGTCCCCTGCATCGGCAGGCGTATTCTCAACCACTGTGCCACCAGGGAAGCCCACACCTTGTTATTTTTAAGTGGAGGTTGTGTGATCCATATCATCTCCATGTAAAATGTTATGCTAATTTCCAATATATTGTAGTGTTCATAATGTATAACACTTTCATTTGTTTTTGAACGCAGGGCCCCCTGGACCAGCTCTCCCTCCTCCTGCAGTCCCCTCAGGAGGCTTGCCTGTGGGATACTACAGTCCACATCAGCCCAGTACCTTCCCCTTGTACATGCAAACTGGTGGTAGCCATCCTATCCAGTACCAGCCTGGAAAATATCCTGCACCACAACATTCTGCTCCAATAGTATGGATGCCAATGCCAACTGTTATGCCAAACTGTCCTCCAGGTCTGGAATATTTAGCCCAGGTACTCCACACAAATCCAAATTATTTTCTTACAAAGTATGACTGGATAGAGTGGATAAAGGTGATGGGTCAGTGATGACAGATGTTTGTGAGACTATAGGAGTGGTAGTGCTAATTTCAGAAATGTGAATGGGGAACAAAGAAGATAAGGATATTTTTGGTGGGATGGTATGGTTTTTGTGAAGGTTGTATATTGAATTTTAAGACATTCAAGATGTCCTATCTAAGGCAGTTTAAAAACTAGGAATTGGAACAGAAGAAAAATTATCAGAGATGTTAATTGGAGTGTCATTTGCTTAGAAGTAAAGGCTGAATGTCAAGAAAAGCAACATTACAAAGAACAGAACAGAACGGTAGACAGTGAGTAAATCACTCAGTGCCTCAGGCCATTGCTATTTCTCACCACCCATAGTTTTTTTTTTTTTTTTTATTTAACAAATTTAATCAGTTATACATATACATATGTTCCCATATCCCCTCCCTTTTGCGTCTCCCTCCCGCCCTCCCTATCCCACCCCGCCAGGCGGTCACAAAGCACTGAGCTGATCTCCCTGTGCTATCCGGCTGCTTCCCACTATCACCACCCATAGTTTTCATCAACCAGTCCTGTCACCTCCCAAAGCATACAAGGTAAATAAAAATAGAGGACCTCCAAGGATACGGTTTCAGGTCAAGTTCCAGAGAACCCCTTTCCACAACACAGAGACTCCCTTATTTTTATCTATATGGACATTCTAGGACCAGGCCACCCATTTCAGAAACTGGGGCAACATGCCCACAGGTTTGTGTACCACCAAATGGTATTGTTTAAAAACCCATGTCAGAAATAAAAATGTTGCTTAATGGAAATAAGATAAACCTAGTATTGCAAATCCCCTAGAAACTACTAAATCATGTTTCACTTTTAGAAAAAGCAAGTGTTGGAATATTGATACATTATAAGCAAGGCACTTGCCAATTCTCAATACATGTCTCCCCACTGTAGTCAACCAAATGTTCCTTGGAGTTGACATGTTTCTCTTTTCAGTTTTACATACTGACTGTTAATCCTGTGCATTGAAAACCATTGTTACAAAGTTATAGTGTTGATCTTGGAAAGTAATACAGTTGGATCAGGAAAATTTGGATTTTACATAAACCAAAAACTTTATTAACCTCTTGTTTGGCAAAATATTGACAAAGCCAGTCATTCAGGTACAGTGCTAGAGTAACCCCTACATTATTTTGGAAGCTTATAAAATGCTTATAAGTTAACCAAGTTTAGAAAGTTTATTTTTTACTTGATGATAAATATAGAAAATTTCCTTAGAAATCCAATATCTGGAGTCATTTCTTTTTAAAAATGTATAGCTTTAATATTGTTCATTTAAATATTAAAAAATTTTCTTAATCTATTACTTTCAGTGAAGTTAAATGGGCATATTTTATGAATTCTATTTTCCCTTTCAGCAATGTTTTTAGTTTAAAAAAAATTGAAAAAGAAACAAAACAGGTTTAGAGCCAGACAAACCTGGGTTTTAATTCTAGCTCTACTCTCTCCTCACTCTACTACTTGAGTAAATTTTCTAACCTCTTGGTGCTTTAATTTCATCATCTATAAAATAGTGCTAGTGATGCCTACCCTATTGGGTTGTTAGGAGAATTTTTAATGAGATAAGGTTTGTAACGTGCCTAATATTTTTGGCACATGCGACCCACCCAGTGAATAATAGCTGTATGGATGTTTTTAGTTGAAACACCTTGTATGTAGGTGGAAGACACAGAGCCAGGCATCCAAGCATTTTCTTCATTCTAGCCTTTTATTTTTTATTTTTTATTTTTGGCTGTACCTTAGTTCCCCGACCAGGGATTGAACCCATGCCTCCTGCAGTAGAAGTGTGGAGTCTTAATCACTGGACCGCCAGGGAAGTCCCTATCATAGTCTTTTTGCCATCTCGTGTGCAAATTACATGAATCATTATCAGGACTATCCTGACACTTTAACATCCAGAGTAGCAAGTTTACATTATTTCTAGAATATTGGCTTGGCCAGTGACTCCACACTTTGTTAGAACTGCTTCTTAACAACCGTAGTATCTTATTGGGTAAACTTCTTTCACAGTAACAGGCATTTCTTTAGAATATTTTGCTCAGCAGTAGAAGCTCTTACCAAGTGGTGAATATTTTTAGTTTTTAGTTATAGATGTTTAAGAGTCCCTAGAGTTTTTCAAAGGGACTGTAAACCACCCTAGTGGCCACTTTTGATAATTTTGTAAGACATGTTTAGGCCCTCTCACCTGATTGTGTTTTCATAAAAGAAAAATTTTTTAATGAGAGAAAGATTGTATCCTCTCTATACCTCCTGTAATGGATCACGCCACAAAACGTTTATGTCAGGTTACATTATTTTAAATTTTATTTATTACCACAGTAATGTAGTGTTCATTAATTAATGTATTCAACAAACATTTGGTAAAATATGGCATTTCAGGCAATGTTCTGGGCTCAGGCATTAGGAATGATCTAATGATCTCAATTATCTAAAATTAGATAGATATGAGTAGTCTGTCCTTAACGGGGTTTCTTTTCTGCTAGGATGTTCTCCAGTAATAACAGATGATGGACCAAAGTGTTTATATTTACAGTGATTCCTCAGTAAAGTTAAGGTAGAAGTTGGTCTAATGGTATTACCAACCTCCCTTTTCAAGGGATTCTATCCTTGGAGAATGTTTCCTCTCCTTTGCCCTAATCCTATTCACATGCTTCCAGCTCTCTTGGATCTTCCCCTATTAAAGTCTGCACTTAGAGAAGACCCTGGCATCAGCAGCCCAAGTGAATGGAAGTCAGTATGTTAACCTCTTTCAGAGGTGCTGTGAAGTAATATGAGATCGGACATTCCTGTGCAAGGTCCACCCTGCCTCATTCACTCTCCCTAAGCCACTGTGAAAATTGGCTTCTCTGTGGCTGGTCCATGTTAAACTGTCCCGGACCTCCTGACAACTCCAGTCTGTGGGTGACATATCAGAGAGACCAATGAGTAGGAACTGAACTAGGCAACATAGCTTCTTCTAGGTGCTGTTACTGAAGCAGGAAGATGATTTTCTGATATTTTAGAGAATTGTTTCAATATTTTACAGTGGATCTGGAGGAAAGTGTTCTATCTGGACAGCTCTGCTAATAATCATCTGATCAGGTGCAGATGGGCTGATTTTGCTTGATAAAAATGTTTTTGATTCCATTCAGTTTCAGAAAGATATTTTTGTATCAATTGATACATTTAATTTCTGTCTCATCAGGTTTTTTTCTAATACTGGTTTGATTTGATTCTGTTATTTCTCTCTCTCCTAATTGCTTTGTTCTATCCCAACAGTTGGACAACATACATGTTCTTCAGCATTTTGAACCCCTGGAAAGTATGTATAATTTTGTAGTGTCCAGCAATATTTGAATCAGGTGAAAATTTGCATTATCCAATATCTAGTTCCTTATTTATATTGATCATTTTTTAGTGGTTCAAAGAGAAAAGACTATCCTCTATTACCCTATCTTCAAGAAAGTAATAAAGGGACTTAACTTTGTATAATTTTATCTGTTAACACATCATACATGAGCTCTCAGATTTCAAAAGGACTTCACATTTTTACTTGGTCGAACCCCCTATCCTTTACCCATCTCAACTCCTCCAATATTTACTTTTCATGAACAAGGGAAAAAAGGAGCAAAAAGACTAGACGAGCTAGTCAAGGGCACCCTAGTCAGCTAATCAATGGCAGAGCTGGAAGTAGTCTCAGTCTGCTGAGTTCTAAGTCCAATGCTGTGGAAGTAAGAAAAAATCACGGTAAACACAATGTCCATTCTCAGTTCCCCTCACTGTATCAGATCTACACCGTCATTTCATTCATTTTACCTCCACAGAGAGCCTTTGACCTTTCTTGGTTGGTTTTCTTATTTGCAATTAGTAATGACCCTAATCCTCTCGGCATATTTCATAAGCTGATTCATTCATGGTCTGGTGTATAATTTCCTTTAAATTTTTTTTTTTTTTTTTTTTTTGCGGTACGTGGGCCTCTCACTGATGTGGCCTCTCCCGTTAAGGAGCACAGGCTCCAGACACGCAGGCTCAGCGGCCATGGCTCATGGGCCCAGCCGCTCCGCGGCATGTGGGATCTTCCCGGACCGGGGCACGAACCCGTGTCCCCTGCATCGGCAGGTGGACTCTCAACCACTGCGCCACCAGGGAAGCCCTTTAAATGTTTTTATAATTAAAGTTTTCTTAATTCAAGTACTCCAGGAATATTGTTTCCAATCTTTGCTTCTA
This sequence comes from Mesoplodon bidens, assembly GCF_964165515.1. Classification (NCBI taxonomy): domain Eukaryota; kingdom Metazoa; phylum Chordata; class Mammalia; order Artiodactyla; family Ziphiidae; genus Mesoplodon; species Mesoplodon bidens. The sequence goes on from NC_138161.1 coordinate 134,110,333, forward strand.
TGTGGAAAAGTTTTAAAAATCATTTTACACTGAACTTCTTAAAAGAAATGTTTTAAAATTTCAAAATTACTTATATACTTGTAGGGCATATGAATTACAATGGCATTCTAATAATTGCATATTTTTCACCTGAATTTTTTTAAAAAGCTCTTTTGCTTTAGGCCCCTGTGAAATACTACAAAAGGACTTCTTGAGGCCCACTTTAACTGCTTCTAAAATAAGATGGCTCTCTTGTTTTTAGTGATAACAGATTTTGAAACTAATAATACATATGATATTAAAAACAACCTGGGCCAGATGGTTTACTTTGTGACCGAAGACACAGATGACTACACCAGGAATGCTTATCGGACACTGAGGCCCTTTGTGCTCCGGGTCACTGACTGTATGGGCCGAGAGATCATGACAATGCAGAGACCTTTCAGATGCACCTGCTGCTGCTTCTGTTGCCCCTCCACCAGGCAAGAGGTAAGAGGACAGAAATCTCATCCGTTGTTTCTTCCTGATCCAACTCTTCCCTGCACGGTTGTGCTCCTTCCAAAGCTACACAGGAGGGGACTTTCATGGCACAGGCAGAATAGAAGGAGATAGTAAGGGGGCACGAAGGAAGCCAAATGCCAAATTGTCTTACCTATGGAAAAACCACAAAGACATTTTTCATGTGAGTTCATGTCTTCAGGTGCTAGTTGGGGGTGTCAAGCACAAATGAGGGTTATTTAGTCAGTGATTGCAATTCTATCAGTTGTGTCTACTGAATTAGAAATTAGTCTGTTACCTAGAACACACATTTGTCTAAATATTCCTACATATCCCCAAATAAGGTCACAGTAAATGTAGACATGCTTTTAAATAGAATCGGAAGAAACTTCAGATACTTTTACTCTACCCATCGTAATCTACACCTTGTTACAGATAAAGAAAGGGTGGCTAAAAAAGAATAAGTGCCTGAGGATGGTGTTACACTTGGTAGATGCTGGAACTAGAAAGCATATGTGCCAAGTTACAGTTTGGTTGCTCTTCTATAATCTGTGCTGCCCTAGGAAAATTGTTTGCTACAGGGGAAAGAAGAGTTTTAGAGAGGGATCCAAGAGAATTTGAATTTCAAATATGCCACCTACTTAAAAGTGGGCAATTTACTTAACCTGTTTTACCCTCAGTGTTCTTAATACATTAACTGGGCAGAAAAAAATACCTCTAGGATTACTGGGATTTTAATTATATGTTAAGTACCAGCATTTTCAATAGAATTTACTTATAGCCTCTGTGCCTTGATTTATTCACCTATAAAATGGAGATATTAATAGTACCTATCTCATAGGATGGTTATTTTGAGGATTATATAGTAAATAAATGTCAACTGTGTTAGCATAGTGCCTGGCAAATAGTTTAGTGCTCAGTGAATATTAGCAGTTGTCAGATAGCTTACTCCTTTGTCATTATTGTCTTTGTGTAATAAGAGTCTTATATTTGAGATGAATCTCCACTTCATCCTATACTTATACACACATTCTGTTGTCTTCACAACATACAGTTTTCAGAATGCCTCTTTTCTCTTTTGTTTCCTATTACAATTGTCACGTCTGAGGTGTCAGTCTAAGAAGCTAGCATGTTACTTTTTCATGGATTGTGCCAGAAGACATGAGACCCCTAGGTCAGGGGCAAAGAACTTTATTACAGCACAGTAAGCAGCATGAGCTCCAGCACGTGTGCGTAGGTCCCCTCATCCCCAAGTTCTACAGGGGTGACGCAGAGGATCCCAGGTAGATGCTACATATGCAGCTGAGGGACATAGAGCTTGGAGAACTGACCTTTTTTTTTTTGTTTTTTTTTTGTTTTTGCGGTACGCGGACCTCTCACTGCTATGGCCTCTCCCGTTGCGGAGCACAGGCTCCAGACGCGCAGGCCCAGCGGCCATGGCTCACGGGCCCAGCCGCTCTGCGGCATGTGGGATCCTCCCGGACCGGGGCACGAACCCGTGTCCCCTGCATCGGCAGGTGGACTCTCAACCACTGAGCCACCAGGGAAGCCCCTGACCATTTTATAACAAGCAGTAATTTTGTCCCAAAGGGAACATGACTTCATCTCTCAAGGCTGTTCACTGAAATATAACCCTAAGAAATAGCCTGGGGATAATGGAAGACTCTTTCCCAGTGACATTTTCCCTAGTTCTTGAATGAATTAGGAACATACCTAGGTTGTGTGTATCTGTGTATGTGTATACTTATACATGTAGCATCTTCGCCTCTGTCACTGCTTCATTTGCAGCTGGAGGTGCAGTGTCCTCCTGGTGTCACCATTGGCTTTGTTGCCGATCACTGGAACCTGTGCAGGGCAGTGTACAGCATCCAAAACGAGAAGAAAGAAGATATGATGGGAGTGCTTGGGCCATGCTCAACCTATGGCTGTGGTTCAGATTCTGTTTTTGAGGTAAACAAATGTAAAAATAAATGTTTCTACTATTTTTTCTACATCTACTAATGGACCTCAGAATGATGTGCTTTTAGATGATTTTTTGTGTGTGTGAATGAATAAAGTAATGTGAAGAAAGAGTTAACTAACCAGTTGACATTGAAAAATTTTCAAATTATCATTAGGGGATTGCTTAATGTTTTCCACAATGTTAGCTTCTTTTGCATGATTTCAGTGTTTGATAAAGATAAGAAAAAACCATTTAAAACATTTAACCTGAGAGTAAATAGCCTAACCTAATCCATCTATTTTATTCTTGGCTGTATTTCACTAACCATTTTTACCAGAGATTTCCAGGAACAGAATATAGGTCCTGAGTAATGAAAAGGCCCCACATATCACAGAACCAATAGAGCACCCCAGAGGTTGTGCAAATTGCTTATTTGCAAGATAGAAGTCTGTCTGCATCCTCAAGAAACAAGACAACACTCATAAACAAGGATAAATCTTATAGTGGATTATAACATTTTCTGTAAGAAGGAAAATCCTTCTGTTTTGCCTTCATCCCAATGGCCACAAAATGATAGCTTATTACTCTTAACAGTTGTGACAAAGGAGATTCCTGGGCTTCTTAAAAAGTTCTTTCTAAATGCCTCGCAATTCAACAAAATTGATAATCCAAAATTGCTCCTTCAAATATTTTCTATGACACCCGATAAACTTTCCTTAGTTCTCATTTTACATAACCATATCATCAACCATTACTTATTTATTAAAAGGCTGTTATAGATAGATAGAAAATGTAGATAAGCCAGATTTCGAGGGCAGGGTGTGTGGATCATTTTAATCACCAAAATGTAGTGTTTGGGTATTATCCTTGTGGCAAGTGCCTTCTAGAAGCTGAAGCCCTTTGGGATTCTGACATACTTTAAGAAGACAGGGCCCACAAAAGCCTGAGTGATCATACGGATTTTGTGAAGTGAAAAGAACCATACCACCTTGCTTTTGCTAACATGTTTCCCTTGACTGGGAAAGACTCCCTCCCAATCCCCAATTCCCACCCTTTGCTGTATGAAAAAGAATTTCAAAATCAGTTTAAATCATACCTCCTCTGACAGGCTTCCCTAATAACTCATTTGAGGGTGAAGAAAGAACACTGGCCTGAGAATTGTAAGATACTCCCCAGCTTGGTTGTCAACCAGTTGCAAGGCACTTAACCCTTCTTGGCCATAATTCCCTATTTGAAATTATATTATTACTATAGTCATTTCCTGCACCATATTTATACTACTTCAGTGTAAACTGCTTATAAACAGGAGAATAAAGCATGTAGTTTAACACCTTTCAATCATAAAGTCACATTCTTGTCTTTCTAGGTCATATCCCTTGATGGTGTATCCAGTATCGGCAGTATTACTCGGAAGTGGAATGGTGTGTTATCTGCAATGAGCGATGCTGACCACTTTGAAATTCACTTCCCATTAGACCTGGATGTGACAATGAAAGCCATGATTTTTGGAGCTTGCTTCCTCATTGTAAGCCTTTTGCTTCTGAGTTATCCTGAGAGAATTATTCTTTCTGATGAGAAGCAGTGTAGTGCAGTAGAAAGGCAATAAGATTTGAAGCTGTCTCTGCCACTTACTAGTTATATGTCTTGCAAAGTGTTTAACACTTGCAAGCCTCAGTTTCCTTATATGTAAAATGGAAATGAAAATACTTATATATATATATTTCAGGGTTATGAGTATTACCTATCATATGAATAAAGAGGCCAGGAGAGTGCTTGAAAGATACTAGGCATCCAGTGGGTGTAATTGTCATCATTTCATGTTACTTATCGTTCTCACTACTTAAAGATGCCTGTTCTTTGATTTCTTAGTGAAATAAAGTAACTCTAAAGCCGATGTTCTTTCCCTTCATCTATTACCTCTTTGTCAATATACACCTTGGTGTTGTACCATTCTAGATTTATTAGGTACAATTTCCTTGCTGTATTCCTGTCTGATTAGTGGCTAATGTTCATAAGTAAAGCATAGAAATAAAATTGATAGCATTTACCTTAAAAACCTAATTAGCATATTGCAATTGGTATATTTAACATTTTTAATATTGATTATCAAGTTTTTCCTCCTTTCAGCAATGAAAATTTAGTTAATTGGTACCCCAAATGGAAAACTTATTGACTACCCACAGTTTCCGATTTGCAATTGCTGTTCTTCATATTAGGTTCTCTTCATGAAGATTTCATTAGCTTGATTTATTCTTAACTGGAATGAGATCACTTGATAAATTATGAAGATAACATTTTGTGCGTTGCACCTAATTATCTATTTACATTCTTTATGTATATAATTATTTATCTATCTAATTTGATATTTATACATATAATTCTTTTTCCAATTTCAGGACTTCATGTATTTTGAAAGCTCTCCACCACAACGTTCATCCACTCATAATTGATGGATACCGCAAATCAGCAATTCTGATTAATGAAAAAAATTTAGAAAAGTTGGTTGGGCTTACAGTCGGCCCTCAGTTATTCACAAATATATGTATCTGCTCTTGCAGATTATTGTTATTGGGTATTAGCTTTGACAGGTAGGCTGAGAGTGTAAATGCAAGAACACCTCTAAACGTGTTTCAATTGAGTATCTGTCTACCTGTCTACTTGGTAGACTAGGAGTTTACCTGAAAAAGTTATGACCCATTAACCAAGTAAACATATATATAGTGAACTTGAAAACACTTTAAACATGAGATGAGGGAAAATGAATCCCAAAGCTTTCACATTAATTGATAGTAAAATGGTGGGCATTTTAGAGCAATCTTTGTTGAGATAGAGTAATATAGCTTCTAACTCTGACCTTCTCCTCTCCATCAACATGTCCAGTTACTGAAGACAAATTTGATTCCAGGTGAAAATAGTGATACTTTTCATTGTTAAAAATAAAATGGAAGGCAGAGAGAAATACTATGTTTTATTGCACAAGGAAAATTTTACTTGTGCAAATGTATCAGAACTTTATTTTGCAAACTTCATAAAAGTTTCAATGGAAATTTTTATTTTATTACAAAGTAAAACATGTTTTTCATATCATAAGGTTATATTTTCCATGCCTCATTTACTAGCATACACAATCAGGGGATGCCTCTGTATGAAGATAGAGTCAGACTACCAGGGCCATTAACCAATCTAGATCTCTGAGCAATTTAGAGACATCAGTGCCCTTATGAGAAGCTTGTATTTAATACATTTAACCTCTCTTGGTTATAGATGTCTTACATGTAAAATAGGTTTGGTCGAATCTCTAGGATTGCCTATTTTTTTGAACCTGTGTCTCATTTGATATGACACAGAGGAGATGATTTTTTTTTTTCTTACAAGAAGAACCCTGATTTGAACTGTGCTGTTTAAATTGCAGGAGTTGGAGTTTTGTTTTTAAATTTTGAAATGTGACATTCTGCGTAGCACTTTGTAAAAGCAAAAATTACAAATGCAGACACTGCTTAATATTGTTTTGCTGTTTTTTATTTAAATGATAGATAAATCTGTATCTATGCAAAGAAAATGATAAAACATAGCAAACATGCTGCTTCTCTGGGATCTATAGCTTATCAGTAAAGATTATTTGGATCAACATAGTAAAAGTATAAATTACACTTGTTTGTATTAACTAGTTAAAATCACAGTGTATTAGTGAATACACTCTGATAAAGCAACTTGCCTCTACTGCACTTTAGCTTCCTATCTGGACCTGAACTGTGTTCTTTCAACACAGCCAGTACATAGAATGGAATGTATTCTTCCACTGCTCTTTATTAAAAGAAGCAAGACTGAGTGTTCTTCGGTATGAGATGAAGGCCTTCACCCACAGTTCCTATTGAAGTGAAAGAAAAGTGCCTCATTTTAAAATTATATTCATCTTTTCATGGTAAATGTTGTTTCACCCAGTTTCTTGTAATGTTCATTTTTATATGCTACTACTAGCTTTCTAAAAAAATGTAAAAACTGCTTGTTTCTAAAATAATAATTACCTTATATTTAAGGCAATTGTAGTCTTAAGCGGGCAGATATATTTTTTCTTATAATGATGTCTGACATTTGATATAGCAAATCAGACAATAGTATTCAGAAAGTTTACTATATAAACTTTAAATTTTTACTTGCCTACATCCCTACATTCTAAGACCTGATGCATAATACTAAGAAATAATTATTTCTAGCATGACATTTAAAGTTTCTGTTTAAAGTTGTTGTGATATTAACATGTCTCTTACAATTTCTTTCTTTAAAAATAATACTATGTTTCTTATATATTTATACTACAGTTTATATTATAATTTTTATGTTTCTTAACAATATTTCATTGTGTAAAACTGATTAGATTGATTAACAAAACAAGCCATTCTCTGAAATGTGTGTGTTTTCATGTTTCATCATATTGTTTTTGGCTTCTAAATAAATATAATATAGTTTATAGTAAAATACTGTTTTATTTTTGACTTGTGATTCAGGCTTTGCAATAGACTGGATGTTTGTATTCCACCCCCCACCCCAAATTTATGAATTACCTGTGTGACGGTATTTGGAGTGGAGCCTTTGGGAGGTGATAGGTCATGTAGATGGAGCCCTCATGAATGGGATTAGTGCCCTTATTATCTGCCAGCCTTGATCTTGGAATGCCCATCCTCCAGAGTTAAATGTTTGTTGTTTAAGCCACTCAGTCTGCAGTATATTTTTTATAGCAGCCCAAACAGACTGACAGAAATTGGTACCAAGAAATGGGGATGCTGCATAACAAGTATGTAAAAATGTGGCACTGGCTTTGGCACTGGGTGAGGAATAGAGGCTGGAAGTTTTAAGGTGCATACTGGTAAAAGCCTATATTGACATGAACAGAATTTTAAAGATAATTCTGATGAGAGCTTAGGAAGAAAAGAGGCAAACTGTAGAGAAAACCTCAGTCTTCTTAGAGAATACCTAATTAAACATGAACAGGATATTGGTAGAAATATGGACAATAAAGACCAGGATGGAAATGAGGAACATGTTATTGAAAACTGTAGGAGAAGTGAACCTTATTGTAAAGTGGCCAAGAACTCTGGCAGAATTGTGTCCATGTTCTAGTGTTTCGTGGAAGGTAGAACTTGCAAGTGGTGAAATGGGATACCTAGCTGAAACAATTTCTAAGCAAAGTGTTGAAGTGCAGCTTGGCTCCTCCTGACTGCTTGCAGTAAAATTCAACCTGAGAGAATGGACATAAAGATGGAATTGTTAAGCAACAAGGAAGCAGAATTTATTTATTTATTTAGAATTTTATTTTGTTTTTTTATACAGTAGGTTCTTATTAGTCATCCATTTTATACATATTAGTGTATACATGTCAATCCCAATCTCCCAGTTCATCTCACCACCACCACCCCCGCCAGTTTCCCCCCTTGGTGTCCATACGTTTGTTCTCTACATCTGTGTCTCTATTTCTGCCCTGCAAACTGGTTCATCTGTACCATTTTTCTAGGTTCCACATATATGTGTTAATATACGATATTTTTTTTCCTCTTTCTGACTTATTTCACTCTGTATCACAGTCTCTAGATCCATCCACGTCTCTACAAATGACCCAATTTCATTCCTTTTTATGGCTGAGTAATATTCCGTTGTATATATATGTACCACATCTTCTTTATCCATTCGTCTGTCGATGGGCATTTAGGTTGCTCCCATGACCTGGCTATTGTAAATAGTGCTGCAATGAACATTGGGGTGCATGTGTCTTTTTGAATTATGGTTTTCTCTGGGTATATGCCCAGTAGTGAGATTGCTGGGTCATATGGTAATTCTATTTTTAGTTTTTTAAGGAACCTCCATGCTGTTCTCCATAGTGGCTGTATCAATTTACATTCCCACCAACAGTGCAAGAGTGTTCCCTTTTCTTCACACCCTCTCCAGCATTTGTTGTTTGTAGATTTTCTGATGATGCCCATTCTAACTGGTGTGAGGTGATACCTCATTGTAGTTTTGATTTGCATTTCTCTAATAATTAGTGATGTTGAGCAGCTTTTCATGTGCTTTTTGGACACCTGTATGTCTTCTCTGGCGAAATGTCTATTTAGTACTTCTGCCCATTTTTTGATTGGGTTGTTTGTTTTTTTAATATTGAACTGCATGAGCTGTTTATATATTTTGGAGATTAATCCTTTGTCCATTGATTTGTTGGCAAATATTTTCTCCCATTCTGAGGGTTGTGTTTTTGTCTTGTTTGTAGTTTCCTTTGCTTTGCAAAAGGTTTTTAGTTTCATTAGGTCCCATTTATTTATTTTTGTTTTAATTTCCATTACTCTAGGAGGTGGATCAGAAAAGATCTTGCTGTGATTTATGTCAAAGAGTGTTCTTCCTATGTTTTCCTCTAAGTGTTTTATAGTCTCCAGTCTTACATTAAGGTCTCTAGTCCATTTTGAGTTTATTTTTGTATATGGTGTTAGGGAGCGTTCTAATTTCATTCTTTTACATGTAGCTGTCCAGTTCTCCCAGCACCACTTATTGAAGAGACTGTCTTTTCTCCATTGTATATCCTTGCCTCCTTTGTCATAGATTAGTTGACCATAGGTGCGTGGGTTTATCTCTGGGCTTTCTATCCTGTTCCATTGATCTATATTTCTGTTTTTGTGCCAGTACCATATTGTCTTGATTACTGTAGCTTTGTAGTATAGTCTGAAGTCAGGGAGTTTGATTCCTCCAGCTCCAGTTTTTTCCCTAAAGACTGGGAAGCAGAACTTAAGATTAGGAAAATTCTCAGCCTATCCATATTGCAAAAAACGAGAACACTAAGGGCGTGGTCAAGTGACTGATAAGGAAATTAGTATGGATCAGCCATCTGATCAGAAGCCAGGCACTATTCTCCAAGGCAATGAAGAACGACCCCCAAAGGGGATTCAGAGATCAACAGAGCTGCCACTCCCAACACAGGCCCTTAGTGCAAGGGCCTGGGGAGCAGAGTGGTTCAAAGAAGGGACCACCAGCACCTGTGAGACCTTTGTGCCAGCTGTATGGTGCCATCTCACATGTAGGGCTCTGATCTCTGTAGTCTGTGCCACACTCCTCCAACACCCCAGATGAAGCTCTGGTAGACCCCCAGTGTAGCATGGGCCTCAGAGGTTGCCCTTCCAAAGGGCACAGGCAGCAAACTTTGGTGATGACCATACGACCCTGTCTCCATTGGCACAGGTCTGGCGGGGCATGGCTGCCTTTACCTAAATTTCAGAGGATGGGGCCACCTGGGAGACTCATGGGCCAAGGACCCCAGACCCAGAGAGCCATGGAGCCCAGGCAGAGAGTTGCTACAGGCCTTCCTACTGAGCCCTTGGGCGATATTGCCATCCCAGTGGGTCTATAAGGCATATCATTGAGTCAAAGAAGATTATTCTTGAGCCTTAGGGTTTAACATTGTTTGTCCTGTTCGGTCTTAGACATACCTGGGAACTGTCCTCCTTTATTCTTTCCTGTTTTACCCTTTTGGAATGGAGATGTCTATCCTATGCCTCCCCCACCATTGTATTTTGGAAGCACACAACTTGTTTGGTTTCACAGGTTCACAGCTGGAGAACAATTTGCCTCAGGATAGATCACACCTTGCGTCTCACCCATAGCTGACATGGACAATATTTAAATAAGACTTTGGACTTTGTAGGAATAACTAGCTTTCTGATATAACCAAGTTATTTATAAGTGCTTATTTGTAATTCACTTATTTAAGACACATTTAAATTTTAAGTATGGTTTCATTGCCAGTATATCATGCAGAAAAGCTGCTAGAATTTCTAACTGTTGGTGAAGGGTACATTTCAAACATTTTTTTTTCTTAATGACAGATTTCCCAGAAATTTTATAAAAATCTGGTTACTAGACTAATTTACTAGCTGAATTTTCCAAACTAGATGTTAAATTAAGCTCAAGTCTAGAATTAGCAGTGATTCTGGGGAATGTCATCCTGCCTCTGATGGGACTGCTGGCTACTTTTCAGTCCTTTTTCCCCCCAGTAGTCAAAGTTTAATGTAATTTATACTGAAAGATGCAAGCTTGGGAAACCCATAGGTCTGGGTTAATCAATGAATACCAAATTCAGCTTTTTGGCTGGTGATAGCTCATATTTAAAATGGATCTATTCCCATAAGTTGGTCCACCATTGAAGAATGCATTTCCCATTTGCCTCTAGCTTCCTAAATTGTAAAACCCAGAAAAGAGAAAAACAGAATGATACATTCTAAGTGTAGTCAGAGTGAGGCAGCATAGTACGCTACATGATTATACGTAGTATGGTTAGTAATAGCACACGGTAGGCATTCACTCAGTAGACATTCACCTCTGCCTAACGAATAACAATAAAGTCAGTGGATATATTTTTGCAATATTTGTTATAGTAGCCTGTAAAAAGTTTTAACATCCTCTCCACTATTTCACTCTATCAATCATTACTTTATTGAGCATCTTCTAAATTCAGACACTGAGCTATTTCTGAAGCAGAGGGAAGCACAAATGTGAAAAGTACATAATTACTACTCTCAGGGGCTCACAGGCTAGTGGATGAGACAGATTTTTAAACAAAATACACGTCTTTGAGGAGCAGGGTGGACATGTGCTCAATGGGATGTTGGCATATTCAATAGAGGCCATGTCACTAGCACAATCTAAAGTGTTGGGTGATATATTTCTGTCCCATTTAATCAGACAGTCAGGCTGGCTGGTTGTGTCATAAGCTCAGGTAAACTTCCTGGCACGGCTGGAGATGAGTAGGATGCATTTTTACAGTGTGTTGGCAAACTCAATACATGGTGGATGTAACTGAAATGGTCAATTTAGTGAATTTACATCAAACAAAGCGGGGATTGATGGTTTATTACAGTAAACATAGAGCTCAAGACAGTTGTACATTTAAGATGCTCAATGAACATTTGTTATCTTTAAAAAATTTATTGATGTAAAATTGGCATATAATGTTATATTGGTTTCAATTGTACAACACAATAATTTGATAATTGTATACTATGAAATGATCACCACAATAAATCTACAGGCATACCTTGGGATATTGCAGGCTCGGTTCCAGACCACCACAGTAAAGCAAATATTGTGATAAAGTGATTCACACAATTTTTTTTCTGTTTCCCAGTGCATTTAAAAGTTATGTGAATACTATACTGTAGTCTGTTAAGTGTAAAATAGCATTATGTCTAAAAAAAAAAAAAGTACACACCTTAATTTAAAAATACTTTACTGCGGGCTTCCCTGGTGGCGCAGTGGTTGAGAGTCTGCCTGCCGATGCAGGGGACACAGGTTCGTGCCCCGGTCCGGGAAGATCCCACATGCCGCGGAGCGGCTAGGCCCGTGAACCATGGCCGTTGAGCCTGCACGTCCGGAGCCTGTGCTCCGCAATGGGAGAGGCCACAACAGTGAGAGGCCCACATACCGGAAAAAAAAAAAAAACAGTTTGCTGCTAAAAAATGCTGTCATTTGAGCCTTTAGCAAGTTGTAGTAACATCAAATATCACTGATCACAGATCGCCATACAAAGTATAATAATGTTGAAAAAGTGTGAAATATTGCAAGAATCACCAAAATGTGATACAGAGGCATGAAGCAAGCAAATGCTTTTGGAAAAAAATGGCACTGATGGACTTGCTCTACACAAGGTTGCCATAAACCTTCAATGTGTAAAAAACGCAGTACCTGCAAGCACAATAAAGTGAAGTGAAATAAAATGAGGTATGCCTCTAATTCCCATCTGTCACCATACAAAATTAACTTTTTGGCACCTTTCAAGTATGCTCTGCAATGTTACTGACTATAGTCACGATGCTGCACATTCCATCACCATGACTTATTTATTCTATAAGTGGAAGTGTGTACATCTTGACTCCCTTTCACCCATTTGGCTCATTCCTCAACCCCCTTCCCCTCTGGCATACACCATTCTGTTCTCTGTACCTATGAGTTTTGTCTTGTTTTTTAGATTCCACATATAAAGGAAATCATTCAGTATTTATCTTTATCTGTTTCCTGTAGCAAAACTTCCTAAGGTCCATCCATATTTTCACAAATGGTAAGATTTCTTTCTATTTATGGCTGAGTAGTATTCCATTGTGTGTGTGTGGATAGATAGATAGATAGATAGATAGAGATAGATACATGTATATACAGATATACCACAATTTCTTTATCCATTCATCTTTTAGTAGACACTTAGGTTGTTTCCATATCTTGGCTATTGTAAATAATGCTGTAGTGAATATGAGGGTACATGTATCTGTTTGAATTAGTGTTTTTGTTTTCATTGGGTAAATACCCAGAAGTAGAATTGCTGGATTGTATGGCAGTTCTATTTTTACTTTCATAAGGAACTTCCATAACATTTCCCGTAGTGGCTGCACCAATTTACATTCCCACCAATAGTGTGCAAAGGACCCCTTTCCTCCACATCCTTGCCAACAGTTGTTATTTCTTGTCGTTTTTTTTTATTTTTGTGGTACACGGGCCTCTCACTGTTGTGGCCTCTCCCGTTGCGGAGCACAGGCTCTGGACGCGCAGGCTCAGCGGCCATGGCTCACGGGCCCAGCCACTCCACGGCATGTGGGATCTTCCCCGACAGGGGCACGAACCCGTGTCCCCTGCATCGGCAGGCGGACTCTCAACCACTGCGCCACCAGGGAATCCCTATTTCTTGTCTTTTTGATGATGGCCATTCTGACAGGTGTGAGGTGATATCTCATTGTGGTTTTGATTCACATTTTCCTGGTGATTAGTGATGTTGAACATCTTTTCTTGTGCCTGTTGCCCATCTGCATGTCTTCTTTGGAAAGTTATCTATTCATATTCTCTGCACATTTTTAAATTATATTGTTGGTCTTTTGCTATTGAGTTTTATGAGTTCTTTGTATATTTTGGGTATTAACTCCTTATTGGATATATGATTTGCAAATATTTTCTCTCATGCAGTAGGTTGTCTTTTCATTTTGTTGATGGTTTCCTTTGCTGTGCAGAAGCTTTTTAGTTAGATGTAGTACCACTTATTTATTTTTGTTTTGTTGCCTTTACTTTTGGAGTCAGATCACACGGCCAGAGAGGCAGTGGGAAAATGCCTTGACTGTGCCTGCCAGACAGCTTCAGTGATGCAGCAGGAGCGTGCTTTTGTGTGCATGACTGCAGGCTTTAGCAAGGGAGTGGGAGAATGATGCCACAACTCATGCTCACTGGTCCGAGCCAGGGAGCTTGGGGGTGCTGCAACCTTTGACCCCTGCCAGCCTCAGCAAGGCAGTGTGAGGGTGTCCTCACACTGCCTCCTGTGCTGTCAGGGTAGAGAGAGAGTGCAAAAATGACGTCAACCATTGCCTTTTTCTCTGGAGAGAGTCCCAACTGCCACCCTGCCCCTCCAGCAGCACTAAATATGTTTAATGTTTCTAATGCTGTTGTTAAGTAAAAAGTGATTCATTTAAAATGGTGCCAGCTCTAATGGAAAAAATCTAAAACACACACCCATTTATATAAATATATGTAACTGAATCACTTTACTGTACACCTGAAACTAACACATTGTAAATAAACTATATTTCAATGAAAAAAAATTTTTAACTAAGCATAATAAAAATATTATACTTAAAAATAAAAATAAATATAAATAAAATGGTGCCAGCTCTTCTGTAAATCAGACTCAGATAAATTTATTTGGTGAAATTACAGGAACATTCTTTTCCTTGAACAGTTTTTAAAAAAATGTTTGCTCAAATTGTCTTAGCTAACAGTCATTAAATATAATTTATTTTAAAATTTTTCTCATTATAACACATAAAAACAGTTAGAAATTAGACAGTTTTAAAAACTCTTCATTTTGCAGCAATAGGCACATAGAGGGTGCCAGAGAGACACAATTAGAATGACAAAATATTTGTCTAGTTTTACAGCACGCCCTACACCTTGTCAATCTACTATAGGGGGCAGCACCAGCTCATGGATTTTTTTTAGTACGCTCTGCTCATTTTTTTCAGTCAGGAATATATTGGTACTAATCTATAACTTTTAATGAATAGAATCAAAGGACTTTAGAGTTAGAAGGACATTAAGGTCTATCTGCTCCACATTCTAATATATAAATGAAGAAATTGAGAGAGGCCCTGGTCATGTGTCCAAAGTTATAGCAGGAATTAGTAGTAGAACCTGAAGTAAAAATGGATGTCCATTCTTTTTTTTTGCTGCACCACGAGGCTTGCCGGATTTAGTTACCCAACCAGGGATGGAACCCATGCCGCCACCGTGAAAGCGCCGAGTCCTAACCACTGGACCGCCAGGGAATTCCCAGATTTCCATTCTTTATTCCAATTTCCTTCCACCAGACCAAGAATTTAGCAGTGATTTAAAACATTTTAATGCAACATCTTTGATAACACCAGAATTTTAACCAATAAAAAAATTAAAACCCAGTTTAAAATTTTTCTAATCTTCTAACTCATTTTTAAGCACATGCTTATAGAGTCTACAGTACTTCAATACACCATACTAATTTCACAGAGGTCTTCTAACTACAAAGGAGAAACTAAATTACAATGTTACAAAAACAACAAAAACATTTAAAATGTTTATGTCATGTAACATAGAGGGTTACTTTATTTATTTATCCATTTATCCACTGATACAATTGATACCTTTTATAGTCACCACTCACATCTGAGTTCAATTTCCTTATTAAAATATGTATTTAGATTTTTTGGTAAAAGTCTATTCATTGTTAGATTTTCCTGCTTTGAAGAAATATGATTGCTGGTTCAAAATGGAGTATCCGTTGTGCAAAGACAATCATAGCACTACCCTGAGTCGGGAAATGGAAATACAGACAAAGGGACAGTTGAACACAACTCTTGCCTGGACGTGTCCTGGTCTGCCTGCTGGCCCATCAGATGACATGGAACAGATGACGTGGCTGAGGATGTGGGAATATTTTATTCAGGGAGCTGGTAGATGGGGTGAGAGTCAGCAACGAGGATTATTCCTGATAATGCTCAGTGTCTATTTTATCCCCTTAAGTTGCTTTGCTATCATATATTCTACTAGATAGGCCATTTCTATTTTTCTCTCTGTTTTCTGTGTTTGTATATCTCTCCCCATTCTATAGGGCTTTGTGTATGTTTGTTTACAACATGTTCATGGCACATGTTTGAGATAAGGCCACAGGACTTGCCTGGACGTAGAAATCAGGAAGAGTTTATGCCATTTCCTTCACTGATAGCTCTGTAACTTTTTTTTTTTTTTGGCTGTGTTGGGTCTTCGTTTCTGTGTGAGGGCTTTCTCCAGTTGCGGCGAGCGGAGGCCACTCTTCATCGCGGTGCGCAGGCCTCTCACTGTCGCAGCCTCTCTTGTTGTGGAGCACAGGCTCCAGACGTGCAGGCTCAGTAGTTGTGGCTCATGGGCCTAGTTACTCCGCGGCATGTGAGATCTTCCCAGACCAGGGCTCGAACCCGTGTCCCCTGCATTGGCAGGCAGATTCTCAACCACTGCACCACCAGGGAAGCCCAGCTCTGTAACTTTTAAAGGGAAACTGTATCTATATTGCTGGTGTTTTGCAAGATTTATCTTGTGAATGAAATTAATTGCGAGGTAGACAAGGGAGGGAAGCACAAATTATTTTTATCCTCATAAGGCTGTTTTAAGGATATTGGGGGTTCTCTGGCAACAGTAGGTTTACAGAGTGGTATAGAATCAGTTACCTTCCCTGTCTCAGGTAGAGCTGGAAGACAGGAGGGGTCCCTGGTGGAAACTTGCACCTATAAAACTTACCCCGTAGAAGAACTGGGAATGTCAGGCTGCCTCCTCAAAGAGAGGCAGAACAAGGAACTGCTTATGTCCCGTTCCTTCCTTTAAACCCACTAGCTGGATAAGTCATCCTTGCTCCCTGAGGCAAGTAAATGAGAGGAAGGAGAGTGGCCAGCAGTGTTCTCCGGTGCCGCTGCCATCGCACGCAGCGTCAGGAGTGGAGAAGTATTGCGGTGGAGGTGGTTCTGTCCCCTCAAGTCTCCTCTCACCTTCTTCCCTTATATTTTAGCTTCTGATTCCACTGATTCACAGTGAAGCCTTGAATACACATAATATTTCCTAGACATGGTGACACGGCAAAATTCTGGTCCATTAAATGTGAAGTCTGGCAACTTCTTTAAAAGATAAATGACACATATCACTTGCCGCTCATTGATTCCTCCTTCCTGAAGGCTGGCAAAACAGATCAAGCTTTTAATAGTGGATACGTCTGGGAAGTAGAATTGGGGAAGTTCATTTTTATTTTAGATGCTATTTTATTTCTTGGATTTATTATAATAAATGTTTATTATATTTGTTTCGTAATTTAGAAAATTAAAAATAAACTTTAAAAAGTTTTCTATAGCTGGCTGTCTCTAGGATGTCATATTTTAGGCTATAATTTAGGGCCTCCTAATGCTGAAGGAACACTGAAATTTACTTTTCCTTAATTGCAGTGTAGGGGGCCTGCCCCGCCAGACACTGATTTAATTGCTCTGGGGTAGGATCCAGGCATGAGTGCTTTCAAAAATTCCCTTAGACTTCTGTTTTGTGTAGTACAGGATAAGAATCACTGGACATCAGTCTCCAGCTTCTTGCTATTCCAGTGTTGCCTGGGATGCTTTGAAAAATTCCGTACCCTGGCTGAATCTGAGAGCAACAGCACCAGAACCTGAAGTTCCTTGGGTGATTCTGATGTGTTCAGCCAAGCTTGGAAACAGTTGTTACAGCCTGAAAGCCTCCAGGAAACTTCCTTCCAATTTGTATATAAGCCCATAAAATAAATCTTCTTATGTGTATCCATGTTTTAACCAAACTAATAGGGTTGCTAGATAAAATACAGGATGCTCAGTTAAATTGGAATTGCAAATATCAATTTTTAGTGAAAGATTATCCCATGCAATATTTGAGACTTGCACACACACGAATTATTCAGTGCTTACATGAAACTCACATTTAACTGGGCTTTCTGTATTTTTACTTGTGAAATCTGGCACTCCTACCAACAAAACAAATGCTACTCCAAAAATCACAAAAGAGCAATGTAGACTTTCTCTGTATGTGAAGGATCTTTAAAGAGGTTGAATCCTTGAGGAGAAAGCAAAGAGAGATCACATTGCTAATGCCCAGTAAAACAGCCAAAAAGTCTTCGTTATTCATCCCTCTTACCCAGTAGTCCTAAGTTGTATAACAACTGGCTCAGTTTCTTTGCTGGATTTCCCCACCCAACTTAATACATAAGCGAGTTACCCCAAAACTCTGCTCCTGTCACTCCACACCACCCTCAATCTTTCCTCCTTCCAACCAACCAACTAAATCAACCTACTTTCAGATGTTGCTAATTTTTTATCTGAGCCATGCAGAAAAGGTACTAAACCAAGAAAATGTTCCGATGGGTTGACCAGTGTGTGTGCCTGTGCATGTGCAGAGCTATTAGAAACCTTTCTTTAGGTGTCATCCCACTTTGAAAATTCATGTGGAAATGTAAGCTTCAGGGTATATAGCCTGTCAGTGTTGAACTAGGAATTTGGGTAAATTTATTGGCTAACTGCTGCTTTCAGTGTCAGTTTCAACATAAACCACAGTGTCACCTTCAGTCAATGGTCTGTTGAAGAGAAAGAAAGGCTATTGTCTCTGCCACCTTGAAAATTTCATTGTCTAGAATTCTCCATTAACCACACAAATCGCAGCTATAGATCACAAATATATGATAAGAAAACAAGAAAGTTTAAGTTGTATACAATGTCTAATATTCAGGTAGGGGTGGGGAAGCTTGTATCAGGTAAGTATTGGGTGTTTTCTGCAGAGACATGTGATGTATCAGAAAGAATGTACTAGACTTTGCAGGGCCCAGACTTTGCTCCCTGTTCAGCAGCCGCCCTTGCTAACGAAGCGACACTAGGCTTGAAATGAAGCTCTTGTGCTCCACCACTTCTGTATCTGTAAAATTAAAACCATAATGGCTGACTTGTTTTGATAACAGTGTTATTGTGAGAATTTCAGTGAGACAATTTATGTGTGTAAAATTGGACTTTTTCCCACATCAGCATTTTTACTAAGTACAAGAAAAGAAGGAAATGTAGGAACAGGGCTTGTTTTGCTGTATATATACGAGGAAACTTAGCCAGGCTCTTGTGTAGTCTGTTATGAGATGTCAAAGCAAACTGGTCCAGAAATACCCACAAGGGATGAAAGAAATGCCAGTTAGTAGGCCAACTGTAAGCACTGATTTTTTTAAAAGAAAAAGAAAAGATGAAAAGTGCCAAAGCCACAAGGTTAGTTTCTTCAGAGGCTCCTGGCATCCTAACTGGGGATCGTGGATTTGTTAAATGATCATGTTCCCTTCCCTTGGTTAGATGGAAGCATTAAGTCATCTGAACCAAGGATGAGTCACAGACAAACTTACGGGAAGATCCTCAAAGTCTGACTGGTAAAGTCAATGAGATGGAAAAAATGTGTATGGATGCCATGTCTCTATATACTTAAATAGATTAGCTAGGTTAAGTTTCCTTTTGAACCAGAATCATTTCTGTTTTTAGAGTTCAAGGAAACTGCATTACATCTGGCTCCTCTAAGTTTGAATATGTGCTCATTTGGACAAGCTCTGGAGTCAAGTATACTATTACAGTTTTCATGAAGAATCTAAAAAAAAAAGATCAAACTATATTTAAATCCTTCCAAAAAGAAAAAAATTTAAAAAGTAATATAAGTAACCATATTATCTAGCTACATATGATTTACATGTTCAGTCCTTTACACTAAATTCTTTATAAACTTATCTGCCCTCATTATATATTATATATTTGTATATCTCATTAACAATGGTATATACTTCCACTGTATATACACAATGTATATAACAACGGATATATACATCCATTGTTAATGATATATTTACTCTTTGTAAGGACTCAGTGAGGGCAAGGCTGGTGTGGAGAGCCTTCTATGGTCTCTGTTGCTAACACAGTTTTGAAAATCATCCTTTAGAAATGACTTCCCAAACCACAAAACTCAGTTTGTACCATAAACTCTATGACTCCAAAGACTCACTGACGACATTCACCTACTTATCTCAAATCTACTCTCAAAGGTTTTCCAAATTAAGTTACTGCCTTCTGAAAACGCTGCAGTAGCTTTCCATTTATCCACGTGTCAAAAAGCAAACTGTGTTTCCTCTCGGGGCCCTGGATCATTTTTCCCAGATCTTAAGTTTGCTTTTTCCTTGTCTTCACAGTTCACCTCCTCAGAAAGGCATGCCCTAGTTCCCCTATCTAAAATATTTCTAAGTCCCCCAAATTCACTCTCTCCTTGTCGGCACCCAACACCATCAGAAATATTAGTTTTTGTTTATAATAATTACTGAGAAGGCAGGAATTTTGTATGTCATGTTTATCACTATATCCTCACTGCCTACAAGAGTGACAAAGAAGAAGCAGAGACTGGGCTTCCCTGGTGGCACAGTGGTTGAGAGTCCACCTGCTGATGCAGGGGACAGGGGTTCGTGCCCCAGTCCAGGAAGATCCCACATGCCGTGGAGCGGCTGGGTCCGTGAGCCATGGCCACTGAGCCTGTGCGTCCGGAGCCTGTGCTCCACAATGGGAGAGGCCACAACAGTGAGAGGCCCGCGTACCGCAAAAAAAAAAAAAAAAAGAAGAAGCAGAGACTAATGAATGTTGAATAAACGCCATTGAATATAGGTAAAATAATATGATAGTTTCTGTGAAGATAGTTTTAAAAGAGGAATTTAAAAGAGTATGAATGAGAACAGCATCATTAGAATAATTGCATCTCTAGCCATGATGGCTACTTTGAATGAGACACTACTTTTTTGGACATATTCATTGGCCATAAGAAAAAAGTTTTTTGTTTAAAAATACAACACATTATACGTACCCACACGTGTATGCACACACAAACTCACACAACTCATAAACATTCTCACTCACATACATGCAGGCATAACACTGAAAGAAACACATCAGAATGTAAACTCTGGTCACTTCTAGGTGATGAGTGGATTATGAGTGATGTTATTTTATTTCTACGTTATTTTCCCATTTACCTCACCAAGCTTCCTCATTCAAACTCCTCACACCCAGCTCTGCATCCAAAGGACCCTTGATTCTTCTCAAGCCCAATCCAGCCAAGTTCCAAGCTGTCCAAGTCTACCTCTCACTCACTGGGCTCTGAAGCCGCTCCTGTTCATTCTTCATCCCTGGGTCCAATCTCACAGGGTTAGACATTCTTTACCTTAAGCTCCAAAGAATAGCTTCCTTGCCTGGAACTCAAGCAGTTTTAAAACATTGTCACAAAATTCTTTGACACTAGCCCTGTTGAGTGGTGGGGTCTATGTCCTCTCCCCTTGAATATAGGCAGTCTTGTGATAGACTGTTTCAACCAATCCAGGATGGTGAGAGTGATACTATGTGACTTAGGAAGCTGTGTCATAAAAGGCATTGCAGTTTCTAACTTGTTTTCTGGAATACTCATATTGAGTCCCTGTGTCAAGTCTGACTACCTTGAGGCTGCCATGTTGTGAGTTAACCTCAGATCCGTGGAAACACCATGTGTAGGTGCTGAGGCCAACAATGAGAGGGAATGAGCCCTCAGCTGATCCCAGTTCTGTAGGGTTTCTCCCCACCTTCAAATATTTCCAGCTGAGGTCCAGACATGGAGAAGCAGAGTCAAGCTGTTTATACTGTGCCCTGTCTGAATTCTCTACAGGAGAATCTTGGAGCTTAATAAAATGGCTGTTTTAAAATGCACTGCCAAATTTGGGGGTAATTTGTTACACAACAATAGCAGCCAAAACAGGAAACTTGAACCCAATTTGAGTCAGACTTCTGACAAAGAGCCGGTCAGCCTTTTTTTTCTTTTTTAACGGCCCAGGAGCCAAATGCAACCATTCTTCTCAGGTTGATATAATGCTTTTCCCAAGTGTTTCATCAGTCCAAGGAACCTGAAAGAGAAACTCTGCTTCCTATTACAGAGATGCCCAAGGAGGCCCTAGGAATTGTTAGAGACTCCTCTTAATATGTTATATCCTTTCCTTAATAAGGAACTATCCTTAATAAGTTGTTTCCTTCCTCTGTGAAACTTTTGGATCCTTGGAATTTTTTTTTTTTTTTTTTTTGTGGTACGTGGGCCTCTCACTGTTGTGGCCTCTCCCGTTGCAGAGCACAGGCTCCGGACACGCAGGCTCAGAGGCCATGGCTCATGGGCCCAGCCGCTCCGCAGCATGTGGGATCTTCCTGGACCGGGGCACGAACCCCTGTCCCCTGCATCGGCAGGTGGACTCTCAACCACTGTGCCACCAGGGAAGCCCGATCCTTGGAATTTAAGGACTCATTTTCTTTGCCTCCCAAGTTCTAGAAATCTTATCACTTCCTAAAAAGCATGCATTATCCTTCCTCCTAGCCCTCCAATTTGGATTTAGCTGAAGATTTTAATTTCTGAGAATTTTCTTCAGGCTTGACCTAAGGTCACATATACCACGAATGTCTGAGATCTGAAGAGGAGATGAGGTAAAAGTAAAGAACAACAATAGAAATTGTAAGTACAGGAGAAAATTAGGAACTAAAAGAAATGTGAAAAGAATTATCATTCTTGGTTATTTACAGTGTGCCAGTATGTTACATGTATTATATTATTTCAATATAACATCAGTCCTAGTGATGAAGGTATTTTTATTATCCCCATAATATATGGATGTACAGATTTTTCCCAGGGTGGAAGAGCTGATAGTCATATCCTGGAGTCTGACGTGAGATCCTGCCCTCTTAACCACTAGACCATACAGTCTAGAAATAGTCAAAACTATTTTCATAATAATATTAAAGTTTGACTTTTTTCACCCTTATTTTTAATAAGTGTGCAGTGAATTTTCCATTGTGTATTGAGAACAGCTGCATAACTCAAAGACCCAATGTATTTCAGATTTCCAATGCACAATGTTATAGCATCATATGTGAGTCAAAGATCCTTTCAAAGTGCAAAATAGACCAACGGATTTTAATGTAACAGCGTGCCAAATGTTCACTGACATGGTTTGAGATTTCACTTTGCAACTAATCTTTCAGAAACTGCTACTTTTCAAATGTTCATGTGACATCAAGGAAGAATATGAAAAGTCAGTTACAATAATCCTGTCTTTTTAGACTACATATTTGTGTGAGACTAGATATTCTCCATGTACTTCAACCAAAAAGCAAAAACGTTACAACAGATTGAATGTAGAAGAAGCTATGAGACTCTAGCTGTTTTCTATTAAGCCACATATTAAAGAAATTTACCGTTCTTCCTACTAAATGTTTTTTTATGGAAAATATAGTTTTTTTCATAAAAATATGTTATTTATATAAAGTATAGCAGCTTTTTCACTTGTACCTTAAAATGAATAAATAAAGATTATTAAAAAGTTTGTTTTAATTTTGAATTGGTAAATATTAAAGACTATAACCTACATAACCAAAAGGTCTTTGGGAGTTGTCTTAGGCAATTTGGGCCGCTATAACAAAATATCTTGGACTGGGTGGCTTAAATAGCAAGTATTTATTTCTCTTAGTTTTGAAGGCTGAGAAGTTCAAGACCAAGGTGTCAAGAGAATCCATGTTTGGTAAGCACCCTCTTCCTGGTTTGCAGATGTATATCTTTTTGCTGTATCCTCACATGGCAGAGGATAAGATAGGTGTTTTTAAAAAGGCACTAATACTATCATGGAGGTTCCATCCACATGACGTCATCTAAACCTAATTACCTACCAAAGACTCCACCTCCAAATGCTATCACGTTAGGGATTAAGCCTTTGGGCATATGGACAAATAAATTTTGGGGGGACCAACAAACATTCAGTCCTTCAAGACCTTTAATAATTTTTAAGGGTGTAAGGTGTTCCTAAAATCAAAAAGTTTGAGAGTCTCTGGTCCAGAAATTGGGTGGATGGTTATGTGGAACCAAAAAAGTGGGTCTTTTGATTTTATTATAATGGAATCTGTAGTGTATACAAGTGTTTTAGGAAAGTGCAAAGAGAGGTGTTGCAGGTATAGGAGAGAAGGCCATTGATAAGGTCCAATATGTGAGTGAGTTGAAGTGATTCATCCCAGAGCACAGGTGGAGGGACCCGCCTGGGAGGGTCAGTGACGGCAATGAATGAACGTACATCTTTCATCAGAGCAATGGGAATAGGGAGAGAAGGTAGTTCAAAAACCTTCACACCGTTGGCTTCCACTTTTTCTATTAAGTAGAAGACAAAGGATTCTTTTGAGATTGCAATGGTGAGTTGAATCTTGAGGAAAGAAGTAAAGAACTCTACAAACTATTATGGGAATGGGAGAGAAAACTCCCTGGGAGCATGTAGTCTTATGTTGGCAAATGATTAAAAATAAATTTTTGAATTCCTGAAACTTCCTATGGAAAAACAATTTTTTTGTTGTTATTGAATTTTGTTCTTTCATATGTGCTTAGCTCATGTGAAGAATGAAAAATGAGGAAAAGGTTGTTATAAAAAAGATAATGACAACATCTTGGAGTTAGACATCTTAGGTAAATCTTATTACACTGCATGGCAAGTCAATGGGGTTTTTTTCTTTTAGAAAAGTAACTATCCATCTTCTTTTTGCATGTCCTACTGTAGATTAAAAGCAATGTGATTATTTCAAATTTAGATTGTAGTTTAAAAGGGTAGGGCAAGAGCTACACTCTTTGTTGGGCTTCCCTGGTGGTGCAGTGTTTGAGAGTCTGCCTGCCGATCCGGGGGACACGGGTTTGTGCCCCGGTCCGGGAAGATCCCACATGCCACGGAGCAGCTGGGCCCATGAGCCATGGCTGCTGAGCCTGCGCGTCTGGAGCCTGTGCTCTGCAACAGGAGAGGCCACAACAGTGAGAGGCCCGCGTATCACACACACAAAAAAAAGAGTTACACTATTTGTAAGGTTGAAAATTCACACTTGATCAAAAATCTTTTCCTGAAACTAGCATGCAAAGTTCCCTAAAACAGAATTGCACTGACATAACTTTAAAAATACGTGGTGGGCTCTACCTTGTTTTTGTTACAACCCAAGATGACATAGCTATTTCTCAAGCAATTCTATGAAAGTATATTTAAAATGCTATATCAACTTAATTCATATTTCAGAATGCTGAAAAATGTTTTCATGGGGGAAGTTGGTTCAGAGTTAGAGGCTGCAAGGCAGATGGAAGGCCTTGATATAACTCTGGAGCTGTCATGCGAAGGGGTCTGGGAGGTGAGAGAAGGCAATTTCCAGTGAAAACTCAGTGGAGAAGCAGAGACCTTGAGGCACAAAAGGTAACCTTATTCATTATTATATCAATAGAATCATCCTACTTTTTACAGTCAGCTACATCCCTCTAGGAGAGGCTACATGTTTTATTGCTGAACTGCACAAGAGATGAGTGACACCAATGATGATGTCAAATTGTATCAGCAGAGCCTTGTGATGATTCAGGGAAATGTAAAACCTATGTCTCATGTCAATGACAACCTCTTCACGCTGTCATGGGACCAAAAACCCTTCTTCAAATGATGCATCAAAAAGCCACATAGAGGGCTTCCCTGGTGGTGCAGTGGTTGAGAGTCCGCCGGCTGATGCAGGGGACACGGGTTCGTGCCCCAGTCCGGGAAGATCCCACATGCCATGGAGCGGCTGGGCCCGTGAGCCATGGCCGCTGAGCCTGCGCGTCCGGAGCCTGTGCTCCGCAACGGGAGAGGCCACAACAGTGAGAGGCCCGCTTACCGGTAAAAAAAAAAAAAAAAAAAAAGCCACATAGATAGTTTTCCTAGATGGACATATGAAAGTCTCAGTAACAATTGATGAGAAAAGCACAATATCAACTTGGCTTTTCTTGATGGTGACCAAGGGCCAAAGCCCAAATCTTCACCATAGCCTTTAATACTCTATGTTGTCTCCTCTGCCAGTATGAACCCTCCGCCCCACCCACCCCCACTCCATTCTCCTTCTCTAGTCCATTTCTTCTCCCACACCCCTTGTTCATTACTAGTCAGCAATTTATATTTGCTCTCCTGCCTGTGGTCCTCAGATCCCCAGAACACCCTCTCCCCAGCTCCTCCTTCCTCTCACCCTTCAGGTCCTTGTTTAAACATTTCCTCATCAAAGTCTCCCCTGGCTACGTTAGCCTCCCACACTCACCCAATTCCAAGCACTTTGTGCTTCCCCGTTTCGTGACACTTACCACGCTTGTAATTCCTCTTTCCACCTTTGTCCTTTCTGATAGCTTGGAGGTACCAGGAAGACTGGGAATACTTCTGTTGAGTTCAACACACTCTAGCCCCATCACTCAGGATGTCCACAGTGCTCAAAACTTCACAAATGAATCAATATATTTGGCATTTAATAAAGCATCAAAATGGTTTTCATAAAAGATGTTTTTATCCAGACCTTTTGAACTACCTCTGTTGATTTAAAATACTGTTAGCACATTTTATTTCTTCAAGGGAAAACAATAATAAAGCAGGGCAGTTTAGTTGGAGCCACAAATACGTTTCTATTGACAGATAAAACAAGCACAGACTATCTATAAAAACCTCTTTGAAACATTTCTCTCCAGATCACCTCATTCCTTTAGATCTAGTTAAAGTTGTTGAAGTATAATTACATAGATATATCAAATGCACAAATCTTAACATGGTATCAAATATATAACCTATGTAAACAGTACACTAGTTAAGATATAGAACATTTCCATCGCCATAGAATATTCTCTTATCTTGCTTTCCAGTCAATCCCCCTCCTACCCCAGCAACAACTACTGTTCTGATTTCTATTCGCAGCAACACAAAAGAAGGAGCAATTGATTCAGGCAGCCATATGAATGAATCTCGAAAATATTACATTGAGTGAAAGAAGCCGGGCACAAAGAACCCACACTATGATTCCACTTCTGTGAATAACCAGATTTTAAAATGCTTTCTTCAACATAACTCTGGCTGCTGTCATGTACTGATAAGGATCTGCTCTGCACCAAGACACATAGCAAGTCCTGGTCCTCAGGCTTTGGAGGCAGGCACATGGGAAACATTTTAAAAATACAAGAAAGATTGCTAATTCAAAAATTATTTCTTCAAATACTTCTATTCTTTCAAATTTCATCCAATACACTGTACTCATTTTTTGAAATTTCTAGCCCCATGATTGCAATGAATTATATTATTATATGTGTAATGATTTCTAGGGGCACACCAAGACCTACTTATCTATACAAGAAAACAGGCATATGTTTAAATAAATTCCCATGGCCCCAAATTAAACTTTACATATTTAGCCCCTCAAAACACATGCAACTTTTGTCCTTAAAAATTTCATAATTCTCTACACTGGAGAAACAACAAATATTTTATAGTAAACAGTTGATATGAAAATGAATGTCTTCTAAGGAAATCATCATGACATCGTGTTATTCATAAAGCCCAGTCAAGATTAGTAGACTTTATAAAGTACTGGCATATATATTATTAAAATCAGAAAAAGTTTTTATCAACCAGGTATAGTTTTGTAAACTTGCCTATAAGCTGCCTCTTGTTTTTCCATTGACTTGGATTCCAATGAGAGAGGTACTCCTATAGAAAACATTTTTGGTTCTTATTGACATATTATTTCAAACCTGATAAATTATCACACTTGTCTTTAAATATTTTTTAAATGCCAGTTTTGTGATAAGTTCTGATAAGTTTCACAATAAGTTAAAATGTAAGACTGCAAACTAACACTGTTTTTCATTTATAATAAAAGTTTAGAATATGGCAGGAAAAAAAAAAGTATGGTTCAACCAAACACCCCTCACAGGACTGAAAAAGTACATGTATCGCTCTTCCCAAAACGATACATGTTGACAGGCTTAATACCAGCTTCCTAGCATCTGACCAAAAAGATGTAGAGAAGTGGAGACATATATAATGATGCAAAAGAAAAGAGCAATTAAAAACAGGGAAGTGCAGTTATGATAGTCTTTGGATCCGGGGTGGTTAAAATTATGTATGAAAAGTCAATGTCCTGTTTTACTATTCCGAGTATAGTAAGTAAAATAAAAATATATAAATTAGTGAAACCTGGGTTAGAAAAGGGGGCCAATGAATTAGATTTTTGCATGTGACAGAAAGGGAGAAAATAATAAATGTACTCATTCATTCATCAGATATTTATGGCACACCAGCAGTTTTCAAGGCTTTATGCCAGGACTGTGAGAAATACAAACATGAATCAGGCCCGGCTCTGCCCCAGAGGAGAATACAATCCATGTGTGAGGAAGTATGTGAACTCTGAGATAACAAGGGTGATGAAGGGATGCAGATGAAATACCAGGCAGGGCAGAGAGGGAGGGAGGACTTGCAGCTGCTGGGATCAGGGAAACCCTTTAGTGATAAGATGATTAACTGCTTCCCTTTTTCAATGGAATGTCTAGGCACCACTAAATTCATTCTTTAGTGACTGCATTCATCTTGATGATACAGTTTTCTAAGAATATACCTTTAATAATATGTTGATCACTTGGACTTTATGTATCCTTTTTTGTTTGTTTGTTTGTTTGTTTTTGTTTTTTTTTGTGGTACGCGGGGCTCTCACTGTTGTGGCCTCTCCCATTGCGGAGCACAGGCTCCGGACGCGCAGGCTCAGCGTCCATGGCTCACAGGCCCAGCCGCTCCGCGGTATGAGGGATCCTTCCAGACCGGGGCACGAACCCGTGTCCCCTGCATCGGCAGGCGGACTCTCAACCACTGCGCCACCAGGGAAGCCCCTATATATCCTTTAGTGATGATACTTTCTATCGGGCAAGATTAGGGTAGTCCCTCAGTTTTTGATAAATGAAAGTTTCAGAATTAGAAATATTAGAAATATTTATAGATCCATTTTCAAGTCTCATCTGCCCCCCTCTCACAGATTATTTTATTAAAATCAATAATTTTCCTTTAGGAAATGATTACAGAAATATAATTATTTATAACCAACAGAAAGAGATAACTATTTGCTGTGTGAGGCAGAGGGAAATATATTTTCCTATGCATTATTTACTGTATATAAATGTATGTATATTTCTTATATAACCTTAATAATAATAAATATTAAGTTGCTGCTCTCTATGTGTTAGGAAATATACTAAAATTTTTCATGCTTTGCCCCTTTAATCCATCAACCATACCATGAGGTAGGTACTATTTTTTTTTTTTTTTTGGTCGGTACTATTAATATTCTCATGTTACGGATGGGGAAGTTGAGACTTACTATAGCTAAGAAACAGAAACCTGGTTAAACATAGCAGATTAAACACATGGCTTTATGTCTACTTTCTCCAGAAATCCCACTAAAATGTAAGTGAAGGAATAAAATCCAAATGGGTAAACCCAAAAGGTGATATAAATAGAATGGGAGTCGATGATGTCAGTAAATTATGGGCAGATGTAAAGCAGATAAATCCATGTCAACTCTCTTAGCAGGAAGGAGGAAGCTGAAACCTGATTGCCTACAGAACAGGGATTTCAACAAGAAACAAAACAGTTCTTGCTAGTGAAAGGCTCATAATTGGGAACTACCAAACTCCTTGGAATGTAAGTTTAAGTGGCAGAGCTACAAGCAAAAGGATTGGTTTAAGGTATGTATAGGAAGGTCTATGTAGATCCCCTATCCTAACCGGCATGGCCAGAAACCCATCCCTCCGGTGAATTCCCCCTTCCCTACCCTCCAGGAGCATGGAGATTTATTCTCTGCAGAATATGGAACAGAGAGGGATGGACACAGGGACCCAGATCCACTGAAAATGACATAAAATACCACACTGAAAACAAGATAGTTAAATTTTTTAAAAATGTAATTATTAATTCCAGGAAAAGCAGAGAGAGTATAAAAAAGGAAACAAAACCAAAGTAAATTATCTAGCTTAACAGTGAATATTATTTACACGGCCATAATCATGCAAACCTTAGATATTAATCTAACTGAAATCATGACATACTTTGGAAGGTTTGGAGAAGAACTGTGTGTGTGTGTGTGTGTGTGTGTGTGTGTGTGTGTGTGTGTGAGATGAGTACTGAATCCTCAACTTCCTTGGTAGCCAGTCAACAAATAGATAATGAGATATGTTGGCTGTCAACATTTACACATTCTTCCTAATGGAACCTAACTTTGTTTAAGTTTCCAAAACAAACTCTCTTCATGTGACTTACAGAAAGCCAACCCTATCCACAGCTCTAGGGAAAGAGCCCCACTAGCTAAACAATCTTTTCCCCTCACCATGACTGGTTTAAAGATCACCATGTGACCTAATTCTCACCAATGACATCAGGGGAAGTCTTTTGATATGTTTTTTTTTTCGGGGGGGGGGCAGCTTCTGGACATGAAAAAAGCAGCTTCTTTCCTTTTTCTGGATATCTTCCTGTAAATGTAATGCCCAGAACCCCTGCATGCATGTTACTACCAGCCCAAGAACCAGAGTAGGGCATGTCAAGAACATCAGAAAAAAATAGGGCCAGAGACTTAACACACTGTGCCTGGAGACCTCCCTACTTCTGGACACCTTTGTATATGCAATAGTAAATTTTCTTTAATTTCAGCCAGTTCAAGAGATTAAGAAACTCAGTCAAGGTTTCACAGGTACTAAGTGGTAGAACTAGGATTGGAACTCATGTTGTCCTGAGTCAAAGATTTGAGATAAACATAATGCCATATCAGCATTGCTGAATTATCTTTAGGGTATACCTTAAAAATTAAAATCAATTTTGTGACAGAGAAAGAAATGAAGGCATATGAAATTTAAGTGACATGCCCTATTGATCAAAAGTAAAGACTACATTAAAACCCTAATAACTTTCATTGCTTTATTTTTTGCAATAAAAATGGCATTTTTAGTAACTTATTTTTTTGGTAACTGAAGTATCAAAATTAATTATTTCCTTGGTCTACATTATATCAATACTTCCCAAAAAGACTGATACTGAGAATTGACATGGCCAAAAAAAAAAAAAAAGACCTGAAAGCACATAATATTTCATACTTCTATTATTCAACTATACACCAAAATCAATACACATTATCCTTACAAACAACAAATGACGAAAATATATTATCTTTAGAGGATAATTCAAATTATTGTTTTATCTGGGACATTAAGATATACAAAATAATGTAACATCCAAAAAAACAGATGGTTAATATTTTTTCTTTAATAAATTTTAATTTAGGTATATTATAGACTACAGAAATGCATAATATAATTTAGTTTACTATTTAGCACAATGATTTACACATGCATGAATAGCTGAACAACTGTGAACCTACTTTAAGGAAATCATGGGTGGAATAAGGAGAAAAAGGGATTTTTGCCTTTGTAATGGATTTGGGGCAATTTTTCTGTGTGGATGCTAGTTGTAACATTAATTTGTTTTAACATTAATTTGTTCATACAATAAATTATAATTACTGAAAAACTGTAGAATTCAAAAGAAATATTAGAGTAATCGAATGCTAATATTTCTCAATTTGAGAGATTTTAAAATTTTTAAGAAAAGAAACCAATTCTTGTTTAAAAATCAATTGATTCGATAATGTTTCTCATTTTGAGAGATTTTTAAATTTTTAAGGAAAAAACCCAATTCTTGTTTAAAAACTTGTTCTTTATTTTTTATTTTTTTGCGGTACACAGGCCTCTCACTGCTGGGGCCTCTCCCGTTGTGGAGCATAGTCTCCGGACGCGCAGGCTCAGCGGCCTTGGCTCACAGGCCCAGCCGCTCTGCGGCATGTGGGATCTTCCCGGACCGGTGCACGAACCTGTGTCCCCCGCATCGGCAGGCGACTCTCAACCACTGCGCCACCAGGGAAGCCCAAAACTTGTTCTTTAAATGATTATTTGCCTTTTATAGTCTATACCTAAAACAAAAAATACCCATAATCCTTTGCACCTAAATAGTGTTTTCACTTTGGGCTAAAATTGGCGTTAGTTATCTTTAAATTGTGATTTTTAAGAATCATATTAACCATTGGGGAAAAAATAACACTAGAGCAGCAATTAAGAAAAACACTGTGATTGAAGTAAAATATAAATTAGAAGGCAGTCACCAAATGGCTACCTGCAGGGTACACACAATATGAAGAGGTTCAGACATAGTCAGCAAATGGGCTACGTGATCATTATGGCTAGCTTCAAAAATTATGAAGGGGCTCTGTGAGTTATGATCTGTGTCTATAGTACAGAAAATTATATCTGAAGCAAACCATCCCTTTTGGAAACCTGTAATGGAAAATGCTCTAAAGAAGACAATAGTTATAATCTTGGGTGTTGCATTCAGACTGGGCATGGCATGCTCTTCCCTATTGCTACACCCTTTACAGTAAATTCTCCTTCAGTTCCATTGCCAAAATATTTCCTTAGTGTATGTCACAAAATTCATTTTCCAGATTTTAGGAATGATGGATTAAAAATAGTACTAGCACTTTTATGACATATTTCTAAATAATATCTATTTATAATAACCTTTATGATTTTCTATTATTTTATCCTCTGTTCTTTTTATGACATCTAAATTAGAGTTACTTACATCTGTTTTATGGTGTGATGGATCTGTATATTTTCTTAGTTAGGCTCTGCTTCATTTCAAATAAGCATTCTTGGAGATCTCACCAAGTGACATTATAATTCAGTTATTTAACTCATAGTATTCTGTTAAATCAGACACTTGTAATCAACATATGTTAAGTTCAATTCTATCAAAATCAGCTCTGCCAGGGCAGAGATGACCAGAAGCAGACCAGCCAGTAATGGGGCAGGGGACATAAGGAAGCATCCAATAGCAGGTGGTAAGGCAGTACCAGCAGGAGGCCTGGAGTGGATTCAGAGGTGGGAGGCAGTTACAGAACTCTGTTCTCTGGAGATTTATGAGATGACAAGGAAAGATCTCAGTCTGAGATGAAGTAGGCTGTCAGACAGTGATCCAAGATAAGGACTAAGATGCTTGAGCTAAGGTGTGTAAGGGGGACTTCCCTGGTGGCACAGTGGTTAAGAATCCGCTTGCCAATGCAGGGGACACTGGTTTGGGCCCTGGTCGGGCAGGATCCCACATCCCACGGAGCAACTGAGCCTGTGCGCCACAACTACTGAAACCCGTGCACCTAGAGCTCATGCTCTGCAACAAGAGAAGCCACCGCAGTGAGAAGCCTGAGCACCGCAACGAAGACCAAACACAGCCAAAAATAAATAAATTAAAAAAAAAAGAACAGGTGTGTAAGGAAGAGCTCAGTCACAGAGGAATAAGGTAACAATTTCATTATAGGAAACTGGGCAGAGTGTAGGATCCTAGTTGACTAAGGAAGACCCATCTCGGTGTTGAGCCCAGAAATTGTTGATTGTAGACTCCTTATATTCGTAATACTTATGGAAAGGATTGGGTCTAGATTTAGGGATAGGACAAGGAGCGAATCAAAGTTTAATGAGGCCTAAGGTTTATATCATTTTAGGGATCGTTAAGAAAAAAGACAATAGAGTTACAAATATAAAATAAGGTAAAGAAGTGAGTACTTATTTAGGATAAGAAAAGAAAATCTGGGGCTTCCCTGGTGGCGCAGTGGTTGAGAGTCCGCCTGCCGATGCGGGGGACACGGGTTCGTGCCCCGGTCTGGGAAGATCCCACATGCCGCGAAGCGGCGGGGCCCGTGAGCCATGGCCACTGAGCCTGTGCGCCCGGAGCCTGTGCTCTGCAACGGGAGAGGCCACAACAGTGAGAGGCCCGCGTACCGCAAAAAAAAAAAGAAAAGAAAATCTAACCACTTAAAAATTTATGGGATCCTTGGGCTCGAGTCTTTTTTTCCTAAGATCTCCTTGGATAGTTTCTGAGAAATGCTTTCTTAGTAATTGTTCCTGATAACAAACTGGCTTCCTTCCCAACCCAGGATACTGTACAATCCCCAGCCATTCCCAACACTCACAGAGGCCTTTGCAAGTGAGGGACACTGACACTTAAACTTTATTAGCTTCATGGCAAATCTGCCTCTGGACAGAGATGATTCCAGAGAAAGGAGTTCAGTGGTCCTGGGAAGCAGGAGAATGAGGGACCATAAGAGCAGAGAGCCATAAAAAAACATGAGAGGGCTTCCCTGGTGGCGCAGTGGTTGAGAGTCCGCCTGCCGATGCAGGGGACACGGGTTCGTACCCCGGTCTGGGAAGATCCCAGCATGCCGCAGAGCGGCTAGGCCCGTGAGCCATGGCCGCTGAGACTGTGCGTCCGGAGCCTGTGCTCTGCGACGGGAGAGGCCACAACAGTGAGAGGGCTGCGTACTGCAAAAAAAACCCTCCCCAAAACCATGAGAAACTACAGCTGAACAAGAAATTTTTGACACTATGCTATGTAATTGTGTTAATCATAATTAATGTTATTCTGGAATTACCTATGTCAATAAATATGTCATAGCTTAAAACTTTGGTAAAATATGTTTGGAAGACTGAATGCAGAAGCCACAAACGTCTGCTGCTGACCTTGTAGGGTGACTCATGGCCTAGATAGTTCTGTCCCAATCAGTGTGACTAGTCAGAAAACATCTGCTAGGATCATCTTTGGAACACTTGTATACTCTCTGGCTCTCTTTACTGTCCTGGCCTGCTCTTCTAACTATGAATCTGGCTGCATATAGTTTTACATCTGACATCATTCTGCTAGTTACAAGGGTTTCACAATTCATATCTGCAGAGGGAAGATTCTATATAATCATGTTCAGATGACTAAAACATATAAGGGAGGTTAAAAAAATGGTGCTTTGGCTAGATGTGCTGAATGAGAACCAGGATTCATAAATAAAGGCTTCTTGAAACCAGAGGGAGGAGTAAAAACCTTCAGAAGATAACCAAGGCACATTTCCCCTGTGATAAATAATTGTTTTTGTTGGCTGAAGAAATCTATTTTGCTTACCATCTGTTAAGCAGTTCACTTTCTTTTCTCACACTGGTTTTGTTTGGATTTCCAACTCTTGAAAACATCACTTTGGAAATTGTTCTCTTCAAGTTGCAACTTAATGAATTTTAAAAGAAAACAGCTGGGGCCACAAGCCTCTCATATATAGAGAGTAACTTCAGACTGGTGGCAACTTACCCTACAATTAGAAAGGTGACCCCCTGACATGGGCTGGAGACGTCTGATTTAGTTGAAGAGTCACAGAATGAAAGCTCTATTTTTCACGGTGTCCTCCACGCCCTCATCTCCAGTTTGGACCTTACATTCACTGTCCTTTCTGCTCCCATCTAAAGTTTGATATTAAACTCGTGTCCCCAGTGCTAAAAATCAATGACCTTTTCTCAGGCTTCCTATTCCCATTTCCCAAGTCTCTCTTCTGTAGATGTTTTCCTGTTTGTCTGACTTTATCAGTCTCCTTTGCTGACTTCTCTCCTCCTCCACCCCCTATTGGGTCTGGCTGCTCTGAGTTTCAGCTCTTGGCTGTCTGGTTGTTTTTCCTTCTCATCTACTGCATTTAACCCCTCCCTCTTTCTCCACCCCCAGGGCTTTTATATGTGTTTTCAAGGCTTTACGTTTCATTCATTCAACAAATATTCATTGAATAAATATCTTGACTCCTTTTTTTCCCTCTTACATCCACATTCAAACCATTAAGTTTTGTTGGCCCTACAATCAAAAATCTATTTCGAACCTGACTTGCTTTTACTGTTACCAACCAAGCTGAAACCACCATCATCTCCTGGACCACTGCCTTAGACTCCAAATTGGCCTCCAGACTTTGCGGTTCATTTTCCCACCCATCTCCCTTAGTTTAGTCTCACTCAGCATCTGCAATCCTTTTCAAAATCTACGTTGAATCATGTCACTGCTCTGCTTGCAACCATCCAAATGGTGCTCTCTCTCTTTTCCAATTGCAGTAAGAACACTAAACATGAAATCTACCCTCTTAACAGAGTTTTTAAGTGTACAATAGAGTAGTGTTATCTACAGAGACAATGCTGTGCAGCAGATCTTTGGAACTTATTCATTTTGAGAAACTGAAATTTCACCCCTGTTGGTTAGTAGTTCCGCTTCCCCCCTCCCCCTAGCCCCTGGCAACCACCATTCTATTCTTTGCTTCTATGAAGTTGATTATTTTAGATATAAGTGGAATCATGCAGTATTTGTCCTTCTGTGACTGGCTTCTTTCACTTAGCATAATGTCCTCAGTTCAAAGTTGGTATCAGGCTCCACACTATCACACTGTCTGATTATCTGTTTACCTTTCCCATCCCTTGCTTGTTACCACCCAGGCTTCATATCCTACTAATCTTACAGTCACTGAACTCCTGCTCAATGCCCTTATGGCCCTTTCCAGCACTTCAGACATGTTCTGGCCCCAGGGTCTTCACACTTCCTGTTTTCTTCCTGGACACAGTTCCCCCATAGAGCATGACTACCTCTCTCCCTCACCACTTTCAGGTCTTTGCTCAAGGATCATCTTCTCAGTGACGGCTTCTCAGGACAGCCCACTTCAAAATTTCAGCATACCCTCTCCTTCTTAGTTAGCTTTCTGAATTTATTTTCTCTCTACAACTTATCACCATTGTGTGTTTATTATCTCCTTCTTTACACAAGAGTAAAAGCTACATAAGGGAGGGACTTTGTTTTTTTCACTGATATATCTGTCTTGCCAGCATCTAGAACAGTGCCTAGATGTAGTAGGCACACAGTGGGTGCGTTTTGAATGAACAACTGAATGAATGAATACATGCTATTATGTGCCAGTACTGAGTATAATGATGAAGAAAAATTGGATCCTGCCCTTGATAAACAAACTGTCTAGTAAAAGACTGTCAAAAATGAGAGAGTTTTGTTTAAATAGTTAGAAAGCATGGAGCAGGGATACTTAACCCATCCTGAGATAGGATGAGGCACTCAAGTTGGGCTTCCTGTAGGAGGTGGCACCTGAGCCTGACAGAAGTTGGCCCAGTGAGAGGAAGAGGAGAGATTTGGAGAAGAGTTTTTTTTGTTTTTTTTCCTTGAGAACATTTACCTTTAATTCTTTTTGTTAATTTTTATTGGAGTATAGTTGCTTTATAATGTTGTGTTAGTTTGTGCTGCACAGCAAAGTGAATCAGTTATACATATACAGATATCTACTCCTTTTTAGATTCTTTTCCCATATAGGTCATTACAGAGTATTGAGTAGAGTTTCCTGTGCTATAAAGTAGGTCCTTATTAGATATCTATTTTAGAAGAGCTTTTAAAATAGAGCAATAACATGAACAAAGGCATGGTGGCTAAGAAGATGCTGTTACTGCTTTTCTCTTTTCTCCTCAAATCTCCTTACCATTTCTGAGCATGCCAACCTCACTTCTTATGGCTAAGACATGCATCATTCCTGGGGAGCTACTATGCCTGTGAGCATAGCAGGCTGGGAATGTCTGAGAATGAATAAGTGCCCCCAGCCCTTAATCCATGACTGATGAGTGTTGGCATATATATATTCCTATTCTCCTGCCCCTTGGCTAGGATATTTCTGTGGGGTGTACTTTACATCAATTCTGTGGGATTGTGGTTACCTACTGTGGTAGATTTAATAATGAACCCATTATTGGTTAATTCCCTTTCCTGTGTCACTTCACCCTCAGCTACCCCTTTTCCTTGAAACTCCCAACATACTGCTGGTCCTTGAAACTTGGCTCTGGGTTGGCCTCTGTAAGAATGAAGAGGAAGATGGTGATTACTTCCCAAACTCTAGAGAATAAAAATTACAGTCTTTGGTCTGCTTTGGGAGGTAATAAAGCAAACCAGATCGGCTATAGGGAGAGGTGAAGTGAAGGAATTTGAATTCTAGGTTATGAGATTTGGTTTGCTTCCAAATTTCTTCTGAAATCTTTGAGTTTGGGGATAAAGTAAGTGAAAGGATATTTGAGTATGATGAATCTAGCTGTGGTACGTGGGGGCAGGGAGGGTGTACACGGAGGGTGATCAGTTAGGAAACAGTTCAAACAGCACAGTTAGGAGTGCATTAGTGAGGTGGCAGTGAGAATGGAAAGGAATAGAGGAGAGGCAATGTGAGGGGAAAAAATGACAGGATTTGGAGTCTAGCTCTGTGTTGTGGGGAGGGAGGTGGTGGGAGGAGAGAAGTAGAAAATGCCTGAGGCTCTGTGAGCTAAAGAGCAGCAGTATCATTAACAGAGATGAGGAAGCCATGAGTGGGATCTGGATTTCATGAGTTAAAGACATTTGGAGTTTGTGCCAGTGGAATGTCCAAGAAGAAATGTCCAGCAGACGGCTGGAAATATAAGAAGGGAGGAAGGATTTGGTTTCAGAACTGGGGCTCTTTCAGGCAGCGATAAATGTGGCTGGCTATTTTGAAAAGCCCAAAGAAACACTTAACTTTTTTTTTTCAATAGATCTTGATTGGAGTATAATTACTTCACAATACCGTGTTAGTTTCTGTTGCACAACAAATCCAATCACTTAACTTTATACAAGTCTTATAGTCCTGACCTTGTGACTCTCAGTAGAGAAGGAGGAATGTCATAGTAACCTGCAACTATTGGTGGACTTTGCAGTTGAAACACACACACCCTTGTGATGTGGAGAGGCTGTAAGTATGCATGTGGGCGAGAGGGGGATTGGAAGGGCAGAAAGTAGGTTCTAACCATGCAAGTTCTTGAAGATACTGGACAACCAGGGAAGTGAGAAGTCAAGTTCAAGGACTTTGGCAGGATTCAGGCACAGAAGACAGGTTTGGAATTCTGGAGACTGAGATTTGGCCAAAAGACCAGCCAATCCCAGCAGAGTCCTCAGATTTAGAAGACTGATGCTGTTTGTTTTCTGCCTAGTTTTATGGAGCGGCACTGCCAGACACAGAAGGATGTTATTAAGGAATCCCTTCCTTAGCCTTTTCTTCTTCGGGCTAAACAATCCTTATTTCACTCTCACGTGTCATACTTTCCATTTCTTTAATTATTTGTTTCTCTTCTCTGAACTTTCTCCAATATCTCCCTTAAAATACTGAGACCAGGGCTTCCCTGGTGGCGCAGTGGTTGGGAGTCCGCCTGCCGATGCAGGGGACGCGGGTTCGTGCTCCGGTCCGGGAGGATCCCACATGCCGCGGAGCGGCTGGGCCCGTGAGCCATGGCCGCTGAGCCTGCGCGTCCGGAGCCTGCGCGTCCGGAGCCTGTGCTCCGCAACAGGAGAGGCCACAGCAGCGAGAGGCCCGCGTACAGCAAAAAAAAAAAAAAAAATACTGAGACCAAACCTTACACACACCATGACAACTGGCTTAGGGCTGGGCACAGGAAATTATTCTTTTTCTAAAATGTCACACACAGGCAACATTTCTTTACAGGTTTTCCACCTGTTTTTAACGCGACCATTTAGTACTCATCTAGACATCATGCTAATTTCAGACAAAATGTGATCATAAAGGAACGTCTTTTCCAATAATTTTGTTTTAACTTCAAAGGCTCAGAGTTGGAAAGGGTATTGGCTCAAATCAGCTCCCCTCCCCCCCCTGCATTTTAGGAAGATAGAGGTAGAACATTATAGAATATTGCCACACTATGATTTTTTTTCTCCCATAGGATAGCTCGTGTCGTGAAATATACGAGGCAGATTGTCAGGCTTTTGCCTTAATTTGTGCTTTTGCCCCTGCTCATCCCAACAGATTAAACACTGGGCTAGCTAAACTGTGCTGAGAAGTAATACATTAAAAGGAATTTTCTCAGACATGAGTCAAAACTGGAAGCAGGGGAGGACGCGCCAGGGAGCTAGCTGAGAGATCGCTCGCTCTGACAGCATCTCTGGGAGTAATTTTCCATGTGGACTGAAGGAAGATCTTGTAAGGCACAGCCCCGGGTTACACATGCTGGACTCCGATTCCGCAGTATTTACAAGCCATTACTGGAGAGAGTCTAAGGCTCTCCTGGCACAGACAGAGAAGGAAGAAATGTTCAATGGACAATAAAAACTTTCTGTTTATAGAGTAAACTAAAAACAGGGCCTTCCTTTTACGGGGTTTAAACTTGCCCCTGAGTTAACGGGGGGGGGGGCGGGGCGGGATGTGTCTACATGTCCATCGTTCATTGTCGGGCGAGGTCCCATTCAACCAGGATTGCTGTGGATTTGACGTCGCTTCTGCTCTGTGGGTAGCATCTAAATGCAGATAAGAGCAGATTCGCACCCTTAGAGGCTACCGGGAAGCTCAGGGCGCTGGGGAAGCCGAGAGGAGGGAGCGGGGAGCGCCGCCCGTCGGCCAGACTCCCAGCGTCTCCTCCCCCTGTCTCAGGCCCACTCCCAAACTTAACTGCACGCTTCCGGGTTCCAGCCAGAAGCCCTGCGTGAGCCTCCACACGTAGCGGCAGACGGCTCCTTAAATAGGTCGGAGTTAAGCAAACAATCCCAGACGTGGGGCTGGGACAGGCGCGCCGGCAGGCGAGCGCAGGCAACCGCACGGTGCACGCAGCAGCGCGGCGGGTCAGCCGGCGGCCAATAGCCGGGGCGCGACCCGCCCCGTCACCTCCCCCTCGGGGAGCCTATAAGTTGCCCGCGGCGCCGCGGGCGCCCGCCGCTCTGCGCCTTCCAGACCACCTGATTCCCGCCCCTCTCCACGCCGCTTGACCTGCCGGCCGCGGGTACCCTGCGCCCACTCGGGGCGGCCGCCTCCGCCCGCCTTCGTCGGCCCGGGGCGGATCAGGGGTCCCCACTCTCGCGAGAAGTGGGCCGCTGCAGGGCGTCAGGGGCTCCGGAGCCCCCGTCCCCGACGGGCCGAAGATGGGGCGGTGCGCGGTGCAGCCGCGACTGCTGCTGCTGCTGCTGGCGCTCGTCCTCCAGCCCTGGGACCCTTGCTTGGGTGCAGACTCGGGGAAGTCCTCCAGCATCCCCACAGGTGAGCACTCCCGCGGGCCGCCCTGTCCCGCGAGGCTCGGCCGGATGAGCAGTTCATTCATCCACCGGTCCTTCGCGTGGTGTCGGCCGGGTGAGTTGGTGGAGGGGGGCGTCCCTCCCAGGTCCACAGAGGTGATTTGGTGGGAGCCTGTTCTTCCGCAGGACCACCGAGGTGAGTGGGGGTGGGCTGTCCATCCTCCCCAGGACCGCCCAGGTCTTCCCCAGAACTGCGCTCGGTCTGTGCTGATCCCCGGGGGAGTGTGGGAGCATCCGCCCTCGTGGG
Source organism: Mesoplodon bidens (assembly GCF_964165515.1). NCBI lineage: Eukaryota > Metazoa > Chordata > Mammalia > Artiodactyla > Ziphiidae > Mesoplodon > Mesoplodon bidens. Next base: position 134,150,923 of record NC_138161.1, read on the forward strand.
CTCTCGGAGTTCTCCGTAACCCGAGAGCGCACGAAGTTTTCTTCAGCACAAGTTGGGGTTTCCTATTGGTCTTGCAGGTCGGTGGGCACCAACACCTTTCTTGCAAGTTTGCTTTCTCCTCCTTTGCTGGAGTTGTCATGATTTATCCGTTTTGGACGAAGCAGTACTCCCTTTGTGACCTAAACACTGGGCTAGTGTACTTTCTGATTGATGGTGACACATTCCTTCCAGCGCCCCAGGAAGCAGCTGGTAACACCTACCTCCTGCCAGAAACAACGCTCAAAACCTTGGTTGTTTTCAGTAAGGCTGCTTGGCTACCCAATACCTCCAGGAGGTAGCTTTCCTCTTTGGGGATTATGGAGGGGAAGCTGTCCACAGCTTTTCCGCTTAGCCACCCTTTTCGTAAGCCTGGTGCCCTTCCTTGTTTTCAGAAGCTGGAACTGCAGCAAATAGTCAAGTTCATGTAAAATAAAACTTTTTACATTTAACAAGATTAAAGGGAGCCTCACCGCATGTTTGTCAAACATACTTTGCTGCCATTTGCTGCACATGAGATATCCTTGGAGTGTTCCACTTTTGTGCTCTAACTCTGTGCTCTCTTCTGAAATTAGATCTTGCATTTAAATGTCCTTCTGCTGTACCACTTTTGTTTAAAAATTAAAATCATTCTGTCATTTTTTTGGGGGGGAGTAAATAGGGCACTTTTCTGCTTGAACTTTACTTGAGCACAAGGACAAAAATGTCTATTTTAGGTTTACATTCAGAAGTTGACATTTGGTGTAGAACCCAGTCAATCCATGTAAGCAATACTTTTGTTTTCATCTGTAAGTGTTTCAGAAAACTTCAGTGGACTAAGTTGCCCATCTTTCTACATTCCTGCCAAACAGTACTTGCTTTGTTAGTTTGAGAAACTTCAGCATTTGGATAGATTTTTGTCAGTTACAGGATACTTTTCTTTCTCTCGGATATATGTGATGGCTTCAAAATGAGTTTCTCAACCCTTTGTGGTTTCTTTAAATTTGAACTGATTTTTTTTCATTATTTTAAAATTATCTTTTACTGTAACCGCTAGAAAATAGACAAGAAAATGCCTTCGGCAAACCTGGAAAAGGAGACATTAAAAAAAAATTCCCAGAAAAATGACTTTCTTTGTTGAAATACCCAAGGAAACTTACTGGGAAATAAAATAACCTCTAAGGACTTTGCCACTTTTAGAGGGACCTCTTCAGCCTTTGTATATTTTATTTCACTTCATTATCAACACCCCTTACTTTTTATAGAAGACATCTCTTTGTGGCTGCTTTTAGGTTTACATTCAAAATTATCTTTCTTTCCTAATCTGACTTTTAAGTTTCATGGAGCAGGACAGTAAAGTTTTAATGGATTGTAACATCAGAGAAGGGAATTTCAGATATGAACGCTTTTCTCAGAAAATGACCATAAAACCCACTGCTGACAACTGAGGACTGATTTTGGTGGGTGGGCGTGGGGAATTCGGATATCATCTAAATGCAGAAAAATATTGATTTGTCATAGATGGAGCCAGCAGTAGCCAGTTTGATTATGAACTGTGTATAGGTAGATGTGATAAGCTAATAAATATAGATGGTACAGTGCTTCATAACATGGGGAGAATCATGGATTATGTTCCATTTTCTCTCTAAACTATTACAACTGAAAATTGCTGAATTGGAAACCTTTCTTATCTATGTAAATATCAAGCAAACTTTAGAACTCTAAGTTGTCTAGCTTGCTTAATAGGAGGTCTTTAACAAGAGTGCTTATCATCTCTAACCCGCTATTTTTGTCACCATGTCCCAGCTAAACATGAAGAAATAGATTACACCAGGGTTTTGTGGCTGTATTTTCATTTTGAGCTAGATAATTATTTATTGAGGGAGACTATCCAGTGCATTTTATGTTTAGCAGCATCCTTGGCCTCTACCCACTAGAGGTCAGGAGCACCCTCCTCCAGGAGTGAAAATGAAATATGTCTCAAAATGAAAAATGGCCATATGTCTCCTGAGGGACAAAATTGCCCAGGGTTGGAAATCACTGGATTAGACAAATCTATGTGTATTTGAGGCAATGTGGCGTTATAGTGTACTGGAATGATAATGGCTACTCTTTTTTGGAAACAAATATTTATAGTGATTTTTCCATTTTTCCACTGTAGTAGGGAATGTGTTGTTTGAATCACATTACATTAATCAAGTTTTGGAATATAGTTTTTCCTAGCTTTGATGCTGTGCATTAACCAGAGTTGAGAACACTGCTTTTTGTTCTGTTTACTGAAAGTTCTACAGTGTACTGCATTCATTCCTTTTCGGTTGCCACTTTCTTCTCAGCATGGAAAGACTCTAAATAAGAATTTGGTTAGAAACAATCATTTTCTCCTAGAATCATTTATAGGAATTTTGCCTTAAACTTTTATCTCCATGGGAGCTTTCAAGGCAAAACCCACCTAACAAGCATCAACAAATCAAGTTCATACCCTGATTTATGTTTCCTACACTTTTTTCCTTCTCAATGAGAAAAGGTGTATTCCTGCCAAGAATTTGTAACTAGGTCTCCAGACCTAGATCAACATTCGGTGTTTTCTAAGGTACCTTGCCTATTCCATGATCTAAATTGGGCAGAAACCAAGTTTTGCACAAAAATGGAGGAAATGGTTTCAGACGTTTCTGTCAAGGCCAGTATTTTTCAACCATGTTCATTTATAAACTCTTTAATTTACCCTGGCACACTCAAGGAGGAAAGGAAAGGTCTGTCCCTATCTGCTGATGCAAACTGACAATTTACGGGGTGGAGAGGAAAAAACCAAGGTCCTGGAAAAACCTCGAGAAGAAGAGAGGGAGGCTTGTCCTTTGTGTACTTTCTGTGTCCTGGGCTCCAGCCACACAGAATGACCAGTCTCTGCCTTTCGTTCATGTAAAAATAGACATACAAACAATTCTAGAGAATGTGAGGACCAGAAATGAAAATTAAAGTGAAATACCCTTTTCTACCCATCACATTGACTAAAGCATTTAAAAAATAAACTCTGATCATACCAACTGTTATGAGGGTGAGAAGTCTCAGGAAGCACAACACCTTTGGAGAACAATTTAGTAATGTCTGGTGAAATTGAGAATCCACGTATCCTGCCATCCTAGACACACATGTACAGGTCTCTCAAATTTCTACTTCTGTCTGTTCTCCTTGAAATTATATTCTTTGTTTATATCTAGCTCCTAAGAAATCCTTCTCCATCCTTTTGTTTGGCTCTCTTTCTAACTTCTTAATGCAGTTGGTTTATACGATCATATCTGCTTTGTATGATAGATGTTCATGTTTAATAAATTATAAATTTTTTGGAGTAAAGGACTGAGTCTTATTCATTTTTGTGCGCCTCACAGTACCTTCCCTGTTCTTTTAACACAAAGAAGATTCTCAGTTTATGTTTGTTGAGTTCCTGGCCACTCGGAGAATTATGAAAAGTGGCATGCAGTCGATGAGATTGCTAGCTGCTCCTTTTTCTAGGGTTTTAACTAAGTTCACTGAGTTTCCTTTCTCTACCCGGGGACCCATGCACTACCATGATCAAGGAACTTACCCATGAAACGTCAGGCAAGGCTTTGTTTCTGAACAAGTTGTTGGCAACTCTTTTTTTTTTTTTTTCCTTGGCTGTGTTGGGTCTTCGTTTTTGCATGTGGACTTTCTCTTGTTGTGGTGAGTGGGGGTTACTGTTCGCTGCAGTGCGCGGGCTTCTCACTGCAGTGGCTTCCCTTGTTGCAGAGCACGGGCTCCAGGCGCGTGGGCTTTAGTAGTTGCAGCGTGTGGGCTCCGCAGTTGTGGCTCGCGGGCTCTAGAGCGCAGGCTCAGTAGTTGTGGTGCGCGGCCTTAGTTGCTCCACGGCATGTGGGATCTTCCTGGACTAGGGATTGAACCTGCGTCCCCTGCATTGGCAGGCATATTCTCAACCACTGTGCCACCAGGGAAGTCCAGTTGTTGGCAGTTCTTCTCCAGAAGTTATATTTTCTGCTCTACCTAGCTTTCTCAATATAAAATCATACCTTCAGAAATACTTTCACGTGGTTGGATACCATGATCCTTTTTTTATAGATGATGAAATGGACATTTAGATGGTTTGTTACCTGAAGATCAGATAGCTGAAAGCAACATAAGAGGGACTTATGCCCTTTCTTCAGGCCATGCTCTGTGTCTTCCCTGACCCCTTTATTCTTCTGGACTTTCGGTACCGATGGGAAAGAAATAGAGACTGGGCATCAGAGATCTAAAGAAGCAAAAGGGCTGCTTTGCTAAAGAGCACTTATTTTGTAGGTTTATATAAATGGAGGGGAAAGGGATAGGCAGGGGCTGAAGGAAAGCTGGGCCCCTGGCCAGGGATGACAAACTACAGCCCATGGGCTGAATCCGGTAGACTATAAACAGCTACCTGTTTTTGTACAACCAGTGAGCTAATGATGAGTTTTACATTTTTAAATGACTGAAAACTATAAATATAAATATAAATATAAATATAAATATATATATATATATATGTCTCGTGACATATGAAAGTTATATGAAATCCAATATTCGGGGTCTGTAAAGTTTTATTGGCTCACAACCACATTCGTTCGTTAACATATCATTTGTGGCTGCTTTGGTGCTACAAGGCAGAGTCGATTAGTTGTCACAGAGGCTATATGTCCTGCAAAGTCTAAATTTATTTGCTCTCTGGCCCTGTACAGAAACCCTTTGCCGCCTTTGGCCTTAGGAGGTGATATTCCCTCTTAAGGCATGTCTCCTGCAGATCTGCTGCTCTCTCGGAAGGAGCCACGTTCTGGACAGTAGCAGCTGGCTCTGGGCACTTGAGAGAGCTGTTTTTCATTTTAGCCTTTGCCAGTGATTCCTGTGGCATTTTGAATTCAAACATAGAGCTTCTCTGTTACATCTTTTTAAACCTGGTGCTTGATGCTAACTAGACATGTACTTTGGTGTAAATAGTGTGCTTAGGATAAAAAATGGATTTATATATACTACCAAATGTAAACTAGATAGCTAGTGGGAAGCAGCCACATAGCACAAGGAGATCAGCTCTGTGCTTTGTGACCACCTAGAGGGGTGGGTTAGGGAGGGTGGGAGAGAGGGAGACACAAGAGGGAAGAGATATGGGGATATATGTATATGTACAATGGATTCACTTTGTTATAAAGCAGAAACTAACACACCATTGTAAAGCAATTATACTCCAATAAAGATGTTAAAAAAAAAAAGCATAAAACACCTGGTGGCCGATTGGAAAGGAGATGCATATTTCTTTTTCAGAGCTTGTGTGTGTTCTAGAAATTTGGTCTAGAAACTTGACTGAATCTGTGGCTTGATTCCTGGGAGGAAATGATTAGCACATTTATCAATGACTATTTTTATTCTTCTTCAACCGTTGCTGTAAAACTTAGGCTAAACTGAGAAATTGGTGCTTTTAAAATGACAGATATTTTTCTTTTACATTTTACCCCTTTGCATTTGCTGCGATATGTTTGCCTCACTTAACTTAAATAACAACTAATTTTCAGAACTATTGAGATTTTAATTAGCCAAGAAATAGTTATCCAGAGTAGTAGAATTATAAACAGTGCATTATGATTTGTTGTCCTTAGGCTACTTACTATCTTTTTAAAATTGAAGTACACTTGATTTGCTACTTACTATATTATGGCCTATTATGTTGCAACCTTTGTTTGGTAATGGTGCTACTGAATTTATCACTACGTTATTAACTGTGTCACAAGAATGCTCCGTCAAAAAATACTGTTTATAATTAAAAAATACGGAAACTTTAAATACGTTTTAATGTTTCCCATTCAGGATAACTTTATTTAAAACAAAATTTAAAGGGTGAAGATATGTTATTTTTATACCCAGAGGAAAGATTTCCATTACATATTTTCTTTTGTGTGTTAAAAGAGGCACATCAACTTCTGTTAATGATTTCGATTTAGTTTTTAAATATAAATCTCTTTATTAAAAAAATAAATTCATTCAGGTTAGTGCATTTACATACTTAGTTACTAGATTGATTCATAAGTGTTTTTCAGGCCTTGATTGTATTAGTAGCATACTGTAGCCGTTATGGGAAAATAACAGTCATTTTTTATTCCAATTGAAATGTGGGTATATCTCCCCCCTTAAATTTATTTCTTAAAAAAAGATGTGATTATATGAGAAAATGCTTAATTTGCTAGTGTGGACATATACTTTCTTTACTGTTTATATTCTGCTATAAAAAATTTGGTTTAAAATTTAGTTTGTATAGGGTTGGAATTGCATTTTGTCTAGTTAGGGAGAAAACTTTGAAAAGTGAGTAGACTATCTTTGCTTTATAATGAAAATCTTCATTAGAAATGGAAAAAAAACACTTTAATTTCATACAATTGAAAGAACATGCTTATTGCTATTAATATATTCTGTGAAACTTTTAATACAAAAAGAGTTTTTGAGGACATACAGCTAAAATGAGGGGGCTAAATGGTCAGGGAAAGTGCTTCTGAAAAACATGGTTGAGTTTCCAAAATGGGCTATAGGGTTATAACTAAATCTCATTTGTTATATTGATTTTAACATTGCTTTTATTATTTTGGACGTATAAGACATCCTGGTGTTATTACATTAACTGATCATCTGCTCATTTACTTTAGGGTTACATACTAAAATTTCTAAAAGGAATTCTATTTATTTTTCTAGTTACTGCTAATCTGTTTCAACATTTCTTCCAAAGAGAAAGAGAGAGGGGATTTTCCTCTGATTAAAATGCTGTGGTTCTGTTCTTCTAATGCTGTGGACGTCATATGGTAAAGATTCTTACGGCAGGAAGGAACTTGCAAGCACATGTAATTTTTATTGCTCTCATCACCAGCCCTAGTCCGACCCAGACATTCAGAGGTACTGAGGAGACACTGAATATGCATCGTGCCACACAGCTTCACTGTCTGCGGGCACAGCAGCAAGTGGAAGAAGGACGTGAGGTCCTGGCAGTCTTGAGTTCCTGATTCTGGGACACTGTCCAGCAAAAGCCCCAGAAACTCGGCATCTCAGTTCCAGTGACCACAGAGCCCCAACACAGAGCCAGTGTCCCGTCAGCAAGGCTCTTTCATTGACTAGTCTGTTTTACTGCTTTGAAGCTACAACTTTTATTGGGCCTTAGGGTGCTAATTACTTTTATGTGCTACATACCTGGCTAGGAAGGGAGCCAGTTACTTTTAGATTTTTAAAATTCATTCTCAAAACTGGTTCTTTAAATATGTGATCCTTTTCTTCCTGGGTCTAGCAGTATACTAAACACGAGAAGCTGTTTTAGCATGCCAAAAAACAACAACAACAAAAACAACAATAAAAAGCAAATGTAGAATTAAATTTTTTTTTTTTTTTGGAAGAAACTGGCTAACAGTTTGTAGGCAGATTAAAATGAACTCCCTAATTCAGTCGCCTGGGGAAGTCTTACAGAGCCATCATGCAAAGGGCAAACTGGCTCTCTGATGGGATTTTCCAGTCATGCCCAAGCCAGCTCTGAGGCCCCTGGTCTTCCGAGGGCCCCTTGCTGTCCTGCGCTAACCTTGCAGACCTCTCTCCTGGCCTCCAGCTGGCACCACAACTGTGACCAGAGTGCCTTGGTCATCCAGAGCCTCTGAAATTCCTGTCAGCCACGTCTAGATAAGGACAATTCTCCTTTTCTTCTTAGTTTAGTTTATACAGGGGTGGAATTTTTTAAACAGTGACTTTACTGGGTAACCAAGGGCAAAACAAAACAAAACCCCAAACTGGAAAATCTCCCAAGCAAAGCAATGAACAGACTTACAAATTAGAGACTCAGAGTTCTTACTCTACTGTGACTTTACTTAAGGACCTGCCTACCTGCACATCCTCGGGGATTCATAGGTTCTGTGTCCGTGCTCAGCTTTTCTTTCTCCTCTCTTCCGTCCTACTTCTCCTCACCAGCTTCTTTTACACAGAGAGCTCTTTCTTCTCCAGCATTGGAGTCCATGAAGTTCATAGGTAGATAAGTGTTACTAGGTTGTGAAATAATAAAAAAATATGCTTATTTTGGTCTCAACTGCCGCCCCCCTTTGCCCCATTCCTGCTAATATTTGGCCTTTGAGCCTTGTTCCTGACACAGAGCTCCTAAAACCCTTGTAATTTCCTGAGTGATAGGCGTGTCTGACACAGAGCTCCTCTATCCCTTGGAATTTCCTAGGTGATAGGAGCATCTTTTGTTCTAATGAGACAACTCTTGGTGGGCTCTTGGATGGAGTCTGGTCACTAGAAAGACCAAGCTGTGATTAGAAACTTGGAGCTTTCAGCCCTACCCACTACATTCCACGGAGGGAGAGGGTTTTGAAACTAAGTTAATAATCGACCATGCCTATGTGATGAAGCCTCTACAGAGATCCCTAAAGTTCAGGTTTTGGAGAGCTTCTGAATCTTGGAATGCATTTACAAGCCAGGAAGGTAGTATACCCCAACTCCAGAGGGGACAGAAACTCCTGCCCTGGGGACCCTTCTAGACCTTGACCTATGTACCTCTTCATCTTGCTGTTCATTTGTATCCTTTAAAATATTTTTGTAATAAATTGGCAATAGTAAATCAGCTGTTTTCCTTGGTTCTGTGAGCCACTCTAGAAAATTATTGAACCTGAGAAGCGGGGGGGGGGGGTCTTGGAAATTTCTGATTTGTAGCCAAGTCACACAGAAGTTGTGGGTAACCTGGGGACCTACTACTTGCGATGGGCATCTGAAGTGGGGGCAGCCTTATGGGACTGAGCCCTTAACCTGTCGGCTCTGTGGTAATTCTGGTTCAATTGAACTGAATTGCAGGACACCCAGCTGATGTGGGAGAAAGGGTCTGTGTGGGAAAAAACCCACACATGGGTGTCAGAAGTATTGGTGTGTATATAGTAGAGGAGAACACCATAGTGTTTTCTCTAGACATCGGTGGACGAGATATCTTTATAGTTTCGTAGGGACCTATCAGCCTAACCCTAGTCATTTATTTTCTTCAGTGGGTAAGTTTTTAATGCATTTTTGCTCACAGCTCTTTTGCTCACAGTGCTTTTTTCTTGGTTTTGAGTAGTAATTTACATTGGCTTATATGAATCTACACTCTTCAATAAATCTACACTTATTTAAATAACTTTAAAAATCCTCCCAGAATACACTTTTTCTAGAGGTAATTAGCAGTATTGTAACTTCTTAGATACAAATGGATGCTAAGAACAATTCCTACTGTGTAATATTCTGAAGTGTCACAATTAATATTTCAAAATTTAATTCTATGAGTATTTATTGAATGGCTAGTCTGTGTTCCAAGTTGCCTTATGTGGAGGAAAAAGAGAAAAAACATGACAGACCAAAAATGTGTTAGGCTCAGTTCCTGTTCCACATTGAAATTCTAAGATTCTTACATAGAAAATAATGCATATATAAAACTGAACAAATCAAAAGAGCATTTATGATGGCCTGTGGGGAAGACAATAGACATCTGGGCATCGGGAAACCTACATCTAAGTTCTAACCCTTCCACTCACTAACCTTGAGTCAATTATCTTGCCTCTCCCAACTTCTTTGTAATTTATGATCTCTCTAGCTCTGTTATTTGATGTTTCTTGAATTCTAAATGTCAGGATGTGTAGTGGAGACAAAGTGCTGCAGGAATCAGAAACGAGGTCTCAAGGAAATTTACTATCGATGTTTTTGTTAGGCCAAAGAAAGCATAGATACAAAGTTGTTTTGTATTTTAATATTCTAGTTATTCTATCAGGAGCTGGACTTAGGCTTTGATTTTTTTTTCCTAATAAACTTTTGATTTAGAGGTAGGAAAATAGGGCCAAGAATAATTAAATTTACATTTAAAAATATTTCAAGTGTTTTAATGTGAGAGGAGAAAACAATCTGGTGTTTATATGAAGCTATTTTCCATCTCCTGAGAGGAATCATATACTCTTCAGTACATTTAAATATTGTAAGCTGTTTTTAAAAATAACTGTATATTCCTCTGTTTCCACCCTGACTGTTTAAGTCCTGTTGGTTAACAAAAATGATGCTGATAACTCTCTCGAAGTTAAAGAATTTTTTTAATGAAATGTGCTGTTTAAAAATTGGAAGCCCTCGGGCTTTCCTGGTGGTGCAGTGGCTGAGAGTCCGCCTGCCGATGCAGGGGACACGGGTTCGTGCCCCGGTCTGGGAAGATCCCACATGCCGCGGAGCGGCTGGGCCCGTGAGCGATGGCCGCTGAGCCTGTGCGTCCGGAGCCTGTGCTCCGCAACGGGAGAGGCCACAACAGTGAGAGGCCCGTGTACCGCAAAAAAAAAAAAAAAAAAAAAAAAATTGGAAGCCCTCCTCCAGATTGTTCTGAAACACTTATCAAATCACCTAGACCTACTTTTTAGAGTCATTAAATATTTTAAAAATATGATTGCATTTAGTAAACTAGAGACATGGTAAATAAAAAGAAAATCAACTTATGGGAGAAAAGTTTTTGTGTGCATTGTGTGTGTGTATGCATAGTGTTTGCTACCCACAGAGATAACTGTTAAGCCTTGAGAATGGAGTAGAAATTTGGAGTGCCTTTTGATCTGGACTTTTCTTGGATATATTTTTCGTTCATTGTCACAGTGCCATTTATTCTGCATGTGTTTGCACCCCTGGAGTGAAACATATCTAGTAAATGGTATAGTCTTAGACCCAGGCCTTGGAAGAGGTGGTGGTGCTTTTCTCTTCGGACTATTTTTCCTCCTGCTGCAGATGGATTTTATGTAAATTGAAGGAAGCGGTTCAAAGAAAACAATTGGATGGGAAAGAGGGTGGCTTAATTTTGAAAACATACAGTTGTTAACTTTTTCAACTATAAGATTACCAAGAAATCACAGAACCATTTAGTCTGGGTGTTGTTTTTGGAGATTAACTGTGATTTATTGAATAAGCAAGTAAACATTAGCAGATGTTTCTCCTGTAGCGTCGGTAAGGTTGAAGAAAAATCTGTTTCATTAAAATGATTACTTTTGTATTACTCTAAAATAGTTGATACGTTTACATGCCTCAAGTGTAAGCATGGGTTTTCTTCGTAGGGTATATAATCCTAAATAGTCAAGCTCCTCCTCTCCATAGCAAGTCGCTGAATGGCTCTGTTACACAAGTGACGGCAGCATCAGGGTTGCAGTTCCAGCGGGTTACAGTGTATGGCTGAGTGGGATGTTTTTAGGTTGAGGTAAGAGATAAACGAAGAGGCGTATTTTAGATCGTACACGTAAACTTAAGACATGTCCACACTTGACAGCTCTATCTCCTTTTCTAAAACTGGATTTAAATTCTTCGTTGATGTAAGGTATGACTTTTTCTTACTAAGTGTCAGAATAGTCCACATTTGAATGAGTTCAAAGCATATCTGAACTGTAGAAGATTCTTTTGAAAAACGAGTCTTACGCAGTGTGAAGAGGTGATGGGAGGTAGAGGTGAGGTGGGGGAGAGGAGCTGAAATTGCTTGCAAGCCTGTTAGAAAATTATACAGTATGTGATTCGAATGGGTTCAGGCGATTAATTCAGAAATACCTGAAAGTGCCGCTGCCTCCAATGCTGGCAGAGGGGAAGCTTGCTTACGTAAAACTGGACACTCCCTGAGCAGAAATTTGGTTTGAATAGTTTCATATGAGGAATTTATCTCCCTGGTTTGTGCTAACTGATACTGTAGCATTTTGTTTTAACCATAATAAACCGTCCATCCCAGCCATTCTCGCCATGCAGTGACTCCCAGGCTGCAGGCCCGGGTGCATGGATCCTGGTGGGACATGCACCCTGAGACGGTATGCAGTACTGGATTTGCTTTTCCTTTGGTTATGGGGAATTAGCCGGTTGCTGTGGTAATCAGCAGAGGTTCAGAAACCTAGACGCTGTGACTCTATGATGCCAACCATGGATGTGTTCCATGGTGGAAGAGGTCGCGTCACATTTCTTGGTGTTCCTGATAAATTAAGGTGCAAGTCCATTGTGCTTTGAATTATCTGGAAAGCTGTATTGTTCCTACTTTCATCCTGAATATATTATTAAGAATCTGAGCAAGATGCTACTTTGCTCCTGAAACATTAGGGCAACTGCAAAGGCAGTACAGAAGGGGATGCTTGCTTTCTAGATATAGCCAGAGAGGGTTCACCATACAGGAAGGGGGCTAGACACCTCTAAGTGTGAATTAAAGGTATGTATGAGCTTGCCTGGCTTACTGAGATACATGATTTATTTGAAGGCCAGATGTTCATAAACTGCTTGTGTGCTAATTATGAAAGATGCCCCGTGGAAGACAGTATAGGATAATGCTAAGGAGATGGGATTATGGAATCAGACAACCTGCATTTAAATCCCATCTCTGCCACTTATTTGCTGATTGTCCTGGGAACAAGTTAGTTAACCTCTTTGAATCATAGTTTCTTTATAACAGTAATTGCCTCCTGGGTTTGACTTGAGGATTAAATGTGATAATGCCAGTAAAAGGCTTAGCACAGAGTCTGCAAACAGAAATTGCTCAATAAGTGCTACTAACTAAATTTATCATTTAGTTAGAGTATAATTTTAAAGAGTATGATTCCAGTTAGCCTTATTCTAAAGTGGAGCATATAAGGTATGGAATTAATTCTTGTGGTCTGATTGATAATGGAGAGGAAAGTGTGGGCTGTCAGTGAATTCTAGAAAATAAGTTTTAACAAGTTAAGATGTAAAGACAGCTTTTTCCAGGGGAACCCAAAGGAAATAAATAAGTTTAGTGGTGCAGTCTCTCTGGTGATGTTCTTTGATTGCTTATTCGAATTCAAAATTTTGAAGTCACTTTTCCTCATTCCTCTTACTTACTCTTACTATTCAGATATGTTGAGTTTTACCCATTATTTTTTCTCTCTCCCTGTTTTTTGTTTCATCTATAGTGGAAAGCATATATATATATATATATATATATATATATATATATATATATATATATATGGTTAAATACCACAAACAGATAAGGCCTGTCTTTTTTTAAACATAATCTTAAGACTGTTAATCACACTCAATAGTAATTCCTTCATATCATCTAATACTTATTCAAGTTCACTTTTGCCCCCTGTTTTCAAAACTGACTTTTTTTTTTTTTAATTCTAGGAAATGCAAGTGAGTGACTTTATTACTTTTTACTGTAAGCATACATTCAATGAAGCAGGAAAGAATACCAAATCAGAAGATTAACATTTCTGTTACGTAGTTACAAGTTGACGAAGTTTGACCACTTATCACTGTAGAGTGAGGATGGAAAGTAGGAGTGATCCTCTTTTTTTTTCAAAACTGACTTGTAACAGTTAGTTTATTTGATCAAGATCCATCACTTTCTCCTAAACACCCCTTCAAGCTGTCATCACCTTAGTCTAAGCTCCTGATCTCTGGCAGCTTGAGGGTCAAATTCAGCCTGCTTATTGTTTTTCAGAAAACTTGAACTAAGTCCTGTGTTTTTAAAATTAGGAAAATTTACTGAAGGGTCTGGAATTTCTTTCTCTTGGGGTGGGGTGGGGTGGGGTGGGGAGGAGGCCTGGAGACCCTGGATTTGCCCCCCCACGTGGCAGCCACAGCTGGCTGATGCTGAGTGGTGTGCCCCCTGTAGGTGGTACTTGTGTACTCCTGTTCGCCATATTCTCCCCGCACCGCCCCACCTCTTCACTGTTTATTGTGTGTTACAACTCCTGGTCTGGGCACATGTCACAGAATAAGACAGTTATACTTGCTTCTTAAATTGTTAAATTATCGTGCCTCATCTTTCCATACTAATCTTTCTCGAGTCTAGTGGCTTTTAACTGGGAGTGGTTTTTTGCCCTCCATAGCATGTTTGGTAACGTCTGGAGACATTTTTGATTGTCATGAGTGGTGGGTGCTCCTGGCATCCTATGGGTAGAGACCAGGGATGCTGCTAAAACATCTGACAATGCACAGCACAAGAATTATTTGGTCCCAAACGTCAGTGGAGCTAAGATTGAGAAACTGTGCTCTTGTCTGATGGCACATTTCCAATTCCACTGCCCTGTTTAGAAACTTTCCGTGTCTTCCCTATTTTCAAATGTATTTATCACTGTTTCCAATTTTCACTTGATAATGCATACTGGACTCCTTATCCAGCCAAGATACCACAATTTTATCGTTCTTTAGTGATATCTGTTTTTCCAGTTTCTTCTCACTGTCAAAATCCTACTTAACGTTAAAATTTTTTTTTTTTTAATTTTTTGGTCTCGCCGCGTGGCATGCAGGATCTTAGTTCCCCAGCCAGGGATCGAACCCGTGCTCCCTACAGTGGAAGCGTGGAGTCTTAACCACTGGACCGCCGGGGAGGTCCCCCCTGCTCAACATTTTTAAGTCCTCTGTTTTGCCCATTCATGAAGCTGTTTTTTATGACACTTTTCCACATTATTCTCCAAAAATCATCTTATTAGAACTGGAAACTTTCTTAAAGATGATCTTTAAACTTTCTTCAAGATGATCTTTCCCTCAATACTGTTTCTGCTTCTCCAAACCAAGAAATTGCATCGGGAGGTATTAAGTGGTATATGCAAGGTATCTCCTAGTTCTTTGTTCTTCCCTCCATGCTGGACTCCTGCAACATTATTTGCTAGCTTATAATCTGTTACTTAATTAGGGATTTAGTATGTTATTTTCAGACTTTTCATGTGAATTAGCTTCATGTTCTCTGCTGGATTTTAAACTGCAAGAGGACAGAGACAGTATCTCTTATTGTTCGTACCAAGTCTGCGAATTGCTGTGCTTCAGACCTCCAAGCCTCAGGAGGTTTCTTTGCCTGTAGGCCCTACAGAGGGGTAGTCAGATAACCCGTGTCACCCCAGTCACAACTAACAAGGTGAGTGGGCACCTGTGTTTGTCTATTCCATTCAGGAAAGAGAGACCATTCTAGATATCTTGAGCAGAAGGGGCTTATTGAACAAAAGTAATTATGGGTTTATGCACTTGTTGGAAAGGCTGGAAGAGGAGGCTGTAGGCTGAGCCTCCAGCATTGATTCCTAGAACAGCAGAGAGAGCTAACCAGGCTCGGAGGTTACTACCTCAGTCCCAACTGGGGGGAATCAGGAGGCCTCCATTAGAACTACTGCCATATGAGTATACTGCTGTAAATGTAATCCCGGGATCAGGAAGCTTTCTCCATGGACTTCTTCTGCACCGGAAGCTGGTGACTGGACTCTGGAAAGCAGAATTCAACCACTGCCTCTGCTGCATATCTATCTGTGTGTCTCCCTCCTGCCCTCCATCCCTCCCTCCACAAAGTGGAAGACAGGAACACTGAGGTACCTTCCTGACCATATTTACCAATGGAATCGGCCAGCAGTGGTGGGAAGACCACCTGTCTTCCAAATTTCATAGGAATGTATCTGAAAAGGAGGGGCATGATTTTCATCGAGAAGCTTAGCTCCAAAGGAGTGGGGGAAATGTAGCTTTAATATTTATTTTTCCCATGACTTTCTTCAGTAATTGTTCTCCTTGCAGCTTGATAAATCATTCAATAATTTTAGAAATTTCTAAGTCTTTTTGACAGTAGGAATGCAAGTATGGGCTCAGCATTACGGGAAACACGTGCTCTGCTTGTTAACACGGACTCTCTTATAAAGTTTGAAGATTATTGAACACTTTCCCAAATTTCAGCAGTTACTGAAGACAGTCATGGAAAAATGAAATAAAACCATAAAGGTATCTTGCCTTGCCCTCCATTTTTAGGCCAGTGGATCATAACTTATGTAGTGCAGCTTATCTCTAATTACCATTTTGTAGTGTTTGTTTGACTTTCAGCTATTTTTTTCTTTTTTTTCAGCTATTTTAACATTTTATTTTCTAGTCCTTTCATCTTATACAACACCCTATTAATTTCACTAAGTACTTAGCTGGCTAAAGCGACTTTTCTGAGATGAAACGACTGGGGCTTACTCAAGGCTTCTGGAATTTGAGAAGGTCAAGAGATAATGGAAAAATTCTGGCTCATTTAGGAAGGAAGGATTTTATTTGACTCCACTTCTTAAGTATTCATGGAAGCAAAAGTATGAAACAAAACAAAACAAAACTCAAAACCTTTGTGGATCACCATAACTACACTTCATAATTATACATTTATTTTTAGTGATTTTTATTTGAAAGCTTGGTTTTTCAGGTAACACTTTTTTTACCTTTGTAGTTTCTCTGCTCATAGCAGAAACTTTAAATAAGCTTGTGGCTGAAACTTCTGCTGAGCAAATCTACAGAAGATTATCTTGCATTAGATTTTGAATATTGGTTTTCCTTAAAATTTCTTAGAGTTGGGACATGCAAAAGTGTTTCATTTTATTTGACTTTTCTAGGTTCTTCCCAACTACACACTTATTTATTTTTAAATTACATTTGTTTTGCTTATTGTTTGTGACAATTCCAGGTGATAAATACATACACTTCAATGTTAAAATGAATAAGCAGACAGAACTAGTTTGGAAATGGATGGATTTGGTTAATAATTACCTATATAGGTTTAATATGCTGCCATGGGAATTTTAGCTTTTAGGTTTTGTGTGTGTGTGTGTTTAAATGAAACACCTCCAAGATTTTTGCTTTCGTTCTGATGAAGATAAAAATAAACCTTTGGTGAATCTGGATTTATTTTGATGACATGTGCCCAATACTGTAACATGTGCCCAGTATGCAGTCAGTTTAACCTTCTCTCATAATGTTTTTATCTATAAATCATTCTGAAAGCTTTAGTAAGAAATGACAGATCTTTTGTAAGAAATGGTGAAGCACCAGTAGGAATCCCTAAGAACTAGGATATAACAAACTTCATGAAAATGGTATAACTTCACTTAAAAATTTGCATTTTTGGTTACAATGAAAATAAGTGCTTATAACTGAAAATGAAGACATTTAAGGAGATTAAATTTGTTCTTGATCTCACTGTCATTAGTAAACAATGTAAAATATTGTGATAGTATTTTTTTCCTTTTCATATATCCTCATATGTTTTCTTTATAAAATCAGGATACATACACATATTGACAAACAGAAAGAGATAATTTTTTGTTCTATGTTATTCACAAAACACTATATTGTAAGTATTTTCCCATGGCTTTGAATAATCTTCAAGTCATGAATTTTAAGTAACATTTTGATAACTGTCATGAGATTATACCATAATTTTTAGAGCCACTATCCTGTTATTAGATATATAACAATATTCAATATGTAACAATATTGGATATATAGTTTGCAATTTTATGCTAACAGAAATAATATTGTAGGGATGTTCTCAAAAATGAGTTTTGGTTTCTGTTTTTACAGGATAGGTCCAAGAAACAAGACACTGAAATCAAAGGATATGAACTCTTATATCTCTTGTTCCACATCCTTGAGTCACTTTCCAGAAGGTTGTATGGATTGGCATCTCCCCTAACAGGGTACCAGATGGTCTGCAGTATGAAATTCTCAGCAGCATTACTTTTTAAAGAATCTCATCTAATTTTTAGGGAAAAATAAGTTTTGCTTCTCTTTATCCTCCTTTTTTAATTTCTTAAATTTATGGTGACTTATTTCTTTACTTGCCAAACTAGAAGCTTTCATTCATTTTTTTAGTCACTGCTATTTCTTCTGTGAGCCACATATTCATATCAACGGAGTGTACATCTTAGTGGAACAAGAAGGGACAATAAATAGATGTATCTAGTGGATTCAAGTACTAAGAAGAAAAGTAAAATGAGATTAGGGACAAGAATGCTGAGGTCAGAAATGCCATTTTAGGTGCTGCTTTCAGGGAAAACTTTTTGTACTGGTTACATTTGAGCACGGACCTGATGGGAGGGGATTTTGCTAGGAGAAGAGCGAGACTTACAGGCAGCAGGGATCACAAGGGCAAATGCCTTGAGTGTAGAATGTGCTTGATGTGTTCCTGGAACAGCATATTTTCCCACCTGCCTGCAGTGGGACAGGAAGGGGCTGGTGCTCCAAGAGGAGATCAGAATGACAGGACCAGATCGCTTAGGGACTTGGGGACTATGGTGCAGAGTTTGGATTTTATGGAGAACAAGAAGGAAACTGTTGAACTATTTTGAGTCAAAAAGACACAAGAGGGCCTCCCTGGTGGCGCAGTGGTTGAGAGTCCGCCTGCCGATGCAGGGGATACGGGTTCGTGCCCCGGTCTGGGAGGATCCCATATGCCGCGGAGCGGCTGGGCCCGTGAGCCATGGCCTCTGGGCCTGCGCGTCCGGAGCCTGTGCTCCGCAACGGGAGAGGCCACAACAGTGAGAGGCCCGCATACCGCAAAAAGAAAAAAAAAAAAAAAAAAAAAAAAAAGACACAAGAGCTGTGTGAATTAGAATAAGTTACCACCTGTGAATGGAGTGGGGCTGGGTTTCAGCCCCGTCTCCCCTTTGGCTTCTCTGTTGGGTGGCTGGGTGCAGTGCAACTGCACAGCTGTACACTGCGGCCCTCAAGGGACAGAATTGTAGATGTGTTGCCTTCGTTGGTGGCCATGTAGAGAAGATTGAAGTGGGCATGGGTGAATGAGGGGAGATCCCTTAGGAGGCCGTTTCATTGTCCAGGGAGGAGATGATGGTGCCCAGTCACAGAGGCTGGTCACAGAGAAGGTGGGTATGTGAGGCTGGATTCTCTCCCGCTGGTAGAACTTGCAGATTGATTGATTGGATGGGGAATATGAGAGGAACAGAGGAGTTAACACTTTACATGTTAAAAGTTTAAATTTGGGAATTCCCTGGTGGTCCAGTGGTTAAGACTACTCACTTCCACTGCGGAGGGCATGGGTTCGATCCCTGGTCAGGGAACTAAGATCCCTGCAAGCTGCGTGGCACGGCCAAAAAAAAAAAAGTTTAAATTTGCCGAAGCCTGCATCAATTAGGAATAACTCTACCAGCCATTCTTTATCTTCTCCCTCTTGTTTACATGGATTAAAACTTCCTTGTGAAGGATTTTGGTGACTATTTTACAGTTATCTTAATAATCACCGTTATTAAATTTTTAGTCTATTTTGTGCCTCTGATGTTGGTACCGAGGTGTTTATTCAGTAGAGTGTGAGTGCTGAGAAACAGGCCACCACAACAGAAACTTTGCAAGGGAAGTCCGAATGTTAAACTCTAGGAAGAAGGCCAAAATAGCTGCTGTGATTCACTGAGCTGTGAGTTTGGAAACCAGCACTCTGCAAAATGGTAAAGTGCTGAAAAATTACAGAGCAGCTTGAAGCAGAATTTTAAGTTTACAGAAGTTGTCATGTAACCAAAGCAAGTAAGATGGGAACAAATAGTGTGGGGGGAATATAGCTTCATGACTATAGGCTTAGTACTGCTGCAGTGCACCCCCGAGTCAGCTGTGGTTTGTACCAAGGCATCAGTGCATTTGATTTGGCAGGAGAGCAGAATGTGTTGAGCATGCCCTTCTCTTATACTTTGAAGCAGTCTATTAATCAAAAAGCTTGATTGTGAATTTAGTGTTTATTGTTATTTTTTTATGCTTAAATTATGTTTAAAGACAAGCACTGGGAGATATATGTGACCGGAAAGTCCTCCGCTCTCCCTCTGCTTTCCTTTTAGTTCGGTGGGAAAATTAATCCTGTGAGATGGGAGGTTTGGGTTTTGTTGGATTTTCACTGATTATCCTTTGCATAAAAATCTAGCTACCCTGTAGTTGGAAAAAAGGTCCCTAGAGATTCTGATATGTGCCACTCTTAGTTTTCAGAAGCAGATGGAGGAAGAAACACAGGAAAAAGAGACTGAAAATGAATAGGCAAAGAGAGGATATTTAGGTTGCTTCCATGTCCTGGCTATTGTAAATAGAGCTGCAATGAACATTTTGGTACATGACTCTTTTTGAATTATGGTTTTGTCAGGGTATATACCCAGTAGTGGGATTGCTGGGTCATATGGTAGTTCTATTTGTAGTTTTTTAAGGAACCTCCATACTGTTCTCCATAGTGGCTGTATCCATTTACATTCCCACCAACAGTGCAAGAGTGTTCCCTTTTCTCCACACCCTCTCCAGCATTTATTGTTTCTAGATTTTTTGATGATGGCCATTCTGACCAGTGTGAGATGATATACCATTGTAGTTTTGATTTGCATTTCTCTAATGATTAATGATGTTGACCATTCTTTCATGTGTTTGTTGGCCATCTGTATATCTTCTTTGGAGAAATGTCTATTTAGGTCTTCTGCCCATTTTTGGATTGGGTTGTTTGTTTTTTCGTTATTGAGCTGCATGAGCTGCTTATAAATTTTGGAGATTAATCCTTTGTCATTTGCTTCATTTGCAAATATTTTCTCCCATTCTGAGGGTTGTCTTTTGGTCTTATTTATGGTTTCCTTTGCTGTGCAAAAGCTTTTAAGTTTCATTAGGTCCCATTTGTTTATTTTTGGTTTTATTTACATTTCTCTTGGAGGTGGGTCAAATGAATGGATAAAGAAGATGTGGCACATATATACAATGGAATATTACTCAGCCATAGAAAGAAACGAAATTGAGTTATTTGTATTGAGGTGGATGGACCTAGAGTCTGTCATACAGAGTGAAGTAAGTCAGAAAGAGAAAAACAAATACCATATGCTAACACATATATATGGAATCTAAGAAAAAAAAAAAAGGTCATGAAGAACCTAGGGGTAAGACAAGAATAAAGACACAGACCTACTAGAGAATGGACTTGAGGACATGGGGAGGGGGAAGGGCAAGCTGTGACAAAGTGAGAGAGTGGCATGGACATATATACGGTACCAAATGTAAAATAGATAGCTAGTGGGAAGCAGCCGCATAGCACAGGGAGATCAGTTCAGTGGTTTGTGACCACCTAGAGGGGTGGGATAGGGAGGGTGGGAGGGAGGGAGACGCAAGAGGGAAGAGATATGGGGATATATGTATATGTATAACTGATTCACTTTGTTATAAAGCAGAAACTAACACACCATTGGAAATCAATTATACTCCAATAAAGATGTTTAAAAAAATACAAAAAAAGAAAAAAAAGGGAGAAAAAAATAATAGAGGGAAACATCAGGAGGATGGTTTGATACAGCTGCACAGTGAATTTGGCACTAAACCTTTTGGCTAATTGAATCAAACATGGAAACTTGTTGGATTATATAGTTGTCTACTTAGTGGAAAAGAAAACACTGTACACATATTTGGTTTAGGTGACAAAAATCTGTTTAGAAAAAAATGGTTTCTTTTAATGAAGAACATTAAATAACAGTAGATGGTAGCTTCAGTTGTGGTTAATTTAGAGTTACTTTCAAAGGGATAAATATTTTCTTCCTCTTTTTGAAAAGTAAGGAAGGAATGGTGTTAAATTGTAACTTGGTAATTGCTTTTCTGACAGGAACATTTGGTCAGTGAAACAGTAAGGGACATTGTTACCAATCTTCTAACTCTCTAGAGGCAGAAGTGAGAGAACCCAGAATAGATGACAAAGAGGGGGCCTCTGAAATGTCAATATTGCTGGATAATATTGAATTCCACCCTCTTATATACAAATAGCACATTTCTTCACCTGGAGTCATGTTTCCTTCAGGTCTCAGCTTTAATCTAGTTCCTCAGAGTTCTTCCCTAACCTTCCAATTTAAAACAACTTCCTCTGTTAAAATCTCTCACCTCATTCTTGTTCGAATTCATTTTTAACATTTACCATAATTTCCACTTGTACTTATTTATGCAATTATTTACTTACTATCTGCCACCCCAACCCTACCCCCCACTATATTGTAAGGTCCACGAAGACAGCGATTGATTCTTCCAAAACTATTTATTGAGTGCCTGCTACGTGTCAACTAGGAGTTGGGGATACATCTGCTCCTGGAGTTTAGATTATCCTCAATTCTAGTGTATGCTTTTTTTTACGATTGTATCTCTAACATTTAGTACAGTGCGTGGTTCACAGAGAATGGTTAGTAACTAGTTGTTGAAAGAATGAGGATGGAAATTGTTGAGGATTATTTGCAGAGCTCAGAGATAGAGTGGAGTCAAGGCTTAAATCTGTAGTTCAGGAATATAAACTTCTTCTGAGGCTGGGGGCTCCTTTATCCTATCACAGGCTGAAATTTCCAGCTCCCCCTGCCTCTGTGGTGCTCCTTGGATGTGCAAGAGTTTCTCTCTGACCACGGTGACCTCCCTCTCTGAAAGGGGAGATAAGAAGAACCCAGAGATTATGAATGATTAATTGGTCTGAGATGAGTTCTGGGCTCTTTAGGTGACTGTATTATACATGCAGGGTCCAAAATTACATCTTCTAAAGGATGAAGAGTTTTTGTCTAGAGGGTTCTCTTCTCGTCGAATACTACTTGTTTTATTTTGGCAGATGAATTTGTAGGTAGGGTGTGTGCATGTTCGTGTGTGTATTTTCTTCCCCAGAAGGAGTTTTGAATTTTTTCCCTACCACTTGAATAAATATCAAAGCAACACAAATTTTCAGCAAATACCATGGAAGCCTGAGATATTTTTCACTACTTCAGCGTGAGAATGTTTTAGGGCAGCCTGACTTTTCTTTCAATATAAAGTAGAGCCCCCTTAGTGTTAGAACTTATTCTGTAAACTGCATCTGGGGAGTATATATAGTTTAAGCAGGCTGCAAGATAAATCTCTGAAGACTTCGTGTCATAGTGATCATTTTATTATTGGTGAACACTTATAAAATACAGCAATTTTAATTTTAATATAGTTTGTACTTTTCTTTTTTTGGCCATGATTAATCTAAACCTCCAGCTGTTTCTTTATATTACTTATGATTAAAGATGGGAAAGCCATCTTTAATTTATTTAATATACAGTATGAACAAATGGAGTTTTCTACCTCTGCATACATAATATAGTATAAAAATTATAAGGGGGAGGTAACTGGAGAAACGTGCTGTGTTACTGGTGGAAGCAGGCATTCTGACACTCAGACATCAAAATGGAGAACAAGAAATTAAAGATCTGAAACAGCATGTGAAAAATAATTCTGGGCCCCCTCATTATGGGGATAAGTAGCTGTGGAGAATGAGATGCATTTTGGGGAATTGCTGTATCACTGGAAGGTGCAGTAAGAAATGAACATGAAGCATCAGGAAGAGGTTATAGTTGTTTGGAATTCTTTGCTTAATTATAGTATTTTATACAATGATTTCTATTAAAAAGTATTTAGAGAAAAATTAGACTACTGGGCATATACCCTGACAAAACCATAACTCAAAAAAAGTCATGTACCAGTAATCGGGTAAGATGGCGGAAGAGTAAGACGCGGAGATCACCTTCCTCCCCACGGATACACCAGAAATACAGCTACACGTGGAACAACTCCTACAGAACACCTACTGAATGCTGGCAGAAGACCCCAGACGTCCCAAAAGGCAAGAAACTCCCCACATACCTGGGTAGGGCAAAGCGGAGAGATTCCCGCACAGAGGATCGGTGCCGAGCAGCACTCACCAGCCTGAGAGGCTTGTCTGCTCGCCCACCAGGGCGGGCGGCGCTGGAAGCTGAGGCTCGGGCTTCGGTCAGAGCGCAGAGAGAGGACTGGGGCTGGCGGCGAGAACTCAGCCTGAAGGGGGCTAATGTGCCACAGCTAGCCGGCAGGGAGTCCAGGAAAACTCTGGAGCTGCCGAAGAGGCAAGAGACTTTTTCTTCCCTCTTGGTTTCCTGGTGCGCGAGGAGAGGGGATTAAGAGCGCTGCTTAAAGGGGCTCCACAGACGGGCGCGAGTCACGACTGAAAGCGCGGAGCCCAGTGACGGGCGTGGGACGCTGGGGCTGCTGCTGCCGCCGCCAAGAAGCCTGTGTGCGAGCGCAGGTCACTGTCCACACCGCCCTTCCGGGAGCCTGTGCAGCCCGCCACTGCCGGGGTCCCAGGATCCAGGGGCGGCTACCCTGGGAGAACGCACGGCGCGCCTCGGGCTGGTACAACGTCACGCCGACCTCTGCCGCTGCAGGCTCGTCCCGCACTCCGTGCCCCTCCCTCTCGCCCAGCCTGAGTGAGCCAGAGTCCCCGAAGAGGCTGCTCCTTTAACCCTGTCCTGTCTGAGCGAAGAACAGACGCCCTCCGGCGACCTACACGCAGAGGCGGGGCCAAATCCAAAGCTGAGACCCAGGAGCTGTGAGAACAAAGAAGAGAAAGGGAAACCTCTCCCAGCAGCCTCAGAAGCAGCGGATTAAAGCTCCATAATCAACTTGATGTACCCTGCATCTGTGGAATACATGAATAGACAACAAATCATTCCAAATTGAGGAGCCAGGAGTCAGTGCTGTGCCTCTGAGGTGGGAGAGCCAACTTCAGGACACTGGTCCACAAGAGACCTCCCAGCTCCACATAATATCAAACGGCGAAAATCTTTCAGAGATCTCCATCTCAACACCAGCACCCAGCTTCACTCAATGACCAGCAAGCTACAGTGCTGGACACCCTATGCCAAACAACTAGCAAGACAGGAACACAACGCCACCCATTAGCAGAGAGGTGGCCTAAAATCATAAAAAGTCCGCAGACACCCCAAAACACACCACCAGTCGTGGACCTGCCCACCAGAAAGACAAGATCCAGCCTCATCCACCAGAACACAGGCACTAGTCCCCTCCACCAGGAAGCCTACACAACCCAGTAAACCAACCTTAGCCACTGGGGACAGACACCAAAAACAACGGGAACTATGAACTTGCAGCCTGCAAAAAGGAGACCCCAAACACAGTGACATAAGCAAAATGAGAAGACAGAAAAACACACAGCAGGAGAAGGAGCAAGATAAAAACCCACCAGACCTAACAAATGAAGAGGTAATAGGCAGTCTACCTGAAAAAGAATTCAGAATAATGATGGTAAAGATGATCCAAGATTCTATTTCCCAGATCCAAAATCTTGGAAATAGAATAGACAAAATGCAAGAAACAGTTAACAAGGACCTAGAAGAACTAAAGATGAATCAAGCATCGATTAAAAACACAATAAATGAAATGAAAAATACTCTAGATGGGATCAATAGCAGAATAACTGAGGCAGAAGAACAGATAAGTGAGGTGGAAGATAAAATAGTGGAAATAACTGCTGCAGAGCAAAATAAAGAAAAAAGAATGAAAAGAACAGAGGACAGTCTCAGAGACCTCTGGGACAACATTAAACGCACCAACATTCGAATTATAGGGGTTCCAGAAGAAGAAGAGAAAAAGAAAGGGACTGAGAAAATATTTGAAGAGATTATAGTTGAAAACTTCCCTAATATGGGAAAGGAAATAGTTAATCAAGTCCAGGAGGCACAGAGAGGCCCATACAGAATAAACCCAAGGAGAAATACACCAAGACACATATTAATCAAACTGTCAAAAATTAAACACAAAGAATTCATATTAAAAGCAGCAAGGCAAAAACAACAAATAACACACAAGGGAATCCCCATCAGGATAACAGCTGATCTCTCAGCAGAAACTCTACAAGCCAGAAGGGAGTGCCAGGACATAATTAAAGTGATGAAGGAGAGAAACCTCCAGCCAAGATTACTCTACCCAGCAAGGATCTCATTCAGATTTGATGGAGAAATTAAAACGTTTACAGACAAGCAAAAGCTGAGAGAGTTCAGCACCACCAAACCAGCTTTACAACAAATGCTAAAGGAACTTCTCTAGGCAAGAAACACAACAGAAGGAATATACCTACAATAACGAACCCAAAGCAATTAAGGAAATGTGAATAGGAACACACATATCAATAATTACCTTAAATGTAAATGGACTAAATGCTCCCACCAAAAGACACAGATTGGCTGAATGGATACAAAAACAAGACCCATATATATGCTGTCTACAAGAGACCCACTTCAGACCTAGAGACACATACAGACTGAAAGTAAGGGGATGGAAAAAGATATTCCATGCAAATGGAAACCAAAAGAAAGCTGGAGTAGCAATTCTCATATCAGACAAAATAGACTTTAAAATAAAGACTACTAGAAGAGACAAAGAAGGACACTACATAATGATCAAGGGATTGATCCAAGAAGAAGATATAACAATTGTAAATATTTATGCACCCAACATAGGAGCACCTCAATACATAAGGCAAATACTAACAGCCGTAAAAGGAGAAATCGACAGTAACACAATCATAGTAGGGGACTTTAACACCCCACTTTCACCAATGGACAGATCTTCCAAAATGAAAATAAATAAGGAAACACAAGCTTTAAATGATACATTAAACAAGATGGACTTAATTGATATTTATAGGACATTCCATCCAAAAACAACAGAATACACATTTTTCTCAAGTGCTCATGGAACATTCTCCAGGATAGATCATATCTTGGGTCACAAAACAAGCCTTGGTAAATTTAAGAAAATTGAAATTGTATCAAGTATCTTTTCTGACCACAATGCTATGAGACTAGATATCAATTACAGGAAAAGAGCTGTAAAAAATACAAACACATGGAGGCTAAACAATACACTACTTAATAACGAAGTAATCACTGAAGAAATCAAAGAGGAAATAAAAAAATACCTAGAAACAAATGA
Organism: Mesoplodon bidens; assembly: GCF_964165515.1. Lineage (NCBI taxonomy): Eukaryota > Metazoa > Chordata > Mammalia > Artiodactyla > Ziphiidae > Mesoplodon > Mesoplodon bidens. Next base: position 134,177,455 of record NC_138161.1, read on the forward strand.
CAATGGAGACACGACGACCCAAAACCTATGGGATGCAGCAAAAGCAGTTCTAAGAGGGAAGTTTATAGCAATACAATCCCACCTTAAGAAACAGGAAACATCTCGAATAAACAACCTAACCTTGCACCTAAAGCAATTAGAGAAAGAAGAACAAAAACATCCCAAAGTTAGCAGAAGGAAAGAAATCATAAAAATCAGATCAGAAATAAATGAAAAAGAAATGAAGGAAACGATAGCAAAGATCAATAAAACTGAAAGCTGGTTCTTTGAGAAGATAAACAAAATTGATAAACCATTAGCCAGACTCATCAAGAAAAGAAGGGAGAAGACTCAAATCAATAGAATTAGAAATGAAAAAGGAGAAGTAACAACTGACACTGCAGAAATACAGAAGATCATGAGAGATTACTATAAGCAACTCTATGCCCATAAAATGGACAACCTGGAAGAGATGGACAAATTCTTAGAAATGCACAACCTGCCAAGACTGACTCAGGAAGAAATAGAAAATATGAATAGACCAATCACAAGCACTGAAATTGAAACTGTGATTAAAAATCTTCCATCAAACAAAAGCCCAGGACCAGATGGCTTCACAGGCGAATTCTATCAAACATTTAGAGAAGAGCTAACACCCATCCTTCTCAAACTCTTCCAAACAATATCAGAGGAAGGAACACTCCCAAACTCATTCTACGAGGCCACCATCACCTTGATACCAAAACCAGACAAGGATGTCACAAAGAAAGAAAACTACAGTCCAATATCACTGATGAACATAGATGCAAAAATCCTCAACAAAATACTAGCAAACAGAATCCAACAGCACATTAAAAGGATCATACACCATGATCAAGTGGGGTTTATTCCAGGAATGCAAGGATTCTTCAATATACGCAAATCAATCAATGTGATACACCATATTAACAAGTTGAAGGAGAAAAACCATATGATCATCTCAATAGATGCAGAGAAAGCTTTCGACAAAATTCAACACCCATTTATGATAAAAACCCTGCAGAAAGTAGGCATAGAGGGAGCTTTCCTCAACATAATAAAGGCCATATATGACAAACCCACAGCCAACATTGTCCTCAATGGTGAAAAACTGAAACCATTTCCACTAAGATCAGGAACAAGACAAGGCTGCCCACTCTCACCACTCTTATTCAACATAGTTTTGGAAGTTTTAGCCACAGCAATCAGAGAAGAAAAGGAAATAAAAGGAATCCAAATTGGAAAAGAAGAAGTAAAGATGTCACTGTTTGCAGATGACATGATACTATACATAGAGAATCCTAAAGATGCTACCGAAAAACTACTAGAGCTAATCAATGAATTTGGTAAAGTAGCAGGATACAAAATTAATGTACAGAAATCTCTGGCATTCCTGTACACTAATGATGAAAAATCTGAAAATGAAATCAAGAAAACACTCCCATTTACCATTGCAACAAAAAGAATAAAATATCTAGGAATAAACCTACCTAAGGAGACAAAAGACCTGTATGCAGAAAATTATAAGACACTGATGAAAGAAATTAAAGATGATACAAAGAGATGGAGAGATATACCATGCTCCTGGATTGGAAGAATCAATATTGTGAAAATGACTCTACTACCCAAAGCAATCTACAGATTCAATGCAATCCCTATCAAACTACCACTGGCATTTTTCACAGAACTAGAACAAAAAATTTTTAAATTTGTTTGGAATAACAAAAGATCCCGAATAGCCAAAGCAATCTTGAGAACGAAAAACGGAGCTGGAGGAATCAGGCTCCCTGACTTCAGACTATACTACAAAGCTACAGTAATCAAGACAGTGTGGTACTGGCATAAAAACAGAAAGATAGATCAGTGGATCAGGATAGAAAGCCCAGAGATAAACCCACGCACATATGGCCAACTTATCTTTGATAAAGGAGGCAGGAATGTACAGTGGAGAAAGGACAGCCTCTTCAATAAGTGGGGCTGGGAAAACTGGACAGGGACTTGTAAAAGTTTGAGATTAGATCATTCCCTAACACCATACACAAAAATAAGCTCAAAATGGATTAAAGACTTAAATGTAAGGCCAGAAACTATCAAACTCTTAGAGGAAAACATAGGTAGAACACTCTATGACATAAATCACAGCAAGATCCTTTTGGACCCACCTCCTAGAGAAATGGAAATAAAAACAAAGATAAACAAATGGGACCTAATGAAACTTCAAAGCTTTTGCACAGCAAAGGAAACCATAAACAAGACCAAAAGACAACCTTCAGAATGGGAGAAAATATTTGCAAATGAAGCAACTGACAAAGGATTAATCTCCAAAATTTATAAACAGCTCATGCAGCTCAATAGCAAAAAAACAAACAACCCAATCCAAAAATGGGCAGAAGACTTAAATAGGCATTTCTCCAAAGAAGATATACAGACTGCCAACAAACACATGAAAGAATGCTCAACATCATTAATCATTAGAGAAATGCAAATCAAAACTACAATGAGATATCATCTCACACCAGTCAGAATGGCCATCATCAAGAAATCTAGAAACAATAAATGCTGGAGAGGGTGTGGAGAAAAGGGAACCCTCTTGCACTGCTGGTGGGAATGTGAATTGGTACAGCCACTATGGAGAACAGTATGGAGGTTTCTTAAAAAACTACAAATAGAACTACCATATGACCCAGCAATCCCACTACTAGGCATATACCCTGAGAAAACCATAATTCCCAAAGAGACATGTACCAAAATGTTCATTGCAGCTCTATTCACAATAGCCCGAAGCTGGAAACAACCTAAGTGTCCATCATCGGATGAATGGATAAAGAAGATGTGGCACATATATACAATGGAATATTACTCAGCCATAAAAAGAAACGAAACTGAGCTATTTGTAATGAGGTGGATAGACCTAGAGTCTGTCATACAGAGTGAAGTAAGTCAGAAAGAGAAAGACAAATACCGTATGCTAACACATATATACGGAATTTTAAAAAAAAATGTCATGAAGAACCTAGGGGTAAAACGGGAATAAAGACACAGACCTACTTGAGAATGGACTTGTGGATATGGGGAGGGGGAAGGGTAAGCTGTGACAAAGCGAAAGAGAGGCATGGACATATATACACTACCAAACGTAAGGTAGATAGATAGTGGGAAGCAGCCGCAGAGCACAGGGAGATCAGCTCGGTGCTTTGTGACCGCCTGGAGGGGTGGGATGGGGAGGGTGGGAGGGAGGGAGATGCATGAGGGAAGGGATGTGGGAACAGATGTATATGTATGACTGATTCACTTTGTTATAAAGCAGAAACTAATAAAAAAAATAAAATTAAAAAAAAAATGTCATGTACCACAGTGTTCATTGCAGCACTGTTTACCATAGCCAGGACATGGAAGCAACCTAAGCGTCCATTGATAAATGAATGGATAAAGAAGATGTGGTACGTATATACAATGGAATATTACTCAACCATAAAGAGAAACGAAATTGAGTTATTTGTAGTGAGGTGGATGGACCTACAGTCTGTCATACAGAGTGAAGTAAGTCAGAAAGAGAAAAACAAATACCATATGCTAACACATATATATGGAATAAAAAAAAATGATTGTTAAGAACCTAGGGGCAGGACAGGAATAAAGACAGACGCAGACATAGAGAATGGACTTGAGGACATGGGGAGGGGGAAGGGTAAGCTGGGATGAAGTGAGAGAGTGGCATGGACATATATACACTACCAAATGTAAAATAGATAGCTAGTGGGAAGCAGCCGCATAGCACAGGGAGATCAGCTCAGTGGTTTGTGACCACCTAGAGGGGTGGGATAAGGAGGGTGGGAGGGAGACGCATGAGTGAGGAGATATGGGGATATACGTATACGTATAGGTGACTAACTTTGTTATACAGCAGAAACTAACACACCATTGTAATTATACTCTAATAAAGATGTTTAAAAAAAAAAAGATAGACACTCCACAGCTTAAATAAGCAGAATTCTCAATGACTAAAAATGCTAACAGAGAGTAATTTGTGAATTTGAGAAATCTTCTCTATTCTTATTTTAAGCTATGTTGTTTATTTCTGAAAAAATACACAGTGTCATTTAATCCAGATTCTTTGAGGCATATGAATATTTAACAATACACCAGTTAATGACATTATTGTGAGTTTTCTTCTACTTTGAGAAATTTTGGAATTAAGAGGGAGTGAGGAATGTTGGAGAGGTACCCCTATGCTAAGAAATACTGAATGCTTATCCCTGTTCATCAGAGCAGCTCTCTGATGAGTCATGCTAGGACCCCTTCAGCAGTGGGAATGTCTTTGATTCTGGTGTGTAGAGGCTTCTTGAGAGCTTGGACTTTTGAGGGGTCTTTGCAGCAACTGGCCCCGTGTGACAATGGCCAAGCTTTCCAACTAGGGGATCTTCATCCCGGATACACAGGGTCCCTGACTGAGCTGCTGACTCATTCAGATACACCCTGACCCAGTTTACAGGAGCATCTCCCCCCAACTGGATTTATACTGCTGACATTAGACTGCATTCAAAAGGGAGCTATTTTATAAACATCTGGTTTAAATATGTATGTTGTTTATGACTACTTCATGACTTGCTGTGTTTTTGTTCTTCTTTTTGAGGAACCAGTGGGTGAGTTATTAATTGACTATGATTGTTCAGGAGATGGGGAAAGAGAGGGAGGGATCAACGTTTTCACAGTGACCTTCCTCTAACAGTGCTCTTTGCCAGCAGCTGATATTTCTTTCCCCAGTTGCTTTTCTATGTACATGTCCTAATCCCCTACATACATGTCCTAATCTAATCTAACACATTTCTTACTAATGACTTAAAATGATGGCATTTATACAGGAATGTGCAAGTATGCCTTGCTTATTCTAGAAAAATAGATTTAAAAAGAGAGAAAACCTCTGCATTTTGATTTCTGCCTAAAACTAGTGAAAACCGAAATTTATAACTATTATGAAGTATAGAAAACCTTTACATTTTAGGGTGAGCTCAGCCATGATCCTATTTTATGTATTAAAATAAACTACTTAGTTTATGTTTAGGTTGTTGATAGTTGGGGTCCATAACTGCTCCAGGAGCAAACAAGTAACAAAAGAGAAGTTATAAGGACGGTATCCCCTTCAGGACAGGGAGTGTGGCATTTAGCTTTTGTATCATCTTGAAGGTCACAGGAATCGCCTTTGATTTAAACATTTTCTTACCATTTTACCCATGCAGCAGACTAATCTTTTAAGGTTAGTCTTCTTAAATAAACCTGGAGTCCTTCACACCTTTCTTTCAAATCCCACATTTAATGTCAGTCAGTCTTGTTTAGTCTATCAAAACATATCCAGACTGATCACTTTTTTTTTTTTTTTTTTTCCTGTACGCGGGCCTCTCACTGTTGTGGCCTCTCCCGTTGCGGAGCACAGGCTCCGGACGCGCAGGCCCAGCGGCCATGGCTCACTGGCCCAGCCGCTCCGCGGCATGCGGGACCCTCCCGGACCAGGGCACGAAACCGCATCCCCTGCATCGGCAGGCGGACTCCCAACCACGGTGCCACCAGGGAAGCCCCAGACTGATCACTTTTTACCTTCTTTACTGCTACCCCTTGGTGCATGTCCCCGTGGCCTAGATTATTTATTTGGTTGTGCCGGGTCCCAGTTGCAGCAAGTGGGCTCCTTATTTGCGACATGTGGGCTTCTTAGTTTTGGCATGCGGGCTTCTTAGTTGTGGCACGTGAACTCTTAGTTGCGGCAGGCATGCGGGATCCAGCTCCACGAGCAGGGATGGAAGCTGGCCCCCTTGCATTGGATGTGCCGAGTCTCAAGCACTGTGCCACCAGGGAAGTGCCATGGCCTAGATTATTGCTGTAAACTTTCTCCCAGTCAGGCTTCCTACTTTTACCCTTGACCTCTTTCATCATAGCAACCAGAATGAATAAACTTTATTCAGATTTCGTAAGATTTAAACTTTAGTCGGATTTTGGAATGCAGTATTTATTGCAGTTATGGGCATAGACTCTGGAGCCAGGCTGTCTGGGTCCTTATCTAGGTCCTGACATTTATGGTGTGTTTAATCTTGGGCAACATATTTAAATATAAAATTGGAATAGCTGTAGTATATGGATTCAAAGAGTTATTAGTGTCTACATGGTAGACACTATTATTAGTATTAGTATCAGCAGCAGCAACAGTGGTAGTTGTAATAGTAATAGTATTCGTATTTGAACAACTGTTATGTCATCCTTTGACTCAAAATCCTCTAAGAGCTTCCCATTGCATTTGGAGTAGAAGCCAAAATCTTTGCAGTGGCCTCCTAGGCCCTGCACAATATAGTCACTCTGATTTCTGGACGCATCTCATTTTCTCCCTTGCTTAGTCTCCTCTGTATTCTGGTGCCTGTAGTGTACTCCCCTCTCTCCCCCAAGCACGTGTGAGTCCTGAAACTGGCTCATTCAGATTCTTTGTATTTGTTCTTTCCACTTACGGGAAAGCATCCCCTCAGATACCTGCAGAGCTAACTCCCTTCCTTCACTTCACATCACCCTCTCCGTGAAACTTGATTATGCTCTCCCAGATGCCAACAATTCAAGACTCCCTATGCCCCTTCCTCCTTTCTCTTTAGCCGTGTAAGTTAGATGAAGTTATTTTTTGTTTTGGTTTTTGTCCCCCTGCATTAGAATGTAAGCTCCATGATGGCAAAGATTTATTTTTTGTCTCTTGTGTCCCCTCTGGAATCCCCAAACTCCCGAACAGTGTCTGGCATATAGTAGGCCTACAATAAAGATTTTTTGAAGGAGTGAATGAAATTATGGCACCTTAACAATGTTAATTCTCTGCTCAAACCCTTCTGTGGCATTCCTGTCCCTTACAGAGCTCGGTGCCTTTGGCCTTGGCCTCCCTGGTCTGCCGCATCTCTGCTGCCAGCTGGTCTCTCTCACTCCTAAGTTATGATTTGCAATTAACCATTTCCTGTCATTCTGGATACTGAAAACACTATTATTTCCTCCTCATTTCTGACTAGCTAAGTCTTATCCCATCTTTGAGGCCCCCTAAATTTTTTTTCTTCTATGGCACTACCACCCCCCCCCCAACTACTTTTGATTTCTTTCTTCATTGTTTAATCTCTTCATTGGGCTGTTATCTAGAATTAGAGATACTGTAGTGTGTATATTCACTGGCCTACCTAGGATGTAGTTCTTAGAATGTGATCCTTGTTCAGCATTATCAACATCTCCTGGTGTTGATGCCTGGTGCACAGAAATTATTTCTGAACCTCTCCTAAGACATAACAAATCAAAAATTCTGGGGGTGTGGTCCAGAAATGCATGTTTTAATAAGGCTTTGTGTATTTCTGATGCAAGCTGATGTTTGAGAACTGCTGGAGAAGGACATCAGCATGATGGACCAGACTGGGAGTGTCTGAATTAAGGAACCAGTTGAATCTTCAAAGTTCAGCAATCCCCAGAGATGGGAGGAAACTAAAATGGGTGTAGGAGGGCCAGAGGTAGAATGTTCTAAGAATGAGTAAACAAAAACTTTTCTCTGAAAAAGAAACTGGGAAACATGTCTACAGGATAAAGGACAATCAGGGGAATGGAACTCTGTTAGTGAATGCTTATGTCCATGATTCAGATTTTCTTCTTGTGGAGTAAATTTTGGACCGTAGAAGGTTAGCAGAGAACTTGGAAGTTGTGAGCATTAGCACTGGGCAAATCTTGAGAATGGTCAGCCATGCAAAGTCTGAGGCAGCACATACGGCCTTTCCTGGTAAGCGTTTGGGGTGCCAGCTCTGAGACTGGAATATTTTGACAGGAGCTAAAATTGAGGAAGAAGGTACAAAACCAGATTCTAGTCGTCTATTGAAATAATATGTCATGATAGGTATCTGATCACTGATGGGAAAAGTGAAGGACAGACAACCCAGTTATTAAGGAAAGGAACCTGTCTCTGCAGAAGAGCTTGGCATGGAAGAACCTGAGGACTGAGAAGAGGTTGGTATGAACTCTGGGATGGAGGTTAAATGGCCTCAGGGTGGGTGCTTAGAGGCCTGGGGTGGGGGTGGGGCGGTTATCACAGAAACCATTAAAGTCAACAAACAAGTGTCAACTATGTGTTACATATCAAATTAAATATTTTACTTGAACACAGGTAATGTACCAGTATACATCTTTCTATCTCTTTATTGCCTGAATGATAATGGATTGAAATCAAACACTTAAAATGACTGGCTCTTTATAAGGACTTATTTTAATCATATAATTGTGTTTGCTACATGATACCAATCTTTTTGAATTTTTTCCCCCTAATTTCAAACTTGAATTAAACTGTACTTCAGGCACCAGGAGAATATAAACACATGTTCAGAAGGATCTTTGGCTTCCTGTTAAAACTGACCTAACACACACATTATAATGGGCACTGAACTTAGAAAAGTTAACACGTTCAGGGCTTTATATTGTCTTGCATGAGGTAGGGTGAAAGGTCAGTTGAGTAGATTTCTGCTGCTGCTGTCCTTCAAGCGTTCTGAGCCCCATGCTGAGGTGCATGCCTACCCACACCACACCATCCCCACCCTATGGAATTCACCTAGGTCTGGAAGTGTGGTGCAGGGGTTCTGATGAACCATGACTGATGTGACTGAGGCCATTCTGGGAGGTTGGCTGTCTCAAGGTCCTGAGGTTGATCAGCCACAGACTTGTTCAACAATGACTTGTCAGGGAGAATCATCCATGTATGTCTTTTCACATATGACCTGGTTCAGAATTCAAGAAGGTCCCTATTCAAAACTGAAAGAAGAAGTAAGAAGGGAGGAATATCAGGCACTTAGACAACAGGGAGCTGATTGGGTCAGAGATAATTCCATCTTAGGGGAGTTTTTGTCAGTGTGGCAGATGGGAGCACGTAGAGAACCTTTTATGTGGGACTTTATATCCAATCAAAATAGTGTTATAAAGCCAGTTTTACTTACAAAAAAACAAATTATGGGACAGTATTATGTTCCTGTTACTTTTAGTGTTCTCAGCATTTGTATATTTTGAGACTTTTTTTTTGTTTTTTTTCTGTCTTTAAAAAATCATAGGTCACCTTGCAATCATAGTTGAAATAATTACTATTTCTCTTTAAAACATTAGTATGTTAACTTGACATAAGTTTTAATAATTCAGAATGGAGGGAATTTCCTGGTTGTCCAGTGATTAGAACTGCACACTTCCACTGCAGGGAGCACGGGTTTGATCCCTGGTCAGGGAACTAGGATCCTGCATGCTGAGTGGACTGAAATGAAATGAAGTGAAATAAAATAAAATAAAATGAGAGAGCTATCTAGAAAAGAAAATCTATCTATCTATCTGTCTACCTACCTATCTATGTATCTATCTATAAAATTCAGAATGGAACCCAAGGACTTCCTTGTTTGGAATGAGAGAAAGCCTCAACAGGTTCAGCATTTCATTTATTCCACTTCAGCCACATGATGAAATAAATATGAAAAAAAAATATAAAAAACGGGAAGAAAATATGGAAGAATTATTTTATAATTATAACATGTGGAAAGACTTTCTTAAGTATAACACAAACCTAGGAATGTAAGAGTTAATGGCTGATAAAAACAATATTGTAGGAAAAGAAATTTAAACAAAGTCAAATGATAATAGTGATAGTGAGTGGGAGGAAATTTTTGACTCAGAAATTCTATTTTGAATTTATTCTACAAATACAATCTTACATGTAAGAAATTACTTATGTACATCATTATCAATTGCAAATTTTTTTTAGTACAGTATTAGATTGGAAATAATTTAATATCTGCCACTAGCATGGTGGTAATTAAGTTATGGTTCATCCATGCAATGGAATACTGTGCTGCTGGATTCCATTTGAAAATATCTCAAAGATATGTAAATTTTTTAAAAAGATGCAAAAAAATATTTAACTACAAAAATAGCCAGAAAACAATTAACAAAATGGCAATAAGCACATGCCTATGAATAATTACTTTAAATGGATTAAGTTCTCCAATTCAAAGACATAAAGTTCCTGAATGAATTTTAAAAAAGGCCAAGACTCATCTATGTGCTGCCTACAAGAGGCTCATTTAGATGTAAGGAAACACACAGACTGAAAGTGAAGGGATAGAAAAAGATATTCCATGTAAATGGAAACCAACAGAAAGCTGGAGCAGCTATACTTATATCAGGCAATGTAGACTTTAAAATAAAGACTCTAATAAGAGAAAAGTTTCCCTTGTGCAGTATTGGTGGGAATGTAAATTTGGTTCAGCCACTATAGAAGACATTATAGAGGTTCTTCAAAAAATTAAAAATAGAACTGTCATATGATCCAGCAATTCCACTTCTGGTTATTTATATGAAGAAAATGAACACACTAATTCGAAAAGCTATGTGCACAATCACGTTCATCACAGCAGTATTTACCATAGCTAAGATATTGAAGCAGCCTAAGTTTCCATTGATAGATGAACAGATAAAGAAATTGTGGTACATATATACAATGAAATATTATTACTCAGCCATAGAAAAGAATGAAATCCTCCCATTTGTGACAACATGGATGGACCTTGAGGGCATTGTGCTAAATGAAATAAGTTAGAGAAGGACAAATACTGTTTGCTCTCACATGTGGAATCTTAAAACATATATATATTTATACACACACACACTATATATATACACATACATATATACATATATATACACACAGATATATATGTACACATATGTATATATGTTCATGGACACAAAGAACAGATTCGTGATTGCCAAAAGTTGGGGAGCTGAGGGGTTGAAGAAATTGAAGAAATTGAACTGTTTTTTTTGAAAAAAGGAAAAAGAAGCAAAATGGGGTATAGATTATAAAGTGTTTGGCATTGTATGCCTTGACATCTCTTGAAGCATCCATAAGAACAATAGCATTGGTATCTCCTGAGGGAAAGTCAGCTATATGTCTGGGAGAAAGGGCTGGGAAAGAATATCACTTCCTACTTTATCACCCAGTCCAAAAATTAAATTACAAAAAGTGGCTGGAGAAGGAAAAAGCAGTCATGTGTATATACAAATATATTGCTTTAATCTCTAACTTGGCATAGTGAATACAAGAATATTTCTTTTATTTTCTGGGATATACTCCAATAAAGTAAGACATTTCTCATATAAAGATGATAGTTTATGACATTTTATAACACAAAGTGAATAATGAAGCTTTATTTTGGAGTCTTGTAGTAATTCCATAGGAGAAGGTATTTATAGTTGTAGATGTCACATCGTCTACATTTAATTTTATGTCCCTGAAATGTCTAATGTGCTGATTTGGTTTTATAGTAATCTTTTATATGGCAACTTCAACTTGTTGGACATTGTGGGGAACTAGCAAGTTGTGGGGGAGGATTCTGAACTGCCAGCAAAGATGCCATAAAACTCTCAAGGCAGGTGAGGGATGGGGTGCTGCTCAGATTAATTGTACTCATTTTATGCTACCTGGGTACAATGGAAAATGCCCTCTTAAAATATATATAATTATAATGTGTTCATGGCAATGTGGAGTGGGAGAAGCAAATGTTTCCTTGTACTTGAAGATGATGAATTACAGTTACGACTTTTCATTTGTTTCCTTTCAGCCCCTCCACACTTTGTCAGGTCTGCTTTTAATTTTGCGTCCCACATTGATTTATTTTCATTCCTTTAGATTAAGCAGACATCTTTAAAAAGATTTTTTTGTTTTCCATTATCAAGAAATAAAGGTCATCTTGGCTCAGGCACCTCACCCTTGCAGCTTTGTCTCACATGGACCACAAGTGCATCTCAGGATGTTCTCTGCCCTAGGACAACTGTTTTTGTGTGTGTGTGTGTGTGTTTTTTTTTTTTTTCCATTTGTAGGTGAATTAGCAAGAGTATATGATCTCAGCCCCTGCTGTTTTGTTCTGGTAATTTTTTTGTGATACGCGGGCCTCTCACTGTTGTGGCCTCTCCCGTTGCGGAGCACAGGCTCCGGACGCGCAGGCTCAGCGGCCATGGCTCACGGGCCCAGCCGCTCTGCGGCATGTGGGATCTTCCCAGACCGGGGCAGGAACCCGTGTCCCCTGCATCGGCAGGCGGACTCTCAACCACTGCGCCACCAGGGAAGCTCTGTTCTGGTAATTAACTTTATTACTGATGTCCTTTGTTGATGAGTCTGGGAAATACTTCTAGTGCCTATGCAAAATATGGAATAAAGAGCAGTAGATCAGATTGTAAATCAAACACAATAATTTGTTTGAACAAACCGTACAACCTTGGGACCAAATTTCTGGCAGGCGGGTTATACTCTCTGCTAAAGCATTTGGCCAGGAGATGGGTTATATCATCCCACTCAAAGGAGGTTCTCATTACTGGTACATCTTTCTATTTTGGACGTTGCTGCAACCTTTTTCTTTTTTTAATTAATTAATTTATTTTGGCTGCATTGGATCTTCACTGCACAGGGGCTTTCTTTAGTTGCCGCGAGTGGGGGCTACTCTTCGTTGTGGTGCACAGGCTTCTCATTGCGGTGGCTTCTCTTGTTGTGGAGCATGGGTTCTAGATGCGTGGGCTTCAGTAGTTGCGACACGCAGGCTCAGTAGCTGTGGCTCGCGGGTTCTAGAGCGCAGGCTCAGTAGTTGTGGCGCACGGGCTTAGTTGCTCCGCGGCATGTGGGATCTTCCCGGACCAGGGCTCGAACCTGTGTCCCCTCCATTGACAGGTGGATTCTTAACCACTGTGCTACCAGGGAAGTCCTGCTGCAACCTTTGAACCCTTGGAATTCAACAGATTGTAGTCAGCTCTGGCTGTGAAGAGGGCAGATCCTTTTTCCTTTGACATTAAAATTACATTCAAGGTATGCATCTCATAACTTTTGAAGGGATCAGTTGTGCTCTCCAAGTCATAAATTCTGGAAAATGGTCCTGTGCTATTTATTTTAATACTTGTAAAGATAGGAAATGCTGCTTTTCCAAGACAGTCCATTCATCCTGGGTGCTTTTAACTGTACTTTGTATTTGCTACGACCTGAATGTTTGTGGCCGCCCAAAATTTGTATGTTGAAATCCTAACCCACAAAGGTGATGTTATTAGAAGGTGGGGTCTTTGGCAGATCCTTAAGTCATGAGGGTAGAGTCATCATGAATTGGGTTAGTGCTCTTATAAAAGAGGTTCCGAAGATACCTCATCCCCTTTCACCATGACAAAATTATGAAGGTGCTTATACTATGAAATATTCGATCCCATTTGTGAGAAGGATATTCATTAGAAGGTCTACTTAAAGCTAATATCCAGTGACCAAAGCTTATTCTTATTTGCCCACTATAACAGTTCCCATGGATGAAAGTGTTTCATAAAATAGCCATATTTTTTAGTCAACAGGTTGGTAACTATAATGGTCTGAATGTTTGTGTCTCCCTAAAATTCATATGTTGAAATCCTAACATCTGAAGACAATGAAGTGGAGCCTATAGGAGAGACTTAGGTCATGAGGGCAGAGCCTTCATGAATAGGATCAGTGTTCTTATAAAAGAGACCCCACAGAGTCCCTGGCCCCTTCCACTGGGTGAGGACACAGGGAGAAGGTGCTGGCTCTGAGCCAGGAAAAGAGCCTTCACCAGAACGTGTTCATTCTGGTGCTGTGATCTTGGACATCCGGCCTCCAGAACTGGGAGGAATAAATTTCTGCTGTTTATAAGCTACCACATCTGAGGTATTTTGTTATAGCAGCCTGAACAGAGTAAGACAGTATTGATAGGAAATTTGCCTCCTCTCCATTAATTCTTCCCCTAGCCAATTATCTCTTTGAAAATAAAATAGAGGAAATCCATTTTTTTTCCTCTTCAAATATGGTGAGGTAGAGAGGTGGTGAATCTTTTTTTTCAGGTAGAAGAATTCTCACTTCCTCAATTATTCTATATGTGAAATGATTGCCAAACCTCTAACCATGCTGGTCAAACTCCATGTTTGTCAAAATTCTCCTTAATGTAGCATGCCAAACGTCCGATAGTTTTTGTACATGAACTGCACAGGTTACAGTGGGATCATCACCTCTCGTTAAGATTGTGTTTTTGTCTATTTGTTTGTTTTGGTCAGCAGTGCACACATTGGCTCATTTTTGAGTTTGTATTTGAGTAATGTTTTGTTAAAATGAAATGCTTCTCAATCAGTGGAGAAGCAGGGTATGATTGTCTTATCTACCAAATATTTCCTTTATGGAGTCTATTTGGAGTCTTTCCTGTATGTCTCTAGCCTGGCCTCTGAGCCCAGAATGTAAAACTCAATTAGGCCCATAGTGTCTCTTTCAGATGAAGAAATGCTGCCTGTATCTAGAAGCATAATGGGTCAGCTATCCCCAAGAGAATTTCCAGGTTCAGCAATTCAGTAGGAGGACTCAGGTGATTCAGCATATCGTCATATTGATAGCTATGACTTTTTACATTGAAAAGAATACCAGGCAAAGTCAGCAAAGGGAAAAGGCACATAGGCAAAGTCCAGGGGAACCAGACACAGCTTCCAAGAGTCTTTTTTCAGTGGAGTCACAGAGGATTAGCTGAATTCCTCCAGCAACTAGTTGTGACAACACATGTGAAATGTTATTTGTTGGGAAAGCTCATTAGAGACTCAGTGGCTAAGGTTTTTATTCAGGGCTAGTCATAGAGGCAACCCCTGTACCAGAATTCCGAACTCCTAGAAGGAAAGCTGGTGTTCAGCATAAATACCTTGTTTGTACAGTTCAGATACAATGAGCTGTTCTTATCTGGGAATGGTGGGAATCCTCTCCAAATCCAGCTTTCCAGATGCCAGCTGAGGATCAATCCTGAAAACTAAGATTGAAGTCTTAGGCTTGCTATGTTATCTCTTTTCTGTACATTTAAGCAGATTTTAATTTTAATTTTAAACAGATTCTAGCCTCTTGACCTTTACCACCAAGTGAGGCCACATGAAACATTGGAAAGAAATGGACTTTGAGGAATACCCGAAGTTCCTCTTCCAGCTTTGCTAGTAACTTGTTGGGTGACTTTGGCTAAGTTAACCTATTTAGCCTTATTTTCTTCATCTATGAGTTGGATGTAATAATGCAAACTACATAAGGATTTTGTTGGGAACAATTTTTTTTTTTTTTTTTTGCGGTACGCGGGCCTCTCTCTGTTGTGGCCTCTCCCGTGGTGGAGCACAGGCTCCGGACGTGCAGGCTCAGCGGCCATGGCTCACGGGCCCAGCCGCTCCGCGGCATGTGGGATCCTCCCAGACCGGGGCATGAACCCGTGTCCCCTGCATCGGCAGGCAGACTCTCAACCACTGCACCACCAGGGAAGCCCAAACAAATTATTTTATACACCCACACAGATAAAATATAACATCCCTTGTTCCTGAATCCACTCATTCAACAAATATTTATTAAGAATCTACTATATGCTAAACACTTTGATAGGTCCTGGAGGTGTAGTGCTGAGCAAAAAACATCCTGCCTTTCTGGAATTTACAGTCTAGTTGGAGAAAGAGACTTTACTCTTGAATAATAATCATGCAAATTAATATGTAATTACAATTTGTCATAAGTGCTCCAGAAGAGAGGTAGAGAATGCAGTGAAAATGTATAATGGGCACTGACATACTTGAGTAGGTCAGGGAAGTTTCTCCCAAGGAAATGGCATATGTGTAAGAATCTCAATGAATTGAACAGGCAGTGGCTGCATCAAGAGATCAGAGGTGACATTAGATAAAGGTTTTGCATAGGCTCTTCTCCTCAGGGTGGGAGGGAGCAGGCATTGTTGGAGAACTGAAAAAAAAAAAAGAAAAACTGTGCAGTTGGAGCAGAGAGAGCAAAGGGCAGAGAGATAGTGGGTGAGATTAGAGAGGATAAAGGTAGTCAAGGACCACATTAAGGTAAAGTAGTTTGGCCGCTGTGCTAATAGCAATGGAAAGTCATTTAAGGATGTTTAGCAATGGGGTGACATGATTAGATATCTAATTTTTTTGAAAAGATTAAGTCTGCTTTGTAGAGATATGATTGGAGTGGGTATAGTGGGATTTAGGAGGGTATTGTGGAAACGTGGGCTAGTGATGATCGTAATTTGAGTTAGCTTGCTTGGAGATGGAGAGAAATGGAAAGATTTGAGATGGTGTATCTGTAGTTACTTGCTAAATTATTTTAGTGCACAGTTTAAATTGAACTCTTTTTACATAGATTTTTTTCCCGCATTAGAGTTGCCTCCACCCCTCATCTGCGGCAGATAAATTCCAAGACCCCCAGTGGATGCCTGAAACTGTGGATAATACCAAATCCTATATATACTCTGTTTTTTCCTATACATACATATCTATGATAAAGTTTAATTTATAGATCAGGCACAGTAAGAAATGAACAATAACTAATAATAAAATAGACAGTTATAACAGTATACTGTAATGAAAGTTATATGAATGTGGTCTCTCTCAAAATATCTTATTGTATAAAGTTAATGCCTTTTTATCTTAATTAAGCACTTACCATGCACTGTGGCCATGACTTTTACAGTTTGAGGCAAGACAGCAAATCTAGCATGAATTTCTTTTTCTTTCTTCACAGTTTCACAGATAGATTTGTTCCTAGCATAGATCTTAGCAACCTCAGCATATGCTTTCCTTTTCCTTATTAAATCAAGAGCATTCACCTTTTCATTTAAAGGAAGCACTTTACAGCTTTCTTTGGCTTATTTGAATTACCAGCATCACTACTCTTGTGCTTTGGGGCCATTATTAAGTAAAATAAGGGTGACTTGGACACAAGCAGTGTGATACTGTGACAGTGGATCTGATAACTGAGATGGCTACTAAATGACTAATGGACAGCATACACTGGACAGAGGGATGATTCACATCCCAGGCAGTACAGAATGGGATGGCAATTGATTTTACCATGCTACTCAGAATGGTGTGCAATTTAAACAACTTATAAGTTATTTATTTTTGGAATTTTCCATTTAATATTTTCAGACCATGATTGACCCTGTGGGTAACAGAAACCTTGGGTAAGGGGACAGTACTGTACTAGCATCATAAAATCTTGAGAGTTGGAAGAGATATTTGGTTCTTGAATGAATAACTCTGGTAGAGAAAAAGATTGAGTTGCATAACTTGCTGAGATTTGCACATCAACTCCCTTACACATTTATCTGTTGAGTGGAAATAATAAGGTACGGTCATTAGACATATGTATGGACTTAAGTGTATCATCCACTTTACATATATTAACTCATTAATTCTCACAGCAAGCCTATCAGGTGCTATTACACACATAGATGAGAAACAGATGAGACACAGAGTTTAAGTAACTGACCGATTTCAAACAAGTAATAAATGGTAGGTCTGAGATTGGAACCCAAGTAGTTTGTTGTCAGATCCCTATGGCCAACCACAGTGGCAAACTATGACCCTTAGGCCAAATCTGGCCCATGGCTGTTTTTGTACAGCCAACCAGAAAACTAAGGATTTTTATTTTTTTAATTTTAAAAAAGTTTTAAAGAAGAAAGAAAAAAGGAGAATCATGACAGAGATTGTATGTAGACCACAAAGCCTAAAATATTTACTATGTGGCCTTTTACAGTGAAAGTTTGCTGGCCCCTATGCTAACCATTCCTAGGAAAATGCGTTCCTTGAATAGAAAGTTGAGCACCACTGATCCTTACAGATGAAGGACATGTCTTTCATAAAATGAGTTATTGCAGAGTAAAGTATATACCCAGAGCTCCTTCTGTGGTAGAATTATTTTTCTTGATTTTTGCAAATGTAAAATTAAGACTGGGTGTAGGGAAAGTTTCTTGGGAAGTAGGAGAATAATCCCTCTGAGTGAGATCAAAGGCAGCTGGGCTGGCGCTGATTTACTGAATGTGATGCCTGTTATTAAGACAATGAATTTCAGCTGGATTTATGGGCTGATTTTTTTTTTTTTTTTAAATTATTATTTATTTTATTTTTAGCATTTTGGAGATGGGATATATTAGCCAAAAAACTTCCTGTTTTAAAGCCATGATTTGTTTTTGGAAAGAAAAATTATATCAGCTCTAAAAATTGATGAATTCTGGTATTGTATCAACAACTATTTGGAGAAAAAAAAAAAAAAAGACTAACAATGCCATTTTTCCTCCCCAGAGCTGTAATTTCATTAGTAAGAAAGAACATAGTGGGGTGTTTTTTGTTTTTTTTGCCTTTCTAAATAAAAAAGATTTAGATTTTTGGAGAAATTCTGTTATTCATCTAAATTTTCGTAGAAGGCTAAATATTAAGCCACTTAACAAATATTTATTAAACCTTACTGTGGTGCTAGGTATTTTGAGGGACTTTGTAAATATGATTACAAAAGTTTTTTTTTTTTTTTTTGCTATGATGTGATTTTCATTTGATAAATGGTGGTTGTAATAGACCACACTCTATAGATGATTTACATGTTTCTTGCTCATGCAAACTGTATTAACTGTTTTCTAACAGAGTCAGGCAGTGGCTCTAGAGTTTATGTTTGGTCACATTTGGGCTTCCATTTATCTTTTCTTTGACACCATCTTAGACTGGTTTTGGTAGTGGTTGATGGGTAACCATTACTCAAGCCCATTTCTTCAATCATCTCACTTGATCCTTTTGGTTGTTGTGGGTGGATTGGGTAAGGTACTAATTATAGTTGTTTAAATTATAATAATGTCTGGTTAGAAAATTTCTGCTGTCTATTCTATTTTTCCTTTTACTTAGATGATTCAGATTGTTGAAAAGAGTTTTATATTGAATATTTTTCTGATTGGAAGATTAGGGATTGTGCATAAAGTTGAACTCTCTCTTTTTTTAATTGTAGGGGTTTCCAAACATATATAAATGGAACCCACTTTTAATAGTCAGCATACGTGGGCAGTCTTATTTACTTTTTATCTTCCTCCTCCATTGTCTCGCATCTACCCCTAATAATTTTAAAACAAATCACAAACACTATTTCCTTTCATTGAATAAATACTTTATTATTTGTCTCTAAATTATAAGAACCCTTTAAAAAATACCAATGCCATTAGCATGCTAAAAAATTAACAATAATTCCGTAATATTGACAAATACAAGTTAGTGTTCAGATTTTCCTAATTTTCTCATAAATACCCTTTTACAGTTGACTTTTCAGATTAGGACCCAAATAAAAGCCATGATGTATGTTTGGTTGAATTGTCTCTTAATTCTGGTGATATACTATAATAGTTTCCCTTTCCTTTTTTCTCTTTTGCCATTGATTCTGTAGATCAGTTGTCTTCTGTCCTTATATTTCTGATCAATTTGTGGTATAAATTTTAGTGGAATCTAAAGTATGTGTCAAATGTAAGTTAAATTTTTTGACACGCATACTTCGTAGAGGGTGAACAAGTTGGACTGTTGAACTGGTTGGCAAGAACTTATTAGTGGTGCATGTCGGCACTTTCTTCTTTTACTTCCCCCAGTTGAGTAAGATTTATTTCTCATCACAGTCACGATAGTGAATAGCAGGTAAGAAGAAACAAAAGTTTTTGCGTAATGTTATTGAACAGGCCTAACTTTGACATAATTACTTATTTATTACTTGGTTTTGCTTCTTTGTAATTAGCAACAGTACTGAAGCAACAGGAGTCCTTATTTGGCATAGGCTTGCCAGACACAGACTACATATTTTTAGTTTTGCCTTCTGAGTCATTAGATTCCGTAACATTTCTGTCTGCCCAAGGGTCTGGCCAACATTACTTTTTTTTTTTTTTTTTTTTTTAACATCTTTATTGGAGTATAATTGCTTTACAATGCTGGGTTAGTTTGTGCTGTATAACAAAGTGAATCAGCTATATGTATACATATATTCCCATTACTTTTCCTATTAAGGATGATGAAATCCTTGCTGTTAATTTTGTACTGGAAATTATAAGTATAAAAATCCATCCAGGCAAAATCTATAAACTTTTTTTGTGTAGAAAAAGTTAAAAAAGAAAACTATCTTTAGTCATTTTATTATGCAGAAAAGAGACTTAAAAAGTGTGCCTTTTACTCTTATGAAATAAAATCTTGTATTGCCTATTTCAAAATTTATTGGAAATGATAAATAGGTCAAGTTTTCTTAATTGTTAAGCCCTGTTTGAAACTTTACAAATGAAATTTTGTTTTTTAAAGAATAGTTAATTGAAAAAGTACTCTTAAAATATATTTGCTTCAGCCCTGACAGCTTTAGTGAAAATGACTTTTATTTTTCCTTAAATATCTATTTCTCATAATGGTGAAAGTTATGTGAGAAATACATATTTCTAGAAAAATATCTAAGAATGTTAATATTTATTTTCATGAAAATGTTTTCCTTTTTTTTGGTTGACTTGTTTGAATTTCTTTCTTTATGTGTCCTACACTAGTATATTTTGTTTAAAGTATTTTCAAAATTTGATGATTACCTTGGGTCATATGAAATTGTTTTTAATTGATTCCTATAATACATTAATGCTATATATTTCATTTTCAATGATTGTCTACTATTTAAGGGATACTTAACACTGTCTGACTTTTTTCTTGTTGATAACAATCAAGTGAGAGTCAAATGATATAACTCAGTGCCTAGAATGTTAAAAAGATGTTAATTTTGTTTTCTTAGTCCTTTGGTCCTCCTATATCCTAAGGTTAAAAAAAAAATGCCCTGGCTGCTAACCGTTGGCATTTTCTGATGCACTTGTTTCTTTTATGCATTTTTCCAACATGTCTTTTCCTGATAAGCATTTTCCTTAATAGCTTCTATAGGTATTTTGAAATGACTCCTTAAATCTGTCTACTTCTGCTAAGAAGAGGTGTTTTGTTAGATTGAAAATAATAATTGATTATAAAATGGTGACTCAAAGCTGTATGTACCAGGGCAGTGCTGATTTTAGTTCCTTTTATTTTTTAAAGAAAAAACAAAGCACTGAAGGTGGTGTAAATGTGGATTTTATAGACTTCCCATATACAAAAATTCATTGATAGGAGGAAAAAATTAAGATTCTCTTTCTAAATATTTGTTTCCAATTCATCATAATTTATTTTAAAAAATTCGGATCAGTCTCACGATTGGATCTCTTCTTTTTGTACATGTGCTTTGAGGAATATAATGTGCTTCTGGACTCACTGATGTGTGTTATAAATCAGTGACGATTTATAGGTGACAGTGAACCTTGTTGATTAGATAACAGGAGAGTTTGTCTTTACAGATAAAAACTTTGTGCATTTTATGGAAGTGTTTCTCTTAGTGTTGAAATCCTCTGTTGAGGGCATGCTTTACCTTAAAAATAAATGCACTTTTTTACCATTAAAATAATTCATTATTTAGCAGTCTGTTGTTTGGCAGTAATATAACCAATTTTAATTGCCTAGTTTTTCAACAGCTCTTTGTTTAGCCTCATGTAGATGAATAAACCAGAACATTCCCATAGGTTTAATGAGGTCTCTAATCACTGCAGTGATCTGTAAAGTGTGAGGAGTTAGCCTCTTGGTAAACTGTCTTATGTTATTCCCTCTGTCTTTGCAGATAAATTATTGGTCATAACTGTAGCAACAAAAGAAAGTGATGGATTCCATCGATTTATGCAGTCAGCCAAATACTTCAATTATACTGTGAAGGTATGGTATATCTTTTAATTCGTGGAGATGTTAGAATTTGTGCCTGAAGTACATTTTTCATAACAACAACAATAACAACCACAATATGATCTGCAATCCCTAGAAGGATGATGAAATTGGGTTACATTATGATGTCAGTTTACCTATACTTGATTTTTTTTTTTTTTTTTTTTTTTTTTTTGCGGTACGCAGGCCTCTCACTGTTGTGGCCTCTCCTGCTGCGGAGCACAGGCTCCGGACGTGCAGGCTCAGCGGCCATGGCTCACGGGCCTAGCGGCTCCACAGCCTGTGGTATCTTCCCGGACCGGGGCACGAACCCGTGTCCCCTGCATCGGCAGGCGGACTCTCAACCACTGCGCCACCAGGGAAGCCCTACTTGATTGTTTTAAAGATACGTTTTGGCCTTATTAATACTCTGCCACTCAGACAATAGTTTCTTAATATTTGCTAGTGCTTTGTGTAAACATGTTCTATAAAACAACAGAAAAATATATTTATATTTATATTTCTTCAGGGGGGGTCATGTACAGGTACAACATAACTAAGATTTGACAGTAATTTTTTTTAACTTACTTTGAAGATTTTTTCTCTGTAATGAGTTTGTCTACCCTGAGAACTGGAACATTACTGTGAAGGAGATACCTTTTCTGTTCCAGTATTGAGAGGTGCTTTTCCTGTTTTTTTATTTGTTTGTTTCAGAGGAATTTAGTAATATTATAAAAGTATAAAAGGGTTTTAGAAGGCTTATCTCCAGGGAAATAGCTCACCGATAAATGACCAGAGGAAAGCTCGGGTATTTGGTTGGACTAGTAAACTGAGATGTGAAAGGCCTGCCTTTAAAAAAAAAACAACAAAAAAAACTTATTTATTTTCTAATAGAAATTAGGCTATGTCATCCAGGTCTTTTCCACATGCAGAGGAGAATAGGGAAATATCCCAGGTAGGAAAACAAATAAACTTAGTTCATTTACAAAACAAAACAGCAAAACCAAAAAAAAAAGGGAGAGAAAAATTGCTTTTTTGCCTAGGGAAAAACTGAGCTACTTCAGAATGTAATGCACAAAAAAGGTAATATTTGCTACGTAGCCACTGGAAGACTAGGTACAGATGTTAATACAGAATAACTATTAAAGAGGCTAACTTTGCTAGAAAAGAGATGTAGATGTTTAATGTAGGATAAATGAGGAATACGTTAGAGAAGTTTGTTAGAAGGGAAGTATTGTAGTATGCATTGATAGGGGGCAATATGAAAGAAAAATCAGGGTAAAATAATGCTGAAATCCAATGAGGGGCATCTCAAGGGGAGAGTGTGGAATATATTTTACATGTGAGGCACTGTGTTAGGACCTTCATATATAGTATGCTGTTGATTCGTTGTATAAACCATGTAAGGTAGGTATTACTTTACTTATTAGTGAGGAAAACTTGCTCCAGGGTACGCATCTGTAAGGCGTCAAATGTTGGACCCCAGCCCCGTTTGACTGACTCTGGAGTTGTTTTTTTTTTTTTTTGGTGGTACGCGGGCCTCTCACTGTTGTGGCCTCACCCGTTGCGGAGCACAGGCTTCGGACGCGCAGGCTCAGCGGCCATGGCTCACGGGCCTAGCCGCTCTGCGGCATGTGGGATCTTCCTGGACCGGGGCACAAACCCGTGTCCTCCGCATCGGCAGGCGGACTCTCCACCACTGCGCCACCAGGGAAGCCCTCTGGAGTTTTTGATCCTCCTGCTGTCTTTCCATTGTGAAATGCAGTGGTTCTCAAAAGTGTGGACCCAGACCACCAGCATCAGCATCATCTGGGAAATAGGAATGAGGATTCTTAGGCGCAACCTCACTTACTGAATCGCATACTCTGGGAGAAGGGACCAGCAGTCTGTGTTTTAACGAACCCTCCACGTGATTCTGATGCATACCAAAGTTTGACACACGGATGCTGTGGAAAGAAAACAGAGACTAGAGCTTAATCAACACACTGCTGCACAGAGTAGGCGCTTAGATGCACTTAGGCCCGGTATGACTGCAATATTGAAGAAGTCCAGAAGGGTTGTAAAACAGAAGTGTAACAAATCTTAGGGCCAGAGGAGGTCACTTAGGGCAAAAACAAATAATTCTATTAGACTCGCCCCGGTATGAATCCAGATGCCCGCCACAGTTTAACATTTATCCCTTCAGTATAAGTAGTGATGAAGTGCTCACTAGAGATTTGAGGCTGGGAACCCCTCGAGCTCTTGTATTTGGCTCAATGTTAAGTAAATGTGGAACTAATAATAATTATTTTCTAAATTAATTTGATCTTTTTCTTTTGTATTTATTCTTAATTTCATTCCCCCTGAATTTCACACATCTTTTAGTAGATCCTTATTTTGGGAACTTCAGACTTTGTTTTAGTGAAACTAAGGTACAAGGCGTGTGTGTGTGTGTGTGTGTGTGTGTGGTGGAAGGGGGCATAGACCTGCTTTCTGCTCCCTCCCAGCCAGGTGAGACAGCAGGCATATGATTCAGGTGGCAGCTGCTGAGGCTAAGCAGAGAATGCCTGCAGGCTTAGCTCTGAGTAATTGTGCTTAGGCGATTTCTTGTATTGATAAATTATTAAACTTTTGAGGGTAACCTAAACTTAAGATTTTTAAGGTAAAGAAGGTGACATTTGACTTGATGCCCTCTGTGTTTCCCTGGACAACCCATTTGGTTTTAGCAGGAAAATCGCTTAAGGGCACCAGCCAGGAATCACTGAGCTTCCAGGGCTCCCAACGTTCATCAGACAGATTTCCAGCCAGATTGAAAAGTGTTACGGAAAATTTCTTCATTTTCTTTTTCATTTCAGTCTGAATAGAGAGAAATAGGATGTGAGAAATACTTTCTGGGGCTTCCCCCACCAACCCCCAGCTTCCTTGGATTAGACTCCACTTTTGAAATGGTAGAATTAGGAATGGCATCTACAGGGTAAATAATATTGAAGAATTATGACCTAACCTAGGCATCACATTTTTTTCTCTTTAGCATCATGATTTAATGTAACATTTAAAGAGTGATACTGTGTTATACTGTACAAGTTGCTGGTGACTTCCAGTTTTTATAATACTATCATGATCTGAGTTTTGCCCAGGGATGAAATGTTGATTTCATTTATAGGTCCTTGGTCAAGGAAAGGAGTGGAGAGGTGGTGATGGAATTAATACTATTGGAGGGGGCCAAAAAGTGAGATTGATGAAAGAAGTCATGGAACATTATGCCAGTCAAGAGGATCTGGTTGTCTTGTTTACTGAATGGTAAGAGAAAGAACCTGTGGCTTTCTAAGTCTGTATTAAATTATTTTAAAAGAGCTGAAATTCGTATTCGTAGCTTATATATTAAATTATTTTATTCACATGGGATCATTGTTTTAAAAAGGAGATTTTACTCACAATTATAAAACCGTGGTCTGACGTAGTTACATAATATGATCAAATTTGATGAGTTACCATAAACACCAATGGAAAAACAGGGCATGAGCTGAAATTTTTGTGAAATTCATGTTTTAATCTTCACTTGAGATGGAATAAAGATCATATTGAATTTCTCTATTGAGAGAGCAACTCAATGGATTCTGGTTGTCTGGGAGAAAATACATGTAAGTTATAAGTGAGAAATAAAAAAGCCTATGTTTGGGCTTCCCTGGTGGCGCAGTGGTTGAGAGTCCGCCTGCCGATGCAGGGGACATGGGTTCGTGCCCCGGTCTGGGAGGATCCCACATGCCGTGGAGCGGCTGGGCCCGTGAGCCATGGCCGCTGAGCGGGCGCGTCTGGAGCCTGTGCTCCGCAGCGGGAGAGGCCACAACAGTGAGAGGCCTGCGTACCGCAAAAACACACACAAAAAAAGCCTATGTTTAATAATAAAGAAAAACCGTTCTCATCTGTAAATATCTTTTCGTCTACTAAATTTGGAGTGTTCACTGTGTTTCCATCTTCTTCTCACATGTTTTTAATAATGTCAAGTTGTCATGAGCCATTATTGGTTGCCATCTTCTTTCTTCCGTTTTCTCTACATTCTTTTTTTAAAAAAACTTTTTTTTTTGGCCATGCGGAGTGTGAGATCTTATTTGCCTGACCAGGGATTGAACCCACGTCCCCTGCATTGGAAGTGTGGAGTCTTAACCACTGGACCTCCAGGGAAGTCCCCCTACATTCCTTTTTATTTTTATTTTTTGGTCATTGGTCATCATTTTAAATCCCTTTGCATTTTGCTCTTTAACTTAGGAAAGTTATTTTATATCTGTCCCTCAATTTGAAAATCCAAAACCACAGATTATTACAGATGAAAATAAGAACAATGCTTTTATGCAAATGTTAAATAAAGGCAGAAATTTTGAAATGAAATGGACATACCGAAGTCCTGGTGCCATCAACACTTACAGGTTTTGAAAGGGTCCATATACTTGCATCTTGAGAATTTCTCTACTGTCTCCTGGGAAAAAAAAGTTCTGCTTATAGTTATTTATTCTTGCAACATGAGATGTGGTATAGATGGTGTTAGCTTGTGTACTGAGAATTTTTCTACAGAATCTATTATTATATATTTTTTTACCCTTAGAAAAAAGAGCAGGGAGTTGATAATAAACGGTTTAGATTAAATATTGAGTGTGTTTGGGTTAAAATTACCATGGATTTTAAACAACCATTTTGGTCAGCTTGAACTTGCCACACCTATGTTTTGACTTTGACTTTGAGGCAAATTCTCCTTGTAGAAGTTACCACATATGAGCCAGTAATAGTTTTGGATTCCCAAACCTCTTTCTGCATTTTAGGAAGAACTCGTTTTCCTCTCCCTTTACTCTCCTATCAGACTGCCCCTCCCCGCTATCCCCCACCTAAGATTTAGGCTTGGAAAAACTGGTTTAATAAGGGGCCAATTTGTTTCTAATAAGAAAAGGGACACTGTGAGATATCTGAAGACTGCTTGAGGTTGCATTTTTTATTTAGATGATACTTTAAGATCCAGTGTGACAGAAAAGACAACAATAAAATTTTAATGGAAGGTCCAGTGTGTGCCAGGCACTGTTAGTATTTGGGATTTATCAGTGAACCAAAGATTAAATTTCTTGACAACTCCCTCTGTAAGAACAGCCAGCTAACTGAAAACATGCAGGCCCAACTCAGCCAAGCCCTTGTCTAGGAAGAAGCATTAACATTTTCTCTGTCATCCCCACCTGCCATATCTGTCCTCCTGGAGAAACCAAGGGATAATGAATAAGTAACCAAGATAAAGAAGGATGGACAACTAGTGCCACTTTAGAGCTCTTTTCTCTTCTCTTTTTTTTTTTTTTTTTAAACAACACCCTTTTAAAAAAGTACTGTGTACAAGTGATCAATACAGTAGAAATTGTGGGTAATCCAAAGTCTAGGAGAAATGAATTAGACTGTAAATTATTTGAAATAGGAAAACCATTTTGCAACAGTATTGCTAATCTCCTAATTAAGCTTACCTCTGGTTAAGGCTACAGTTCAGAATTTATTGTAATTTTAATAAATCAAACAAATTCCTACTTCTTATATGATTTTTTTAAAGGACAGTTTAACTGTACTAATTAGTTTTATGGAAGCATAGGTTACTACTATATGAAAAAAATACCAA
The DNA here is from genome assembly GCF_964165515.1 of Mesoplodon bidens. Lineage (NCBI taxonomy): Eukaryota > Metazoa > Chordata > Mammalia > Artiodactyla > Ziphiidae > Mesoplodon > Mesoplodon bidens. Next base: position 134,204,678 of record NC_138161.1, read on the forward strand.
GATTTATGTACTTAATAGTTTAAATAGTATTTCTTTTAAAAAAGAACAGCTTTGTTGAGGTAGAATTTATATACTGTGACACTTATTTTAAGTGAAAAATTCAATAATTTTTATTAAATTTACAGAGTCATGCAGTTATCTTCACTATTCAATTTTAGAACATTTCCAATAACCCACAGTGATTCCTTGTGCTCATTTAGAAAGGCTTTTGTGAATTAATTTGGAAGCAATCTTATAACATCGTTTCCATGGGAATATGTATTCTAAACTGACTTTTGGATGAACCTTTAAAATTAGAGACTGGGTGTTTATAAATATACTTTGTAAGTTATGATTTATCATGTTTATTTCAGATAAAAATAAATATTTTTCAAGGGTTTGGGTTCTACTTAAAACAAAATGAAAACTGAAGCTCTCCATATGAGAAAGTACCACAGACATTTTTTCAAGTTATTTTGTAATGCGGTGTGTGTGTGTGTGCATGTGCGCGTGCATGTGTGTTTTATTGCAATTAAAAAAGTTTGTAAAATTGACATTCTCCTTTTGATTAGAACAACCACCAGTAAATATAATGGATTTAATGACTTTAATGGACAAAGCGTGATGAGTTCTTTTGAAATAGGCTCATAAAGATTTTGGGGACAAATATTGTAACATGATAGCTGAAGATTCCCTATGGATTAAAATTATAATGATTTTATAATTCACCTTGGTCAAGGTAGCTGAACATTTTGAATTTATAATAAGGTACTTTGCATTACTTTTAGAATTACCTAGTGAAACATGTATTTCTTTTAGTCTAGTCACATTGAAGACATATAGTCAGACCTAATTATTATTACATAGTGGGCAGTTTTCTGTTTTTTTTTTTTTTTTTAAGGATAATACGTAGGCCAATATGTAACAAAAGGTGTTTAATTATTGTGAGTAAATTCGATACATACTGAATATTCCCACAAACTTGTTCTGTGCTGGGTACAGTAAAACATAAACCAGCAGAGTCCAGACCTTGAAGTAAGTATGTTGTAGAATACTTTTGAGTGTCAGATAAATAATAAAAACTTTGGTCATTTGTTTTATTTGTTTTCTTTTAGGCTAAAGAAAATTCTTTAGAATAAAAGTAGTTAGAAATACAGTTGGTGTAATTATTTGAGTTTGAATTTGGACGGAGCAGAAATTTATATTTTTTTGGCGGCACTGAATGTAGCACCATTAAACAGAATACAGATGTGCTTTGTTTTGAAAGACTCTCAATATATGAAATAATTGAAAGACGTATTTGGTGGTGGTTCTTGGCCTCACCAAAAGGAGTATTTCCTCTCTGAAAATACCTACCCAAGGATTTTGCTATATAGCAACTCCCCAGTTCATTAAAGTACTTGTTTAAAGCTGACTAGCTCTATGACTTTGAGGTAAGATAAGGAATTGACTTTGCAGTTTATAGGCTCTTGCTAACTAAAGATAGCAGTAAGGTAGACTGAATTAAAAAAAAAACTAGAATGGTAGTCAATGTCACAATATAAAAATAAAGTTGATATTGAATTAAAATGAATATAAAGTAAAGCTGATATTATAGTAGTTTTCTAGGTGGCTCTGTTCTGGGAGATTGATCCAGCAAACTCTGGTTGAAAATTGAGGGATGGTCTTAGTTACAGAAATCTTTGCTGTTAGTGTATATGCCTCATCTTACTTTGATTGTATATTGCTAGCTTTTGCTCACTTTTCATGTTGAACTGTAATTGTTTTCATGCTTCAGACAGTGAAATTTAGAGCTGTACCTGATTTACATATTGTCAGGGTAAATAGCAAGGAATCAATAAATACTAGGTAACAGTATATTGCATTAAAAGACGGAGAAACATCTTGCAAGAGGCAGAAATATGGTGGATGTTTTGAGACTATTTTTAAAGATTTTTTCTTCATTCATTTGGAGAAATAAAGTGACTTAAAGGCAGGAAAGCATCCACATTTTCTAAATCTCAAAGATAGAAATTATGTTAAAAATTGATTTTTGATTAGAAACAATGAAAATGCTGCTGCTGCTTCTTTTGATCTTTCCCATGTCAACCAATGTTTGTTTCTTTTAACTTCTAATTAAATATTAGAAGTGACATCAGTGAGCATATTTTTCACTTTGCATTCAGAATACATGTCTTGAGCAGAAGCTTTGACCAGGTATTGAACTTAACACTATAGAAAAAGAGATCGACACAAATCCCATCCTCAAGGAATTCTCGTATTATACTAATTCTGCAAACAAAACTGAACCAATCTAATTTAGAAGAAAAATGTGTGTCTTCAAAAAAAACTTGAATGTTGGCATAATCTCTTTAGAATCATTTGCCTTTGGAAAATTTTGAAAGATTATGTTTTATTTGGTCATTTTGCTAATTGTTTGTGAAAATATTTTTATGATTTTGTTGTTATTAAGAAGTATAATTTATATGTATTCTACAGGGGACCAGATCCTATCTTCTTTTATTCTATGAAATAAACATTTTATACCTCTCATAATTTAGGTTACATTCCCAATATGCCTACATTTTGTATTGTCTTACATAGTTTATACAGAAGGCAGAGTGAAAATTTTCTAAAAGCAAAGCTTTTTAAGAGTGATGGCTAAAATTTTAACTAACTATGGCAGATTTATCTGATGGACTTCTTTTTGGCAGTGAGGGCAGCTTAAGTGTGCAGACACAAAGAACCTAGTCGTTAGTGATGGACAGCATTTCATTATATTAGTATGAAGGAAAGCCAGAACACATCAGAGTTTTCAGTTTCCACACTGCTTTTTAATTTTTTTCCCTTTTTTTCGAAGGAAAGGTTGAAATCTTTAGCTGACACTTAGACGTATGCAGTGCCTTCAGGCTCCTCCGTGGTAGTGTGAAGTATGATTAGGAATTATGTAGGAAATGAGTGACATTTTTTCACATTGTTCAAATGTTCTTATCAGTGTTTACTGAGTATATTAGTGGGTATGTTGAAATAAGGAAGGAGCAGATTGTATACAAAAGAAGCATTGGTTGTTTATATATATCTAGATAAATGGCACTAATTTGTCTACTTTTTGTGTCTATGTCTGTGTATATATATATATATATATATATATATATATATATAATTTTTCCCCCAAACCAGTCCTCTCCTTGAATCCTGTTTTCTTTGAGTAAACATATATTAAGCATGTGTTATTGTGTAAAATATGGTGCTAGCTGCTGTGGCTGGATCAGGGAGGTGACTGGGACAGAAATTTTGCCCTCTGGATACATTTTTCTATCCATAGGTTTGTATATATTGTATCTGGCATGCTGTAGCTACATCATAATAAATGCTGGGGATTAAAAAAAAGCTTCTTGATTTCTTCATTGATTCAATGAATGTTTATTGTGCACCAAATAGTTATCCGATTTGAAAGTTCTGGTGTTGCAGAGAGATAAGTTTAACTATCATTTAAAATTAGAGGGAGATTTTCATTTCACCATTTATTTTACAATAAAGAGACTGATCCAGAAACACCAAGTGGTAATGACAGATAGCTAGCAGCTTGAGCAGTTTGAGGTCTTTGCCACATTCTCTCCTTGGCTGCCCTCTCTGCTAGTGTTACTCCAGCACAAGGCTACTCTAAGGAAACTGTCTGGAGAAAATAACCCTCCACCTAGCCAGTGTCCTCATTTGACTCCTACCCCGACCGAGCCTCAGTAAAAATTCTATATTCAGAAAATGAAATTATATACCATTTGGAGGAAAACTCCACCAACTAATAGTTTTTAAAATAGAACCCACTTTATCCGAACTAATTCCTTCCCCTTCCTTCAAAATTTCTACAATAAATTTAAATTTCCATTGTGATTTCATTGTAATCTCTTCTGCAAGTTCAGTTGGGTGGACATTTCCAACTGCTTTTTCCTTTAGGTGGGGGGTGGAGAGAGTGGTTCCATAATATTGGTTTGTGGCATTAATTAACTATGAAAATATAAATATGTGTTTAAGGTGAAGACATGAAGGACCTAGGGTCTGTCAAATGAGAGAAGTAAGTCAGAAAGAGAAAAACAAATACCATATGACAACACATATATATGGAATCTTAAAAAAAAAAAGGTTCTGAGGAACCTAGGGGCAGGACAGGAATAAAGATGCAGATGTAGAGAATGGACTTGAGGACACGGGGAGGGGGAAGGGTAAGCTGGGACAAAGTGAGAGAGTGGCATGGACATATATACACTACCAAATGTAAACTAGATAGCTAGTGGGAAGCAGCCACGTAGCACAGGGAGATCAGCTCGGTGCTTTGTGACCACCTAGAGGGGTGGGATAGGGAGGGTGGGAGGGAGATGCAAGAGGGACAGGATATGGGAACATATGTATATGTATAACTGATTCACTTGTTATGAAGCAGAAACTAACACACCATTGAAAAGCAATTATACTCCAATAAAGATGGATAAAAAAAATAAAGACAGAATTATCAGGTGTGTTGCTACTTACTTGCTTCAGTTTCATTAGCTTTTAAGCTTTTAAACTCTAGCTGCTAATAGTTTGGGTGATTATAACTTTTGGCTTAAGTTTATATCAGAGGCGAGGAACAAATAAATAAGCTTAAGGAACACTTCTGTTGCTTTCTTCTCTGGCTCCCCAGTAGGGGGAATATACAGATGAATAAAGTTGTGGATCTGAAGGAAGACCATGCAGTCTAGTATAAACAGGCAATCCCAGCATGAAGAGTAGAAGGTAAAACATGCTGTGAAAAAGGAGAGGAAAAGAGCTGTGGAGGTTAAGAGGAAGGAAACGATCTTTTACATTTATGCTGCTCAAGTAGATGTTTGTAGACGAGGTGACCTTTGAAATGGGGCTTGAGGGTGAGTGGTTTGGATATGATTGGGAAAAGACGTGCTAAGCAGACAAAACATCATGATTAAAGATATGGAGAACAGATCAAGTAATTCAGTGTGACATCAGAACAGGTTATTTAATGGAACGTTATTAATGTGAGGCTGATTCATTTAGATTTTATTTTACAGGCCAGGGTTTGGTAAACTATGGACTGGCCCAGGCTCTTTTTTTGTAAATAGTTCTATTGGAGCACAGCTAAGCTCAGTTATTTGCATATTGCCTATGGCTGCTTTGTACCACAATGGCAGAGTTGAGTCATTCAGCAGAGACCATATTGCCCTCAAAGCCTAAGGTATTTTCTGTGAAAAGGTGGATAGTAAATATTGGCTGAGTCCTGCTTTCGACCATAGTGGAGAACCACCGATTCAGTCAGGGGACTGGCACAGAATAGTTTTCAGGAGAGTTTGTCAGACAGTCCTTGTTAGAAGTGGGGAGGAAGGTGGGTGATGTGGAGGCTTGTAGGGTGTTTGAATTAATCTAGTCCAGTGACTTTTAGTGGGAGTAGAGGGGCTTTAAATTCTAAATAGATTAAGTAGATGGAATCAATGGGATCTGGAAAAAGATTTGATGAGAGAAGCCTTGGAAAGGGAGGAGGGAAGGCTGAGTGAAAGATTTTCAGCTTGGGTGACTGTATGGTTGCTGGTGCCACAGAAACAGGGAACACAGAAGGACAAACACTTGTAAAAGTTTCAGTGACCTGTTAGAGAACACTGACGTGTCTGCTAGAGGACTCAATATGACCACATGAGGTTTCCACCTTATGGTTTTTGCAGGACCCAGGAATATTTACCACAGTTGTGGAAAGTTTTATTTTATTCTTCATATTTAAATGGACCGATTTACTATGAGAACTATTTTTATGACTGTTGTGCAGTTTTTAGAAAGTTTGAGCTTTTGGGTTGTTGTGGCTAAAATAATTTTAAGTAGAAAACCTTTCTTGCTCTTTGAAAAGTTAAATCGGTTCAAAGAACTTTCCTGAAGTACTTAAACACAGAAACAACAATGCTACTAGAAGAAAAGGGGAACATTTCAGCAACCTTCAATTTTTATTCAAAGTCAAATCCTCATTTGAATTACATGAAGATAATTTTTGCCTTTTACATTTTGCTTTACAGGAATTGCTTTTTGTTTATAAAGGTAATGCCTGCTTATAAAATACTAAATTATAAGAGCACAAGTTGCTAACACTCCTCCTTCTCAAGCTACTGACGTCTGCTAATAGTTTGAGCTATACTGTGGAGATACTATATCCTTCGCTGGGATTACAAAGACAAAACAATCACTTTGCCAACTGTGCATTTATAGCTTTGAATACATGATGCTACCTATAAAATATCTGAATCAATTTGGTCCAAGTCTCCAATCATATGATTCTCTGACATAATGAACTCTCTTCATCCATCTCTCCAGACAATGTATTGGTGTTCCTCTGCAACTTGCCAGGCAGTCTCTGCCTCAGAGGGTTTGCTTTACTTGCCTCACCGCTCATGGCTCACTTACACGTAAAATTGGTCTTATTTCCTAATCTTCAATATTAAAAAAAAATTATATCGGTGACTAGTAGTCTTGAGGAAAATATCCCTGTTAGAAGAGATAGGATTATCCTTGGAGACAAAAGTCTAAAGTGATCATACTGATGAAATCAGTTGTACTTATAAGAAAAAAAGAAACTTGTTGTATTTATGTAAATATCATTTTGTGAAGTCAGATTAATTCAGTTTTGTAAATAAACAGGGAGGGAAGAGTTGGCTTGAGGTTTTAGTCAGAACAAATTTATTCTGATTTAAAATTTATCTTAAAACGTGTGTGTATTTGGCTAAAAATAAAGTTGTTTAAAACTACAGACTGGTGTAAACTTAAAAGTGAGCTTTCTCCTACCTCTTGTTTCATCAGTCTCTTTCCTATAGTAACAATAATGTTAATTTTGTTAACTTTTTTGAGAGATTATAATGTGTCAAGTATTGTTGTTTTTTATTTTTAACAATAACTTGATGAGATAGGTACTACTTTCTCCCTCATTTTATACTTAAAGAAACTGAAACATAAAGAGTTTAAATTACTAACTTGTCTGTGGTTACTCAGATAGCAAGTGACAGAGCTGGAATTAGAAACCCAACTGGCAGACTTCAAATTGTACGCCCTGAGTCACTTTATGATTATGTTATTAATAGTATTAAAATTTTTCCTGCCCATTGAACCTGGAAGAAAGAAAAAACTATATGCCAAAAGTGTATCTATGTACACATATATCAATATATGTTTTAATTTTGAAGTTATTTTTTGTAACTGAAATAAAAAGCAATAATAAAATTTAAATTCTCTAGAACAATTTAAAATGAAAAAAATAGTCTATCTCTCTGACTCCAACTTTACGTTTACTATTTTTTTTTAAATTGGCTAGGCATAATTACTAAATTTAGTTGCACATTAGCAACATTTTAAACCTCTTTTTTTTAAAAAAAAGATTGAGAAATGGACTGTCTGGTGAGGGCGTGTATACTTCTGAAGCCTGGTTCTTTAAGGGAAAGAAAGAGAGACAGGAAACAGAAGGTAGGCAGCTTCCTTTTAAAAAAAATTTTTTTTTAATTTGTTTATTTTTATTTATTTATTTTTGGCTGTGTTGGGTCTTCATTTCTGTGCAAGGGCTTTCTCTAGTTGCGGCGAGCGAGGGCCACTCTTCATCGCGGTGTGCGGGCCTCTCACTGTCGCGGCCTCTCTTGTTGAGGAGCACAGGCTCCAGACGCGCAGGCTCAGTAGTTGTGGCTCACGGGCCCAGTTGTCCCACGACATGTGGGATCTTCCCGGACCAGGGCTCGAACCCATGTTCCCTGCATTGGCAGGCGGATTCTTAACCACTGCACCACCAGGGAAGCCCAGGCAGCTTCCTTTCTAAAGCACAAGACCTGGAGACTGCAGGAACACACCAGCTCCACTCACACTCCATTGGACAGGCTTGGTCATGTGGCCACATGGCTTCAGAGTAATCTTTAGCCATGTGCCCAGTTAACATGCGGGATTCCATTATTAAAATAAAGGCATAGGAATGCCTTTGGGGGCATATGGGGGTGAGTTAGCATCTCTGCCATAAGTGTAAACTTACGCTATTCTTGCTAAACTAATTTTTTAAAGTTTCATTGGATTTTTACTTTTATAGAGATGAGAAATAGTCTTTTATTTTGATAAAATATTTCATATATAGAAAGTTATTAAATGTTGCCTGATGCATTACTGCTGTCCTAGCATATTAACAAACTCCTTGAGAGCAAGTCTGGCAAAGGCATGTGGAACAGCCTCCCTACTCCCCAATTCAGATATCACAGCAGTGCATTTGGACTATTGGCTATTAGGAAGACCTGGTGCTGAATTAAAGAGCATTAGTGGGACTTCCCTGGTGTCGCAGTGGATAAGACTCTGCACTCCCAATGCAGGGGGCCCAGGTTCAATCCCTGTTCAGGGAACTAGATCCCACATTCATGCTGCAACTAAGGAGCTGGTGAGCTGCAACTATGGAGCCCGCCTGCCACAGCTAAGACCCGGTGCAACCAAAAAAATAGTAAAAATTAAAAAAATTAAAACATAAAATTAAAAAAAATAAAGAGCATTAGTTTACTCTTCTTGTTTGCCACCTGGGATGTCAAGTCATTAAATTATTGTCTTTGGAAACCTTTGGTTTTGAGGTACTCTGATGTTAAAAAAAGATGCAAAAGAATTTGTAGTTGTAGCAAGAATTATAAGAATTATTCTAAGAATTATAATAATTTCATATTATAAGTCATTGTGATTCTGTGGATGAACTATGAGGAATAAAGTCTCCAGAAAAATCAGTGAAGCTATAAATTTCATTTTTTACATATTTTTTCCAAGTATATTGAGCTTTAAAAAGATGCACTTGTCTATATACTTTTATTTTCGGATTTCAGGCTAAACAGTGATTCAAATATAAATGTATATTGATGACATTTAGTAGCTAAACACATTGTGTCAAAGATAAAGAAATCTTCAGAAATTATAATGGATGGGTACAAATTAGATAGAAACATTAGACAGTTACAATGGCAGCTTCTGTCAATGATTGTGTTTATATTATGTTATACAGCAAGTTACTGATTTTTAACATTTCAACACTGTTTTAGAATTTTGATTTTGGAGAGTAAGTGATTATTGAAAAATATTAATGCTAAAAAAGCTGTCTTTTATTTGGATTTCATTTGCCAATGTAATGTAAACACTAATAATTTAATACAATCCATATAATTTAAGTGGAGGGAAGCTTCTTTGGTTTACTCCGTAAATAATTTGTACTAATCCTGTGTTGGATTCTAAATTCTGACTTTTGTTAGAGACTGTTTCTTGGTTTATATGTCTAAATTCTGACAACTGTATTTTAAAACTTCTTTTTTCCCTCATCAAACAGCTTTAATGTTATATTTGCTGGTGGTCCAGAAGAAGTTCTAAAAAAGTTCCAAAAGTCAAACCACAAAGTGATCTTTGCAGCAGATGGAATTCTGTGGCCGGATAAAAGACTAGCAGACAAGTATCCCATTGTGCACATTGGGAAGCGCTACCTGAATTCGGGAGGTGGGTAGGGTGCTGGAAGAAAAGCATAATGCAAGTCATAGTAAATTATAAATATTGATGAAACAAGCTTTTTTAAAATATGTAACTGTAGACATGAGGTTTGAAATAACCATTATCTTCTTTTCCTATGGGAAAATTATATCAGTTTAAAATCCACAGTGCATTTTATAATTGACAAAGCATTTTTCATCTATTATATCATATGATGCTCCTAACGGCATTAGGCAGCGTAAATGTTATTATTTCTGCATTATAAGTGAGAAAACCCATGTTTCCCCGATTTAAGTGACTTTTCTTAGAGACATTTAGTTATTAAAGGAAAAACAACAGGGATCCAGGTCTTCTGACTATAATTTCATTAAGAATTTTCTGGCTCTAGGATAATGGGTTTAGTAAATTCCCTTACTTAGGAAAAAGTGCAAGCTACACTCAAGTAGCTTTAAAAAATAGGCATACTTAATTTTATCTATATTTTAAATATATTGGAGTAAATTATTTATCTTGAAATCCCTAGTCAAAAAAAAAGATTCAACATTGAGTGTCTAGGTGTACTTTAAGTACTGCATTAGCTATGCCACCATAGATTAAAGGAACAAATTATCACATTTCCCTCTTTCCTTCAAAAAATAAAATAAAATTTGACTTTGGACCTTATTATAACTCCAAAATGTTTTCCTTAGATTGTGAATAATATAAACATATGGTCAGAAGACATGGCTGTAGGATGGGGGACATGTCAAAGAAACAAGTTGGGTGGAAATTGCAAGCCACATTGGGAAAACAGATTTTGGGGTAATTTATATATAATAACTGATTGTATTCAGGTCAGTTCAAATAAGTGCTGCTTGAGATAGCCTTATGTCTGGATTCTAGACTTTGATCAGTTACTTTTGTCAATGAAACTTTCAGCAAGTAATTCCCTTTCTCTGAGATGCCACAATTACAGCTCTACTCACCTGCATTTTACTTTAGCAACCCATTTCCATATGGTACCTTGGAACTTTGTCAACCCATATGAATATTACATTTTTGAAACCTCAAATCCCAGTGTGTACTGCCTAGTTTCAGCTCACTTTTTCTCTTCATCTCCATATGTTTTTAAAAAGTTCATGGTTTGGGCCTCCCTGGTGGCGCAGTGGTTGAGTTTCCGCCTGCCGATGCAGGGGATACGGGTTCGTGCCCCAGTCCGGGAGGATCCCATATGCCGCGGAGCGGCTGGGCCCGTGAGCCATGGCCGCTGAGCCTGTGCATCCGGAGCCTGTGCTCCACAACGGGAGAGGCCACAACAGTGAGAGACCCGCATACCGCAAAAAAAAAAAAAAAAAAAAAAAAGTTCATGGTTTGGGGGATCTCCTGACCATTTTATTTTTCTCCTAATTTATCTACCACCTTTGGATTTTCAATATTCAAGACAGAACCCAGGGTTTCTCATATTGGTCACTTTGTCCTCAGTATTTTAGCAGTCCTTCCTCTTAGATTTACAGTAGAGATGGCTGCCCACTCTTGACTCCTCTGTCTGAGCAATTGAATTGGGAATGAGTGCAGCTTCCATTTCCAACTGTCAGACCCTCAGTGACACATGGCTAACCTTTTAACTTATCCTAAGCCCTAGGTAGTTTAAGAGCCACTTAGCTATGGAACTCTGAGATAAGTTTTACTTTGTATTTATTAGTTTTTCTAAACATGTAGAGTGAAATACATCATATGTAAATGTATCTAGATAACGATATATCTACTCCAGAATCTGAATTTCAAATAGAAGCACAATACTGTGGAAACAGCAAAAAACTAGCGAGTGCCTTTGTGAGCAAGTTTAATTAAGGAGAAGGTGTTCATATGTGGGAAAGTGATCATACAAGGACATCAAAACGTCATCCTTATGCCTTCTGTAGTCAAAATAATTAAAGAAATGCTAGAAAATCTAAGTTCAATAAAAATAAATCTATGTTCAATAAAAGTTTGTGTAAGTTTATGAATGATATATGGAGAGTTATTTAAGAGACATGAGTTTTGTTTGTGGGTACCTCATTTAGTTAAAAAAATCTTTATCATGGAGAGTAAACATGTTTCCTTATGAGGAAAATTGCGTAATTTTAGAAACTTAATTCTTTTGAAATAATATGACAGTTTAATAGAAAAATGTAAATCATAAAATATATATCACATACTATGAAAATAGATGTAATTCCTTTTCACTTTTTAGGACACTTGGGATTTATGAAACGGATAAGGAAACATAATTTTTGAAAAGCAGTAGTATAAACCATTGGAAAATATCATGTGTTGCTTCTTGAATATGTTTTTTATCACAAAAGATTGGTTATAAGAATTAAAAAATACATCTTTTACAGTGTTTTGGGATTTTTTTATTTGGCAAAAATGACACAAAAAATGAGCCACCAGTGATTGATTTAGTCATGGTTTCATTTTGTCTTGTTTTCTGTAGTTAACAATAATATTCCTGGACCTATTTCTTTTATTCCTATGAGGACATTTTAATTTTGAGGGTAACAAACTAGGTTTCCTTTCAATTCACAGGAGTAAAATTGGTCCTTTTTAAAAAGTACTGCATATCAATGAAGCATAGCAGTTTGGCTGCATTTCTGAAATTCAGTGGAAGACTCAAACACGGGAAAAATGATCCTGTTTTCTGTGTCTTTTACAGACAGCTGTTGTTGGCATATTTAATGTTTATGCTCTAAGGCCAAGGTGAACAATCCAGTTTTAGACTTTCTTTCTCCAGACCATGACACACAAAACCCAGCCAGAAAATGGTTTAGCAAACACACTACTGACTAGCTCAGTGAAGGAAAAATTCCCCAAATGTCCTAGATATAAAATTTCTTTGGGATGTTTGCAGTCAGTGACAGATCCAACATTCCTTTGATTGCATACTAACATTAAAACCACTGTAGTAGAGTTTTTTTTTTTTTTTTTTTCTAGAAACAGTGAATCCTTTACAAAGGATCTAGGAACAGCATTTTAGAAGGTCAGAAAGAAAATTCTTCTGTCTAATTCGAATTTTTTCCTAGTAACTCTTTTTTCCCTTATAAGCCTTCTAAAACATTAGTTCTCCCTCTTGTGTCAGTTAATTTGGGGAATACGTTTATTCAAAGAGAGTCTTTGATTTTGCAATTGGTAGTAAAAACTACCTCTCTTGCAGTTTATATATGGAAACAAAGGATACCCAGTAGCTCATATTTCTCTCATGGTGAGCTGTGAAATTCAAAATTAAGGATTAGGACTAATAGCTTTACAAGTCCGTGTGACTGGTCTATAAAATTAACATAGACACGAGTTTTGGTCTTTGAATTCTGAATCCTCTATTCTTTCTCTTTTGTATTGCAGGATTTATTGGTTATGCTCCATATATCAACCGTATAGTTCAACAGTGGAATCTCCAGGATAATGATGATGATCAGTTATTTTATACTAAAATTTACATTGATCCATTGAAGAGGGTAGGTAATAGCTCTCACTTTCAGTGTAACTTCCTTGTTGAAATGGCTACTGGTGCTCCAGCCATTGCATCCATATTCTGGGCAGTTAGCAGGCAGAATAATAAATAAAGGGCCATTTCAGTTGTGTCAATGCTCTCTAAGTAGCTTATCTAGAAGTCTTACAAAATACTTTCTCATACTTTTCTTTGACCAGAACATATTTATTTGGCCACACATAATATGCAAAGGAGTTTTGTTCTTTATTTCAAGTACATGTGTCCTACTAAAAATCTGAATTCTCTTATTAATGGGAGGAACGTTGGGGACAATAGCAGCCTGCCGTAAACCCTAAGGACAATATTCCTGAGACTGGTTTAAATGAAACTTTGGAGAAAAGTAAAAACAAAGTTCTCTAATTTGATAATATTTTTAGTATATTCACCTAGTGTAAGTTAATGTTTCATAAGTTTACTATGTATAACCAGTACAGTTCTAAAATTTACTGAATTGTGTATTTCTAGGTGCTGTCTTTAGGAAACATAAGTGTTTTTTTACGTATATTTTACAGTGAGTTTGCAGCTGTAACTGCTGCTTTTTCTTAGATAAATACTCCAGTTATCTCTATATTTTCAGTAGATACTTCTTAAGAAACTGTATTCTTTAAATGTTTGTTTTTCTTCTCTCCAGTTTTTTACTGTCTCTACGTGCCTGGCACGGCCAGCCTGAGGACTTGGTTTCTCATCTGAGAGCAGAAACCTACTCTTGGCATGAGTGCTAGCCCATGCAGCTTGATGCTTGTCTTTCTGAGTGTAATTCAACAGTGAAAGTGCTCTGAGTCTTATTTAATTGTTTTTGCTTTAGGATGCTTCCTCTGAAATATCACTGCTGGGTCTGTAATATTTTTTGTTGTGTAAATCCTATTTAAGTTTTTCTCTAAGCATAAGATTTTATCTGGTTAGCATGTGTCTTAGTCTGCTTGGCTTACCATAACAAAATATCATAGACTGGGTGGCTAAAATAACAGAACTTTATTTTCTCACCGTTCTGGAGGCTAGAAGTCTGAGATCAGGGTGCCTGAATGGTTGGTTTCTGGTGAGAGCTCTCTTCCTGGCTTATAGACGGCAGCCACCTTCTTGCTGTGTCCCCACATGGTGGAGAGAGAGACAGAGACAGAGACAGAGGGAGGGGTAGGGCTTGAACATATGAATTTTGAGGGAACACAAAAATTCAATCCATAGCAGCGTGCAAAGACAATTTTAGGAGTATTACTATGACAGAGCAATGTACCTGAAAAACTACATTGAGAATAAGATTTGTAAAGCAGGTTAATCTTTATGATTAGGTTGATTAATTATAAACCTATTGTAGCAGTCAGGGAGGTTATGCTGCATAATAATAATCCCCAACCTCAACAGCTTAACATAACAGGGGTCTTTCTGAAGAAGGTTGCTATAATAATTTATGTATAGGATCTTTAAATTCCCTAAAAAAACAAACTATATTAACATGATAGTGTTGTTTGCTGTTTTTATTGTCATTTTTAATATTTTTTCTATTCTCATTTTTAGGAAGCTCTTAACATCACACTGGATCACAAATGCAAAATTTTCCAGACCTTAAATGGAGCTGTAGGTATGCTTCCTAAATACTGGGTTGCTCATGTGTGCAAATGAACACCTGTGTTTTCAACTGTCTGTCTTTTGTTATATTCATTTGGGGCTATGACTAAGATTGATGTGTAGGTATTGCAGCTTTTAAAAATCATTGTACTCAAGCTGAGCTTGATATAAATATATTCAGTTAAAATCATTTTCTAAGAATAGTACAAGGAGATAAGCTTCTGCCCTTAGGTAACTTAGACTTTAGTATCTCACCATCTGGGGACTGTAGATACAGTTTTGAATAAATTACACTCTGTTATTACACGGTTTTCAGTATCAGCTCTTTACATTGTGAGTTACTCAGGAGTATTAGAGTATTTTAACCTAGGTTAAAGGTAACTGGTAACGAGACACGTACATTGTGGAGTGAGTGTGTGTGCGTGTGTGCATGCCTATATGTGTTTTCCTGATAGACATGTATCTTGATAAAAATACATTAACACATTAAATTTAATTAATTGACACATTAAAAATAAACATACATTAATGCATTAATATTTCACAAATTAAAAATACATTGCAGTTCAATACAGTTCTTCAAGGCAGTTGATAAGTAAAAAGATTCTTAGGGGCTTCCCTGGTGGCGCAGTGGTTGAGAGTCCGCCTGCCGATGCAGGGGACACGGGTTCGTGCCCCTATCCCGGAAGATCCCACATGCCGCGGAGCGGCTGGGCCCGCGAGCCATGGCCGCGGAGCCTGTGTGTCCGGAGCCTGTGCTCCGCAACGGGAGAGGCCACAGCAGTGAGAGGCCCGCGTACAGCAAAAAAAAAAAAAAAAAAAAAAAAAAAAAAAAAGATTCTTAGAATGGAAGGCATTTAGTTTGGAGTGCTCTGGAAATGTGAGGAAAGGAACTTGAAAACAAAACAATAAAATGTTTCTGCTCCCATCTGACTTGTATGTTCCTGGAATTTACATTAGGCCTGATTTTCAAGAACTGGAAATACTATCAGTGATGGCCAGTTGTAGAAACCTAGCTTATGCCTAGCAGTTTTCTATTTGCCATACATATATTGTTATTATCTTTATAATAACCTAGAAAAGCAGGCAAGAATCCCATTTTATAGATGAATAAATTGAGACAATAATTTAATTCATCTGGGATTATGTCACTCTCAAAAGGCAGAGGCAGTATTGCAAAGATGCTTTCCTTCCACCAAGACCCCTTGGTGTCTTAGCACCTCAGTTTGCCAGCACCAGGTTGGAGAAAGTCAGGTGCTCAGAATCCATACCTGTGTCAGTGTTGTCCTTCATTTTGGATATCTGCTGACTTGGAGCAGGCAAAATTTCCAAAAGTGTAGCACATGGAATAGCATACATGAGAAATTTTATAACAAAAACAAGATGTATAGATAGATATGTATACATGTATATGTATATATGAATACATACACACACATTTTAAATCACTAAAATCTGTCTTTTTAACCCAGATGAAGTTGTTCTGAAATTTGAAAATGGCAAAGGCAGAGCTAAGAATGTGTTTTATGAAACATTACCAGTGGCAATTAATGGAAATGGACCCACCAAGGTGAGTCACAGTGACCATTCTCTGTTTCCTTATTTCTTGGAGATAGACTGTGGAGCAATATATAGAATGACTTCTTCTCCTCCCCCTTCCCCTGCATCTTCCCCTCCCCCTGTTTCCTTCTCTCCCACCTCTTCCTCCCCCTCCTCCTTTAATATCTTTAAGAGGCTTGGTAAACAACAAGATCCTACTGTATAGCACAGGAACCTATATTCAATATCCTGTGATAAACCATAATGGAAAAGAATATTTAAAAAAAAGAATGTCTATATGTATATAACTGAGTCACTTTGCTGTACAGCAGAGATTGGTACAACATTGTAAATCAACTACACTTAAATAAAAAAAAAATTAAAAATACCTTTAAGAGATTTTATTTTGGTGCCGACAATTTACTAGTTTCGCCTTTTACACAGTGTATTATCTGGTTTCATTTAGATTAATCAAACTGATGATTTTTCCTCAGCAGATGGATAACTTTCTATTCTATTTGTAACACATTTCAGTTTAGTGTTTAATGTAATAGCTTACTTGAGAGTGAGCCACATTTCCCTCATACAGAGTATCCTCTCTGAATAAGAAATGTTGAGGTTTATAAGGGATAATTTGTTTCACCTGAGTCACCGTTGTCAGAGTTAATAGCTCTTAACGTTGGGGTGTAACTGTAGGTCCAGAATGCTTCCTCTTGCACTTATTCTATAACAAGGTTGATGGATTATAGTTGACAAAGATATAATTTGTCTAATGAAATTTTATGTGCTTTTGGAACATGTATAATTGAGCTTGCTGACAGTGTTACTGACTGCAAAATCTGTAATAAGACTGTATCGCCAGAATCTAATTAAAATAGAGCATGAATTGTTATATATACATGTAAGTATATATACACGTATATACACACACATATATACACACAAACGTACACATATATGTTTAGTAATACAGTGCTTAAAACAATGTTCTGAGATACTAAGATGATGCCTGGCTTACTCATAAATACCTAGAAAAGAGATTACCAGATAAATTTGCATTGTGGGAAGAGAGGATGGGGAGATGGGGTCTGCTGTTTCAGTGGAGTGAGTAGCCTGAATTCCAATGAAAGCTATCTGCATGGGAAGACATTCAAGAAAAAGCCCACACTGGCAGCTTTTCCACCATAAAAATGGAGGAAGTAGATTCCCCTTCTCTAGTTAATCTTTCCACATTGCTTTTCATCCCATCCAGCCCTCCTACAGAGCCTGCCCAGTGGGCTCCTTTTCTGGTAGCAATTTTCCCAGCTCTAAGTCTCTCCTTCTCATTAACATTTTAAAGACCCTCAAGCCTTTCTTATCCTAGAAACCCAGCCAACACAAACTGCAACATCCTTTTCAATCTACCTTGCCTCCCAGCCTGCCTGTCTTTTTCCCTCCCCTTCACAGCCACACTCTTTAAAGTAGAGACAAGTCACTGCTACCACTATTCCTCTTCCCATCACCCCCAGGAATGGCTCCTGTCAAGGTCTGTTGTGACATCCTTGTTGAGTAGTAGACACTCATCAGCCCTCATTTCTCTTTCATCCAAAGATAACATTTGACGATGGTCATCCCGTTTGGTCCAATTTGAAATACTTCCCTTTGCTTCCACGATGCTCTGCTGGTTTGTCTAATAATTTTCTGGCCTTTTCAGTCTCTCTCTTTCTCTTTCTTTTTTTAATATACATTTTAAAAATTGAACACTCTGTGTGTGTAGGGGGTTTCAGGGGCTGGGTGATCCTCTTCCTGTATTGTTTTGTTAAGTGTTCTGCAGGTGTGTGTCTGAGACATCTTTCCTTTCCCCAGCTACACGCATTCTTAGGTAATCTGCTTCATTCCCAAGTCAGCAGCGCTGATTATTTTCAAATCCTTTCTGTAGTGTCTGTCCTTTCTGAGCTCTGGGTGTGAATACCCAGTTGTTCGATTTATCTGTGTGTCATACAAGACCTGGAGGTCAGGACCTTCAGCTCTGCCTCCTCTTCCACCCACTTGATTAACCAGAACCTGGGTTTTGTTTTGACTGTATTTACCTCCCACTCCCAATCCAGGAGACATCCTTTCTAACTCCCATGCATGGTGGTTTGTCTAATTTGCTTAGAGTCAAGAGCAACCTCATTAGTTCAGGCCACCTGCAACCTCCCACCAGTAGCAATCAGCCACTAGCAGTCTGGAACTAGACTATTCTGCTGAAGCAGAAACCCAGTTACATTACTCACCTGTGTTATGCCCTCTATAGACTTAGGTATGAAGTTCCACATTCTCAACTTGGTTATTTTTTTTTTTAAATTTTGCTTCTGGTTTAGGGGTCCCAAGTCTACCATCCTATCTACTCCCCAACTCCTGATACTGTAATATCTATACAGAATATCTCATTCCCAATTCTCTCCCTCAGCTCCTGCCATACTGAGTTAATTTGAACTTTGTAAATGTTTCATGTTTCCTCTGTCTGCAAGTCTTCTGTACATGCATTTCACTCATTCTGGAGTCCTCTGACCTAATTCCCACCTGCTGTACCCATCTACTAAGTGCCTTTCATCTTTTAGGTGTCAACTTTGCTTTAATTCCTTAAGTCTCCTGAATGCCTTTATAATATCTGGAACTTTGTCCATCACAGAACATAATACCACACGCTGGACAGGGATGGAACTGAACTTTTTTTTTTCATCTCTTACTGGGTCTTTAGCCTAGGAATTACAGAAATCATATCTATCCTGTTCACTTTTTGTTTTGCCAGGGTCCAGCACATGTGTAGCATATATTAGCCTTTCAATAAATTGTGATTGAATGTCAGAGTCTATAAATAATCTAATGACCTAGCATTATTCTTGGGAATGGTGAGGTAGATTTTCTTTTGGCAGGGCAAAATAGTCATAAAATTTCTGTGGGTTCCTGTAACTGTCCCTAGGCAGATAAATGGACTTTTACAGCTAGATAAATGGACTTTTACAGTTATATCTATTAGTTATAGATATAACTAAATAGTGTACTATTTCTCCTTGGTAATGTAATATTTTAATCAAATTTAAATGTCTTGAAGGAGGGCGCTTGGTCCCAGAATTTATTGTGAGTGAGGCCTGATATTCAGTGATTCCATTGTTTTCACCAATTTTTTCCAAATTTCCAGGATAATGCTGATAGGAGTTTTACAAAGCGATTGAAAGACTTCTCTTAAGAAAAGGAGCTCTAGTCCTCAGTCATTTACAAAGACCTGTGTGTACTAAGAAATTTTAAGTCTTCCAAGAAACATTTTCAGTTTGGGCTTTCACTGTTTCCGGCATTTCAAGCAGTATGATGATCCTATTATATTTTCTGTGACATGATTTTATGATGCTATTTGGCAATAAAAATGAAGTAATTTTCTTATTGTAAAAATTATGTTTGGCATAATATAAAATTTGAGAAAGGATTATAGAAATAAGCATTCAACTAATGCTAATACTTTATTTAGGAATATGTTAAATAATACCACATTTTCCTCTGTGTTCATGATAATGAGGAAAGAAAGCAGATTACTCATTTTAGACATACCCTTTTTATTTAACCATCATAAAAGATGAAAGGATTTTTATATGATATTTTGTAATTTAACATTGTTTTATTTACTAAGAGATGATTATAATGTCAGTAAGTCATAACCTTATTCTGAATGTTAATTTTCAAGCCATTTCTTTCATTTAAAAGTATACATAGTCTGAAAAAAATATACATAATCTGTAAATGATAAATTGTTTATAATGTGTTTATAGAACAAAGTATGTAAAGGTGAGTTTATTTCTTAGTTACTTTCTCTAAATCTCATGTTATTAGGAAGAACAACTTTTAAATTATAAACAGTTTTAAAAATCACTTATAATCCCACTACCCTCTCATATTGTTTTCATTCATAGTTGCTTTCAGTATTTATGTCCTTGTGATATATAGACATGAGCATTCATATTTTTCATTTGTTTTCATAATGGTGTATAAACAATTTTGTGCTTTTTAATTAACATTTTATTTGAAATATGTTTTTAACTTATTCTACATAATTATTTTCATACTTGTCTAGATACAATCTAAAATAAATCAGTTTTTAGACAGAAACCATGACTTCTGGTGTGAAGTTTTACTTTTTATTCTTGAAACTTATTTACTGTTAGTAACACTCATAGCATTTGAATATTTGAATACCTAACTTTTTCTTTTAAATATCAGTCATTATGAGATTGGTAGTATTTTTTTTAACATCTTTATTGGAGTATAATTGCTTTACAATGGTGTGTTAGTTTCTGCTTTCTAACAAAGGGAATCAGTTATACATATACATATGTTCCCATATCTCTTCCCTCTTGCATCTCCCTCCCTCCCACCCACCCTATCCCACCCCTCTAGGTGGTCACAAAGCACCGAGCTGATCTCCCTGTGCTATGCGGCTGCTTCCCACTAGCTATCTATTTTACGTTTGGTAGCGTGTATATGTCCATGCCACTCTCTCACTTTGTCACAGCTTACCCTTCCCCTCCACATATCCTCAAGTCCGTTCTCTAGTAGGTCTGTGTCTTTATTCCCATCTTACCCCTAGGTTCTTCATGACCTTTTTTTTTTTTTTCTTAGATTCCATATATATGTG
The DNA here is from genome assembly GCF_964165515.1 of Mesoplodon bidens. NCBI lineage: Eukaryota > Metazoa > Chordata > Mammalia > Artiodactyla > Ziphiidae > Mesoplodon > Mesoplodon bidens. The sequence goes on from NC_138161.1 coordinate 134,225,392, forward strand.
TTAGCATACGGTATTTGTTTTTCTCTTTCTCACTTACTTCACTCTGTATGACAGACTCTAGGTCCATCCACCTCACTACAAATAATTCAATTTCGTTTCTTTTTATGGCTGAGTAATATTTCATTGTATATATGTGCCACATCTTCTTTATCCATTCATCTGTCGATGGACACTTAGGTTGCTTCCGTCTCCTGGCTATTGTAAATAGAGCTGCAATGAACATTTTGGTACATGACTCTTTTTGAATTATGGTTTTGTCAGGGTATATGCCCAGTAGTGGGATTGCTGGGTCATATGGTAGTTCTATTTTTAGTTTTTTAAGGAACCTCCATACTGTTCTCCATAGTGGCTGTATCAATTTACATTCCCACCAGCAGTGCAAGAGTGTTCCCTTTTCTCCACACCCTCTCCAGCATGTACTGTTCCTAGATTTTTTGTTGATGGCCATTCTGACCCATGTAAGATGATATCTCATTGTAGTTTTGATTTGCATTTCTCTAACGATTAATGATGTTGAGCATTCTTTCATGTGTTTGTTGGCAATCTGTATATGTTCTTTGGAGAAATGTCTATTTAGGTCTTCTGCCCATTTTTGGATTGGGTTGTTTGTTTTTTTGAGATTGAGCTGCATGAGCTACTTGTAAATTTTGGAGATTAATCCTTTGTCAGTTGCTTCATTTGCAAATATTTTCTCCCATTCTGAGGGTGTCTTTTGGTCTTGTTTATGGTTTCCTTTGCTGTGGAAAAGCTCTTAAGTTTCATTACGTCCCATTTGTTTATTTTTGTTTTTATTTCCATTTCTCTAGGAGGTGGGTCAAAAAGGATCTTGCTGTGATTTATGTCACAGAGTGTTCTGCCTAAGTTTTCCTCTAAGAGTTTGATAGTTTCTGGCCTTATATTTAGGTCTTTAATCCATTTTGAGCTTATTTTTGTGTGTGGTGTTAGGGACTGTTCTAAATTCATTCTTTTACACGTACCTGTCCAGTTTTCCCAGCACCACTTATTGAAGAGGCTGTCTTTTCTCCACTGTATATTCTGGTCTCCTGTATCAAAGATAAGGTGACCATATGTGCGTGGATTTATCTCTGAGCTTTCTATCCGGTTCTATTGATCTATATTTCTGTTTTTGTGCCAGTACCATACTGTCTTGATTACTGTAGCTTTGTAGTATAGTCTGAAGTCAGAGAGCCTGATTCCTCCAGCTCCATTTTTCGTTCTCAAGATTGCTTTGGTTATTCGGGGACTTTTGTATTTGCATACAAATTGTGAAATTTTTTGTTCTAGTTCTGTGAAAAATGCCAGTGGTAGTTTGATAGGGATTGCATTGAATATGTAGATTGTTTTGGGTAGTAGAGTCATTTTCATAATGTTGATTCTTCCAATCCAAGAACATGGTATATCTCTCCATCTATTTGTATCATCTTTAATTTCTTTCATCAGTGTCTTATAATTTTCTGCATACAGGTCTTTTGTCTCCGTAGGTAGGTTTCATCCTAGGTATTTTATTCTTTTTGTTGCAATGGTAGATGGGAGTGTTTTCTTAATTGCACTTTCAGATTTTTCATCATTAGTGTATAATGATACCAGAGATTTCTGTGCATTAATTTTGTATCCTGCTACTTTACCAAATTCATTGATTAGCTCTAGTAGTTTTCTGGTAGCATCTTTGGGATTCTCTATGTATAGTATCATGTAATCTGCAAACAGTGACAGCTTTACTTCTTCTTTTCCGATTTGGATTCCTTTTATTTCTTTTTCTTCTCTGATTGCTGTGGCTAAAACTTCCGAAACTATGTTGAATAAGAGTGGTGAGAGTGGGCAACCTTGTCTTGTTCCTGATCTTAGTGGAAATGGTTTCAGTTGTTCACCATTGAGGATGATGTTGGCTGTGGGTTTGTCATATATGGCCTTTATTATGTTGAGGAAAGTTCCCTCTATGCCTACTTTCTGCAGGGTTTTTATCATAAATGGGTGTTGAATTTTGTCGAAAGCTTTCTCTGCATCTATTGAAATGATCATTTGGTTTTTTTCCTTCAATTTATTAATATGGTGTATCACGTTGATTGATTTGCATATATTGAAGAATCCTTGGATTCCTGGAATAAACCCCACTTGATCATAGTGCATGATCCTTTTAATGTGCTGTTGGATTCTGTTTGCTAGTATTTTGTTGAGGATTTTTGCATCTATGTTCATCAGTGTTATTGGCCTGTAGTTTTCTTTCTTTGTGACATCTTTATCTGGTTTTGGATCAGGGTGATGGTGGTCTCATAGAATGAGTTGGAAGTGTTCCTCCTTCTGCTATATTTTGGAAGAGTTTGAGAAGGATAAGTGTTAGCTTTTCTCTAAATGTTTGATAGAATTCGCCTGTGAAGCCATCTGGTCCTGGGCTTTTGTTTGTTGGAAGATTTTTAATCACAGTCTCAATTTTTAGTGCTTGTGATTGGTCTATTCATACTTTCTATTTCTACTTGGTTCAGTCTTGGCAGGTTATGCATTTCTAAGAGTTTGTCCATTTCTTCCAGGTTGTCCATTTTATTGGCATAGAGTTGCTTGTAGTAATCTCTCATGATCCTTTGTATTTCTGCAGTGTCGTTTTCACTTCTCCTTTTTCATTTCTAATTCTATTGATTTGAGTCTTCTCCCTTTTTTTCTTGATGAATCTGGCTAATGATTTATCAATTTTGTTTATCTTCTTAAAGTACCAGCTTTTAGTTTTATTGATCTTTGCTATCATTTCCTTCATTTCTTTTTCATTTATTTCTCATCTGATCTTTATGATTTCTTTCCTTCTGCTAACTTTGGGGTTTTTTTGTTCTTCTTTCTCTAATTGCTTTAGGTGCAAGGTTAGGTTGTTTATTTGAGGTGTTTCCTGTTTCTTAAGGTAGGATTGTATTGCTATAAACTTCCCTCTTAGAACTTCTTTTGCTTCATCCCATAGGTTTTGGGTCATCGTGTCTTCATTGTCATTTGTTTCTAGGTATTTTTTGATTTCCTCTTTGATTTCTTCAGTGATCACTTGGTTATTAAGTAGTGTATTGTTTAACCTCCAATGTGTTTGTATTTTTTACAGATCTTTTCCTGTGATTGATATCTAGTCTCATAGAGCTGTGGTTGGAAAAGATACTTGATACAATTTCAATTTTCGTAAATTTACCAAGGCTTGATTTGTGACCCAAGATATGATCTATCCTGGAGAATGTTCCATGAGCACTTGAGAAAAATGTGTATTCTGTTGTTTTTGGATGGAATGTCCTATAAATATCAATTAAGTCCATCTTGTTTAATGTATCATTTAAAGCTTGTGTTTCCTTATTTATTTTCATTTTGGATGATCTGTCCATTGGTGAAAGTGGGGTGTTAAAGTCCCCTACTATGAATGTGTTACTGTCGATTTCTCCTTTTATGGCTGTTAGTATTTGCCTTAGGTATTGAGGTGCTTCTATGTTGGGTGCGTAAATATTTACAATTGTTATACCTTCTTCTTGGATTGATCCCTTGATCATTATGGAGTGTCCTTCTTTGTCTCTTGTAATAGTCTTTTTTTTTAAAGTCTATTTTGTCTGATATGAGAATTGTAGCTCCAGCTTTCTTTTGATTTCCATTTGCATGGAATATCTTTTTCCATCCCCTCACTTTCAATCTGTATGTGTCCCTAGTTCTGAAGTGGGTCTCTTGTAGACAGCATATATATGGGTCTTGTTTTTGTATCCTTTCAGCCAGTCTGTGTCTTTTGGTGGGAGCATTTAATCCATTTACATTTAAGGTAATTATCGATATGTACGTTCCTATTCCCATTTTCTTAATTGTTTTGGGTTTGTTATTGTAGGTCTTTTCCTTCTCCTGTGTTTCTTTCCTAGAGAAGTTCCTTTAGCATTTGTTGTAAAGCTGGTTTGGTGGTGCTGAATTCTCTCAGCTTTTGCTTGTCTGTAAAGGTTTTAATTTCTCCATCAAATCTGAATGAAATCCTTGCTGGGTAGAGTAATCTTGGTTGCAGGTTTTTCTCCTTCATTACTTTAAATATGTCCTGCCACTCCCTTCTGGCTTGCAGAGTTCCTGCTGAAAGGTCAGCAGTTAACCTTATGGGGATTCCCTTGTGTGTTATTTGTTGTTTTTCCCTTGCTGCTTTTAATATGTTTTCCTTGTATTTAATTTTTGGTAGTTTTATTAATATGTATCTTGGCGTGTTTCTCCTTGGATTTATCCTGTATGGGACTCTCTGTGCTTCCTGGACTTGATTAACTATGTCCTTTCCCATATTAGGGAAGTTTTCAACTATAATCTCTTCAAATATTTTCTCAGTCCCTTTCTTTTTCTCTTCTTCTTCTGGAACTACTATATTTCGAATGTTGGTGTGTTTAATGTTGTCCCAGAGGTCTCTGAGACTGTCCTCAGTTCTTCTCATTCTTTCTTCTTTATTCTGCTCTGCAGTAGTTATTTCCAGTATTTTATCTTCCAGGTCACTTATCCATTCTTCTGCATCAGTTATTCTGCTATTGATCCCATCTAGAGTATTTTTAATTTCATTTATTGTGTTGTTCATCATTGTTTGTTTCTTCTTTAGTTCTTCTAAGTCCTTGTTAAATGTTTCTTGCATTTTGTCTATTCTATTTCCAAGATTTTGGATCATCTTTACTGTCATTATTCTGAATTCTTTTTCAGGTAGACTGCCTATTTCCTCTTTACTTGTTAGGTATGGTGGGTTTTTATCTTGCTCCTTCAACTGCTGTGTGTTTTTCTGTCTTCTCATTTTGCTTATCTTACTGTGTTTGGGGTCTCCTTATTGCAGGCTGCAGGTTCATAGTTCCCGTTGTTTTTGGTGTCTGCCCCCAGTCGGTAAGGTTGGTTCAGTAGGTTGTGTAGGCTTCCTGGTGGAGGGGAGTAGTGCCTGTGTTTTGGTGGATGAGGCTGGATCTTGTCTTTCTGGTGGGCAGGTCCACATCTGATGGTGTGTTTTGGGGTGTCTGTGGACTTATTATGATTTTAGGCAGCCTCTCTGCTAATGGGTGGGGTTGTGTTCCTGTCTTGCTAGTTGTTTGGCATAAGGTGTCCAGTACTGTAGCTTGCTGGTTGTTGAGTGAAGCTGGGTGTTGGCGTTGAGATGGAGATCTCTGGGAGATTTTCGCCATTTGATATTACGTGGAGCTGGGAGGTCTCTTGTGGACCAGTGTCCTGAAGTTGGCTCTCCCACGTCAGAGGCACAGCACTGACTCCTGGCTGGAGCACCAAGAGCCTTTCATCCACACGGCTCAGAATAGGGAGAAAAAGTAGAAAGAAAGAAAGAGGATAAAATAAAATAAAATAAAGTAAGATAAAATAAAGTTAATAAAATAAAAAATAATTATTAAGAAAAAAAATTTTTTTAAGTTAAAAAAAAAAAAAAACGGCTGAACAGAACCCTAGGACAAATGGTGAAAGCGAAGCTATACAAACAAAATCTCACACAGAAGCATACACATACACACTCACAAGAAGAGGAAAAGGGGAAAAAATAATATATCTTGCTCTCAAAGTCCACCGTCTCAACTTGGGATGATTCGTCTTCTATTCAGGTATTCCACAGATGCAAGGTACATCAAGGAGATTGTGGAGATTTAATCCCTGCTCCTGAGGCTGCTGGGAGAGATTTCCCTTTCTTTTCTTTGTTCGCACAGCTCCTGAGCTTCAGCTTTGGATTTGGCCCCACCTCTGCCTGTAGGTCGCCTGAGGGTGTCTGCTCTGACAGGACGGGATTAAAGGAGCAGCTGATTCGGGGGCTGCGGCTCACTCAGGCTGGCGGGAGGGAGGGGTACGGATGCGGGGCGAGCCTGCGGCGGCAGAGGACGGCAGGATGTTGCAGCAGCCTGCGGTGCGCTGTGCGTTCTCCTGGGGAAGTTGTCCGTGTATCCCGGGACCGTGGCAGTGGCGGGCTGCACAGTCTCCCGGGAGGGGAGGTGTGGACAGTGACCTGTGCTCGCACAGAGGCTTCTTGGTAGCGGCAGCAGCAGCCTTAGCGTCTCATGCCCCCCGTCTCTGGGGTCTGCGCTGTTAGCCACGATGCTCGCCTGTCTCTGCGGCTCCTTTAAGCAGCGCTCTTAATCCCCTGTCCTCGCGCACCAGGAAACAAAAGAGGCAAGAAAAAGTCTCTTGCCTCTTTGGCAGGTCCAGACTTTTCCCCGACTCCCTCCTGGCTAGCCGTGGTGCACTAACCCCTTCAGGCTGTTTCCACGTCACCAGTCCTCTATTGGTAGTATTTTTATACAAACAAGTTAAAGGTAGGAAGAGCACATCACCTAATGTGCCCATGAAAACAAGTCATTTCTGAAACGAATTTCATTTACAACCTAAATAGAAATCTTAATTTTGTGCATATAAACCTCAATGCTTGGGTCACTATGACCTTGAATAATTGGATGAGTTGAGAAAAAAAAAAGAAAAGATTCAGTTGGAAAAGTTTCTCTGCCAATGACATGACATCACCCTTGGAAGCATTTTGATACTGTGAAAGAAGGATCAGGAAAGTACTACCACCTAGTAGCTGGGGACTGCCCGTAATAGCGTAACTACATAAACAGTTTTCTGTACTTTCCAAAGCTGCCAGCATAAATGTCTGAGATTTTTAATGAAGAAAACAGATGTAAATGGAGGGCAGTGATGATGGTAACCTCTGCCTGTGTGATGAGAGATCTTAAAGAGGGAGGTTTCCAGTCTTAATTATCTATGAAAATCAAATTTAGGTGAAAAGTAGAAAGTAGAAAAGTTATAATATAGTTTTAATTCTGAGAAAACTAAATGTAATGCCTTCTATGCTCTAACTTTTTTAAAAAGATATTGATCATTTTCATATTCACAGAGGGATCCTAAGAGACTGATCAATAATTCATGAAATAAATATTTAATTTCTTATGAGATTTCTGAGATGAGGAAAGTGCCAGTGTTTATATATAGATGGGAATTTTAGGTATGTCCAACTCTGTGAGGGTTTTTTTTCTTTTAAAAAAATTCTTTCCCAGGATATGTAAAACACTAGCCTTTAAAAAATTTCTCACTAGCCTTTTAAAAAATTCCTGTTAGAAATAATGCTTAATAGAGAATCCATTTTCGCATGAATCTTTTTATTTTCTTCAAAACCATAATATTATATAGAACATGAAAGATTAAATTAATGTTTGCACTGTAGTTTGACAACAGTAAAATTTTTGTTTTTGTTATAGAGGCATATTCAGATGACCACATTGACTCTTGAAGTGTCATTAATGAATGTCATAACTACATATTTCCTGCCTTGTATTGAATAATTTGTTTCCTGAATTATCACGTAGTTCAATAGGGATGTGAATGAGTTATCTTTTCCACGTCTTATGATTGCACTGTACCGAATAATGCAACTGTCTACAATATCTGTAAAACACAAAGGTTTTCTCGTTGTAATTAATACGGTGCTTGTTTCAATGGCATTTGCTTCAGTTTTAGTACAATAGAAATATTTGGATGGGATACCAGATAGTTGAGAGGAATCGGATAAAATGGTACTGGACCAATTTCCTCATCTATTCTATACCATAACATCTCTTTTAGGGTCTTAGGAAGCTAGAAAAAGTCAGTTGGCACTTCTGTACATTTTTGACCATCATATTTAATGTATAAACATTTTTTCTTTTGAGTTCGTTTCACATTTTCAGTGAAAAATTAATGATTATATAAACATAGTGAGGATTTTAGGTGCTTCCTTTTAACAGTAATATAAAATTACAGCCAAAGCTAGTTTGCTTCATCTTCATTGTGTTGAGGTGAGATAAGTATAGTTTATGACAAGAAATAATAAAAAAAATTAAAAACTATAACTGTTCCTACCACTACAGATATTAAAATTGCAGTAGAATGTGTAGTAATTTTTAAAAGAAGATAGGCAGAATTTTCCCTACAATATTTACACGCTAGGTATATTCAAGATTTTTTTTTTTTGAGGGCTCAGAGCATCTCTCAGTGTGTTTACCTCTCTCTGTCATCCATCTTCCCTCACCTTCTCCGAAACCCCAAACATACACAAGGACTCAGAATTTACATATAAAATGAATGCCAACAGATGCTTAAGGAGAAGGGGAGATAGGTCACAAAGGAGGTGCTCTGAGAGATCTGAAAGGAGTAGGTGGGGAAGCAATGTTGTACTTTATTTTTTTTCCTTCCAGTCTTACAATTGATATACAGCACTGTATAAGTTTAAGGTGTATAGCATAATGATTTGACTTACATATATCATGAAATGATTACCACAGTAAATTTAGTAAATATCCATCATCTCATATAGATACAAAATAAAAGAAAAAACAATTTTTCCTTGTGATGAGAACTCTTAGAATTTATTCTCTTAACAACTTTCATGTATAACCTACAGCAGTGTTAACTATATTTATCATGTACATTACATCCCTAGTACTTATTTATCTTATAGCTGAATTTTGTATCTTTTGATCACCTTCATCTAGTTTCTTCTCCCCTGCCTCCTGCCTCTGGGAACTGCAAATCTGATCTCTTTTTCTGTGAGATTGTTTGTTTGCTTGTTTGTTTTTAAAGTATTGCCTAAAACACCATGTTAGTTCCTGGTGCACAACATAGCGATTCGATATTTCTATACATTACAAAATGATCACCACAATAAATCTAAGTATCATTTGTCACCATAAAAGATATTACATTATTATGGACTATATTCTCCACACTGTTCATTTCATGCCCATGGCTCATTTATTTTGTAACTGCAAGTTTGTACCTCTTAATCTCTCTCATCTAATTCTCTCACCTCACCACCATCCCCTCTGGCAACCACCTGTTCGTTCTCTATCTATGACTGTTATTTGTTATGTTTGATCATTTGTTTTGTTTTTTAGATTACACATGTAAGTGAAATTATATGGCATTTTTCTTTCACTGTCTGACTTATTTCACTTTGAATAAAACCCTCTAGTTTCATCCATGTTGTTGCAAATGGCAAGATTTCATTCTTTTTTATGGCTGAGTAATATTCCATTTTAGATATGTATCATCATTTCTATATATTAATACATTCATACATTGGTGGACATTTAGGTTGCTTCCATATCCTGGCTATTGTAAATAATGCTGTGAACATAAGGGTGCATGTATCTTTATGAGTTAGTGTTTTTGTTTACTTGGAAAAAATACCCAGAAGTGGAATTGCTGGATTATATGGTAGTTCTGTATTTTTTTTTTTTTTGAGGGACCTCCATACTATTTTCTATAGTGGATGCACCAATTTACATTCCCATCAACATTGCATGTGGGTTCCCCTTCTTCCACATCCTCGCCAACATTTGTTATTTTTTTTTTGATAATAGCCATTTTAACAGATGTGAGATGATATCTCATGTGTGGTTTTGATTTGCATTTCCCTGAGTGATTAATTATTTTGAGCATCTTTTCATGTGTTGGTTGGCCATTTGTGTGTCTTCTTTGGTGAAATATCTGTTCAGGTTCTCCGCCCATATTTCATTGGGTTGTTTGGTTTTTTGACGTTGAGTTGTATGAGTTCTTTGTATGTTTTGGATATTAACCCCTTATTGGACATATCATTTGCAAATATCTTCTCCCATTCAGTGGGTGACCTTTTTGTTTTGTTGATAGTAGTTTCCTTCACTGTGCAAAAGCTTTATAGTTTGATTTAGTCCCATTTGTTTATTTTGCTTTTGTTTCCCTTGCCTGAGGAGACATATCCAAAAAATATTGCTAAGATCAGTGTTAAAGAGTGTACTACCTATGTTTTCTTCTAGAAGTTTTATGGTTTCAAGTCTTACATTTAGGTCTTTAATCTTTTGTGAGTTTATTGTTGTATATGGTATGAGAAAGCAGTTTGATTCTTTTGCATGTAGTTGTCCAGTTTTCCCAATACCATTTATTAAAGAGGCTGTCTTTTCTCATTGTATATTCTTGCCTTCTTTGTCATAGATTATTAACCATGTAAGCATAGTTTTATTTCTGGGCTCTCTGTTTTGTTCCATTCATCTATGTATCTGTTTTTGTGCCAATACTATACTGTTTTGATTACTGTACCTTTGTAGTATAGTTTGAATCAGGGAGCATGATACTTCAGTTTTGTTCTTCTTTTTTCAAGATTGCTTTGGCTATTTGGCATCTTCTGTGGTTCCATATAAATTTTAGGATTATTTGTTCTAGTTCTGTGAAAAATATCATGGGTATTTTGATAGGAATTGCGTTGAATGAAGATTGCTTTGGGTAGTATGGACATTTTCACAATATTAATTCTTCCAATCTGTGAGCATAGTTTATATTTTTTTGTGTCTTCTTCAGTTTCTTTCACCAGTCTTATAATTTCCAGAGTACAAATCTTTTACCTCCTTGGTTAAATCTATTCCTAGGTATTTTTATTCTTCTCGATGCAATTGTAAATGAAATTGTTTTTTAAATTTCTCTTTCTGATAGATCATTATTACTATATAGGAATGCAACAGATTTCTGTATATTGTTTATATCTTGCAACTTTTCTGAATTCATTTAGTAGATCTAATAGTTTTTTTGTGGAGTATTTAGGGTTTTCTATATATAGTATGATGCCATCTGCAAACAGTGGCACTTTTACTTCTTCCTTTCCAACTTGGATGACTTTTATTTCTTTTTCTTGCCTAATTTCTCTGGCAATGATTTCCAAACTGTGTTGAATAAAAGTGGGGAGAGTGGGCATCCTTGTCTTCTTCCCGATCTTAGAGGAAATGCTTTCAGCTTTTCACCATTGAGTATGACAGTAGCTGTGGGTTTGTCATATGTGGCCTTTATGTTGAGGTATGTTTCCTCTATAACACTTTGTTGAGAGTTTTTGTTGTTAATGGATGTTGAATTTTGTCAGAAGTTCTTTCTGCATCTATTGAGATGATTATATGATTTTTATCCTTCTTTTTGTTAATGAGGTGTATCACACTGAGTGATTTGCATATGTTGAACTATTCTTGCATCCCTAGAGTAAATCTTACTTGATCATGATGTATGATCCTTTTAATGTATTATTGCATTTGGTTTGCTGGTATTTTGTTGAAGACTTTTGCATCTGTGTTCATCAGTAATAATCACCTATAATTTTCTTTTTGGTAGTGTCTTTGTTTGGTTTTGGTATTAGGGTAATGCTGGCCACATAGAATGACTTTGAAAGTTTCCTTCCTCTTCAGTTTTTTGAAATAGTTTGAGAAGAATAGTTATTAAGTCTTTTCTAAATGTTTGACAGGTCATGGACTGTTAAGATGTCTGGTCATGGACTTTTATGTGTTGGGATTTTTTAGATGTTTGATTCAATTTCTAGTAATGGGTCTGTTTAGAGTTTTTATAACTTTCTGATCATTCTTGGAAGATTGTATAGGCATACTTCATTTTATTGCACTTTGTTTTATTGCACTTCACAGATACGTTTTTCATAAATTGAAGGTTTGTAGCAACCATGTGTTGAGTAGTCTATCAGCACCATTTTTCCAACAGCATTTGCTCACTTCATGTGTCTGTGTCACATTTTGGTAATTCTCATAATATTTCTAACTTTTTCATTATTGTTTTATTTGTTATGGTGATCTGTGACCAGTTAGCGGTTATGGTGATAAGTGATCTTTGATATTACTATGTAATTGTTTTGGGGTGTCGTGAACCTCACCCATATAAAATGGCAAACTTAATCGAATATTGAAATGATGACAAATCATTTAGAATATTACATAAATGTAGTTTTAAAGCAGTGGCATGGTTTGAGAGGTTTACTCCAAATTTGAAAAGAGTTCTGCTGTGGGTAAAGTGCTATTAAACAGCACTGCATGCTACAGAGAAATAATTTGTGAAAGGAAGAGTCAGTTGATGTGGCAGACTTCATTGTTGTCTTATTTTAAGACATTGCTACAGTCACCCCACCCTCCAGCAGCCACCACTCTGATCAGTCAGCAGCATCAGCATTGAGGCAAGACCTGCAACCAGCAAAAAGATTATGACTTACTGAAGGCTCAGATGATGAGCCTCAGTAAGGTATGTACATTGTTTTTTTTTAGACACAATGCTATTGCACGCTTAATAGACTACACTATTGTGTAAACAAACCTGATATATGCACTGGGAAGCCAAAAAATTTCTGTGACTTGCTTTATTGTGATATACGTTTTATTGTAGTAGTTTGGAACTAAACCTGTAATATCTCTGAGGTATGCCTGTATGTTTCTAGGAATTTATCCATTTCTTCTAGGTTGGCCAGTTTGTTGGCATATAATTGTTTGTAGTAATTTCTTATGGTCCTTTGTATTTCTGTGGTGTCCTTTTTAACTTCTCCTCCTTCATTTCTGGTTTTATTGATTTGGGCTCTCTTTTTTTCCCTGAGTGAATCTGGCTAAAGCTTTGTTGATTTTGTTTATCATTTCAAACAACCAGCTCTTAGTTTCATTGATTTTTTTTCTTTTTTTTACTATCTATTTCATTTATTTCCACTTTAATTATTATTATTTCCTTCCTTCTACTAACTTTGGGTTTTGTTTGTTCTTTTTCTAGTTCCTGTAAGTGTAAGGTTAGCTTGTTTACTGTTTTCTGGTTTCCTCAGATAGGCCGGCCTGTATCACTGTATATTTTCTTCTGAGAACTACTTTTGCTGCATCCCACAGGTTTTGGATCCTTGTTTTTCCATTTTCATTTGGAGATATTTTTTAATTTCCTCATTGATTTTTTCAGTCACCTATTGGTTGGTTACTAGTATATTGTTTAGCCTTCACATGTTTGTATTTTTTGCAGTTTTTTTTTTCTGGTAGTTGGTTTCTAATCTCATACCCTTGTGGTTGGAAAATATGCTTGATATGATTTCAGTCTTAAATTTATTGAGACTTGTTCTGTGGCCTAGTGCATCATCTGTCCTGGGAAGTGTTTCATGTACACTTGAAAAGAAAGTATATTTTGCTGCTTTGGGATGGAATATTCTATACAGATCTATTAAGTCCATGTTCATTGCAGCACTATTTACAATAGCCAGGACATGGAAGCAACCTAAGTGTCCATTGACAGAAGAATGGATAAAGAAGATGTGATACATATATACAATGGGATATTACTCAGCCATAAAATGAAACGAAATTGAGTTGTTTGTAGTGAGGTGGATGGACCTAGAGTCTGTCATACAAACTGAAGTAAGTCAGAAATAAAAAACAAATACCATATGCTAACACATATATATGGAATCTAAAAAAAAAATGGCTCTGAAGAACCCAGGGGCAGGACAGGAATAAAGACGCAGACGTAGAGAATGGACTTGAGGACATGGGTGGGGGAAGGGTAAGCTGGGACAAAGTGAGAGAGTAGCACTGACATATATACACTGCCAAATGTGAAGTAGATAGCTAGTGGGAAGCAGCCGCATCCCACAGGGAGATCACCTCGGTGCTTTGTGACCACCTAGAGGGGTGGGATGGGGAGGGTGGGAGGGAGATGCAAGACGGAGGGGATATGGAGATATATGTATACATATAGCTGATTCACTTTGTTATACAGCAGACACTAACACAACATTATAAAGCAATTATACTCCAATAAAGATTTTAAAAAAAAATTGAAAACATAAAGAAAAAGAAAGGTCCATATGGTCTAATGCGTCATTTAAGGCCAGTGTTTCCTTACTGATTTTCTATCTGGATGATCTGTCCACTGATGTAAGTGAGGTGTTAGGGTCTTCTACTATTATTGTGTTACTGTCAGTTCCTCCCTTTATTTATTTATTTATTTATTTTTGCGGTACGCGAGCCTCTCACTGTTGTGGCCTCTCCCGTTGCGGAGCACAGGCTCCAGATGCGCAGGCTCAGCGGCCATGGCCCACGGGCCCAGCCGCTCTGCGACATGTGGGATCTTCCCGGACCAGGGCATGAACCCGCGTCCCCTGCATCGGCAGGCGGACTCTCAACCACTGTGCCACCAGGGAAGCCCCTCCCTTTATGTTTGTTAGTAATTGCTTTATGTGTTTAGATACTCCTATGGGTGTGTGTATGTACATGTGTGTTATTCTATCTTCTTGGTGGATTGATCCCTTTATTATTATGTAATATCTTTGTCTCTTTTTACAGTCTTTGTTTTAAAGTCTATTTTGTCTGATATAAGGATTGCTATCACCAGTCTCTTTTCATGTCTGTTTGTATGGTATGGAATACCCTTTTCCATCCCCTCACTTTTAGTCCATGTGTGACATTAGATGTGAAGTGAGTCTCTGGTATGCAACATGTATATGGATCTTGTTGTTTTTATCCATTCAGCCACCCTATTTTCTGGATTGCAACATGTAGTCCATTCACATTTAAAGTAATTATTGATAGGTATGTACTTACTACAATTTTGTTAGTTGTATTCTGGTTATTTTTGTTGTTCTTCTGTGTTCCTTTCTTCTCTTGTGATTTGGTTACTTTCTTTACATTAATGTTTGTATTACTTCCTCTTTATCTTTGTGTATCTAATATCAATTGGTTTATGGTTACCATGAGGTTCTTATGTAACAACCTATGTATATAGTAGTCTATTTTAAGTTGATCATTGCTTAAGTTTGAGTGTATTCTAAAAACACTACATTTTTACTCCCCTCTGCCATGTTTTATGTTTTTGATGTCATATTTTACATCTAAAAAGTTTTGTGGGGCTTCCCTGGTGGCGCAGTGGTTGAGAGTCCACCTGCCAGTGCAGGGGACACGGGTTCGTGCCCCGGCCTGGGAAGACCCCACGTACCGCGGAGCGGCTGGACCCGTGAGCCATGGCCGCAGGCTCCGCAACGGGAGAGGCCACAACAACGAGAGGCCCGCGTACCGCAAAAAAAAAATTTGTGTATCCTTAACTAATTATTGTAGATATATTTGATTTTACTAGTTTTTTATTTTAATCTTCATACTAGCTATATAGTTGGTTGATCCTTACCTTTACTTTGTATTTGCCTTTACTGGTGGCATTTTTCTCTTGCATCATTTTCATATTTCTGGTTATGTTCTTGTCTCTTCTGCTTAAAGAAGTCCTTTTAACATTTCTTAAAAAGTTGGTTTAGTGGTGATGAACTCGT
Organism: Mesoplodon bidens; assembly: GCF_964165515.1. NCBI lineage: Eukaryota > Metazoa > Chordata > Mammalia > Artiodactyla > Ziphiidae > Mesoplodon > Mesoplodon bidens. Next base: position 134,240,441 of record NC_138161.1, read on the forward strand.
TTACTTTTGGTAGGAGGTCACACTGGCGCTGCCCCATTCACTGTACACTGTATTAGTAGAATTATTAAGGGGATATCCTAATGCAGAAAACATGCTTTGAAGTTAGAGGTTTATTGAATGAAAACACATCGATGGGAGAGGCTTACTTTTTTCTTTTTTTTTGAGAGGGGTCTTTTAATTAATTAATTAATTAATTAATGGCTGTGTTGGGTCTTCATTGCTGCACGCAGGCTTCCTCTAGTTGCGGTGAGCGGGGACTACTCTTCGTTGCACTGCGCGGGCTTCTCATTGCAGTGACTTCTCTTGCTATGGTTGTGGAACACAGGCTCTAGATGTGCAGGCTCAGTAGTTGTGGCTCACAGGCTTAGTTGCTCTGCAGCATGTGGGATCTTCCCGGACCAGGGATCGAACCCCTGTCCCCTGCATTGGCGGGCAGATTCTTAACTACTGCACCACCAGGGAAGTCCAAGGTTTACTTTTGTTAATACAGTTTTCCTTCTTTTGCTAGATTCTCCTGAATTATTTTGGAAACTATGTACCTAATGCATGGACACAAGACAATGGCTGCACTCTTTGTGAAGTGGATACAATTGACTTGTCTGCAGTAGATGTAAGTGGAATTGACTCTGTGTGAAACGTAGTAATAAAAAGTACTGAGGTGGATGGACCTACAGTCTGTCATACAGAGTGAAGTAAGTGAAAAAGAGAAAAACAAATACCGTATGCTAACACATATATATGGAATCTAAAAAAAAAAAAATGGTACTGATGAATCTAGTAGCAGGGCAGGAATAAAGACGTAGACATAGAGAATGGACTTGAGGACACAGTGGGGGTAGGGGAAAGCTGGGGCGAAGTGAGAGTAGCATCGACATATATACACGACGGAATGTAAAATAGTTAGCTGGTGGGAAGTAGCAGCATAGCACAGGGCAATCAGCTTGGTGCTTTGAGATGACCTAGAGAGATGGGACAGGGAGGGTGAGAGGGAGGCTCAAGAGGAAGGGGATATGGGGATATATGTATGCATATGGCTGATTCACTTTGTTGTGCAACAGAAACTAACACAGTATTGTGAAGCAATTATACTCTAATAAAGATCTATTTAAAAAAAGTACATTGTCATGAAATACAATAATTTATAAAAGAAAAAAAGCACATTATTTTATAGTATTGATAATATGGTAGATAATGGATTTAAAAGCTAAAACATGATGACTCCAAAAATTGCTGGATTTGTTTATTTCCAGCAAAACCAGTTAATAATTGACCCCAGTGAAAAGGGCTTGGCTGTTAATATTTACTAGCTTGCTGTGATTGGGTGCTCTTGTTTTATTTTAGTCTGGTAACTTGGTCAAAGTGTTGAGGTACAATGCTTCGTTATTTATATGGACTAATTTTATCTGGGCTTGATTTTCAAATTTGATGATTTTAAAATAATATATGACTAAGGGCTGTTTTAATATTTTATAGATAGTAACATAGTAATTTCACAAATCCCTTAAGTAGGTAGTACTGTTGACTGAGTTTTACAGATGAGAAAACTGAGGTATATATACGTTCAGTAACTTGCTTAAGGCATGTGATTTTTTTTAAGTGTTGGGGGTGGGATTTAAATTTAGGCAGTCTGGCTCCAGATCCTATAATCTTGATCACTGTGCAATTTCGCCTGGATGTGATGTACATATTATATGCCAGACACAGTGCTACTTATACATGTGTTTCATAGAGAATTACAGCTATAGTTTAACGTTTATACGTTGAGAGTAAATGAGCAACTGGAAGTAATTATTATGTGTCTATTAAACATTTTATGCATCCTTCTCTCATCAACCAGAGCAGTTTTAGGATATCCTGTAGTAACATTTTTCTTCCAAAAAATTTCTCTTGTAACTTGGAAGACAATTATGTGTATGAACAATTGAATTCTAGGGATGATTTTGTCATTAAGGCTGATTCTTTCCTTCATTCACCATAGGTTTATTGAGTATCTACAGCATGCCAGATAAGTATAGACAGAAATAAAATTCACCTTACTATAGTTCTGGTGACTTCTGTACCCATGCAAATACAAAAATACTCTCACCATAAAGCACTCAGGCTCCTGAATTAAATAGTTTCTGTTCTGTTCTGAAAAGAAGGATAAAGAGTAACTTGTCCACATTTAGGACCTTCTGAATATAACCTATTTTACTTGAAAATAAGACTTTTTGGCCAGTCTCTCAAATAACAGACTGCATGTTTCCTATCTGGAAAGAAAGCCAGAAACTTTCTGACTGAAGCTGCATCATGAAGATGTTTAAAAATTCATCCTGATCTTTTTTGCAAAGTCTTCTGGAGGGAGAGTTAAAGCTTTTTATCTGTTTAGTATCCTTTTACATAAACTCTCTGGTGCAAAGATTGAAAAATATTTATGTTATAGTTTTTATCTTTATTTTTTGCATATAGGTGAAAATCACCTAATTCTTAAGCTAAGCTTTTTTGTCTTGTAGACTGTTAGAAAGGAAAACCATTTTATTATGCATAAATTTCTTATGTGTTTTATATGTGTAATAATTATGCAACAGGGATATAAAAATTAAAATTATGTGGGTAGTTAAGATCTAGGGCTACCATATACTTAGGTGTGGGCCGTAGGCAAGTTTCTCTATATGTAAAAATGATAATGGCTATCTCAGAGGATTGGTAGGAGGGTTAAATGAAATTATATAGATGTATATATAATGATATTTTATATGTATAAATTCTATATATGAGGTGCTAAGCCTTGATAATAGCTAACTGTTGTACTCTTATTATCATTAGTATATAAAAATGAGCTTAGATTGACAATGGAGATGTAGCATGTTGAAGCCCAGTTCTTTACTAATTTATGTGTTCTGAGTTGCTTAACTCTTTTAAGTCCCATTTTCCTCATGTGTAAATTTGGGATAATAAATAACTTCTAAGGTTATTACAAAATTTAAATGAAATGCATCACATCACTTGATAAGGGAGAGTTGTCATCTAGTTTTTACTCATTTTCCTTGTTAAATTGAGAGCTCCTAGAAGGTAGATATTTTGTCTTTAGTTGTTTGTTTTTGTTTATTGATTTAGCAATAAATATTTGGGTGACTGAATGAATTGATAAGAAGGACAACAGTGTATGACTTGTACTTCACTGCAAACAAATAATGTTATTATCCAGATAACAGAGGAATATGTGAGGTATCATGTGTGAAAAGATGGGGGAGAGTTACCTAATTCAGCACTTAACGTATATGGTACTTTAAAATATCTGTAATCTTTATTAAAAATTTTTTTCTTGCTCAGTAATGCACTGTATTTATTTATTTTTTTTTACCTTTTGACCTCCTTCACCCATCTGTATGTAGTTTGTAATTTAAAAATCTATAATCTTTAAAGTCAGGCTTTAAGACTGATTAAAAAAGGCATTATAAAGAAATCTTTCATATGGTTCTGGTAATAACACTATTACATGGCATTTACTTATGTTTCTGTCTTCCTCAATCATTTGTAAGTTTTCCAAGCAAGGAATTTTTACTCCTTTTTTAAAATATTTATTATCACAAGGACGGACTAATAGTGGATATTTCAGAATTGTTCATGCAATGAATGAAAGAAACTATTCTCTAAAACATACCCAAACAGAAATTAAGAAAATGTTAAAAATCAATACAAGATAAAATATATTAGTGAAAGAAAGTAGCTTTCCTTATATATAATATAATGATGAAGCAAAATAAAGTACTATCAGTAAAATGAGATTAAAGTTTCAAGGATAAAAATAAAGTCTCAAGCCTCTGTGATTGTTTTCTTTGAGCTATAAATTAACCACTAAACTTCCAAACCATGGAAACAAACACGGAAGCACAATTAGCATTCTGGTTTCATAGATGAACTATCAAATAGATTTAGATCTGAAGGAAGTTTCTTTTAGGACTATCTTAAAGGAAGCATTAAATAGTAGAGCAGGCAGTAACCTTAATTACAGTATCCCTATGTTATACGATAGTGAGTTTCCTCTTCAACCTAAATCATAATGTCAAGATGTGATTCAGGAAAATCACTTTGGTGGGGTCCACAAAAATGTATTAGAGAATTGTCATGGGGCAATCAAATTTAGGTTAAGTTGTACTGATATTCTAGTATGTTTTATGTTGTATTGATTAAAACTTGAATAGAATTTAAAGTAAAACCATGCTAATTCTAATTTGCTTTTATGTTTGCCACAAAACAAAGGTTCACCCAAATGTAACAATAGGTGTTTTTATTGAGCAACCAACCCCTTTCCTACCTCGATTTCTGGACATATTGTTGACACTGGATTACCCAAAAGAAGCAGTTAAACTCTTTATTCATAACAAAGTAAGTATTTGAGAAATGAATATTTTATGGGAAAACTATTTTGATCTTATTTGGAACTATTTGTTATTATTTAGTCATGTCTAAAAAATTTTTTTTAATTTGAGTTAAATTCAGTGGGGGATTTTTGAAGTCATTACTACTCTGCGTATTTAGAACCTAAGGATTTTAGAGTTTAGAAGCTAGTATCATACTATTGGGATGAGACACATGAAACTGTCAATTTTTTGTATATCAAAAATGGTTGAATATCAGCCATTTTTATATGTTCAACTTATCATATAATGAAGAGATATCAAAGGGCCTGTAGTCCTTTGCCTTTGGGTTAGTTCTGGTACTTTCTTTTATAGAACCAATCATTAAATTGTTTACAGCTAATGATAATACCCAACATCAGAACTTGAAATATCTTCCATATACAGTATTGTTTTGATTAATTACACAATGGCATGCTCTTCCCCTAAAGATTTTGATACTGTCATTTCCTTCAAAAATATTCAGAACCTCCCAAATACCTCCTATGTATAGTCTAAATTTAAAGACATTTTTCCTCAATATTTTTCAATTTTGCTTGTCTCTTCCCTGTTAAAACAGTTGGCATTTATTATCACCTAGAAAAACTCAATAGCTGTGAAGTATGCTCTTTTCTCTCTTTTGTCCTAATACTTTTTGTTTAAGATTGTTCTTTCTTCCTGATGTACATATCGGCTAATCATTTGCCTTTTCCAGAGACTATTTTATATTTGCAGAAAACCACCTCAGATAAGTTTAAAGGGGTGAATGTATTGAGAATTGGCTTTGTAAAATGCATTGTAATACATGTACTTACATTAAAGTATTTTGTTTTTATGTATTGTGTCTTTTATTTATATTTTTCCTCCTTTCATAGGACCTAAAACCTCTTGATAGCAGGAGTTTTTATCTTCTTTTATTTAAAATTAATTCTATGCAGCTTTTGTATGATAAGTAGTTTTAACAACCTGTGAAAAGCTTTCAAAAATACTTAGTGAGACTTGATACATAAAGAGCTCTGAAATGCTCTAATGATGGAGATAGATAACCTTATCTAAATTTTAACACAGTTGAATCACACTAATTTGATGACTTTTCATGTTGATTATTTTCTCATCAATAAAATTTTAACTTTCCGTTCTTTTTGTAAAAAACACAACTTTTTATGTGACCATTAATTTTCTCTCTGCTTAAAATAATATTGTAATATTTATTTTATAAAAAAGATTATAACAGATTAATCTGTTAGGTTTAATAGATATTTTTTATGGATATTTTACAAAACATGTCTAAGATTCTCAGGGCACAAGCCATTTTCCCCCTCAAGTCAGAAATATTTTATAGCACTCAGGATTTAAGTATTAATGCAAGGACTAGGAGTAGATGTTAAAAGAATTTTGAAGTATCTTTTTTTTAAATTGATATGTATCTATTTTAGATTCTACATGTGATATTTAGATGATATTTCAATATAATATGCTTAATATAGTTATCACTTTGCCTGTAGTGAGTGAATATGTGAATGGTGGAATTCACAAATTTTGAATGTGAAGTCATCCCTACATATGAATACTTCAGTCATCTTATTGTCTTTTTTCTCACTACTTTTCTTCATTTTTAGACTAATTTTCAATTTTTAAAATATGTTACAGGAAGTTTATCATGAAAAGGACATCAAGGTGTTTTTTGATAAAGCTAAACATGAAATCACTACTATGAAAATAGTAGGACCGGAAGAAAATCTAAGTCAAGCCGAAGCCAGAAACATGGGAATGTATGTTTTAGCAAATTTAACTTCAACCAGTATCTACTAAAGAAACTTCAAAAAGAAAGACAACTTTTCTTCAAAATTAGTGTCCTAAACTTGGATGTCTCAACTGTGTGTGTCTGTGTGTGTTTGTGCCCACACGTGAGCATACCTCTGCTGTTCGAACTATATCTATGTTTGTGTGTATTTATGTCTAAAGGGCCATGAAAGTTATTTACGTTTTTCTTTTAATGGCTAAGAGTCAATATATTTATTCAAACTATTAACTGAACTTCAGATCAAGATTTAAATCCCCAGACAGATGAGTAGTGTGACTGATGTAACAGTGATTTAAATATACATTATCTGAAGCTTTTGTGTGGCAGAAATGTGTGTTTCAGATATTCTAGTTACCTATTGATCTAAATAGTACTGTAACCCCAGAAGAAATATTTTAAGTCCTTTGTTTAGCCCCTTTAATACTTCAGACAGATTACTAATAAAATTCTGGTAATAGCAAAAACGATCACTTATTCAGTGAATGTTAATTGAATATGCCCATCAGTAGGTTAAAAGCTGGTAATGAAAAGGTAAGACTCAGTGATTTCTCAGCAGGAGATGTTCTTGTCTTGTGCTGTGGAAGCTTCAGGCCCAAAGTGATGGACAGTGCCTATTACGGGGGTAAAGGGACAGGCAGGAAAACGGGCCTTAGAAAAACCAAACAGATGTTATTACTAATGGTTCCATAACTTCATCATTGGAGAGTACCTTGGGTCCACATTTAGAACTTATTTTCTCTATTTAAAAATTTTTTGTATGTGCTCTGTTGTATCTGGCTTTGCCTTAGCACAGTGTTTTTTAAATTCACTCATGTCATTACAGTTATCAGCAGCTCATTCCTTTTCATTGCTGACTAGTATTTTATCATATGAATATACTGCAAGTGGTTTACACACGCCCCTGGTGATAGACATTGGGCTAAGTCCAGTTTGGGGCCATTATGAATAAGGCTGCTAATGAAGATTCTTTATTAGAAGTGTAAATATGTGTGTGTGTGTGTGTGTGCGCGTGTGTACATATGCTTTAGTATATTTTGGGAAAATACCAAGGAGTGGACTAACTAGGTCATAGGGTTAGGATAGATGTATGTTTATAAGAAACAGCTAAATAGTCCAAAATGGTTGTACTTTTTTTTTTTTTTTGGCTGTGTTGGGTCTTCGTTTCTGTGCGAGGGCTTTCTCTAGTTGCGGTGAGCGGAGGCCACTCTTCATCGCGGTGCGCAGGCCTCTCACTGTCGCGGCCTCTCTTGTTGCGGAGCACAGGCTCCAGACGTGCAGGCTCAGTAGTTGTGGCTCACAGGCCCAGTTGCCCTGTGGCATGTGGGATCTTCCCAGGGCTCGAACCCGTGTCCCCTGTATTAGCAGGAAGATTCTCAACCACTGCGCCACCAGGGAAGCCTTGGTTGTATATTTTACACTTGTAATAGCATGGTAATAGAGCTCCAGCTGCTCCACATGTTTGTCAACATTTGATATTGCCCATCTTTTTTATTTTAGCCACCCTACTGGGTATGAAAAGGTATCTTACTGTGGTTAGGTATCTAAAGGTATCTAAATCTTTTGTGCATTTTTGTTTACATTGGGTTATCTTGTTAGTTGTGTATTTGTAGGAATTCTTTATATATTTTGTATACAAAATCTATCTATCTATCTAAACTCTATCTCTGTAATATTTTGTGAATATTTGTTCCATTCCATGGCTTGATTTTTTACTTTCTAAGTATTGCCTTTTAATGAGAAGAAATTTTAATTTTAATAAAATTCTATTTCATCTTTTTCTTTTATGCTTTGTGCTTTGGGGTTTATTTTCTATTTAAGAAATCTTTCTTTTTCCAATGTCATGAAGACATTCTTTGGAATTTTTCTTTCATAAGCTTTATCTTTCTAGCATTTATGTTTAAGATGTTTCAATCTGCAATTCATCTTGAATACATTTTTGTGTTTGGAGTGAAGTAGGGGTCAACTTTTATTCTTTGCAAATGAAATTCCAGTTGTTTCAATACTCCTTTTTAATTTAAGGCTTTTCTTTTCCTACTTAATTGACTTGGCCTTGGTCAAAAATCAGATAACTGAGTGTTTATGAGTGATTGTGAGCTCTCAATTCTGTTTTGTTGCTCTAAGATCAGTGCTACACTTTATTACTAGGGATTTATATTAACCTTGAAATCATGTGGTATAAATTTTTTAATTTTTTTCCAAGATAATTTGAGCTGTTTTTAAAAAAATTATTTAATTTTCATTTTTATTGAGGTATAATTGACATATAATGTTAATTTGAGGTGTACAACACAGCTTCAATATTTGTATACATTGTGAAATAATCACCACAATAAGTCTAGTTACCATCTGTCACCGTGCATAGTTATAGTATTTTAAAAAAAACTTCCTCTGATTTTTTTGCACAATTGTAACAAACTTTCCTGTCTGGTGTCCTGCTTGACAGTTGCTTAGAAACAAATGTGTCATGGAGGTAAACACTGACAGTAGCAGAAAGTGATAACTCGGATCAGCAGTGAGGGAGGAGAGCTCAGAAAGAGAGGGCTCCAAATGCAGAAACCATAGTACTTGGAAGCCTATCATGTATCACAAGTAGTTCATTCCTTCGTGTTCCTGATGATAACGCTCCAGACTCTACCAAGAAAGCATACACCACAATCCGTGTCCCTGGATAAGAAGCAGGGCAGTGACCATCTTAGAAAGAATTCCATGCAAATGAAGTTTAAAAACTATTAACACCTAAAGAGTTATACACCTGTATTTCCAAGATTCAATTAAAACTGAGTTGTTGGATATACAGGATTTTACACTGTGAATGTGTGTGTGTGTGTGTGTGTGTGCAGAAAACATTTTGATTTGTGAAAAAAATTTGTTGATAAATCTATTGGTATAAATTATGTTCCCTTTTTAGAGAGAATTAAATGCTGAATTATAAATTGCCTTTCTGACTGGATGTTTTATGCTTTGAAGTATTTAGTGGCTGGAAAATCTATTTCACTTGCCCTAAAATTTTTAGTTTCACTCTACCCATGAACATCTGTGTTGATCAACTGACCATTTTGAAATTTAAGATATTTATCCTTTTGGATATAGTCTTACTATTTTGATTAGAAAAGTATTTTAGAGAAACCTTATTTTGCTTATGAGCTTTATGTTAACATTTTTCAACCAGCAAATTTTTATTTAATGCATATTTTATTTCTTTTTCAATGACAGGGATTTTTGCCGTCAGGATGAAAACTGTGATTATTACTTTAGTGTGGATGCAGATGTTGTTTTGACAAATCCAAGGACTTTAAAAATTTTGATTGAACAAAACAGGTACTATATATGATTCAGTGTCAATTTATGTTTAAAATTATAATTATTTTCTGTATCTATGTGGACATGCTGTAATTACTTGTCTGTGTTTAGCAAATTGAGGGAACTCACAAGAAATTATTTTCTACACCTTATAAACTTTCAATTCTAAGTAATTAGTTTTCTTTTAAAGAAGTCAAATAGAAAACAACCTGATGAAAATTTCAAAATATTCAATATTAGTTACAATCACAAATGTGATGTTTATCAATTATATTTGGCCTATTTTTCTATTTAAAGCTAGATGAAATTGTGATCTATCTAAAAATAGAATTGTCTTATTTTCCACAGATATTTTTAAAGTACAATTTCATAAAACTTCTGACCTAAAAAGTTATTACAGAGTTGGAAGTTCTTAGAATATGAAATAAATTTCAGAGGTACATATTATTGCACAGCCTGATCTGTGATTTTGTTTAGTACTGAACTTATTATCTCTAGGCAGTACCTGTTTTCATTTAACTGAATTGAAATGCGTAAAAGGCACCATCTATACCGGCTTATAATGATATTAATCTTCATTTACAACTACTACTGCTACTACTATTAATACTCTCACTAATACCCCACCTTTAGTGAGTGCTTATTAAGTGCCAGGTATTACTCTGTGTATGTTCACATATATTAACACAATTATTTCTCTTAACAAATAGAATGGTTAGCAATGAAATGTTAGAATTACTGTTTTCATTTTGCTGAATAAAATATGTAAGAAGTCTATTATACTCCACTAATCCATCGTTTGTATAATTTGTCAATTTGAGAATTCAGTAATTATTTCAAAAGCTAAAACCTCTCAGTATTAATCTTCTAATTCCATACTGAAAACCTTGAGGCACACAGAAGATGGATTTTGCTTTTCAATGTCTCTTTCCCCAGCTGTCAGGCAGCTAAGATTATAAATTACAAGATTTTTTTCTATTAAATATTTGATCTTGTTAGTTATCGACATTGAATTATCATTCATTCCTTAGATTAACATAATATGTAGATTCTAATTTATGTTTTTATTTCCAATATTGTAAGTATTCTAAACAAAACAAAATGTAAATGTATCTGGTTAACATTTTATTCTAATAGGAACCAGGAAAAATAAACTACAATCATTATTTTGCATGAAGTGTATTTACAGACTGTGTGTCACTTTTCCATAGGTAAGAGAAAGGGCACACCTGTTCTTCACAAGATTGGAGGGTTGTGAAATACATATTTTTTGTGGAAATAGTTGGTCTATAACCTTCCTCTTGGAGGAGTTGTGTGAGATTTTCTTCAAAATTATGTGACACCACTACAATTTACTTCATTTTAAAAATAGTTCTAACAGAACTTCAGATTTTGTTACCTCATTTGGAAAATGTTGACACATTATAAATTAGATTTCCTTAAAAGAAATCTGGCATGTTTTGAATTTGTAACATATACTTGTCTTAAAGGGGCTGCTTTCCTGGTAGGTAGTGAGACAGCACGGTATAGCAATCACCTTTTATTTTGTTTTCTAAAATAGTCAAAAGACCAGAAAAATGTTTAGTGTTGCCAGGGCTAGCACAACCCATTTTAAAAGTTAAAAAAAAAAAAAAACGGAAACATAAAGTAATTTAATTTAATTTAATTTAGTTTAATTTAATTTAAAGTAATTCAAGGCTTAACTTACTGGCCTACTTACAAATATCTCAGCCCATCTTCATACATTTTTTTATTCAGCAAATATTTATTGGATACCTTAATGCACCAGGGACTGTTACGTCTGCCTAATAACAATGAAAATATTTGATTTCATTTAGTATAATTTTCGAAATACTAAAATAACTAAATAAGGTAGTTATACTTTTTGGATATAAGTGTGATACTTTTAAAAGTTGTTTTTATACTTTCATTTGCATTTTCAATTACTTTTACTTTCTCATTAGTCTTTTTTAAAAAACATCATTGAAAGTCAGCAATGTACTTATTTTTAAAGAAAGTGAGGGGAGGAAATTCCTCTCTATTTTATTTTACATTTAGTTTTTTGGACTAACTACACGTGTGCTAAATGAACTTTATTGTTTTCTATGTCATGTTAAGCCCAAAACACATAATTCTGTGGCAATTAAAAAATAAATAATTATCTGGATTTGTTTTTCTCTCTTCTCTTTAGAAAGATCATTGCTCCTCTTGTAACTCGTCATGGAAAGCTGTGGTCCAACTTCTGGGGGGCCTTGAGTCCTGATGGATACTATGCTCGATCTGAAGATTATGTGGATATTGTTCAAGGGAATAGAGTGTAAGTTACTTGATTTGATCTTTTAAGGTAAAATACTTTTATCTAAAGATATGGTCTTGTTAATATTATATTGAATTTTCAAACATTTTTTTATCTCTTTATGTTAAATAGAAATTTGAAGACCTGGAGACCACTTGGGATCCTGCAATACTAGTGTAAAACTAATATTTAAAAAATTGTTCTTAAAGTTGTAAATCTTCAAAGGCACAAACTCTCAGTTGTGGGAAATACTAAAAGACAATGTATGATTACCATGGGTAGTAATCTTATGGTTGTTAGAAGAGGAATATTCTTTAAAGTTTGGAAAGGGAATTTAGTTTAGCTAATTTCTTTAGTGGCCAGGGTGAAGGTTGTTTGATAGCTTATAAAATTTTATAAATGAGCAAACAAAAACACCAACAATCAAACCTTCCAACATTTCCTTTTGCAAGAATTTTCTGTGTAATATAGCTAATATTCTGCTTTAAAGAGAAACTGCTTTGCCAGTATGATTTCCATTTCTAGAGTTTGAAAAGAATATACTTACTACAAAGTATGTGCATGACTGATATTTATTTCAGAGACAACAATTGATATTTTTTAAACTAAAAATTAATCACACCTGAAGTAGTTTTTTTTACTAAGGCAATATTAAGGAAGAATGTACCCTGTTTTTCATACAGATGATGGACCAGAGTGACTGAGACATTAAGTGCTTTGCCTAATTTCTCAGATACATCAGCTCAATTAAAAAGGGTTAAAATTTAGGAAAAAAAACCCCACACACTTCTTGTTGAACAGTTGAGTGGTAAAGAGATGTTTTGCTTGTGAAAATAATAATAGGTGTAAAAACAGTAATAGTAAATTTGAATGATGTAAACGATAAAGGCTTTTGTTAGCTGCAGTTAAGAAGCATGATAACTGAGAAAATACTATTAAGATCATATTCTGTTGTTTCAAAGTACGTTAATTGATTCTGGAATGATCAGGATAGACCATATGCCTGATATTGTCTGTGGGTATAGCGGGAATAAGGCTTCACAGAAGTAGAAACAGAGAACTCATATTTCATTTGTTTTAGGCACTGGTGTTTTTCTGTCCAACCTCCTGTAATTGTTGTCTAAAGTGTAAGGAAAATAATAAAGTAGAGGTTTTTGATTTAGTTAATAGAAGAATGTACCTTGTGTATAAAAGCTACATGAAAGAATGACATCGTGTGTGTGTGTGTGTGTGTGTGTTTTCCTTTAAAATTGAAACAGTGCACACTCTACCATACCAGTTATTAATTTCTGAATTCAGCGGACACATTGTATATTTTTGATTGGCCATTTCCTTTGAGGCTCATCTAGTACGACAAAATGATGTTATGTATATTGCTTTCAATATCTAACCACATTTCCTTGGTCAGGATCTTCCCTTTCAGTGCTCTAAAAGCAAAGGTATATCCCTTCATGTGAACCTCTATTGTTTTTATGAAATGAGTCATGTTCAGAGTAAGGAGACAGGTGTGGGAAAGAATAAAGGACAAAATAAAGTGTCTCCCAACACTCATGTACTTCTAGCTATGTTTCTTTATATCTTCCTTTTTCTACAGACAATTGAGATAGCTTAATGAATTTCAAAAGGCTATATTTTAGGAGAATTTTAGGCTGTATTCAGTGATGTGCTGGTAAATGTCTAACAAGTAGTTCTTTGGGTTGGAGGAGGCCCTGATTTGTAGTGTTTGCCAAGTTCTGTGTTCTGAATAGTTCTACCACGGCTGATTTCAAGCTTCCAATGTGAAGTCGGAAGGCAAGCTAAATGCTCTGGGGAGCCTGTGTGAGCTGGCTGCAGTACGCCACTGGCTGGGTGTGCTATTTTTTGCTATCAGACTGCTTAATCTTATATGTACAACAGAAAATTATACTCTAGCTGTATCAACAGAGTGAGGGATGACAGCCAAAATGCCAAACATATCAACCTTAAAATGAAGTTTATGTAGGGAGATAGTGGTTTATCTCATAGTATGTAGTGTTTACCAAGTAATCTCATGTATATGTGTGTGTATATATGTGTCAGATGTCATTAAATGTGTTTGCATTTGTGTGTAACTTGATTCAGTAGTTTATATCTGCAAAATTTAAAAACATAGAAGGCATTTATTTTAAAAACATAAAAATAAAACTTCGTATTTGTGGTATTTTGGAACGTCTTATCTTTACTTTCAGAGGGATATGGAATGTCCCATACATGGCTAACGTGTACTTAATTAAGGGAAAGACACTCCGATCAGAGATGAATGAAAGGAACTATTTTGTTCGTGATAAATTGGATCCTGATATGGCTCTTTGCCGAAATGCTAGAGAAATGGTATGGTATACAATGATGGCTTTCTTGAATGTCTCTATAAGATGGCTTGCTTTCCCAGTTGATGTGTCATTTGTTTTGGTGCCCTTTTTCTTTCTAATTTGTAGTACTAGCCAATTTTTCTGGTTCTGTATTGAAATACTGGAAGCAATTATGGAGAATAATTTACCTGTGGAACATTTACCTATAGAAACAACTTGAAAAAAGTTAGGTGCTTAGGCTAACTCATAAGCAACAGTAAGATTTTCAATAATAAACATAGCTTTATTACAAATCAGCTTTGCATTTTTAAGAATTTGCCTTTACTTTCATTTGAAATTCTATAGTTAAAACCTGACCTAATTAAAGTTAACTATATGAAACCTGGGTGAAATGATCCGTTACACATTTAAGAAAAACACACTTTTGTCCTAAAATCAATGTCCATATTTTCTCTATCATTATTAATCCCATACTCTCAAAAAGTAAGTTCCTTACCACTAATCTGGGAGGAGGATTGAAACATATAGTCTATTTAATCTATGTGAAAAATTAATGATACATTGCTATTCTACAAATGTACTTTCTTGATAAAACTTAAGTGATTGTAGAAAATAGTTTGTTTTTCAAAATGTGTTAATACGTCTTAAAACATTTATATGGTTTTCTGTTTTAAAATGGTTGGGTTATTTTATTGAAATTTATTTAAGCAAATGTGATTTTGGAAAAAATCAGGAAAGTTGGCAAGTACTTTTTTTCTGGTTTAATAAGGCATGTATTGTTTGAATATATTTGGTTTTCCTATAAACTTATGTCCATTGTTATATTGAATATACTCAGTACTTGTGATTGTAATTTGTGCTCATGTTTGGCTAATTTGACTCAACAGCGCATCCTGGAATGGCCATTCTTACACACTTTTCCTTTGTCTTAATTTTGTATCTAATAAAAATTCTACTAAGGAATGAGCTTGGATTTATGTTTGACCAACAGAAAAAAAGGGCTGGAGTTGTTTCTTTGTGTGCGCTGTAAGCTTTGCTTGTTCTGCATGTTGTCTGTGAAGGACATTTCAGAATGTCAGCTTTTGATCAAAGGCTGCTATTTTTATTTACCTAAGAATACCCGAGAGAGTGGGTGTGCAGGTCAACTTACCCAATCCTTCTCTTCATTTTAGACTTTACAAAGGGAAAAAGACTCCCCTACTCCGGAAACATTCCAAATGCTCAGGCCCCCAAAGGTGTTATTTTTATTTATTTTTACTTGTTTTGGTTTATTTAATTTTGTTTATTTAATTAAAATACTAGATATTGTCTAGAAGTAAAGTTTAAGAGTCTTCTTTCCTTTTAGCTTGGTGTGACTGGTCGGTATTCTTTGGTTCTGAATCTGTATATGTATGTGTGTGCTTTGCATGTTGGGGTATGCATTGTGTGATATTCACTTCTTAGTTCTTTGGGCTGATTTAGATTTTATGGTTGACAAATGTGAAAGTTAAATCCAAATCACTTTAACTAGTTTTTCCAGTTTTTGTTTTTTTAAGGGAGAGAAGAAGTAGGAGTAAGTATAAAGTACATCCTGATTAAAATGAGATTTGGGTACTCCTCACCATTTTTTTTTTATTACTAACTAACTCTTTTACTATTAAAACAGGTACAAAAAGAAACAACCTTACCTTAATGGTGTTTGCCACATTTATTTGGTTTGGGGCAAGGACAGGAGACTGATTTTCTTTAGCTGCCTCATAATGCAGGAGTAATTTCTGTGTTCAGTCTTTAAATATCAGGACAATAAAAGTATGAGATAGACTGACAAAATAAAATTGACCTTTGAATTCTTGTTTAAAAATGTGATATCTTCTTTGAAAGGGAAAGAAGCTGAAAGAGGTACAATTAATTGCACTTTGGTGTCTCAAAAATATTTCTGCTTTCAAACAGGAATTCTTTTTCCTTGATGTCTACATTTAAGACCAATGAGAAAGGGACAAAAACAGTTATTCTTCTTTTTTTCAGTTGAGTGTCAGTGCTATCAATTAGTTTTGTGTGGTGCTGAATTCATAATTAATGAAAATTTTATTTTTTATTTTAAATCATGCATGTTTTATATGAAAAATAGAAATGCATGTTCCTGAATGAGATATAAAAGTTGAAATTAATATCTTCTGTATATTTTTTCTATGGTTAAATTTATGTTCTTGTACTTTCCTCCAAGATTATTAATACTATTATTTTTTGGCATATAGGGTGTGTTTATGTACATTTCTAATAGACATGAATTTGGAAGACTGTTATCAACTGCTAATTATAATATTTCCCATTATAACAATGACCTCTGGCAGATTTTTGAAAATCCTGTGGTATGTATTTCATGCTCAGCTTCATTTATTACTTATTTTCCTATAACTCTAAATGGATATAAATCAATTAGGTTAATAATATGAAAATATGGTAAGAGGCTTTAAAAAGGTATTTTTAATTATATTTTTTAAGGCATAATTAATTATATTTCTTGACTAAGAACTTTCTTTTTAAAGACATATGAGGTTTGGGGAAAGGAATTATCAGTTTCTTTGATTTCTCCCAATATCTCTGTTTTATATATTCAAAAACTCCAACAAATTTTTAATCACAATTTCAGGGTAAAATGTTTACAAGTAGCTCACGTGTGACAATATTACATTTTGACTTTCAGGAAAAAAAATCAAAAAGTTAGTTTGTGAAAATGGACTTTACTTTATCATTTTGTTTGTTTTTTATAACAATTTTGCGAATGTACGCCAAAGATAGCTAGAGAAAATTGCAGAGTAAGTGGATTCAGCATATAAAGTCTTAAGTTGAGGAAACGATTTCCTTTTGAAGTTCAAAATTATTTCTTTTCTGAAAGATTTGAATGATGTAGGCATTAATTCCTTTTTTGTCTTACTGGGTTGGTTGGCACAATTATTCAAGGGAAAATACTCTAATCTCTGTTAATACTACTATTTATGGTTTTCTCCTTCCCAGTAGTAAAAGTTTTAAATTACAAAGACTCAATCCACCTGATGAGAATTGTCTTTTATTTTGTAGTAGTTGACTTTTGGGAATAGTAAATTTAATGGTCTCTGGAACTCTGTTGAAGGAAAAAGAATATCTTTTGACTTTTTTGGGGTATTTTAAAAATACTTTTGTTTCATTTTAGCTGCGTATCTCCATCGTTCACAGGAGTAGAATTTAAAAGAGGCTTTTTTTAAATGGTGAGGGTGGAATTACATATTTTACTTTACTGAATCTCTTGGTATTTTGAGAGACAGAATTATTTGATTTCTTGGGTAATAATTAGCTTCCTGAAAAAAATGTCCCAAGTTATATCCTGTAGATATTTGTGTGAGGATTCAAGTCTTTAGAGAGTATGCAATGAATATATCAGAAATAATAGGAACTGCTTTTCTTTCCATGCTTTGTTTTGTTTTTGGTAAATTAGCCTGACTGATATGCCTCATGAGGGGTATCCCATAGCAAAATATTTAATGATTATCCCATTATCAGAACTTCTAAGAAATTAGTAAAGTCAGTTTGTTCCATGACATTTGAAAAGCAGTCTAAAATGAAAAGTTAATATTAATGCTTTAATGTAAAATCTTAGGAGCTTGTTTCTTTAACTTCAAAAAATCTATAATGATGCCAGGAAAGGATACTTAAAAATATTTAAAGATTCTGAAATCTTATGTATGATTATTTACTGCTAATTTTCCCCCATGTTTTGGAATCAGAGAACCAATTAATATTAAAGGAAATAATGAGATAATACAGTAATTTGATCCTTATAGTGATATACTATGTATAAATTAAATTTGTTAAAGAATTTGAAGATAACTTTTGTTCTTCCATATCAAAAATTTCTGAGTTACATATAAGCAGAGATATGCAAAACTAAGAATGGCCAATAAATTATCAGGGCCCTTCTGAATTGTGGCCTCAAAGATACATTTCAGACAAATATTTTTGAAACGTATTTTGATTGGAATTATTTTGAGCCTGTATCTCCATTCTTTCCTGTTTGCTCACTTAATTTGTACTTTGCAAAGAGAAAATTAAGAATTTTGTTAAATAGTCTAAATATATTTAAGAAAAGATCGTTTTGGATATTGACTCATATTTTAATATAAACCCTTTAAATATTGGGCTTTTAAATAAAACACTTGACCCAGGAAAAGGATTCCTTAGCTGATATTGACAAAAATTGATGTATCTTAGTGTGTGGCTTAGTTGTCAGTGATTGGACTAAGAGAAGATTCAGGTTCATGAATTAGTATGAAGAGGAGCTATTTTTCAATATATGGTCTTATGCCTTAATTTCAGTAACTAAAAGATAAGAAATAGTAACCCCATGATCATTCTTTGATACACATCTAAAACTGAAGGCAGAAAATTTAAATATATTAAAAAAAATCAAAATTATTTTAGAGTAATTCACTATAAAATTATAAGTAAGGCCAAGTTGATTAATATTTTTACGAACTTTACTAATTTTTACTAATTAAGTTTTACTAATATTTGTTGGTAGGATTATGTTCCTTATCTTTTACTTTTAAAACACACATATTTACCTACACCTATTTATATGCATAGAATATAGCATACAAATATAGTGACTATAAGATTACTCAAATTTTAAAATCCTGAGTTATAAAACTCCGTAAATAAAAATTTTGCATTTCAGAAAATGATGTGAACATACATAGAATCAGGCAAAGTTTAAAAAAACATAAACTGTGGTTTCTGAAAATTCCTACTTTGTCTACTACATGTAGTCATTTATAAATTGCTTGAGCAATTTCTAAAGTGCATGTACTTTATATTTTCTATTAAAGTATTTATGAAAAGGTTTTTGCTTTAATCTGTGCAATTGATTTTTTTGTAGGACTGGAAGGAAAAGTATATAAACCGAGATTATTCAAAGATTTTCACTGAAAATATAGTTGAACAGGTTTGTATTAATAATTACTATGATATGTAGAGCATTTTTGCTATATTTTCCAGCAGGGAATATTATTAATGCAATACTGCTTTAGCAGCAGATGTTGTGAAAGTGGAGAAACTTTATCCTTTAGGTAAAATTCATATGACTTAATTACCAATTTTACAGCCTTAAGGGTCATACAGTTGTAAACATGTAGAAAAATGAGAATTAACAATAATTTTAAGATCATGCCATCTTTTTTTTTTTTTTTTTTTTTAAATTATTTATTATTTATTTTTGGCTATATTGGGTCTTTATTTCTGTGCGAGGGCTTTCTCTAGTTGCGGCAAGCGGGGGCCACTCTTCATCGCGATGCACGGGCCTCTCACTATCGCGGCCTCTCTTGTTGTGGAGCACAGGCTCCAGACACGCAGGCTCAGTAGTTTTGGCTCACGGGCCCAGTTGCCCCGCGGCATGTGGGATCTTCCCAGACCAGGGCTCGAACCCGCGTCCCCTGCATTGGCAGGCAGATTCTCAACCACTGCGCCACCAGGGAAGCCCCATGCCATCTTTTTAGCATACTCCCAAATGTTATAGCTATCTCAAAAATAAGGAATTTTTGGCAGATCTCTGGTGTAGGCCTCTTTCAATGAAAGTTTATCTTTGAAAGAAATTGAGCTCCAAACGTCTCTTCTCAGAGAAGTCTTTTAAAAAATGAACTCTGTTTGGGCTTCCCTGGTGGCGCAGTGGTTGAGAGTCCGCCGGCCGATGCAGGGGACATGGGTTCCTGCCCCGGTCCGGGAGGATCCCACATGCCGCGGAGCGGCTGGGCCTGTAAGCCATGGCCGCTGAGCCTGTGCGTCTGGAGCCTGTGCTCCGTGGCGGGAGAGGCCACAGCGGTGAGAGGCCCGCGTACCGCAAAAAAAAAAAAAAAAAAAAATTTAAAAAACAAAAAATGAACTCTGTTTAAGGTTAGTGTTCCAAACTATTGCTAATACCTTATTTCAGAGAACGTAAAGTGTCTAAAATGTCTTTAATTCTGAGATGCTCTGTTATTTTGTGTACCATGAGAAAGGAAAAAAATACTGCCAATTGAACTATGATGCAATGTTTTCTAGTCACTTAGAATTTTTAATTTTATGCATATTGAAAGAGCTATTTTAGACTTATTAAGGCATATATTTTATAGAGCACTGTATACATAATAGCATTTCATTTCAATGAGTGGTAGTATAAATCATTTAAAAAGATGTTTCAAAGGCCAAGTCAACAAGTGCAGTGCCAACTAAATGTGTGCATGTGCACACACACAGATACATACAAACACACAAAGTGAGGACAGAATGAATGCCTGACCAAGTGTACGTGCCCTGTGGCATTAACAACTACATCACTATGGCTGCCTGGCCAACTGTGTCTCTAAGACACGTCTTGATTGCACAGATGTTAAAATGCAAACAAAATAAGTAAATGAATGAAAATAAAAGTCTTAGAAATTGTTTTTTTAAAAAAAAACCAAACTAGTGTTGTTTGTAACGGTAATGTCAGTAATATAGGGCAAACTTCTTAAAAAGACATCTAAGTGAGATAAATATTGAATATTCTGTACTTTTGAAATGCCATTTTTAGTAAAAAGACACAAAATGTTACTCTCTTAATGGTGATATCATGTTTTATATATAGCCTTGTCCAGATGTTTTTTGGTTTCCTATATTTTCTGAAAAAGCCTGCGATGAATTGGTGGAAGAAATGGAGCATTATGGCCAGTGGTCTGGGGGGAAACATCATGTAAGTTGTCATTTCACACAAAGAACTACAACGTGTATGTGGGGCAAGGAGGAGTGTAGATATTTAGAGAAGGTAGAGGAGGTTTGTCCTTTTTGTCTTACATCTCTGAGTCTTAGACCTAAATGAAGGGGCTACCCAAGGCTGTCAAGAGAACTCTTGTTTTTAGCCTAATTCTGGTTCTAATTGTTTAACATTTAATCTATCCGGGGCTCAGTTTCATCTCCAATTACACTGGTTAGGCCTTAAGGGTCAGTGTCTCCTGGCTGGGGATGGTAAGGTAATATATGCCTATTGTGTGATACTGCTCTTCTCCAAGGTTACTTTTTATTCTCTGCATTTTTGCAGTGAGCTATAGTGAAAATACCAAGACAAAGTTTCTCTGGTTGACTGCCAAAGCTATATTTTTTGTGTAAACATAGGAAGGAGGAATCTGTTTGAATGCCTTTGGTGTAATTCAGTTTTCATTTACATTCAGAGACTTGGCTGAAAGCATTACTGTAGATGGTTCAAGGTATCTCTTTTTCTCTGAGAACCCACAGATGCCAGCTCCTTCACAGTACTGAGGAATTTTAGTGGAATATTCTGGAATATCACTGCCTCTGCTCAATTATATATTCCCCAGCTAGTTAGCTGATCAGGAAGACAGAAGTTCAAAGTATGAGGAAGAACTTGAAGTCAGCAGGTTGTAGGATAATGAAAAGCAATCATGGAAGGACTTTAGGTGCCACAAAATAAAAGTGAGGAACTTGGCAAGGAAAGTTTATTTTCAGTGATAGGTAATCCAAGTGGCAGACAAACAGAATCTATGCCCATCACCAGCTAAGCCTGCCTGAAGGTTCACTGTAAAAAAACTCATTTTTTAGGGGACACGGGAAGGCTTTGGCAATCAATTTTATTTACTTTCTCATTAGACCTCACATATCTATTAAATAAGTAGGAAAGCAGTCTTACTCTGTAGTACTTTGCTTCATCATTGATACATTTGCAAAGCCATGTTATCTAAGTTATTTTGATAGTTTTGCAATTAAAGCAGATGGTACACCATAATTGAACTGTTATTTTTATTGTCTATTATGATCTTGTGGTTGAAAAAAATTCCAAGATAATGTAAGTGTGAATTGCACACAGACCACAGTTTATGATGTCATGAATACTCTTTTTAGGATAGCCGTATATCTGGTGGTTATGAAAATGTCCCAACTGATGATATCCACATGAAGCAAATTGATCTGGAGAATGTATGGCTTCATTTTATCCGGGAATTTATTGCGCCTGTTACGCTGAAGGTCTTTGCAGGCTATTATACTAAGGTAATTATCCTCCCATTCCTGCTGCCTACCTCCTACCAGTTTTTACACAAATGTGCTATTTTATATTGTTATTGATAAGCAAATCCATTGACTTACTTTGCTCTTTTAGGGGTTTGCACTATTGAATTTCGTAGTAAAATACTCCCCTGAAAGACAACGCTCCCTTCGCCCTCATCATGACGCTTCTACATTTACCATCAACATTGCACTCAATAATGTGGGAGAAGATTTTCAGGTAATTATGGCTTTTTTTTTCTATATTTTTCAAAAGAAATACGTCATTATGAAAGGGCTTTCCCTTTTTTTTTTTAGATTCTGCTTAGATATCATCATTTGAATTTTATCACTCATTAAAAATAAAGCATAACAAGTTGATACATTTATTGGTCTATCTTTTTTAGGGAGGTGGATGCAAATTTCTAAGGTACAATTGCTCTATTGAGTCACCAAGAAAAGGCTGGAGTTTCATGCATCCAGGGAGACTCACGCATTTGCATGAAGGACTTCCTGTTAAAAATGGGACGAGATACATCGCTGTGTCATTTATAGATCCCTAAGTTATTTACTTTTCATTGAATTCAGTTTTCTTTTGGAATGGATGCCTGGCATGAACATGTCTTTGAAGTTGTGCTTGAGACGATGAGAAGAATATTTAAATAACTTCCACAGAACAACTTCACTTTGGGCCAAACATTTGAAAAACTTTTTATAAAAAATTGATATTTCTTAATATCTGCTCTGAGCCTTAAAACACAGATTGAAGAAGAAGAAAAAGGAAAAAAAAATGTAAAAGCAAACATTTATTTCTATGCCTTATTGTCTCTGAGAATAATGACAATTTTCTGAATTTGTGTTTCAGTTGATAAAGTATTCAGGTACAGATGTACAAGTGATAAATGAGACTAATAATATTTTCTTATTAAAAGGCTGGGAAGAGTTTTATTTATCAACATGTAGACAAAATGGATATAAATGAAAATTTCAAAAATTTTAATTTTTGAAATGCTGAAAAACTGGAGTTCTAACTGAATTTGTATGCAACTAATTGTGTAAGTGCTTTTTTGACAGCCTATATAGCTACCTTTTACAGTAGTTACTGAAGGAATACAAAGAACAATATTACACAGTGTTTTTCCTCAAGAAACTTAGTACAAAATACAACTGAGGTACATATCCAGTGGAAAACATTTCTGTTTAGATTGTTAGACAGGTTTTTTTATATTTGCAGTAGAAATCAAGCCTTATGTTCCTTCAGATGAATTTTCCAAGGTAGATTATATTAAGTAGATGTTAGATTTAGGAAAGCTTTTGAGCCTTTTGATTTCTTAAAGTACATCAAGTATCATCTTAAGATCAGCAAGTGTCCTTAACTAAAAACAGGTTTTTTTTTATTATTATTATTCTAGAAAATAATGAGGAAAAAGAAAATTTCATTGAGATCAGTAGTAACACTTTATGATTTTTTTTAAAAAACTTTTTACGTTTTTAAGTACTTGAATTTTATATCAGGAAGATAAAGTTGGTGAGCCTTTGTTCTTCCCTTTTGCCCTTTGTCTGCCTCCTAATTCTTTTCTTCGGGAGGGTGATTCACATTTTTGTCTTCCCAGCATAGTCTCCATTTTATCCTTCTTACTCTTTTTATTACCTTCCTTTTATCCCACTTTAAAAAATTCCCCAACACAAAAAAAATTGTGACTTGATTTTTTACCATTACTCTGAGTGAGGTTTAAATACTCTTATTGTAGCTACTGTTTTTAATTTAAAGGTTAAACTTGAAAAAAAGTTTTAAGTCATGGTGCCAAATTTCATTTTTCTAACACCATGTGTTAGAAAATTATGAAAAATAAAATAATTTAAAATAAGTTTCTGTTGTTCTCTTTATTATTGGTGATTTATCTTTAGAAGAGAATATATGGTGGAGTATACTGAAAGAATATCTGGATGCAATAGGCCGTGATTTTTAAATTTTGCTTGGTACATTTACTGATATCAGAACTTAATAAACATTCTAGTTATTGAATTCCAAATTGAATTGTAATATCTTCAATTTCATACTGACTAGGGATTTGATCTAACTTACTTTACAAGTGAGAAAACAGAGACAAAAATATTTATTTGATATATATTTATTTATTCAATGGTGTTTTTCAAGTTCTTACTGTGGGCCAGACACTGGTCCAAGCACTGAAGGTATGGTGATGAATAAGATGTTATATTACTGGGAGATGGATTTAGGAAGTAAGGAGTTGGGTTCTATCCCCTTTTTGTTCTTTATTGGCACTTAATATCCAAAGTAAACTCCTACTACCCATCAACTTGATTGAAGAGATATTTTAGTAATTATTCATGAATTATATTACTATACTACAGGATGCTATTCTAAATATGTACTGGTATGTCATGGATACCAACCATTCAGAACAGACTTTGGTTATAAAAAACAGTTCTACCAGTGCAAGCCAGCTTAATGTCCCTTGTGATACACTTCAGAGGAAAGACATAACCAAATACTAGTTCTTTCCAGTAGTAGGTGGTGACTTATAGTAGCTATTTTAATCTCATGCTATGTTGCCAGAAATTGGATCAAGGCAATCAGCTGAGCACATTTTCTACCTTTCCTCTTTTTCCAGACTTCATGAAATGATATGAAATGTACTTTCAAATAGAACAATTTATCCTGAAGATTAAATCTAGTCCTATTGTTATCCTATCAACTATCATCATTATCTTATTACTCATCAAATATTACTAAGTGCTGATCATAACATGGGCTGGGCACCGTATTATAATAATTGGGGCCACTTATTGAGTCCCTACTGTAGGCCAGCTACTTTATGTAGGTTATCTATAATTGTCACAACAGTCTCACAGTGCAAGTTTTATTATCCTCATTTTATGGAAGAAAACGAAATCTCAAGAAGATAAAATGACTTTCCTAAGGCCATACAATGGGCAAATTGCAGAAGCAGAGTTCGTCTGTAAACACAGATCTGTCTGGCTCCCAAAGGTCTGTCTTTTTCCACTAACTCCCAGTCTTTTGAAAACAAAACTGAATTGTAAGAATGATCCCTGCCTCTAATAGGATTATATCTGTGTAGGAGAAAGAGTTAAATTAATAAAGACTATCAGATAAGGAAATACTATATAAAACATGAACAATGAAAATGTGTGCATTTTGCAAGCAATGATTGCTATAAATGAACAGGAAGGAGGAGAGAGGACATCCGTGTTGATTGAAGTTCCCTGGGAGGTTTCATCAAACAAACAAAAAAAAGAACAATTCATAATTAATGAGCGAAAGTGCCACAAATTCCCTAAGTAGGTCAAAAATTTGAAAGCTGGAAATCAGGCAGGATTAGATGGATAGGGAAAGCTATAGCTTGAAACATGTTCAGCTCTGGTAATCACTAATCTATTCTCTGTTTCTGTGAGTTCAGTTGTTTAAAATTCCACATATATGTGAGATCATACAGTATTTGTCTTTCTCTGTCCTACTTCACTTAGCACAATGCCCTTAAGCCTCATCCATGTTGTCACAAATGGCAATATTTCCTTCTGCTTCATGGTTGAATAATATTCCAGTGTGTGTGCATGTGCGTGTGTGTGTGTGTGTATATTTATATATATCATTTTTTCTTTACCCATTCATCCGTTGATAGACACTTAGGTTGTTTCCACGTCTTGGCTGTTATAAATAATGGTCCAGTGAACATGGGAATGTGAACAGCTTTTGGGGATAATGATTTAGTTTCCTTCAGATATATTCTCAGAAGTGGAATTGCTAGATCATATCATCGCAATTTTTAAGTTTTTGAGGAACCAAAATCTTTTACTATGGAAACACATCTGTGTATTAATTGTAGAGAAAAAAACAGTAGAAAGAAAAGAGAATGTAATTTAATTACAATAAATTGAAGTGTATTGATGTCAATAGTAACTATTGGTGTCTGCGGGTACATGTATGTGAGTGTGTGTGTATGAACGTGTGTATACGTATATTACCAAAGGGCTTTTAAATGCTAATGGTGGCATTTTTTCTCATTCTTAATGTGCATAGGAATCAATGTGAATATCTTCCCTTAATATGGATACTTTAGTAGTAGTCCAGTATATTAATTTTTTTCACTCTGCTTTATTTTTGAAAAACACTAGTAATTTACCTGTATTGGTAACTTACCTAAGAAATCAAGTACCCTTCTACAGAATAAACATATGGAAAACAGTTAACATATAATCTGAGTGGTCCCTCCTAATGACAGAATCTCTTTATATTTTCCTTCACTCCTACTTTCCTGTCCTATGCACTTCTTAATTTCCCTGCTTGCTAAGCCCTAAAGCCCATCTTGTATGACATTTTTGGGGCATGTCATTCATTTGGAATATGGAGTGGTCTATACAATAGATCTCTTCAAGTTGAAGGAAAGCCAAACAAAATTTTCTGTCACAGCTGAGAGTCAGTCTCAGTAAATATCTCACTTTGACTAGATGTTGACTATTTCAGAAAATTAAAGTTTCTAAGCTTGATGAAAGCAGCTTTTGTCAAACTGCACTGTTTATATGTGTCTTTCAGAATAGCAAGCTACAGACTTCTTTTAGTGTAACTCTTTATTAAGAAAAAGCTATTGGGGAGAAACGGGGGAAATGTATAAAGCTCTTCAATGAAAGCAATGAATTTTGGATTAAATTTGAAGAGAAATACACTAAGAAATAAGTAATGAAGAGAGAAGAAAACTGTACACACAGACATGCTTTAAAAATGCAGAGTACTATATTGCTAAATTATTCTAATAAAAAGAATTAGAAAAGTGGAAAGATGGATATATATGCAAGGGATGTGTGGACTTTATAAATTTCAAATCTTCCAGACAGTTTTTTGTTAATTTTAAAGATAAACTTTAAATTATATTTTTGTTTTATTCTTAATATATTGAAATAAATTAGAAAATATTAATTTGGAAAAGTAAGTTCTTTGCTGATTCTTGAGGTACTGTAATTTTTTGTGTGATAAATCAAGTAACAATGATTATTTTAGCATGCTATTCTATCTTTACTGAAAAATGGCTGACTTAAAAAAATCTGATTACTTAAACTCTTTTGAAAATTAGAAAAGAATTTCTGCCTATTTAACGAGATAAAATAAACAAGTAATCGACTTAAAGAATGGTCTTAACAAAAGAAATGGAAAACATCATGCATGCTATCAACAATTTAAGGAAAATATTGTTCCTTTCAAATTATCCTTATCCCAAAGTAACTATTAGATTGCAAAAAGAGAATTCAGGGATGTAGAAGGAGAAAAAAAATTTTCATGTAGATTTGTAATAAGTAATGAACTTCTCTGTGCTTAATTATAAAATAATTAAAAAAATAATTTTAAAGGACATTTTTCTTAACACTGATTTAAGTTCAGTTACTTTTCCTTTAGGAATGTAATCTGAAATGGCAGAAAAAATCCTTAAGGAAAGCACATAATGATATAAAATCCTGCACCTACTCAGGAGACTTTTAAAATTTGACAGAGCTTAACTTCCAGGTGAGAAATGGACAAATTAAAGCATAACTTTCTTCTGCTGATCATAAATGATGAGATAATTGATTAATTGAAAATGTGCATATTTTAAAAATGAGATTATTCTATTAAATTTTGTTTTATTATTTTCATTTGTGATTACATAAATATACATTTTACAAATCTAGCCAAATTGTGACATCAGAGCTCCACCTTGTGGCCAGTGTAGATAACTAATAGTCTAAATTTTAAGCAAAAAGCAAGAGCCTTAAATTTTTTTTAAGGCTCATGCTTTCAAACTTTTTCTTAAAGGCTAACATAAATAAAAATGATATAAATTTAGGTGATTTTTTTTCAGGAATTCCTTTTTTTATTTTTGTAGACACAACACAGTGTTTTAAAAGGAGGAATTGGGATACCTTACTCTGAAATAAGGGGTAGCTAGCATATTCCCAGTTAGTACTGATGAAGTTATTTGTTTTCTATAATTTATGTACTTTGGAAACTGCTAATCTGTTTTCACTAGGTAATACGGGCCAATGATAAAATCAGTTTAGAAATGGTCAGACTCAATTACAACTGATACAGTAATTGGTTTTGAGTAAACAAAATAACTTACATGACTTTAGAAAACTTCCAAAGGGTTTGATTATAAAGAACAAATGAACTTTTAAAAATTCCTCTGTGGCAGGGAAAGGTAAATCACAATTTTTTTTTCTCATAATTAGCACAGGGCTAGTAAAGTGCAGCAATGAAGACAGGTTCTCTGTTTTGGTTTTTTGAGGATTAAGGAAGTTTGTTCCTGCTGAAGTTATTGAAGGTAGGTGTACTAGAGTAGTTCTAAGTTACTCTACCTCTCACGTATTCAGATGTTGCCCCACATCCTTCTTGATCATCTTTCCCTCTTTGAGTTGCCTTGCACCCTGGCTGCTTGACTGAATTCAGGTGCTGCTCATCTAAGTCTAGAGCAATTTCATTGATATTCATATTGTCCTAAGGTGGCTTTCCTTTTGATCTTCTGTGAGCCAAGAGGAGAGGAAATTTAAAAATATACATATGATCAAAACCTCAATGGTTTGGTGTCTGTGATAGCAAGTCTCCAAAGATGGTCCTCAATGACCCATGCCTCCCAGGATTCGTACCTCTGCACCCGTCGCTCTCACCTTGAACCTTGGTGGGCCTTCTGTAACCAGTGGAGTGCAGTAGAAGTTACTCTGCATAACTTCCAAGTTGAGTCAGGAGAGACCCAGTGGCTTTGATCTCTTAGAACATTCACTCCTAGGCACTCCTGGAATCCAGGTGCCATTCTGTGAAAAGCCCATGCCACATAAAAGCACTCCAGCCAACAGTGGAAGCTCAGTTCCTACATCATCTGGCACCATGTGAGTGAATTATATGGACATCAAGCTCTGTCGAACCTTCAGATGACTATTGTCCCCATGGTTGACTTCTGCCTGCAACCACATGTGAGTCCCCAAGCGAGAACCACCCAGCTGAGCCCAGTCAACCCACAGAGCCGTGAGAGAGGAAGATTACATTGTTTTGAGTCACTAAGTTCTGCATAGTTTATTAGGCAGCAATAGATACCAAAACAGGGATAATTGCCCATACTTCCTCTCTAATTGGGCCTGCTTTCCTGAGCACTTAAGGTCCTGGATTGTTTATTTACCTTTCATTTTCCTCAATAAAGCCATGTTTCTTGAAGGAAGGGGCTGGTCCTTATTCAGTCTTTTCAGTTTTAGAGATAGCCTGGCATACAGTAGGCACTCATATGTGTGAATGAGTAATTGGGAGTTGATTTTATGTCTGAGATTTTGTGGTATTTGAATCAAAATGATCCCTGAGGGAAATAGGAGGTTTGAATTTAACAGACCAAAAATAAAAATAAATCTATGTGTTCTTTGGCTGTGCTGTGTGAGGTAAAGCCTTGAGAAAGACTGTACAATCTGTTCCTGAATAAAAGGATATGTAGGCGGCCCCAAGTTGGATAGTGATGTACTAAGATGTTATAAAAAGAAACCCATATCACTGTTATCCTCAATATCCTGTGAGAAAGACCGAGACAGGGAATGGTCAGTTTATGAGTAAACTGCCTGGAGGCCATAAGTGTACTAGGCTTTAAATAAATATTTTGAATTGAATGAATTTGGTTTTACACATCTTAAAACAGATTTTAGTAAAATGCAAAAGCATTATATCCATATACTGACTAAAAAATCTATATTTTATCATCTCACTTTAAACTAAAAAATAGTTCTAAAGTAGAAACATGTGAAAACGGTGGATTTCTAAATGCCAAGGAGAGTGTGTCCTTGAGGTGTATTTTCACTGGAACTACTGTTGTTACCATAGTTACAGATTACACTGCTCATTGGGTGTGGCTTGTTGATTTTAACCAAACAACATTTTAACATCTATTCAGTATGGTGCTAGAAATGTGATCAATAATGGAATTAAAACTTTATTATTTCAAAAGTATGGACGTGTATGAATTTGTTCAAAAAATGAATTGTTTAGGAGAGCTGTAATGTGGATGATGTCAGAAAGAAAAAACAGAATTTAGAAACTTCTTGACTGCATGTCAGTAATAGTTTGAATAAATCAGACTAGGGAGAAAGTATTTTTATACAAATACAGAGGAGATATCTTTAACTGTTTAAAATTGGTAAAGGATTTGGCAGATCTGAGACGTTAAACGGGTAACAAACAGTGAATTCAAGTGTGTAAAGTGACAAAGACGTGGGAGAGAACAATGAAATCAAGGAGTTATAATCAATCTAATTCTAGTCCAAAGTGAGGATGTGAAAAATGGACATAAACCCCACCTAACTTGCCAATGATTAGAAAGGTTTCCTCTCCTAATTTGGGGCGTTTGTTTTGGCCTTAAGATTTCAGATTCTATTTTTGGGGGGCAGCATGTTGTGTGCACTGTTTTTCGAACAGTTTCATCCTTCAGCAGACTTTCTTGCAAATATTTATTCCAATGGTTCCTTATGTTTTAAAGTCTAAAATGACGACAGAACGAGATGTGCAGAATGTGTACTTGTCCACGTCACATGATTAATTGGAGCACTCAGATGCTTGTAGCCCAGAACGTAAATCCTCAATGATGGTTTACATTTGTAAGAGTTACATGTAATTTTCCCTGAACATCCCTGTGCTTCCCAGATTTTCCACCCACTCAAGTGGGGCCCCACTTAAGTGGGACCATGTGACTGTTTTTTGGCCACTGGCCTATGACCAGAAATGATGTGGATCACTCCCAAGGCCAAACATTTAAAAGCCCATTATAGCGACCCTTGAAGCATACATACTGAGATGTCTGGATCCTGAGTCACTATTTGGAAGGGAGTTTCCGTTAAGGGGTATCAGACCCACAACAGCTATGTGTGAGAAAGAAATAAGTTTTACATGTTAAGCCACTGAGGTTTCCAGGCTTGCAAGATGGCTTATTTTTACCTAATATACCAATCACATGTTTGAGAAAAAGATACATATTTTAATTGAAGAAGATAGATCTAGGTATGTATTGGTTTTAAAATAATGAAAACCTAGAGTTATTTTAGGGTTTAGTGATTTAATTTGTATCATCTAACAATAGAATCTCAATATTGGAGTGGTCTTAAAAGCTAGGTAGTCCAATCTGTCTTGCTTTCACCCTAAACAAATCCCTTTCAGGTTTCCCTGGTTGATGATCTTCCAGATTGTACTTGAAAACTTTATTTAGTGAATGTTTATTAGGCGTCTCTTACTTGTCTATCATTGTACCTGACATTAAATATTTGATTTAGATGAATAGATAGGATTTATCATCCTTGCATTAAAATCCAGTGATGATCAAGTCATTGAATCCAGACGTAGACACAGCAGAGCATTTTCTTAACTGTGCTAGAATCTGTCTTTTGTAACTTCTACTTAAAGTTTATACATGTACATTTGAAAATGATATGAAAAAGATTAATGCCTTTTAACATGGGTGTCTCTTTCAAATATTTAACTGCAGTAATCACAACTGTTTCGTCTCTCCCCCCAACCCCCTATGCCTCATCCTTTCATCTTTTCCACACTTAAAATATCAGACTCTTCCCTAGTCCTTTATATTGAAAGACAAAAATAACCAATTTCTCCCGAGGGTATACTATGTCCAGAGACTTGACCAGTGGTAAGATGGTCAAGTAAGATTTGGTGCAATCGCGCAAAGAAGAGAGAGCTCATGATTATAGACAGCCTGGGTTCCAGCCAATAGCCTGAGTTCCCTCAGTCTTTTTGTTTCTTCAGCTCCAAAAGCACAGACACAGTTTGAGAAATTTCATGAAGCTGCAAGATGTTCTCTCAGGTTATTTGTACAATGGGAAAGAAAGGTCGCATAGTCCAACTTCCTTCCCATGTCCGTGACAGATCACTAGACCTCTGCTTGAGGGTTTGCAGATTGCTCATCTGTGGTTGAAAAGCTCCTGTTAGCAGAATGCTTTTCCTTATATTGAGCTGATATCAGCTGCTCTTGCAACTTCTTCCTGTCAGCTCTTGTTCTGCTTTCTAAAGGAACACAGACTAAGTTGAATGCCCTTTCTATGTGTTAGCAATGCAAATGGATTGTGGTTTTTCTAAATCTGCTCTCCAAGACAAACATTTCAGGATTCACAGCCATCTCCTCATCCTGTCCTCTGTGGCTCTCTGCTTCTCTTTCCATTGTCAACATCACACTTGACAGTGTGTCACCTGAAACCTGGCTACTGCAGTGATTCTGATTGCCTCCTTTGGTCTGGTCACTCTATTTCTAGATGTAAAGCCTAAGATTTTATCATCTTGTATAGGGGGTTATACCACAATGATTTAAAAGAAAACACCAGATTAGTAGTTTTCAAACCAGGCTGCACATTAAAATCACCTGGGGGAGCAGTTAAAAAATGCTGATGCTCACGTCCTAGCACTGACCAAAGAAACCAGAATCTCTAGGAGTAAGGCCCAAGTACAGCTATTTTTAAAAGTGCTTCAGTGATTTTAATGTGCAGTAATGAGTTTTGCTCTTAAATGAGGCTTCCTCAACCTGTATGTAAATGCAATTTTTTACTTGAATGCAAAATATCTGACTTTTGCTCTGTTCAAGTTTAATTATCTCTGATAATAGGAGTCCCATAATTTCCAAATGCAATTTTGTGAGGTCAATCTTCAACAATCTTCAACAAAGCTAGAACACTGAAACTACTAAAATGTCCATAAGATGTTTAGAAAAGTTTGGAAAGGAATTTTAAGAAGTATAAGGATGAATTCATTTCAATTTAATATTTCTTATATTGTTGGGTTTATGCATAATTTGTACTGTATGTAAGAGCATCCTACATCATACTATGAGTAAACTTGGATGATCATTGTTAGCAGATGACAGAGACCAGTATTTACGGGATACAAGAATGTTTTTCCGAATTCCAGGTCCATCCAAACAAAACAAGCATTAATCTTTGGTTAGTTAGCTCTTTTCTATTGAAACACTAGGTTTCAAGGCATATCCAAATTAAACTACTTTTTTTTTTTTTACAATGGTGTGTTAGTTTCTGCTTTATAACAAAGTGAATCAGTTATACATATACATATGTTCCCATATCTCTTCCCTCTTGAGTCTCCCTCCCACCCTCCCTATCCCACCCCTCTAGGTGGTCACAAAGCACCGAGCTGCTCTCCCTGTGCTATGTGGCTGCTTCCCACTAGCTATCTGTTTTACGTTTGGTATAAACTACTTTTTATTCCTTTAACTTTCGATATCTTTCAGCTGTTTAAAGGAATGTTGTTTTAGAAAGTTTGGCAGCAGAAAGCTTTGAGTCTGGCACATCTGAAATTAATCAGTGTTGAGTAAGCGTTAAGAGGAACAACTGCAGTTATTTAAATGTGCATCTCTGGGTCAAGATTGCCCAAGCATTGCAGTAGAGTGAATTAGAATTTCTTAAAAATCCATGTTATTGGCCCTTTATTTAAAAGGCCAGGAGCAGCCCTCATGTTGCATCCCCCATTGTTCTTGGTATATTGAGTACCTTGTTGATAACGATCATGATGTACAGTTTTTTGGTTTTGTTTTGTTTTTTTTTCTTTTTTGCGGTACGCGGGCCTCTCACCGCTGTGGCCTCTCCCGTTGCGGAGCACAGGCTCCGGACGCGCAGGCCCAGCGGCCATGGCTCACGGGCCCAGCCACTCCGCGGCATGTGGGATCTTCCCGGACCAGGGCACGAACCCGTGTCCCCTACATCGGAAGGCGGACTCTCAACCACTGTGCCACCAGGGAAGCCCGATGTACAGTTTTGAAAGTACTAGTTCTTAGGCTAAGGCATCATGCTTTGATGTTCATAGTATTTTTCACATCCACTTAAAATGAGTTAGGGATAGTCCAGAGGAATAATGTTAATACCATCAAAATGAAGATACAAGAGGTTAGAAAACATTTAGAGGAAGTGGTGAGATATTTATTGTAATTGCGCACAAAACTTATTATTTCTCTCTCTATAGCCAAGACAAAAGAAGAAACACAATAGGTTACTCTACAGAGGTCTCTTGATGTTGCCCAAAGGCATTTTTCACTGCCCAGTCACTCACCTTTTTTTTTTCTATATCTGTATATATTAGACCTTCACCTAGAGGTTCAGTCTTGCTTGCCCTCACCTCAGTTCTAATCCTGTCTGTGCTTAAGGGCCCCAAGTAGGTCAAGTAACGAGTTAACACTGATGCCTGTTTTGCTTTGACTTCTTCCTGTCAGATTTGTTAACCAAGTTTTATTTTGAGCCTGTGGAGAAATCATACTCTTCATTTATTAGAACTGGATTTGTCTTGTTCTTTTTGTCTGAACACATTCCTGGATTTTTTTTTTTTTTTTTTTTTTTTTTAATGGTACGCAGGCCTCTCACTGTTGTGGCCTCTCCCGCTGCGGAACACAGGCTCCAGACGCGCAGGTTCCAGACGCGCAGGTTCCAGACGCGCATGCTCAGCGGCCATGGCTCAGGCTCCGGACGCGCATGCTCAGCAGCGGCCATGGCTCACGGGCCCAGCCGCTCCGTGGCAAGTGGGATCCTCCGAGAATGGGGCACGAATTCCTGTTCCCTGCATCGGCAGGCGGACTCTCAACCACTGCGCCACCAGGGAAGCCCCCTTCCTGGATATCTTGATTCTCATTGCTGTTACTCTGAGACTGGGATCCTGTCAAGGACTAGAGGTCAGTTTGTGCTTTGCAAACATTACAGTTAGCTTTTGCCAAACAAAAGATTACATAACAAACCACTCCCATAGCACAGTGCCTTACAATTACAATAATTTAATTTCATGGATCTGTGAGTTGCCTGGGCTCAGCGTAATGGGGTTTTCTCTGCTGTAAATCTCTCGTTTCCCTTCCAGGCCCAGTGGTCTCACCCCAGCATATTTCCCCCATGGCAATCAATGATAGAGGGAAAGGCAAGTGGAAACATAGAAGAACTCTTGGAACTGGCACATCACCACTTCCATATTATTCTTTTGCTAAAGCAAGTCATATTGCTGAACCTAATCTGAAGGATAAAGAAATATACTTGGAACCCTTAGGAAGAGAAACATGGCAGAGAATGTGGAAGCAGGAAGGACTGTTGAAAGGTATGAAGTGTTATTTAAAACATTAAAAATTATTATCCCAATTTAAAAAATTAATTAATGTACAGTTGACCCCTTGAACAACACAGGACTTAGGGGCACCAACCCTCATGCAGCTGAAAATCCGAGTAAGACTTTATAGTCAGCCTCCGTATCCCCTGTTCTGCATCCACGGATTCAACCAACCACAGATCACGTACTACGCTAGTACATATTGGGAAAGCATTCAGGAATAAGTGGACCCATGCAGTTCACACCTGTGTTGTTCAAGGGTCCACTGTATTACGAAATAACTATTATGCCATATGCTAGTAGGATGCTGGTTCATTTATCAATTCATTTCTTTCAGTAAATATTAGAAGGCCCAGGGCAAAAGCGTCTAACCTGCCTTCTCTTCTGATTCATCACATAATGTCACATAATCTCCGGCAACTCACTTAAGGTTTTTTGTTTTAAACTTTTTCTTGATGTACAGTTCTATAAGATTTAACATGGGTGTAAATTCTTGTACCAACCACCATAATCAGGATATAGAACAGAACATCACAGCAAAACTGGTTTTTTTTTTTTTTGCTCCTTTGTAGTTAAAACCTCCCCCTACTCCTAATTGATGACATCAGCTAATCTGTTCTTCCAAATAGTTTTGCCTTTTTTAGGTTGTCATATTTTTGAACTCATACAGCATGTTACCTTTGGCCACTGGCTTCTTTCACTCAGCATAACGTCTTTGGGATTCATCAATACTATTGCATGTTCCTTTTTATTGTGTACAATAGCACAGTAATAGTAATAGTAATTGCAATAGTAATCCATGATATGGAGGAATTATAGCTTTTTAATCCATTGACTTATCAAAGGACATTTGAGTTATTTCTAGTTTAGGTGATTATGAATAAAATGTCTATAGACACTCATGTACATGTTTTGTATAACCATAAGTTTATATCTCATTAGAGTAAATAGCTAAGAGTGGGATTGCTGTGCCATATGGTAGATGTATGATGTTTATGGTCAGAGTACATGACTGTGTGATTACCATGCTTTTGAACTTGTTAAGGTTTGTACTATGACTCATGATGTAGTCTATCAAGGTGAATGTTCTGCGTGCACATGAAAACAATGAGTATTCTGCTATTGTTGAATGACGTGTTCCACAAATGTCAATTGGTCCAATTGTTTGATGGTGGTGTTCAGTTCTTCTGTATCTTTATGATTCCTGAGAAAGGGGTGTTGAAATCCCCAAGTACAGTGGTAGATTGATAATGTTTCTCTTGTCATGTCTATTCACTTTTGCTTTAAGTATTTTGAAGCTCTGTTGTTAGGTACATATATTTAGCATTGTTATATCTTATTAATGTATTGACTCTTTTATCATTATGCAATGTCCCTCTTTACTTCTGGTAATTTTCTTGGCTCTGAGGTTTATTCTGTCTGATAATAATATATTCCAGTTTTTCTCTGACTAGTGTTTATATATTACCGTTGTTTTCCTTTTTAATCTACCTAAATTATTATACTTAAAATGGAATTCTTATAAACCATATATATTTGTTACCCTCTTCCTAATCTGAAAACTGTCTTTTAATTGCCATGTTTAAATCATTTATCTTTAAATTAATTACTTATATGTTTAGAGTTAGGTCTACCGTTTTATGTTTTGTTTTGTGTTTGTCCCCTCTATTTTTCATTCCACTGCTTCTGTCTTCTTTTGGGTTATTTGAATATTTTAAGTATTACTTTTAAATTTATCAATTATATTTTTAATATGTCTTTTTATATCTTTTCCAGTGGTATTACAATATGCATACTTAAGTTTTCACAGTCTACTTAGAGTTACTATTTTACCATTTCTAGTCAAATGTAGAAACCTTACCACCATATCTTCCTTTATATTTTAGTTGTGATATTTATTAACTCTATGTTCATTGAACAATCCACCAATGTTATAATTTTTACTTTCAACCATTTAAAAAATTTAAAGAACCATTTAAAATAACTTCAATGAAAAATAGTCTATTTATTTATGCAATGTTTACCATTTGTGTTGCTCTTCCTTTATTCCCAAAGTTCCACGTTTCTCTCTGGTATCTTTTCCCTTTCACCTGAAACACTTCCTTTTGCACTTCTTGTATATTAGGTTTTCTGGTGATAAGTTATCTTAGTTTTTATTCATTTGAGAATGTCTTTATTTCATCTTAATTTGTGAATGAAAGTTATTTTTACTGGATAGAGAATTATAGGTTGACAGTTCTTTTCTTACAGTGCAATATTGTTTTTGCTTCACTGCCTTCTTTTTGATGACAAACTTACAATCACTTGAATAGTTATTCTCCTACATGTAATGTTTTATTTTTCTCTAATGGCTTTCAAGATTTTTTCTCTTTGATTTTCATCAATTTGATCATGATATGTATGGGCACGAAATTCTTTGAGTTTATCCTGTTAGGGGTTTGCTGAACTTCTTGAATCTGCAAGCTTATGCCTTTACCCAAAGTTAGAAAGTTTTCAGGCATTATTTCTTCAAGTACATTTTTTTCTGTACAATAATCTTTCTCTCTTCTTTCTGAAACTTCAAAAACAAATGTTAGACCTTCTGATATTTTCTTCAGGTTCTCAAGACTGTTCATTTTTCCTTCAATTTTTTTTCTTTCTAATGTTCAAATTGGATAATTTCTACTAATCTACCTCCAAATTCATTAACTCTTCTTTTGTCTTCATTCTGCTATTGAGCCCATCTAGTATTTTTTTTTTATTTTGGTGATTGTATTTTCCAGTTCTAAAATTTCCATTTGGTTCTCCTTTATAGCCTCTATTTATCTGATGAAATTTTTATCTTTCCATTTGTTTTAAGAATGTTTTTTTGTTCCTTCTTTAAACATTTCATAATAGCTTCTTTAAAGTCTTTGTCTGATAATTCAACATCTGATTCATATTAGGTTGATGTCTGTTGATTTCCTTTCCTTTGGCAATTTGTGAGACCTTTCTGATTCTTTCATATATTGAATAATTTGGGACTGGATATTTTGAATATTAAGTTACAGTGTTCTTGGTCTAGATTAGATCCTACGGAGAATGTTTTCTTGTTGTTATTGTTTTGTTTTAGTAAGCAGTTGACTCAGGTGCTGGTTGCAATTTCTGACATGACTTATGTGGACTGTGGTTCAAATGTCAGTATACTTTTCAAAGTCTTCCCAATGTTATTCAGCTCTTTCCTGCATGTGTGCTTCATGGGAGCCAGTCTGAAGCCTGAGGGCAGTCTACCTCATGTGTCAGTTTTCAAAGCTTATTGGTATACTGTTTAGGGTCATATCTACTGCTCAGCTCAGGGGTGAGTCAAAGGGTTCATATAAAATGTTTTGAAATCCTTTTCTTGAGCTCCTTCTTCTCTACAGTGTCTCCCCAAACTATCTTGCTCCCCAGGTTCCTTCTTCCTGGTCCTCTGCTAGTCTTTTTAACCTGCATGCATGTCCTGAGCTTGCTTCTGCTTCTAGATGCAAGTGGCAGGAGGATAGAGAGAAAAAAATGGAGATATTCCTTTATGCTCTTTGGATCACATCGTTTCTCTGGTTGGAGAGCAGGATTATCCTCTTTTCAGGTACTCACCTAACTGCCACTGCCACCACCACCACAGGGTTGCAGCTTCAGGAGTGGGGCTTGCTGGCAGCAAAGCTGAGAAAGAAAGAAGAAAAGGTTAGGAATTTACCCCTACTCTCTCTGTCTTCTAGAGGCTGCACTTCCCAATACTAAGAACAAAAGAAGATGAATTTCTCTTGGAACTCTTTTTGTCCATGCCTGGTACACTATTCTGGGACTTGTGCTGACTCAAAGACAAGGAGCTATGTATGAAAAAGGAATAAAACAAGGAAACTTCCCACTGATTGCTTGTACTTTGAGTTCTGCTTTTCTTCCCAAGCCACCTTCTACCATTTACTTATAGTTCCTGTGTGGCCCACTCCATGCATTCTGCCAAGGGCTTTGGTTGTATGGTGTTGGAGAGACAGAGTGGAGCTGCTTACTTCATCTTCATAGGAACATGAACCCTCACTTAAGTTTTGTAAACTTCAGTTACTTCATCTTCAAAGGGAGTGTTATTAATACTTGCCCTTTCTAATTCCTAAGATATTTATAGGAATAGAATGAAATGGCATATATGAAAGTGTTTTGTAAACTGTAAAGTACCTTATGATTGTGATCATGGTAAGATATTGACCTTTGAATACTTCTACATAATTTGAAAATAATTTTTCCCATTTCAACTTTATTATTCTTGGCAATTTCCTCAATATACAGTGCCACATTAATAAATATTACAGTATTTTGAAAGGTGAGACCCCCCGCCATGTTAAACAAAGCCAAACAGATTTCCCCACTGTGGGACTTCTTGAAGCCTCAGATAGGTTAATGTACATTTTGAACTCTCAAGAGATAAAGGAATAGATTTATATACTTGTCTGTGAGCTGTTTTCTTTGCTTTGGGTCTTTTAAATATAGTTAAATGCAGAACTATATATCGTAAGCACACTCTAGACAACTCTTCTCTATGGCATCTTTAAAATGAATGAGTGTTTTAAGCTTTGTCAAAACCTCTATTCCCCCTCTTAATCACCTGTCAAGCTGAGAGCCTTGCTCACAGATAGACATGTGGCTGTAGGAAGAAAGGTATTTTGAGGGAATTTGAGGCTTTAAAGAAACACACAGGTGCAAAACAAAACAATGTATATTTGGTATCTTTCTGAAGTTCCATTCAAGTAAAAGTGTTCTGTGGCTTCAGTTCTCAAACCATAGTCTATTAGTGTGAGAGCAGTTAGAAGATGCTCTTAGAATCTGGTATTACCATGAAAATCCAGGCTGTGTACTTGTACTATTTCTTATACTAGAGACAAAACCCAGTTCTTTAGAAAAGCATTATTGATTGTGATGTATTTACACCTCCTGCTTCTTTCAGTTAAAAATAATAATTATTAAAATTATTATTTAAAATTTTTATTAAATCATTATTATTATTATTTAAATTACTTTTAAAAATTAAAAATAATTTTTAGAACTTAGGAACACAACACAGTAAGAAGTTTTATGTATGTAACCTCATTGTCCTTGTTGGACTCCTAATTGTTTCCTATCTGTAATGGTCAAAATTGGACATAATTCAAAATTATTTTTCTCTTCCACTTTACATTTTTGTGTGAATAAGTTTATATAAACAAAAAGTACAAGCAGAATCTATATTCATTAAAAGAGAAAATGAAGACAATATAACTTTAGACAATGAGGAATTTGACATCTTGAAGGTAATGTATGGATGTTAACTTATAAATCAGTTTAGAATCTCAAATTCACTACTAAAAAAAATAATTCTAGAATAGGTCATTGATTTGTTAATCTGTTTATCTGTACATGAACTTTAAAAGATCGTAAGTAGAGGGATTTGCATTCACAAATGTCCTGAACTTTGATCAAGAATTTACTTTTTGAAAGATAATCATTACACATTTTATCACATTATAATCCGATTCTAATTACGGCCCTAGTTCATCATTACTTCTCACTGGAGAAATTTATCAGCCCCATATGCTTGTAGTCTGTGCGACGCAGACAGCCCTGGGGTCTCCCATTCATGCAATTTGAGAGCACAAACTACCATTACGTGCAAGCTTAAAGCCTAAGTTAAATAAAGCATAGAGAGCAGTAATTCGAGCTTACCCACAGAAAGAGCAAAGTTACATTTGGGGTCAAGTCTGGATATATCTAGCATCTGACCAACATCTGGCTAACTTAAAGCACTCTGTAAATACTCTAGCTTATTTTCATTTAAACAATTTACATAGTTCATCTTTTTTTTTATTTTTAAGCAGGGGTTAAAACTTTTGTTGTGAAAAGCTGCAGTACAAGAGGCTAATACACTCTATATTTGTGCAGAAGAATTTCATCTGTAGAGAGTAAGTTTAGGTGCATTATTTGTTTCATCATC
Organism: Mesoplodon bidens; assembly: GCF_964165515.1. Taxonomy (NCBI): domain Eukaryota; kingdom Metazoa; phylum Chordata; class Mammalia; order Artiodactyla; family Ziphiidae; genus Mesoplodon; species Mesoplodon bidens. The sequence continues at coordinate 134,281,654 of NC_138161.1, forward strand.
AAGTCATCCAGAATGTCAGTTTATGGGCAGATGTGAACTTAGGCTGCCTAAAAGTCATTCAAATTTCTCATCTCCTTCCACTATCAAAGCTAGAAAGTGGAAATATTCAATTTCTCAACTTTCCCTGGCTGGAACAACACATCATCCCTGGACTAATGACCCCTGGATTAAAAAAAAAAAAATCTATGTTTTAGAAAAAAGGAATTTAAAAAAATTGTACCTCCATGCATTATAGAACAAAATACATGCGGTTTTAGACTCTCAGTATTAAAGGAATCAAGAAGAGATTGTATTTTCTTTAGATAGTCAATATAGCAATTTTTTTTTTTTTTTTTTGCGGTACGCAGGCCTCTCACTGTTGTGGCCTCTCCCGTTGCAGAGCACAGGCTCCGGACGCACAGGCTCAGTGGCAATGGCTCACGGGCTCAGCCGCTCCGTGGCATGAGGGATCTTCCCGGACCAGGACATGAACCCGTGTCCCCTGCATTGGCAGGCGGACTCTCAACCACTGCGCCACCAGGGAAGCCCAGCAATTTTTTTTTTACAAAACCTCTTTACATCTGTTTTTAGAAGTTTCATTTAGTTTTTTAAAAATATTTTATACTAAATATTACAAATATTGCAACCTATTATAAATATTCTGTTATTTTTCAAATTATTTATTTAAAATTTGAAACAGTGATTCACAAATTGGCTTCTAAGTAGACATATCTGTTTTTTTTTTTCATCTTTATTGGAGTATAATTGCTTTACAATGATGTGTTACTTTCTGCTTTATAACAAAGTGAGTCAGTTATACATATACATATGTTCCCATATCTCTTCCCTCTTGTGTCTCCCTCCCTCCCACCCTCCCTATCCCACCCCTCCAGGCGGTCACAAAGCACCGAGCTGATCTCCCTGTGCTATGCGGCTGCTTCCCACTAGCTAGCTACCTTACGTTTGGTAGTTTATATATGTCCATGCCTCTCTTACGCTTTGTCACAGCTTACCCTTCCCGCTCCCCATATCCTTAAGTCCATTCTCTAGTAGGTCTGTGTCTCTATTCCTGTTTTACCACTAGGTTCTTCATGACATTTTTTTTTCTTAAATTCCATATACATGTGTTAGCATACGGTATTTGTCTTTCTCTTTCTGACTTACTTCACTCTGTATGACAGACTCTAGGTCTATCCACCTCATTACAAATAGCTCAATTTTGTTTCTTTTTATGGCTGAGTAATATTCCATTGTATATATGTGCCACATCTTCTTTATCCATTCATCTGATGATGGACACTTAGGTTGTTTCCATCTCCGGGCTATTGTAGAGCTGCAGTGAACATTTTGGTACATGACTCTTTTTGAATTATGGTTTTCTCAGGGTATATGCCCAGTAATGGGATTGCTGGGTCATATGGTAGTTCTATTTGTAGTTTTTTAAGTAATCTCCATACTGTTCTCCATAGTGGCTGTACCAATTCATATTCCCACCAGCAGTGCAAGAGTGTTCCCATTTCTCCACACCCTCTCCAGCATTTATTGTTTCCAGATTTTTTGATGATGGCCATTCTGACTGGCGTGAGATGATATCTCATTTTGTTTTGATTTGCATTTCTCTAATGATTAATGATGTTGAGTATTCTTTCATGTGTTTCTTGGCAGTCTGTATATCTTCTTTGGAGAAATGTGAATTTAGGTCTTCTGCCCATTTTTGGACTGGGTTGTTTGTTTTTTGTTATTGAGCTGCATGAGCTGTTTATATATTTTGGAGATTAATCCTTTGTTAGTTGCTTCATTTGCAAATATTTTCTCCCATTCTGAAGGTTGTCTTTTGATCTTGTTTATGGTTTCCTTTGCTGTGGAAAAGCTTTTAAGTTTCATTAGGTCCCATTTGTTTATTTTTGTTTTTATTTCCATTTCTCTAGGAGGTGGGTCAAAAAGGATCTTGCTTTGATTTTTGTCATAGAGTGTTCTGCCTATGTTTTCCTCTAGGAGTTTGATAGTTTCTGGCCTTATATTTAGGTCTTTAATCCATTTTGAGCTTATTTTTGTGTATGGTGTTAGGGAGTGATCTAATCTCATACTTTTACATGTACCTGTCCAGTTTTCCCAGCACCAGTTATTGAAGAGGCTGTCTTTTCTCCACTGTACATTCCTGCCTCCTTTATCAAAGATAAGGTGACCATATGTGCGTGGGCTTTCTATCCTGTTCCATTGATCTATCTTTCTGTTTTTGTGCCAGTAGCATACTGTCTTGATTACTGCATCCCATAGGTTTTGGGTTGTCGTGTCTCCATTGTCATTTGTTTCTAGGTATTTTTTGATTTCCTCTTTGATTTCTTCAGTGATCACTTGGTTATTAAGTCGTGTATTGTTTATCCTCCATGTGTTTGTATTTTTTACAGATCTTTTCCTGTAATTGATATCTAGTCTCATAGCATTGTGGTAGGAAAAGGTACTTGATAGAATTTCAATTTCCTTAAATTTACCAAGGCTTGATTTGTGACCCAAGATATGATCTATCCTGGAGAATGTTCCATGAGCACTTGAGAAAAATGTGTATTCTGTTGTTTTGGATGGAATGTCCTATAAATATCAATTAAGTCCATCTTGCTTAATGTATCATTTAAAGCTTGTGTTTCCTTATTTATTTCCATTCTGGATGATCTGTCCATCGGTGAAAGTGGAGTGTTAAAGTCCCCTACTATGAATGTGTTACTGTCGATTTCCCCTTTTATGGCTGTTAGTATTTGCCTTATGTATTGAGGTGCTCCTGTGTTGGGTGCATAAATATTTACAATTGTTATATCTTCTTCTTGGATCAATCCCTTGATCATTATGTAGTGTCCTTTTGTCTCTTCTAATAGTCTTTATTTTAAAGTCTATTTTGTCTGATATGAGAATTGTAGCTCCAGCTTTCTTTTGGTTTCCATTTGCATGGAATATCCATTTCCATCCCCTTACTTTCATTCTGTATGTGTCCCTAGGTCTGAAGTGGGTCTCTTGTAGACAGCATATATATGGGTCTTGTTTTTGTATCCATTCAGCCAATCTGTGTCTTTTGGTGGGAGCATTTAGTCCATTTACATTTAAGGTAATTATTGATAGGTATGTTCCTATTCCCATTTTCTTAATTGTTTTGGGTTCGTTATGGTAGGTCTTTTCCTTCTGTTGTGTTTCTTGCCTAGCGAAGTACCTTTAGCATTTGTTGTAAAGTTGGTTTGGTGGTGCTGAACTCTCTCAGCTTTTGATTGTCTGTAAAGGTTTTAATTTCTCCATCAAATCTGAATGAGATCCTTGCTGGGTAGAGTAATATTGGTTGCAGGTTTTTCTCCTTCATCACTTTAAATATGTCCTGCCAGTCCCTTCTGGCTTGCAGAGTTTCTGCTGAAAGATCAGCAGTTAACCTGATGGGGATTCCCTTGTGTGTTATTTTTCCCTTGCTGCTTTTAATATGTTTTCTTTGTATTTAATTTTTGACAGTTTGATTATTATATGTCTTGGCATATTTCTTCTTGGATTTATCCTGTATGGGACTCTCTGTGCTTCCTGGACTTGATTAACTATTTCCTTTCCCATATTAGGGAAGTTTTCAACTATAATCTCTTCAAATATTTTCTCAGTCCCTTTCTTTTTCTCTTCTTCTTCTGGAACTACTATATTTCGAATGTTGGTGTGTTTAATGTTGTCCCAGAGGTCTCTGAGACTGTCCTCAGTTCTTCTCATTCTTTCTTCTTTATTCTGCTCTGCAGTAGTTATTTCCAGTATTTTATCTTCCAGGTCACTTATCCATTCTTCTGCATCAGTTATTCTGCTATTGATCCCATCTAGAGTATTTTTAATTTCATTTATTGTGTTGTTCATCATTGTTTGTTTCTTCTTTAGTTCTTCTAAGTCCTTGTTAAATGTTTCTTGCATTTTGTCTATTCTATTTCCAAGATTTTGGATCATCTTTACTGTCATTATTCTGAATTCTTTTTCAGGTAGACTGCCTATTTCCTCTTTACTTGTTAGGTATGGTGGGTTTTTATCTTGCTCCTTCAACTGCTGTGTGTTTTTCTGTCTTCTCATTTTGCTTATCTTACTGTGTTTGGGGTCTCCTTATTGCAGGCTGCAGGTTCGTAGTTCCCGTTGTTTTTGGTGTCTGTTCCCAGTGGCTAAAGTTGGTTCAGTGGGTTGTGTAGGCTTCCTGGTGGAGGGGAGTAGTGCCTGTGTTCTGGTGGATGAGGCTGGATCTTGTCTTTCTGGTGGGCAGGTCCACATCTGATGGTGTGTTTTGGGGTGTCTGTGGACTTATTATGATTTTAGGCAGCCTCTCTGCTAATGGGTGGGGTTGTGTTCCTGTCTTGCTAGTTGTTTGGCATAGGGTGTCCAGCACTGTAGCTTGCTGGTCGTTGAGTGAAGCTGGGTGCTGGCGTTGAGATGGAGATCTCTGGGAGATTTTCGCCATGTGATATTATGTGGAGCTGGGAGATCTCTTGTGGGCCAGTGTCCACAAGGACCGGTGTCCTGTCCAACCTCAGAGGCATAGCACTGACTCCTGGCTGCAGCACCAAGAGCCTTTCATCCACACGGCTCAGAATAAAAGGGAGAAAAAGTAGAAAGAAAGAATTAGTAGAAGTAGAAAGAAAGGAAGGAAGGAAGGAGGGAGGGAGCAAGGAAGGAGGGAAGGAAGGAAAAAAGAAAGAAAGATAAAGTAAAATAAAATAAAGTAAAATAAAATAAAATAATTAAAATTAAAAATATTTATTAAAAAATTAAAAAATAAAACAAACAAAAACAGACAGAACCCTAGGACAAATGGTGGAAGCAAAGCTATACAGACAAAATCTCACACAGAAGCATACACATACACACTCACAAAAAGAGGAAAAGGGGAAAAAACCATAAATCTTGCTCTCAAAGTCCACCTCCTCAGTTTGGGATGGTTTGTTGTCTATTCAGGTATTCCACAGATGCAGGGTACATCAAGTTGATTGTGGAGCTTTAATCCGCTGCTTCTGAGGCTGCTGGGAGAGATTTCCCTTTCTCTTCATTGTTCTCACAGCTCCCGGGGCTCAGCTTTGGATTTGGCCCCGCCTCTGCATGTAGGTCACCGGAGGGCATCTGTTCTTCGCTCAGACAGGACGGGGTTAAAGGAGCCGCTGATTCGGGGACTCTGGCTCACTCAGGCGGGGGGAGGGAGGGGCACGGAGGCGGGGCGAGCGTGTGGCGGCAGACGCAGCGTGACGTTGCACCAGCCTGAGGTACGCCGTGCGTTCTCTCGGGGAAGTTGTCCCTGGATCCCGGGACCGTGGCAGTGGCGGGCTGCACAGGCTCCCGGGAGGGGAGGTGTGGATAGTGACCTGCGCTCGCACACAGGCTTCTTGGTGGCAGCAGCAGCAGCCTTACCGTCTCATGCTGTCTCTGGGGTCCGCGCTGATAGCCGCAGCTCGTGCCCTTCTCTGGAGCTCCTTTAAGCAGCACTCTGAATCCCCTCTCCTCGCGCACCAGGAAACAAAGAGGGAAGAAAAAGTCTCTTGCCTCTTCGGCAGGTCCAGACATTTTCCCGGACTCCCTCCCGGCGCCACCAGTCTTCTCCCTGCGCTGCGACCGAAACCCGAGCCTCAGCTCCCAGCCCCGCCCGCCCCGGCGGGTGAGCAGACAAGCCTCTCGGGCTGGTGTGTGCCTGAGGGCACCGATCCTCTGTGCGGGAATCTCTCCGCTTTGCCCTCTGCTCCCCTGTCGCTGCGCTCTCCTCCACAGCTCCGAAGCTTCTCCCCTCTGCCACCCACAGTCTCCGCTCGCGAAGGGGCTTCTAGTGTGTGGAAACCTTTCCTCCTTCACGGCTCCCTCCCACTGGTGCAGGTCCCGTCCCTATCCTATTGTCTCTGTTTATTCTTTTTTCTTTTGCCCTACCCAGGTATGTGGGGAGTTTCTTGCCTTTTGGGAGGTCCGAGGTCTTCTGCCAGCGTTCAGTGGGTGTTCTGTAGGAGTTGTTCCACGTGTAGCTGTATTTCTGGTGTATCTGTGGGGAGGAAGGTGATCTCCGCGTCTTACTCTTCCGCCATCTTGATTCCTCTCCCTCATTTAGTTTTAATTTGAAACTGTTTTTCAAAAGCTAATCATCTGTGATAAGAGATACGAGCTGTTTTAGAAAGTGCCTGCATCAGAAAGCAAGCCAAATCTGCTGGCACCATGATCTTGGACTTCCCAGCCTTCACAACTGTGAGAAATAAATTTTTTGTTGCTTATAAGCCACCCAGTCAATAGTATTTTGTTATAGCAGCCAAATGGACTAAGACACAGGGGAATTTACTTTGTGTGTGTGTTTTTTACATAGAGGGTCAGTGAGTGATCCTGATTATCTTCTGTCAACTTCTGAAGGAAGGAAAGGTAGTGTGGGGTGGGGTGAAGATTAGAAATACTAATGGAAGCAGAACTTATGATGTTTAGCAATAGCATGTGCTATCACTTGCTCCTTGGGGCCTCTGTTGCTGAAGGAAGAACTGTACTGGGGCCTCGATTATTGGAAACTTGTATCTGTACTTATACTGAAAGTGAAAAGTAATTCAAAGCCAAATTACTTCGACATTTATTTTCTTCTTTTCCTCAATTTTAATAGTAAATGCTACACGTATGTCTTCCCCCGCTCAAAATGTTGATCTTGTTGACTAAAGCTGTCAGTTACAGCAGACAATGCTTCAGATTTGATTAAAAAATACAAAACGTATGAACCATGTTTAATTAAATTCTGATGGTTGAAAGCACATGAAAGAATTTTTCATTTATGCATAGCTCTGAATTGCTCTTATCAAAATCTCCTGTTTTCGAAGGAGACTGCTGATGACAATAACCACATCAGCTCCTAAGAGAAAAATAGTGATCTGGGCTCCCAGGGATCACCAAGTTTTTTCTAGTATTAAAAAACAGAGCCCTCCCCAACTCTCTCATGTATTTAGATAGTAAACATCTTTTTAAAAAAAATAAAATTAGGCATAATATAAATATTTATGATTCATAGTAGTCGTGATTCTTAAATATAATTGTGATTGTGTGAGAATCTCTAGAAATCCACCAAGCAAAATACTGTGAAAGAGCCAGTTTTAGAGTAAAAAGCAGACACATGGCACTGGGTGATTATGACATTGAAAAAACCACAAATTGTAGACGTTTTTCCACTTATTTTTATGTAATTACTTTTCAAATACTGCCTTAAAACTTCTTTTTCCTGTGTATGACTGAAGGTGTATTAAGGGATCTCTTTCCTAAAAAAAACCCCTTTTGAGCCATATTTATAATTCAGTACAGTAGTATCACTCCTTAAGACCATTAAATTCTTATTTATTCTGGGCATATGATTTTTCCCTCTCATTTTTTTCACCTTTCTGTTCTTTTGACCTTTAAGATTTTTCATTTTATACAGTATCTTTACGCTTCTGACTACTTAGAACTTTGCTTCTTTCAGGCAATCTTTGACTCCCAGTTTCCTGCACAAGCCAGAGTACTTTAAAAAACCTAAGATCTTTGTTAAATCTTATTCCTGGAGAAGCTTTTATAGTCAGCTCAGCACTAACACTTTGAAAATGTTTAACAGAAAGAAAAGACATAGATTCCAAAACATTAGGCCCAGCATGGAGTGAAGATTTCAGTTGCATTGACTCCACCTCTTATAACCTCTGTAAAACATCAGTGTTTAACCTTCTTTTCCAACTTGCCTCGCAGATTGAGAGATTTACTTGATGGACCAGAGCAATGCTGGCTGTGGAGCTGGAGTTTATCTGGAGACTTTTCAACCAAGCTGCTAAGGAGAGTGAAGCACACAAGCAAGCCTGCTGCCAAAGTAAGAATTTCAGTGTGATTTGGTGAAAATATCTGACTACACAAGCCAGGAAAGACTGAGGTGGGAAAAAGGAAACCTGCATCCTAACATGATCACTGCTCTATTAGAAACTAAGTACATGATCTTCACCAAGCACTTCCCTTTTCCTGGCCAAGCTCCTTATCTCTGACAGGTTGAATGGAATTAGAGCTCTGGTAGCCCATAGATGTGGTTCATTTGATTCACATTAGCCCTCACACTCCTTTTTTGCTTCTTTCCTTTTCTCCTTCCTTCCTTCTCTCCCTCCTTCCATCTCCTTCCCTCCCTCCCTTCCTTCCTTCCTTCCTTGTCTTAATTAAATTAAGCCAGAGGTTTAAGCAATATAAACATTTTTGGTCTTTTAGCCAAAGAGCCTTGAACATTTAAAAACTCCTTATAACAACAGATACCACTACACACCTATTAGAATGGCCAAAATCTGGAATACTGACACCACCAAATGATGGCGAGGAAGTAGAACAATAGGGACCCTCATTCATTGCTCGTGGGAATGCAAAATGGGACAGCCACTTTGGAACACAGCTTGGTGGTTTCTTACAAAACTAAACACACTCTTAGCAGGTGATCCAGCAATTGTGTTCTTTGGTATTTAACCAAGTGAGTTGAAGACTTATATCCACATAAAAACCTGCACATGGATGTTTATAGCTGCTTTACTCACAAATGCCAACACTTAGAAGTAACCAAGATGTCCTTCAGTGGGTGAATTGATTAATAAACTGTGGTCCATCCAGGCAAAGGGATGTTATTCAGTGCTAAAGAAGAAATGAGCTGTCAAGCCATGAAAAGACACTGAGGAAACTTGAGTGCATATTACTAGTGAAAGAAGCCAATCTGAAAAGGCTACATACTGTATGCTTCTAACTATATTACATTCTGGGAAAAGGAAAACTAGGTATGGAGGCGTAAAAATATTGGTGGTTGCCAGGGCTTGAGGGGAGGGAGGGATGAATAGGCTGAGCACAGAGGATTTTTAGGGCAGTGAAAGTACGCTGTGTCTGTAATGATAGGTCATACATTTGTCTAAACAGATAGAATGTACAACACCAAGAGTGAACCTTAATGTAAACTATGGACTCTGGGGTGTAATGATGGGCTAATGTAGGTTTATCAATGATAACAGATGTACCACTCTTCGGGGCGATGTTGATGTCGAGGAGGTTATGCACGCGTGGGGCTGAGGAGTAGACAGAGGCTCTCTGTACTTTCCACTCAGTTTCTGCTCAGTTTTGCCGTGAATCTAAAATTACTCTAAAAAAATAAAGTTTATTAATTTAAAAAATTGTTGATGGGCATTTGGAATTGAGAAGCCATTTGACACATTGGAAATAACATGATCTTAGGAATCAGACCTTTGAATCTATATGTGTGTAGGGGCAAGAGGTTTATGGGAAATCTCAGAGCTTTCTGTTCAATTTTGCCATGAACCTGAAACCGCTCTAAAATTGTCTATTAAAAGTAAATAAAATAAAATAAAATAAAATAAAACCAAACCACACTAGGTTATTTTACATATAATTCTGTGTTTCCTGTTTCTTATGAGAAATTAGAAGACCTGGCAATGCAGAGCCTGGGTCCTCACATGGGAGAACCAGCTAGAACTAAGTGGTGGTCCTGCCATTTTACAAGGGGCGCATGCGTTCCTGATCGCCACAGTCCCCACTGGGCCACCCTTACCCACACATGTACTCGACCTCAGTAAGGATTTCGGTTTGTGACCTAAATCTATAGATTTCTATAGATGCCTTACCATGGCTCAGGGACACAGTGTTACCTTTTCATGTCTCAAAGAGATAGCAGGGTAGATTTGGGTTTCTGAACAACATCTAATCAGGGACAATGTAATGCCATCCATAGCAAAGCAACTCCAGTCTGTAACTCAGGATCAGGCCTTCCATGTTGCTCTCACAATAATTCTACCCATCAAAAGAAAATCAGCTTTTACCCAGTCCCTCTCCCCTAGCAGAAGAATACATGATTTTTCATTGCCTCATTTCTTGGTAAAGTACAAATCTAATTATATTAGCTCATAGCTTTACCTTGTAGAGGGAGACACGTTTAATAAATCTTACTGGTTCTCCCAACCAGTACAAAGATGTCTTTGATTTGTGGTGTATTTTAAGAGAAAAAATATGCATGAATAATTTTAATGATTTAGGAAGGCAATATCATGGAGTGGTAAGAGCTTAGACTCTGAAACTAGACACATTTGATTTGAATATTGGCTTTATCTTTGGTTTTAATATGAGTATACTCAGTCACTACATGTGTAATCTTGAGTAAGAAACCTATCCTTGGGCCTCAGTTTCCAAACTTGTAAAATGTGGATAAATGATACATTCATAGTTTATGGGTTTGCTGCAATGATTAAGTGTGTTGATGTGTGTGACAGGACTTAGAACCGTGTCTTAGAATTAAATAAAAGTGAACTCTTATTATTTCAAATCACTTCGTGGTTTGGCTTACATCCCCTTCTGTTTTATTGGATAGTGTCCTTTTCAATGGCTAATATTTTGGATTTATCTATGGTGCAGGGTTGTTATGAATGAGGTGCCCATGGGCTAGTTGACGGGTTCTGCCTTCAAGGCAATTCCAGTGGCTCATGGATGGGCTTTATGAAGGAGTCTGCAGAGTGGTAGTAGGATCTGCTTTGATGTTCTCAGAGAGCCCTGACTGCTGTTCTCCCCAGTTGTTCAGCACTCCACAGAATTCCGGATGGGAGGAGAAAGAAGCGGTCCCCTTAGGTAGCCTCCTACACAATGGGGAAGCTGGACACTCACTCACACACTGTCACTCACACACTGTCACTTTCCTCCATGGGTTGCATCATGTTCTGAGAAGGTCCCTCTTGGCACTAAGCTGTGTTACCTTAGGGGAGGGCTCATGGGTAAAGTGAAACTCTTACCCTCCTCAATGCATCTCATCTCTTTTTTTGCCCCAGTAGTGTGCTGGAACTTCTCTGCTGGACTCCTGGGCTTCTCCTGAGACCACAAAGGTGGTCTCATCTGTGACTGTCAAAATTGGTGTTCTTTGAGGGGGAAGACAGTAGATAACATCAAAATGGCAAGATAAGAGTTATTTTATAAAGCTCCATTTCTTGAGTGCTGTAGGTAACATTCTCTGTTGCCTCAGAAGACTTGCTTGGCTCCTTTCTGTGATTGAAATATAATTAAATAATTGGAATCTTTACCTTCCCCATCTTTGCTTGCAGCTAATGTTTGACTTACCCAAACATGCTGGATGTTGAAGAGGACACAGGTGGCATACATGGTATCTTTGGGGCCAAGGTGATTGGAGCCCAAGGAAGGCTATGTAGAGTGAGTGGCTGGAGCTACATTTCCTGGCACACCAAGAACCCACAGGAAAAAGATACAATTTCCAGAAAAGGCTCTTGAGGACAAACACTTTGGCCTAGAGATGAAGGTCTTAGACTCATTTCTCCAGCTTTTCTTACAAATGGCTCCTACCACGTGTTTGGAATGTAGATTTTTTTAATGGTGTTTAGAAGGGAGGGACTCAAGTGTGAGACAGTTGAAATTTTGTTCAATCTTGGCTGCGGTTTTTTACAATAAAGCCTCAGTGAAATTTTATGCACTTATGAGTTGGTCTTGAGATGATAAATTTGTTGCTTGCTCTCATTGAGTTTCTTAAATTTTCCTAAGCTAGACTGGTCTTTTTGTTCTCTAGTCTGAAGACTCTAGGGGAGTCATACCACTGAGCAGTGACTCTAATAATTGTACTATATTTAATAAAATGAAATTTAAAAATACACGTGAAAGGGCATGACAAATTCTAAAATCTAAGGTGATAATTATGGTTACTGTTTATCTATTTATTTTTTTGGCTGCGTTGGATCTTCATTGCTGAGCGCGGGCTTTCTCTAATTGCAGCGAGTGGGGACTATTCATTGCGGTGCGCGGGTTTCTCATTGCAGTGGCTTCTCTTGTTGTGGAGCAAGGGCTCTAGGCACGTGGGCTTCAGTAGTTGTGGCACGTGGGCTCAGTAGTTGTGGCTCGCAGGCTCTAGAGCGCAGGCTCAGTAGTTGTGGTGCACTGGCTTTATTGTTCTGCAGCATGTGGGATGTTCCCGGACCAGGGCTCGAACCCGTGTCCCCTGCATTGGCAGGTGGATTCTTAACAAGTGCGCCACTAGGGAAGCCCTGGTTACTGTTTATTAATCAGTTACCTTTCACAAAGCTTCCACTCTGTAGCAAAAAATTTGCTAAGTAAGGTACCTTGCCCAGGTTATTTCTCATCTATATTCTCAAACTTGCAAAATAGGAGTAATAATACTGTTTTACAAATGAGGAAATTGAGGCTCATAGAGGTTAAAACAACTTACCCCCAACTTACTAGTAATTATTTTACAATGATTAAAGAATATTATTTGCATATACATTGTATGAAAGTGACTGCAGTTGGGCCACTTACTCTTTTTCACCATCATCTGTGCCCACACAAAACATTTTCTTAATATTGTCATTTCAAAAAAGACAGTGAAATTCTCCAGTGGCTTTTATTAAAAAAAAAAATTATCTTCCAAACTTCCTCACATTTTCTTTTTGCCTGGTCCAGCTTGATCCCATCCTATGACTCAACAGTTATTTCTATCCTGCCCAACTGTTTGACCTTCACTTACACAAGTTCATTCCAGAGGTCCAGCTGAATTCCAGCTTATTTCTATCTGGCAGCTTCAACTATCAAACTCACAAGCACTTTTTATTCTTTTCTTAATTAATGCAAAGTTTTCCTTATTTTTAAGCTCACCATACCTCCCAGAAATCTACCAGGTTTTGTAAATTTTTACAAAAGCCTTTTGTAAGTATTGGCCAGGCTCAGTGAAATAACTGACTTGTCATGATGTTGCTCATTTCTCGGTAACTGTTGCCCACCCACAAGACTCCAGGGTTTTCTAAATCTGGGAAATGTCTTCAAGGCAGCACTGATCCATGGGAGAAGTTCCAGTATGATAAGGTCATGTTAGGGAGGCTTGTGTGTGCTGCTATGCAGAATTCTGAGAGCTCACTGCTTATTTAAAAACCTGTGCCATAGGAGTATAATTTTCCTATTTCTTTTGTAAATATACAGAGTACTATATTACAGCTTTTAGTCCATAGGAGGGCAATGTTGAGCTGCAGGAAAATCATTGCAGTTTTTTTGCAAAAGAACATATAGAACGGATTAATTTAAAAATTAATGAATCGAAACAAATTAATTTAACATACTACAAGATGACAGTTATTTAATAATATCCCCACGTCGAATACTGACTGGTTTCATGTTTGTCATACTGCTATTTAATTTGTAAATTGATGTATATTATCCTTGTCACTCAAAGCCAAACCATTGCTGTCCCTTTGGAGAAGGTCATGTTCTCCTTTGTGCAGCTTTTCTTTATTTTAGATGTTGAAAATTCTTAAATTCTTTAGAAATTGAATGATATTTTAAATATTTTTATGCATGGTCTGCCGATGATGGCTCTGCTTAAAGAGATAAGAATTCTTATAGTTCAAATCTCTAATCTGCTTTGACACCTTTCCTTGGGTCAGAGTTTGAGGTTCCATTTAAATGCCACCATAAGGCTCTCAGAGCAAAGAGTTAACCAAATGTAATGTTTAAAATGAGTTATAAAGAACAAGACAAAATTAAATTTCAGCCAAATTTTAAGCTATGAAATTTGGTCATATATCAGAGTTATCTTCATAAAAAGATACAGCACACTGTCATTTCAACCTGAATGAAAGCAAGTCTATTTTGAATTTTTGAAGCAAGCATTGTAAGTAGAATTTAAATATAATTATGTGTTGGTGTGAGAAAGTGACAAATTTTGTGTTGCTGTGAAGCCTTATCAAACTCTCCTAGATTGGAAAAGCAATTTCTGTCTCCTCCAAATGTCTGTATGTCCCATTTACCAGGGCATAGTGATACGGGTCTGGTTGTTGCTGACCTAAGTCCCCATTTGGGTTCAGGAGCATGGTGCATCTTGTCTGTGGTTTAGTTTCTGAGTCCAAGGAAGCAGTAAACTACTAGATCAATAATAATAAAAGCCAACATTTAGTAAATGCTTACTGTATGCCAAACACTGTTATCCAAATACTGTTATAAATTTATTTAACCCTCACAACAATGCTATAAGTTCTATTATTAACATTATTTACTGAATAAGGAAACTGAGCTATAAAGTTTGTACATTAGGTGTTGAAGGTCACAGAGCTTCCCAAGAGACAGAGCCAGGCACACATTAGGGGGCTTGCTGCTTATCTCTACTTCCAGGTTAAAAGTAGAGTGGATCAAAGATTAGAAGTGGTGATTCATGTGGTGTTTCAGAGTAAAGGGGAAAAATATATGGACATTAGGAAATATTTAAAATATTTCCTCAATATCTTTTGTTTAATACGATGCCTCTGGGTAGGTGTGAGTGGATGGGGGTAGACAAATGTGCCAATGAGGAGCGTCATTGTAAGATTTACTTTTTCAATCTACCTACATGTCTTAACATTTATGATTGGCAGATTTTTGTTCTTTTTATATTATAATAATATGACAAATGGATTATAATCTCCTGGAGGGTGGAAATTGCATCTTATAATTTTCTGTGTCTTTCATTTTTCATTACATCTAACCCAATAGCATGGATATGTGGAAATGATACTTTTGGAAAAATAAATAATTGATGACCCCCAAAATAATTACTCAGGTCTAAAAGGCAGATATGTATAAAGTCAAGTGCAGAAACCACTGGCACACATCTTTGGCCTGTATTTTAGATCTTAGTAATATCTTTGGGGGATTTATTCTGTTTATTTACAACCAGGAAGAATAGTTTGGCTCTGAACTACCATCTGGACAATTCACTTCAACCTTATCAGAGAAAGTGGATTTTAGATAATGGTCAGTAGGTATATTTTTCTTTCTAGTTATTTACTTTAAGAAAGATCTCTGACTTCCCATTTTGAACTTTAAGACTGTATGATAATTTGAGCCCATGCAAGTTTCTAAACGGACCTTGTTGGCATATACATAGAGAGCTCTATTTGACTAATTTTTTAATTAGTTTTAAATTTAACTGTTCTTATCTAGAAGTAAGAAGCACTGTGTAATTCCTGTGAAATTCTAGTCAAACACTGAATTCTTACCTTAAATAGGGCATGTATTTATTCATTCTAGGAAATTTAGAACTCTATATAAACCAGTATTTTTCAAGAAATTACACAGAGAGTAGTTTCACATAACAAAGAAACCGTTAAGGGAGGGAAACATTGGTGCATGCCTGGGACGTGTGTGCATGTGTGTGCGTGTGCATGTGCATGCGTGTGCGCACATGCATACATGGTAATGGAAAGAAAAATAAATGTAGATTAAAACACAAAGTAAAGGGTATAGATTTTATAGGAAGAGGATGAGTAAAGAGAGAAAAAATTCTGAGACTAATCAATGAAGGCAAAGAGAAGGAGAACAGGATGGATTTAAGCAATTTGCACAGTAATTTCCCCATTTCCTTGTTCATCCTCGGCCCATTAATAGAGTTCTAATTGAATATGTGCAGCAATAGAGCCTATAGGTCATTTCAGTAACTCCACAGCTGTGTGAATATACAGGGGAGGTAATGCTGTCACTGAGCTAGTCCTGTATCACATTGGGCTGAAGGGTTATATTTTCACAACCCATCCCATCCCGTTCAACAGCGGGCACCCAGACTTCCCTAGAAACCTCCCCTCCTCAGGTTTCTTTCTAGGACATGGAGGAATATGGGGAAATGGACCAAAATTCAAGAGACAGAGAGAGAGAGAGAAGAAAAAGACAGAGGGAAAAATAAAGAAAAATAAAAGATGGTGGGAACATCATTTCAAGGTTATTAGATTGAAATTTGAATTTGGTTACATGAGAACAACTAGGGATTAAGAGGTATGGATATAATCTTAACCACATAACATAATTTCCATTTCTGGCCTCCATTCTGCATATATGTTTATACAAATCAGTTAATAACGACTTTGAGTAGAGTTAGTTCCATCATCTAATTTATTCCCAGAGGCATGGACTGAAGCTCATTTCTCTAGGTGGAAATCAGTAAACTTCTCATTCAGATTTAATTGAATCCAGGACCATTCAAAGCTCAAGGGATCAGCTCTGAGGAAGGAGTGAGAATAACAAACATAATTTTATCTATTGTAATTTTACTAATTTTAGTCTAATTTCTAATAACTCAGGATTTCAGTGACTTTTCAAGGCTAACTGAAACAGCTACCAGTGTCATTGTGAACACCAGAATATTTCACCAGAGTGAAGGCTCACATCCTGTCAACCAAGGCAAGCCTTCCTTGGTTGACACAGTTGCCCTCTGAGGTAGCTCGTCATGGAAAATTCCTAGGAGGTAATTCAGAAAGTGAAAGACTGAGTCTTGGCTCAGCTATCTCACAATTAAAAGACAGGGGTATTTTAAAAGTGGCTATAAACTTTTTTTATATCTAAATAAAATGTTTATTTTACAATAGTTTCTAATTCATTGAAAAGTTTCAAAGACAGTGTAAAGAGTTCCCATATACACCACACCCAGTTTCCCCTATTGTTAATATATTACTATTGCAGATGAACCAATATAGATATATTATTATAAACTAAATTCTATACTTTATGTGGATTTTATTAGTTTTTTTTGCGTGTGTTTTTAAAAAAAATTTATACAGCAGGTTCTTATTAGTCATCCATTTTATACACATCAGTGTATACATGTCAATCCCAATCCCCCAATTCATCACACCACCACCACCACCCCCGCGGCTTTCCCCCCTTGGTGTCCATACATTTGTTCTCTACATCTGTGTCTCAATTTCTGTCCTGCAAACTGGTTCATCTGTACCATTTTTCTAGGTTCCACATATATGTGTTATTATCCAATATTTGTTTTTCTGTTTCTGACTTACTTCACTCTGTATGACAGTCTCTAGATCCATCCATGTCTCTACAAATGACCCAATTTCATTCCTTTTTATGGCTGAGTAATATTCCATTGTATATATGGACCACATCTTCTTTATCCATTCGTCTGTTGATGGGCATTTAGTTTGCTTCCATGACCTGGCTATTGTAAATAGTGCTGCAATGAACATTGGGGTGCATGTGTCTTTTTGAATTATGGTTTTCTCTGGGTATATGCCCAGTAGTGGGATTGCTGGGTCATATGGTAACTCTATTTTTAGTTTTTTAAGGAACCTCCATACTGTACTCCATAGTGGCTGTATCAATTTACATTCCCACCAACAGTGCAAGAGGGTTCCCTTTTCTCCACACCCTCTCCAGCATTTGTTGTTTGTGGATTTTCTGATGATGCCCATTCTAACTGGTGTGAGGTGATACCTCTTTGTAGTTTTGATTTCCATTTCTCTAATAATTAGTGATGTTGAGCAGCTTTTCATGTGCTTCTTGGCCATCTGTATGTCTTCTTTGGAGAAATGTCTATTTAGGTCTTCTGCCCATTTTTGGATTGGGTTGTTTGCTTTTTTAATATTGAGCTGCATGAGCTGTTTATATATTTTGGAGATTAATCCTTTGTCCGTTGATTCATTTGCAAATATTTTCTCCCATTTTGAGAGTTGTCTTTTCGTCTTGTTTATTGTTTCCTTTGCTGTGCAAAAGCTTTTAAGTTTCACTAGGTCCCATTTGTTTATTTTTGTTTTTATTTCCATTACTCTAGGAGGTGGATCAGAAAAGATCTTGCTGTGATTTATGTCAAAGAGTGTTCTTCCTATGTTTTCCTTTATGAGTTTTATAGTGTCTGGTCTTACATTTAGGTCTCTAATCCATTTTGAGTTTATTTTTGTGTATGGTGTTAGGGAGTGTTCTAATTTCATTCTTTTCCATGTAACTGTCCAGTTTTCCAAGCACCATTTATTGAAGAGACTGTCTTTTTGCCATTGTATATCCTTGCCTCCTTTGCCATAGATTAGTTGACCATAGGTGCGTGGGTTTATCTCTGGGCTTTCTATCTTGTTCCATTAATCTATGTTTCTGTCTTTGTGCCACTACCATATTGTCTTGATTACAGTAGCTTTGTAGTATAGTCTAAAGTCAGGGAGTCTGATTCCTCCAGCTCCATTTTTTTCCCTCAAGACTGCTTTGGCTATTTGGGGTCTTTTGTGTCTCCATACAAATTTTAAGATTTTTTTGTTCAAGTTCTAACAAGACTTCTTTTTAGAAGCCAAGTTATAAATTGTGTGACTAAAATACAACTTATCCCCTGTATTTTCTAATGGGTAGGCAAAGGAAAGTGATAAGTAGAAAATGTCATTTGTATTGATGTAGACAATACCTGAGATAGAATAGAGTAAGTAAAAGCACATTGTAATTTTTTTTAAAAACCTGTTTAATCCATAATCTTAATTTCTCATAACATAGGTGTACTGGCATTCATCTCATTAGTATATTTTGATAAGCAATAATATTGGAATCATTATCAACAATTCTATAGGGGTTGTTTAAACTGTTAGTCAACCCCAAGTTTCATAGCACTCTTTTCTTCTTTTTTTTATTTTCTATTCATAACACCTACCAGTCAGGATTGCCTAGGCCAGTGGTTTTCAAAAATGTCGTCTCCAGACCAGCAGCATCAGCATCCTCTGGGAACTTGTCAGACATGTGGTCTGTGTTTTAACAAAACCTCCAGGTGTTTCTGATGTATGCTGAAGATTGGGAAATACTAGACTCCAAGTTATGCTACAACTCCAAACTTAATGGCTTAGTAAAGCATTAACAGTTTCTATGTCACACTACATGCCTGCAGTAGGGCAGCCAGGAAGACGGAAGGCTCTTTACAACATCTGTTTCTGTAATAACAGCAGCTGGGGAGTGAAATACATACTGACTCTTAACACCTCTTCTGGGAAGTGACACTTTCTTCCCTTCATAATTTTTCAGTCAAAGGAAACCTCTCTTGGCCACTCTTAACTTTAAAGGGTGTGAGGTAGTACCATCCTACCAGGCACCACAAAGCATGGAAAGATAGATTTATTTAGTGAACATTGTGAATATCTACTACAATACTAGGTATCACATTTTTTTCCAATAGAAATATAATGGGATTTATATATGTAATTTAAATGATCTAGTATCCACATTAGAAAAGTACGAAGAAGTGGGTTAAATTTTTGTTAATAAAATATTTTATTTAATTAAATATATCCGAATAATATCATTTTGACAAAGAATCAGTATAAAATTACTATGAGATATTTTGCTTTTATTTTTTTCATCCTAAGTCTCAGATATCTGGCGTGTATTTTGTACTTAAAACATGTCCTCAGTTTGAACTAGCCCAATTTTAAGTGCTCAGTAAATATATGTGACTGGAGAATTCCAAATTGAACAACACTTTGAGCATGTAAAGACAATATCTACCACACAGTAGGCATGCCATAAATCTGTATAAAATGTTGAATGATTGTAAATGATAAATATTTTTTAAAAATTAGTTTTCTTCTTTGTCATACTAATGTGCTTTGGTCTTGGGTTTTCTTCTCAAATTCTTTCCTCCTGTGAACTTCTCCTACTTTCTAAGGCACATTCTAAATTTCAGGGATGTTTGTGAAAATTAGATTTTAAAACTTTTATCAGAAAACTCATTACAAGTGTCTAATATTTTATATGTTTATCTATTTGCTCTAGGTGCCTAGTTTTATATCTTTATCTACAATTTCTTGTAATCATTCCTGTATAGCATTTTTATGTATTTGGGGACAACAGGGCTTTTCAGAATTATGCCAAATTTAAGCTGAGCTTATGGAGTTTGAACATATGGCCTCCACCCAAATTGTTGTAAAAATGTGAGGATTAAATGCAAAAGTAATTTTCAAGAGAGCGGGAAATGCTAAGTTGTAGTTCTGAGGCTCAGTTATGTCTATAACTGTTCAATAAAACTGTGTAATATAAAACTGTTCTTTACTGCTATGACACCCTCCTTTTTAGCTTACATTTTCCAAAATGTAAACACTCTGCCTACTCTTTGTTGTTTACTTGAGAAAGTTTGACACAACATTAAGAAAAATACAACATACTCAATAAAAAAATCAAAGTTCTGAAATGCTATTTTTTCCTACCCCAGAGCATCCCCCCACCCAGCCCCCACTTCCCCCCACCCACCCCTCCAACTACCAGACTTCCCACACTCCCCATCATCTTTGCCAGCCTCCTGGCACCATCGTTAAGGAATATACTTGCCAAAAAAGTGTTCATTCAGTATGTTCAGCATTGCGTTCAGCATTGCCTCATAATACCAACCAAGAGGTCTGGTGATTTGATAACTAAAAACCACTTATGCAATAACAACTCTTCTTCAGAAAGTTCCTAAAGGACACACTGGTAAAAATCTTCTTTACATTAAAAGGGTTTGACTATGTGGTGCTGTCTTTGTTTCTGAGTTGTGAAGAAAAAATAAAGGCCTAATGGTTTGGTAAAGAATGTCTTCTTATTGATAAACTCAATAGATAAGAAAGAGTTTGTTTTGTTGCGGCTCTGAAGGGAAAAATATTTTAAAGGGAAAAATGATCTAAATGTTCTACAAGAGAATGTAGATCATGCTTCTCTAACCACAGGGCGTATGGTTGCTGAAGGCTCCCAGCTGTTAGGCTCTGAAATCCATCCCTTGCTTTGTGCTCATCCCACACTACCGACAGCCTCTTTGCACTCAATGATGGAGCATGGCAGAGATGGATACTGAAGCAGAAAGATATCTGGGAGACACAGGACTCCTCTGATAATCTGCTTTGGGTGGAGGACCCCTTGAGGAGTTTGCCAAAATTCCCTTAGACACTGCCATCCAACCTTTCTCAACTTTTTCTTTACACTTGGAGTCAGACTTATTTGCACCCTGAGGGCTCTCCCACAGTTGTCTGGCTACCTCACTATTTTCTTTCACACAGACGTGTCCTTGACTAAAATCCTTCTACATTAATCCAATCTTGGTGTCTGCTTCTTGGGGGACAGGGCTAACATAAGTGCTTAGATTTGGCTTTTGAATGAGGGTGTCCACTTATTAGAGCAGGATGGTGGAGCCTGAGCAGTGGGAGAAGGATGCCCTGTGGTGCTGGTGGCCTTGGCCTGTGCAGGATATTGAAGTCGAGCAGCGGGGCAAGAAGAGCATCGGCAGAGGAAGGCAGTGGTGGTTGCAGGGACTCAGCGTGAGGTGTCAGAATCTGAGGGAGGGAGGAGAGGCGTTGGGGACGAAGGGCAGTGGTAACACTGGGACATTTGTTGCGCCTGGGGGAATTGAACCAAAAATACATTAAGGTTAATGAGAGCCATGTCAGAGCCAAGAGATGCAAATATAGAAAATGAGAACATTATATAAAACTGTGATGGTTTTCAATGTGGAAATGAATATGGTTATAAATGCGTGTGTATAAACAGTGCATGTTCCCCAGCTCTGAGAATAATAACATCCCAATAATAATGGGCATAGCTATCACCCAGTTGTTGATTTCTATCAAATATTATTCATTAAAGAAACTGGAACTCCTTGAGGAAATAAATGGCTGTTTCTGGGACTGGAGAAGGGAAAGCACACAATGAACCTGGAACAACATTATTTTGTACCAGAAAGTAAGGAATTCTCAAAGAATGATGGGGTTATGTCAAAATGACATAGGAGTCAGCTTCAAAAGGTTACTGCTGACCAAGTTCAGGACAATTTTGGGACAAGACTTATAATAATGGATTATAATCAATGGAACAAAATAAGAATCTGTGGCTCCATAGTAAATATAAATAAATAAAGAAGAAGGGAAAGGTTTTCCTTCATATAATGTCAAATGTAGAAAAAAAACCACAACAGAAGTAGAAAAAAGCAACAAACAGCAATCCTAGTAATAATTAATTCAGTCAAGAAATATCAATGGATGTGAAAACTAGGGGTGAAAGTTTGATGAAGAATAGAATATTTACATCTCAAAGTATTTCCTCACAAAATACTTATGAGTGATAAAGGATAAAAGAGCCACCATATAGTGAGAAAAAACAAACAAACAAACCTGGCAGGATCCCTTTTAATTAAGTAATCAAAGTTAACAACTCCAATAATAAGAAAATTCAACATCATGTACAAGATTAATAGAATGATAAAAAGATAGCATCTTAGACTTCCCTGATGGTCCAGTGGTTAAGACTCCACACTCCCAACGGACGGGGCACGGGTTCTATCCCTGGTCGGGGAACTAAGATCCCACGTGCCACACAGCGTGACCAACAACAACAGCAACAAAAAAAGATAGCATCTCTTCTGCCAAATTCCTCCCCCAAATCTAATGTGGCTTCCACCAGGAGGCAACATCAAAAAAAAAACAAAAACAAAAACAAAACCTAAAACCCTCAAACTAAGGTATGTTCAAAAACATATAGAATTGATTAGGTCGCACTTATAATTTTCTTCAGACCAAACAGCCTGAAGGAACACTGAAAAAATAAGAAAGTTGTAACGGCAATGTACTCAAGGACTCAATTTTGCTCCGGAGAAATGAGAACATGTATCTGCCAGATTAGATGTTTTTTTTTTTTTTTAGAATGAACATGTGTCAAAATTTTTCCTCAACTTATTAATGAGGGAAACGAAATGATGGCAAGAGTGGTTCAAAGGAGGAGGCAAGGAATGCAGATTTATACTGTAAGTTGTTCAAAAGGAGCTGAAATGACTTTGCTAAGAGATTCAAAACTGGGCAATGTCCTACAGTCACTAAACCATAACTGTTTGGGGTTCTTTTTCTATTTTTTTTTTTTACAACTTTATTGGAGTATAATTGCTTTACAATGATGTATTAGTTTATGCTGTACAACAAAGTGAATCAGCTATACGTATACATACCATCCCCATATCTCCTCCCTCTTGTGTCTCCCTCCCTCCCACCCTCCTTATCCCACCCCTCTACGTGCTCAAAAAGCACTGAGCTGATCTCCCTGTGCTATGCGGCTGCTTCCCACTATCTATCTAGTTTACATTCGGTCGTGTATAGATGTTGATGCTACTCTCACTTCGTCCCAGCTTACCCTTCCCCCTCCCCGTGTCCTCAAGTCCATTCTCTACGTCTGCACCTTTATTCCTGTCCTGCCCCTAGATTCTTCAGAACCATTTTTTAAGATTCCATATATACGTGTTAGCATACGGTATTTGTTTTTCTCTTTCTGACTTACTTCACTCTGTATGACAGTCTCTAGATCCATCCACGTCTCTACAAATGACTCAGTTTCGTTTCTTTTTATGGCTGAGTGATATTCCATTGTATATATGTGCCACATCTTCTTTATCCATTCATCTGTCGATGGACACTTAGGCTGCTTCCATGCCCTGGCTGTTGTAAATAGTGCTGCAATGAACATTGGGGTACATGTCTCTTTTTGAATTATGGTTTTCTCTGGGTATATGCCCAGTAGTGGGATTGATGGGTCATATGGTAATTCTATTTTTGCTTTTTAAGGAACCTCCATACTATTCTCCATAGAGGCTGTATCATTCCCACCAACAGTGCAAGAGGGTTCCCTTTTTTCCACACCCTCTCCAGCATTTATTGTTTGTAGATTTTTTGAAGATGGGCATTCTGACCGGTGTGAGGTGATACCTCATTGTAGTTTTGATTTGCATTTCTCTAATGATTAGTGATGTTGAGCATCCTTCATGTGTTTGTTGGCAGTCTGTATATCTTCTTTGGAGAAATGTCTGTTTAGCTCTTCTGCCCATTTTTGGACTGGGTTGTTTTGTTCTTTTTTTTTTTTTTTTTTGCAGTACGCAGGCCTCTCACTGTTGTGGCCTCTCCTGTTGCAGAGCACAGGCTCCGGACGCACAGGTCCAGCGGCCATGGCTCACGGGCCTAGCCGCTCCATGGCATGTGGGATCTTCCCGGACTGGGGCACGAACCCGTGTCCCTTGCATCGGCAGGTGGACTCTCAACCACTGCGCCACCAAGGAAGCCCTGTTTTGTTCTTTTGATTGCAGTGCATGAGCTGCCTGTATATTCTCGAGATTAGTCCTTTGTCAGTTGCTTCGTTTGCAAATACTTTCTCCCATTCTGAGGGTTGTCTTTTCATCTTGTTTATGTTTTCTTTGCTGTGCAAAAGCTTTCAAGTTTCATTAGGTTCCATTTGTTTATTTTTATTTCCATTTCTCTAGGAGGTGGGTCAAAAAGGATCTTGCTGTGATTTATGTCATGGAGTGTTCTGCCTGTGTTATCCTCTAAGAGTTTGAAAGTGTCTAGCCTTACATTTAGGTCTTTAATACATTTTGAGTTTATTTTTGTGTATGGTGCTAGGGAGTGTTCTAATTTCATACTTTTACACGTACCTGTCCAGTTTTCCCAGCACCACTTATTGCAGAGGCTGTCTTTTCTCCACTGTATATTCTTGCCTCCTTTATCAAAGATAAGGTGACCATATGTGCATGGGTTTGTCTCTGGGCTTTCTATCCTGTTCCATTGATCTATATTTCTGTTTTTGTGCCAGTAGCACACTGTTTTGATTACTGTAGCTTTGTAGTATAGTCTGAAGTCAGGGAGCCTGATTCCTCCAGCTCCGTTTTTCGTTCTCAAGATTGCTTTGGCTATTCGGGGTCTTTTGTGTTTCCATACAAATTGTGAATTTTTTTGTTTTAGTTCTGTGAAAAATGCCAGTGGTAGTTTGATAGGGATTGCATTAAATCTGTAGATTGCTTTGGGTAGTAGAGTCATTTTCACAATGTTGATTCTTCCAATCCAAGAACATGGTATATCTCTCCATTTGTTTGTGTCATTTAATTTCTTTCATCAGTGTCTTATAATTTTCTGTATACAGGTCTTTTGTCTCCTTAGGTAGGTTTATTCCTAGATATTCTATTCTTTTTGTTGCAGTGGTAGATGGGAGTGCTTTCTTAATTTCACTTTCAGATTTCTCATCATTAGTATTTAGGAATGCCAGAGATTTCTGTGCATTAATTTTGTATACTGCTACTTTACCAAATTCATTGATTAGCTCTACTAGTTTTCTGGTAGCATCTTTAGGATTCTCTATGTATAGTATCATGTAATCTGCAAACAGTGACAGCTTTACTTCTTCTTTTCCGAGTTGGATTCCTTTTATTTCTTTTTCTTCTCTGATTGCTGTGGCTAAAACTTCCAAAACTATGTTGAATAAGAGTGGTGAGAATGGGCAACCTTGTCTTTTTTCTGATCTTAGTGGAAATGGCTTCAGTTTTTCATCATTGAGGATGATGTTGGCTGTGAGTTTGTCATATATGGCTTTTATTATATTGAGGAAATTTCCCTCTATGCCTACTTTCTGCAGGGTTTTTATCATAACTGGGTGTTGAATTTTGTCGAAAGCTTTCTCTGCATCGATTGAGATGATCATATGTTTTTTTTCCTTCAATTTGTTAATATGGTGTATCACATTGATTGATTTGCGTATATTGAAGAATCCTTACATTCTTGGGATAAACCCCACTTGATCATGGTGTATGATCCTTTTAATGTGCTGTTGGATTCGTTTGCTAGTAGTTTGTTGAGGATTGTTGCATCTATGTTCATCAGTGATATTGGCCTGTAGTTTTCCTTCTTTGTTACGTCTTTGTCTGGTTTTGGTATCAGGGTGATGGTGGCCTCGTAGAATGAGTTCGGGAGTGTTCCTCCCTCTGCTATATTTTGGACGAGTTTGAGAAGCATAGGTGTTAGCTCTTCTCTACGTGTTTGATAGAATTCGCCTGTGAAGCCATCTGGTCCTGGGCTTTTGTTTGTTGGAAGATTTTTAATCACAGTTTCAGTTTCAGTGCTTGTGATTGGCCTGTTCATATTTTCTATTTCTTCCTGGTTCAGTCTTGGTAGGTTGTGCATTTCTAAGAATTTGTCCATTTCTTCCAGGCTGTCCATTTTATTGGCATAGAGTTGCTTGTAGTAACCTCTCATGATCCCTTGTATTTCTGCAGTGTCACTTGTTACTTCTCCTTTTTCGTTTCTAATTCTATTGATTTGAGTCTTCTCCCTTTTTTTCTTGATGAGTCTGGCTAATGGTTTATCAATTTTGTTTATCTTCTCAAAGAACGTGCTTTAAGTTTTATTGATCTTTGCTATCATTTCCTTCATTTCTTTTTCATTTATTTCTGATCTGATCTTTATGATTTCTTTCCTTCTGCTAAATTTGGGGTTTTTTGTTCTTCTTGCTCTAATTGCTTTAGGTGCAAGGTTATGTTGTTTATTTGAGGTGTTTCCTGTTTCTTAAGGTAGGATTGTATTGCTATAAACTTCCCTCTTAGAACTGCTTTTGCTGCATCCCATAGGTTTTGGGTCATCGTGTCTCCATTGTCATTTGTTTCTAGGTATTTTTTTATTTCCTCTTTGATTTCTTCAGTGATCACTTGGTTATTAAGTCGTGTATTGTTTAGCCTCCATGTGTTTGTATTTTTTACAGATCTTTTCCTGTAAGTGATATCTAGTCTTATAGCATTGTGGTCGGAAAAGATACTTGATACAATTTCAATTTTCTTAAATTTACCAAGGCTTGATTTGTGACCCAAGATATGATCTATCCTGGAGAATGTTCCATGAGCACTTGAGAAAAATGTGTATTCTGTTGTTTTTGGATGGAATGTCCTATAAATATCAATTAAGTCCATCTTGTTTAATGTATCATTTAAAGCTTGTGTTTCCTTATTTATTTTCATTTTGGATGATCTGTCCTTTGGTTAAAGTGGGATGTTAAAGTCCCCTACTATGATTGTGTTACTGTCAATTTCCCCTTTATGACTGTTATTATTTGCCTTATGTATTGAGGTGCTCCTGTGTTGGGTGCATAAATATTTACAATTGTTATATCTTCTTCTTGGATCGATCCCTTGATCATTATGTAGTGACCTACTTTGTCTCTTCTAATCGTCTTTATTTTAAAGTCTATTTTGTCTGATATGAGAATTGGTACTCCAGCTTTCTTTTGGTTTCCATTTGCATGTAATATCTTTTTCCATCCCCTCACTTTCAGTCTGTATGTGTCCCTAGGTCTCTTGTAGACAGTATATATACGGGTCTTGTTTTTGTATCCATTCAGCAAGCCTGTGTCTTTTGGTGGGAGTATTTAATCCATTTACATGTAAGGTAGTTATCGATATGTATGTTCCTTTTCCCATTTTCTTAATTGTTTTGGGTTTGGTATTGTAGGTCTTTTCCTTCTCTTGTGTTTCCTGCCTAGAGAAGTTCCTTTAGCATTTGTTGTAAAGCTGGTTTGATGATGCTGAACTCTCTCAGCTTTTGCTAGTCTGTAAAGGTTTTAATTTTTCCATGAAATCTAAGTGAGATCCTTGCTGGGTAGAGTAATCTTGGTTGTAGGTTTTTCCCTTTCATCATTTTAAATATGTCCTGGCACTCCCTTCTGGCTTGCAGAGTTCCTGCTGAAAGATCAGCTCTTAACCTTATGGGGATTCCCTTTTATGTTATTTGTTGCTTTTCCCTTGTGCTTTTAATATTTTTTCTTTGTATTTAATTTTTGATAGTTTGATTAATATGTGTCTTGGCATGTTTTTCCTTAGATTTATCCTGTATGTGACTCTCTGTGCTTCCTGGACTTGATTGACTATTTCCTTTCCCGTATTAGGGAAATTTTCAACTATAATGTCTTTAAATATTTTCTCAGTCCCTTTCTTTTTCTCTTCTTCTTCTGAGACCCCTGTAATTCAAATGTTGGTGTGTTTAACGTTGTCCCAGAGGTCTCTGAGACTGTCCTCAATTCTTTTCATTCTTTTTTCTTTATTGTGCTCTGTGGTAATTATTTCCAATATTTTATCTTCCAGGTCACTTATCCGTTCTTCTGCCTCATTTATTCTGCTATTGATTCCATCTAGAGCATTTTTAATTTCATTTATGGTGTTGTACATCAGTGTTTGTTTGCTCTTTAGTTCTTCTAGGTCATTGTTAAACATTTCTTGTATTTTCTCCATTCTATTTCCAAGATTTTGGATCGGCTTTACTAACATTACTCTGAATTCTTTTTCAGGTAGACTGCCTATTTCCCTTCATTTGTTTGGTCTGGTGATTTTTTCCTTTGCTCCTTCATCTGCTGCGTATTTCTCTGTCTTCTCATTTTGCTTATCTTACTGTGTTTGGGGTCTCCTTTTGCAGGTTCATTGTTCCCATTGTTTTTGGTGTCTGCCCCCAGTCGGTAAGGTTGGTTCAGTGGGTTGTGTAGGCTTCCTGGTGGAGGGGAGTAGTGCCTGTGTTCTGGTGGATGAGGCTGGATCTTGTCTTTCTGGTGGGCAGGTCCACATCTGATGGTGTGTTTTGGGGTGTCTGTGGACTTACTATGATTTTAGGCAGCCTCTCTGCTAATGGGTGGCGTTGTGTTCCTGTCTTGCTAGTTGTTTGGCATGGCGTGTCCAGCACTGGAGCTTGCTGCTCATTGAGTAGAGCTGGGTCTTAGTGTTGACATGGAGATCTCTGGGAGAGCTCTTGCTGCTTGATATTACTTGGGGCCGGGAGGTCTCTGGTGGTCCAGTGTCCTGAACTCAGCTCTCCCACCTCAGAGGCTCAGGCCTGACACCCAGCTGGAATTCCAAGACCCCGTCAGCCAGACGGCTTTTGGGAAGTCTGAGATCTTCTGCCTGCATTCATTAGGTGTTCTGTAGGAGTTCTTACACATGTAGATGTATTTTTGATGTACTTGTGGGGCAGAAGGTACTATCTATGTGTTACTCCTCTGCCATCTTGAAGGTCCTCCTCAAGATATTTTAGACATGTCCATCTTTTGGGGCCACCAACATAGGTGAAAGTAAAGGTGGAGTCTGAGTATCTGAAGTCAGGCAGGGCGTGGTCATGGCAGGGCCAGGGGTGCTCAAGGCACCTCGTAAATAT
Source organism: Mesoplodon bidens (assembly GCF_964165515.1). Classification (NCBI taxonomy): domain Eukaryota; kingdom Metazoa; phylum Chordata; class Mammalia; order Artiodactyla; family Ziphiidae; genus Mesoplodon; species Mesoplodon bidens. Next base: position 134,310,336 of record NC_138161.1, read on the forward strand.
CTTATTATCCAGATTTTTCTTTTAATCTTTTTGGGTAGGTATATTTTGCCTCAAATTTTATTTACTGCCTCAGATAGCCAGAAAGTTAAACAATGGCCTCTAAATATTTCTGGGAAACTCCCTTGGGGAAAAGACTTTTGTATTGCGTGAGCTCAGTGGCAGGTCAAGTAAAGACAGGCTTTGCAAATGGAGGCTTCTGTGGAGTTACAGTTCTCTTGAGAGTGAGATTTTGAAAGAGTTCCAACCCATTCTGCCCTGTCTGTTGGCTGCTTAACTGTTAGCTTTCACTCTCATCGTGAGCTCATTTTTTCAGGCTGCTACAGAGCTGGAGCATAGGGTTAGATGAGGGCAAGTTAAAATGCCAAAAAGCTTGCTCTTTTTATTGATATTCAACCATGTCTTGAATAAATACTCCTTAGATCACTGCAAGCCTTTGGTTACTTTCCAGAGTTCTGACAAATTTTTGCTGGTTCCTCATTGCTTTAATGGAGGAGAGAATTCTGAGTTCTTACACCATCATTTTCAGTGATTTCATCTCTCCCAAAAAATTTTATAGTATAAATTTTTACTGTTTCTAACATAGGAGTCAATATAAAAAAGCTAAAAGAAGATGCTGGGACTTTGTATGGGTAAAGCTATCCAGGTACTGTCCCTAGGAAGTAGTACCTTAATAGTGTTTTTTTAAAAAAAACTATAGATCTTCCATTCCCCAGTATTAACCCAGAATGTATTTTGCTGTCTCTTCTTTACCCACACTTAGAGTAGGATCCTTGTAGCTTGTGTCAGTCCTAGACTCAGGGGTGTCTACTTGGACCAGGCATGTGCAGCATCCATAATGGTCCAATAGGGAGGCTAGCCTACAAGTAATAGCCATTGAATTTTAAAAGGAACTTTATGTGGACTCCTTTCCAAATTTTGGCATCAACATGCAGGAATTTCTTGTGTAGGAAATGCACTATATTAAATATTGTGGGCTAAAATGGAGCCCTCCTTTGTCTTCCCCTACTCCAGTTTTGTATATTAGCATGTTCTAGTCTGGTAACTTATTTGAAATAGTAAGGTTTTCTCAAAAATTATGAAATCCCAAAATTTCACATACATTTATAAAGTTAAAAATTCACTTCATTTCTAGCACTTTGTCTAAGATAGGTATTTATTTTGACATTGGGAGGCAAAAACTGAATTTATTATCTTATGATTTATTTAAACATGTCATGTGCTTAATATGTAAAAATGTTATTAAGGAGTGTTGTTTTCATATAATATGTTCAGGTGTGGCAAAGATTTAGAATAAGTAAAATAATATTCTGAATGATTTGTTTTGAAATGTTGTGTCACAATATTTAATAAATAACATTGCTAATTATATTTAAAGGGCAAAATTTGAACTTCCAAAAGCATTCCTTGTTTTCACCAATAATTTTGCTATTTTTCAGACAGTCTTAATGAACTGAAATCATCCAACTTAATCTTGATTAATTGCAGCATTAAAAATGCTAAGAATTTGCAACTTTTCTGGAGGCCTTGAAAAGCAACTCTGGTATTTCTTATATGCAGTACACTTTAATTTTGACTGCTGCTTGGTTAAAGCACCTGTGAACCTCTCTAAGATTAAGTTTGAATTTTTCTAGCAGGTTTTTGTAATGTCTGGATTCATTTTCTGTATTACATCTGGTACATTATTGGAAAAATTGAACACAGGGTAACTTTTACAAATGCTACTAGAATATTTCCCCATTCTGAACCTTATGTGTAACTTCCACTACCAAGAATTCTTTAGTCACCTTGAGGTCAACTTGGGATAGGAATTAAGAAAAATAGAGGTTGCAAGATTTTATTGGCCTAGAAAGTGAAAATCTGAGGATAAATATGAAATTTCTATCATCACAAGGAAGGAAAATACACAGTGCTCACTGAGGCTGCTTTTCCAGACTTCCTCATCTGAACCACAGACTCTTTGGCCTTCTGGTTTATAGTTTAGTACTACCAGCCAAAGAACAGTGTATTTATTTTGAAAGGAGAAAATGTGCTTCATTATGTAGAAAAAAAGAGAACAACTAAAATGGACTGAGTTCTACTACCATTTTAGGTACTTTTGTGTTTCTCATTCCAAATTATTAGTTTGTTCAGGCTGCTATAACAAAATACCACAGACTTGGTAGCTTATAAACAGTAGAAATTTATTTCTCCCAATTCTGGAGGCTGTTAAGTCCAAGATCACAGCATCAGAATGATCACATTCTGGTGAAGGCTCTCTTCTTGGTTTATAGCCAGTGCCTTCTCGCTGTGTCCTCACATGGTAGAGGGGGCTAGGGACTCTGTGGGGTCTCTTTTATAAGACCACTAATCCCATTCATGAAGGCTCCATCCTCATAGCCTAAGTGTCTCCCAAAGGCTCCACCTCCTCCTAATACTATCATCTTTGGAGGTTAGGATTTTAACATATGAATTTTAGGGGGACACAAATGTTCAGACCATTGTAGTTACATACCTGTTGACTAGTAAATATGGCTATTTGATATAACACTTTCATCCATGAGAACTGTGTTTTATTGGGCAAATAAGAATATAAGTTTTGGTCTCTGGATATCAGCTTAAGTAGGCCTAGTGAATATCTTTCTCACAAATGGGAGCAAACCTTTCATGGTATAAGCTCTTCCATAATTTAACCTAATTGCACAGCACTCCTTATAGTACAGTTTTTATTGATGACATGCATATTATTTTGACTGCAAACTTCTGTTCTTGAGTATTGGTAAACTAGCTCTCTGGGAGGAAAAACAAACAACAAATTTCATTTGTAGCATTTGTCAATGTTCATGTTCTACATATTCCTGTCCCAGTGATTTCAATGCAGAGTTGGGAAGAAGTACATGGTTGGTTATCTGGAGCCAGTGTGAGTGGGTTATAGAACACTATTCTGTCTACTCTTACTATCTTTTTTCAAAGCCCAGTATTATTACAATCTCTTTGCCATGAGTTTTTGAGAAAACTTGGAACTGACCTGAATCTACCACCTAGAAATTAAATTGGACTGTCTTTTTGCCTATACTTCTGCAGAGACCTGGGAACCTTTAGATGCACTCTGATTTCCAGGATGTAGTTAGTCAGCCACAACTGACTGGATTGCAATAGGAAAGGGAACTAACTATGTGTGTCCATATACACATCTTTTGAGTAAATGTATTTTCATTTTTTCTTGCCTAATAAATCCTCTTTAATACAACCTAATGAAATTTTAATCAACAAAAGTAAAATGTATGTATCTGCACATGAAATGTCAGTCATCGGTGGATTAGGTGACCTAGAGTTATCAGATAATAGTGGTAAATCCCCAGCTGTAATCTACACACCTTGGGGTTTATTCATTAATAGTTTCTTGAGTGTTTTTCATGTTCTTATCTACATTTTGGAAACCTGTTTCTAAACTGCTCACAGATTGCAAAAGCACTAATTGGTAATGCTCCTTTTTTGGTTCATTGACTCTTACATTCTCTGGCAATTATTGGTATCAGTTAAAACGTGAATGTAAAAGTATTGTTTTTAACAAATGTAATTTAAGCATGTTTTATTAATTTGGGAGGCTATTTTGAGCTGTTACAACATCAGTGACTCCTGGTATTAAACTAGTCTAGATCAAATTTTGCAGCAATTACTGAACTTACATTTTAGAATAGCAAGCAAATGACTAGATGGCCAGGTGAAAGCGGGGGTTGTTGAAATTGGAACTAAGAAAACATATTTCAGAATATGCATAGATATGTAATTGGGTGTATACCTCGAATGTGAAACAGAATACTATCCAGGAGTCAGCAAGTGCACTAGATGTAAAATTAGAAGTTATATTTCACTTTTGAGTGTTTCCAGGGTTATATGTCAGTTACCTGTAATTAAGTGGGTATAGCTGTGTGTGTGTGTGTGTGTGTGTGTTTCTGCGTTGGATTAAGAGGAGTAGGAGTAGAGGCAAAGTGAATTAAAAAGTCAGAATGGGCCAAATGACCTTCATTTTGTAATTTTTCTTTAGTACTTTAGACGCTCCTACATTATGGGATAGTGACTCCTGTAGGCGTTGTCTCTTCTGAGTTCAAGGTAGATATGTGAAGCTTGGAGAACCTGGGAGGTTCCTGAAACTGGAGAATATCAATATACTAGGAAATAGTACCTATAAGACAGTAATATAAATCCTGAAAAGGAGAAGGATAAGGGAGATTTTAATAATTTTCCAAAAGTATCTTTGTGGAAAACAAAAGATCTCCATTTTCAAAGAAAGAAGGAACACAAACATTGGAAATTCCCCCTGTGAAAGTTACAGTGCAGAACAGCTTAAGAATGTTTTAAGTGATCGTTTATTCTTTTGGGTCTCTGACTTTTTTCCTCAAATAATACAATGCTGACTCGCTTTGAACATTTCTTTCAGCATAGTTACAATGTATAATTTTATGTAGTTAGCCATTTCTAGTTCTACCTTAAATATTTTGACTTGGAAAGGTCACATATTCCTTCTTCAGTTGCAGCATGTGCCAGGCTGATTATTTCCTGTATGTGTCTCTTTTCCTGTCTCTCTTTTCCCTTTAGGTTCACTGATTTTTCATGCCTGATCATGCTTTGGTTTGAAAAATTCATAAGTAAGTTTATTTGTGGAGTTATTACCCCTTCTTTTCCTTCTTCTCTTTCTTTTTCTTTTTTTTTCTTTTCTTTTTTTTTAAAGCTAGAAATCTACCTACTTAGTTCGGCAACAACTCTAGGATGTTATAAAATCAAGCTAATAGCCTTATGGAGAGTACTGGATCATAAAATGGAGAAGCAGATTAACTTAGTGCCATTGATTAACCTGCTTTTGTCTTCAAAAGCATTCTCCTGTAACCATTTTGAGTGGTGCAGCATGCTCAGCAAAGGGCAAGGTAGAATGTTCTGACTGGAAGAATTTAGCTGGCATCAAAGATTATTCTTAAAAGGCAGTAGTCCTCAACCTTGGATGTACAACTTGGAATGCTTTTAAAATTCCAATTGCCAGACTTCTGGTTTCTGCTTTGGAAAGTAGAGAGCTGGGAGGAGTATCATACACACCCTCACAACAAAAAGAGATGAATAAACTGTAAGTTTGTGGTTTTTCTTGAACCCAGCTTACTGCCCAAAATATAAAAAGAGACTTGTGCAGGGATAGACAGAACCTGAGCATTTGCTTACTTGGGGGCAGATGTAGAAAGAAGGAAGAATAAGGAAGGAGAACTCAGCTAGAAGGTATGACAAATTGGTGGAGGATGAGTGTGGGCTGGCAAGACATTGTGGAGCCAGATATAGGGGATGATCTCACTGCCTTGCATATTCTTCTCCATAGATCCCAACAGGTCCAAAATGGTGAGAATTCTGATAAAGCATCTCTGATGGTGCAAGTCTGGGGGAGGTAGAGGGTGACAGCTACTGTATGATGGTGCAAAATTGTACCTGGATTCTTCTCTCCTATATCTCTTATGGAAAAGGAGCCTTTGTTTTAAGTTACTGGTGAAAACACATTGCAGATAGGGGAGGAGAATTAAAAAAAATATGCTATTACTGGGAGAAGGGGCAAGAATAGCTGGGAGAGAAGCAGGAGCATTGGGAAGTCCACACTCCATAGACCCAGGGACACAGTGGCTTCCTGAGGCTGAGTATAAACTAGAAGAAAATAGAACACCCCCTCCATGCCCTCCACCACCAGATCAACAAGGTCAAGTAACAAGTAAGACTGGAATACTGCTGGAAGTGTTGCAAGAACATGAAGATAGACCCACTCTAGTGTGTAATGTAAAAAGAAGATAAAGTTGATGGTGGAGAAGATACTGAAAAACCTTCTGGCAGATCAGCTCCCAACCTCAACCTATCACTAGAGAATTTTAACGCAGCATGGGTCACGGAGGGTAACCAAAGCTACAACAAACATTAAATCCAGACTAACCTCTGACTTGATTAAATCAAACCTAGTGTAAGGAAAGGAATGCTCATTTCCAAGCATGAAACCTATTTACCTCAGCCTGTATTATCTTTCACAGCTGGCCATTTTTAACAAAAATTTGTGATGCATAAAAAGGGCAAGAAGAAAAAACATTGCCAAGAAACAAAACAATCAACATACCTATTGTTAAGTATGACATAGATGTCGAAACTATCTGACAGAGAATCTAAAATCATAATGTGTGCCATATTAAAAGCTCTAATGGAAAAGTTGAACAACAAGCAAGTTCCTATGTAAACTTACAGCAGAGAGATGATAAAAAACCCAGCAATGATAGCTATGAGACACTCAGAGATGGAGAGTGTCTTTGACTGGCTCATCAGTAGACTCAACACAGATGAAGAAGGAATCAATTAATGTGAGGTTAAGCCAACAGAAATTACCCTAACTGAAACATACAAAAAAAAATCAGTCATTGCAGGTGATGAAGACTGGGGGAGAGGTTGACCAGAAAAGGACAGTAAGAGGAAGTTTTGTGGATGATGAAACTGTTCTGTATCAATGACTCTGGTGGTGGAAGTGTGATTGTATGCATTTGTGAATACCCGTGGAAGAGCATACCACAAATAGTGAGGTTTTCTCTTCGTAAATTAAAATTGAAAAATTAAAAGGAAAAAATAATCCTGATTTCCAGAAAGTTGAATCAGCATCTCTGGGAATGGGATCTTGGCATCGACTAGATGATTGCAATGTGGATCTAAAATAGAAAACCTCTGCTAGAGTTGCCATTTCTCTTGGTGAATTTATTACAGTATAAGCACTGGTTCTGAAACTTTACTACCCATCGGACTTATCTGTGATCTTTATAAAATACTGACATTTGTCTCTCATTCCCAGGCATTCTTATTTAACTTGCAAGATGTGATGTGGATATCAGGAATTTTCAAAGTTCTCCTGGCGATTCTCATGTGCAGCAAAGTTCGGGAGCTACTGGTCTAGAGCAGTGATTTATAAAGTTTCACCTGCATCAGAATCATCTGAAAGCCTTGTTGAAACACAGATTACTGGGTCCCAGTCCCAGAGACTTTGATTCAATAGTTCTGGGCTGGAGTGTGAGAATTTGCATTTCTAATAAATTCCCAGATGATGCCAATGCTACTGGTCTTTTGACAACTACTGGCCTTATTAATTGCCTCTCAATTATTACTGCACATAAGATCACTGAAGCCAAAATAAAGATTCTGATCAGTCAGTGTGAAGCAAGGCCTAAGATTCTGCATTTCTAATAAGCTCCCATGTGATGCTATTGGACTGAAGGCTACACTTTGAAGAGCAAGGGTCTCTGGAGTCTTGCATGGTTTATGGAGGAGTAACAGCGGCAGCATCTGGTGATTTCTGTGTAGACTTAAAGTTTAAGAAGAACTGCTCTAGGGGTCCATGGGTGTTAAGTGTTGTATTCTCTGCAACTTGACTTTCCTTTAGTGCACGAAGCTTTGATTGATCTCTCAGAAGGTAGACTTGCTTACCTAGCTGCATGATAATTTATTAATTCACAATGAAAAATATGAGAGTACAGAGGTGGATCAGGATATCAGGGTAAGCAAATTTCTTTGTAGCATGGAAAATCACAGGAGGCCAGCCTATTGGAAGACGGTTTAATGAGTGAGAAACACAATGAAAGAGTTCAAGTGATTTTACTAAGTGCCTCTCAGATTCTGATTGGGTGTCTTGTTTCTAACTAGTACAATGCATCTCTCTTGGGCACACCTTGTCATAGGCCAGTTAATGGCCTATGAATAACTGCCTGTGGTCAGCCTCCCCTCCCTCATCCAATCAGTTGTTATCAAAAAGGTAAGGTTACCTATTACAGATGCTCTATTACAGAAACCATAATGGTGGTTTCTTCCAAAGGCTGGTGTGAGTGTGAGTAGCTAACCACCAAAGGCCCCTCTTTAGTATAAAAACCCCAGATAAAAATGAATAATATTATCATTAAATAGCTTGTGATAAGGCCAAGCTTCTAGCAGAATAAAGCCAAAAGTAAGTGAAAGAGTGCTTACTCTTAGCATTTAAAAAAATTAATTTTTAATTCATCATGACATAGGTAAAGAAAAGAAAATATGACCTGCATATCTCTCTGTATTTGCATATCCTAATGCATCTTTACTTTCTAAATGAAAAGGACCGACAGAGGGAGAAGGGCTCTGTTTGATGTACAAAACTGACCTTCTTCGACCAACTTAGTGCTTCTCTAATTAAGCATTTACAGAGTAAGCAGAGCTTTTCCTTCTTTTGATGGGGAAATCAATATGAGATTTTCCATGTTTGGGGTCATAGTGACATGGTCTGAGGGAAATGTCTAAGCCACAGGGCCAAATTATTTAGCAGAATCGTGGCTACTTTAAGAGCATTAGCAGATTAAGTTTAGGGAAAGCAACCTTGATGATTGATCTGTAGAATTTACTAATGCTTGTATATTTAACATGTGCTAGAATCGATACACATTTTAATTTTATCCTATTTTTCTATCAAAATAAACACAACCATGAACTGATGCTTGGTTACCATATAATAAACATGTAAAATTCAAGGTATGGCTCTTTGAAAAGCCTAGCAGGGCTTTTGGGGGGGGGCAAAATAAAAGTGTATTATAATCTTACTAAATCTCATTAAATCACACTGTGCAAAGAAACTGGTAGCCTTCCCAGGTTACGTGTTGGCGGCAAATATTGATAAAGAGTTTCAGCCTGGCTTCACAGTATTATTAGCAATCCTTCCCCCTACCCCTCACCTCCATTCTTTAATTGATTTGGCTAAAGCCTGGACATTGTTTTTTGTCCTGAAAACGTTCTTCAAATGAGAGGGAAAAAAAACCTCAGTAAATGTTTAAAAGACAGTTAACTATGTTATGTGTTTTAATATGCAAAGGACTCCCCTGACCTCCTAGCCACTGTGATTCAGAAACAATTTAGAATTGTTTAGTGTGTATCCTCATAGTTTCATACAGGCATATTTATGAGTTTGCAAAGAATCAGCCCTAGCAATGCCCAGAGGTTACCATGATGGAGCACACATATAGTAGCAATGAATCTTCAATATTTGGACCTGGAAAAGGCAGCCTGAGGCAACACAGGAAGGATTAGATAAGATCAGTTATGCCTTTTTTTTTTTTTTTCCCGGTACGCGGGCCTCTCACTGTTGTGGCCTCTCCCACTGCGGAGCACAGGCTCCGGATGCGCAGGCTCAGCGGCCATGGCTCATGGGCCCAGCCGCTCCGTGGCATGTGGGATCCTCTCGGACCAGGGCACGAACCCGTGTCCCCTGCATCGGCAGGCGGACTCTCAACCACTGCGCCACCATGGTAGCCCAGTTATGCCTTTTTTTTAATTGAAGTGTAGTTGATTTACAGTATCGTGTTAGTCTCAGGTATACATGATACTGTAAATCAACCATACTTCAATAAAAACAAACCAAAAAAAAAACCAAAACAAAACCCAACGCCCCCAATAACAACAAAAAGAAGTTCTGCAAGGAGAAAACAAAGTCTAATGTTCGAGGAGTTCATAATCTAGGGGGCAGATTAGGACAGGTAATACAAAATAATACAAAGTAATAGAATAGTGGTAGTAATTGTCGTATATTCTCAATGAATGTAAGCTATTTTGGGGAAGGCAACATGTTAGTCATCTTCTGGGCATTATAACGTGCTCACATCAAATGTACAAAGTAAACATATCACTTCCCTTTTACAGATAAGTAAACTGAAGCTTAGAGAGGTTAAAAAAATCAGTTATGCCAGTCTATCTCATTAGTCTCATTGTAAATCTAAAGGTTTCCTTTGTTACAAAGAATTAGTAAAGTCTGATAATTACTGAAATATGTGTATTAATATAAGGGAAAACTTAAGTACTTAAAATATTTTTTGACTGGTTCTTTAGATTAAGCAGACCCACGGGAATGATTGGTTTATAGACAGTTCTTGGTACGTTGAAGATAATATATTGTCTAGCTTGTGGCTATTTGGAGAAACGATAAAGAACATTCAAGTCCACAATCAAGAACTGCTCTATAAGGACAAAGTGAAGATTTAGGGCTCGTTTCTATATCATAACATTGCCAATAGGCTAGCATTAAAGAGATGGCAGAATTGGAATTGTCATTCAAGGAACTTACGTCTCTTCTGTTTCCTATGTTATGACAAGATTCTTTGTTTTTTATTCAGCAGTAAAAACTCTCTGAGAGGCCTGTAGAATGAGTACATAACCAGCTGAGCAGGAGCCAGCAGCTAACCGCAAACAGTCTTCCAGTACCTTTCACAGTAATGGAATTGCCGATGTTTCCCTGGAGCACATTTTGCAGATGCAAGATTGTTTCAACAGTGTCATCTACAGTATCTGAGTAATAATAACCTGAAGAGAATAATACTTTACAATGCAATGGCAGCTTCCATATGGTTCTCAGTTCCCCAAAGCCTGGTATAAGCAGGGGAAAAACAGGTGTAGCTCCAATTTAATACATAACAGCTTGTGGACTAAGAATTCTTATTTTCCATTGCAAATACATAGAATGTTTTGTGGCTGGTGTCTTTAACTCTACAGCTCAGAGACTGTGGTGACAGTGTCAGAAGCAGCAATAGAAATATCTTGGGTAGATGGATATTTTTCTATAGAGTACAAAGAATTCAAAGGAAGGTGATAGAAAATGCAGTGAATTCTGTGCGTCTGTGAGCGTACGCCTGTACATGCTGTGTATAACATAATTCTTGGTTTTAGTGTCAGTACTGCTTTGTGAAAATCCTACCAGGGACAGGAACATAACTGAGGGTTCCAAAGTCACTGAGAAAATAAGGTAATCAAACAGCAGCTGTTGTAGGCTATTGGTGGCAGGGTGAATAAAAGAATTGCAATACATTTGACATGTAGCACGTATCCAAATGATACACCAAATCTTTGGGTTGCAGGAAAACAATGCACAAAACCCAAAGTTTGTGACTATGTCGGGGAAGATGGGGCTTGGTCTGAGGTCTTGAGACAGGAATTTCCTGCAAATAATGCTGTGGCTTCAAATGAAAGCATGGAAATCTTCCCAGGTGCCCAGGGTAGAAGGGACTCCTGCCATGGGATAGTATTTCTGTCCCACTTACATACAGATATGCCAGTGATGTCAATACTAGCCAAGGGTGAATCCAGGTTTGGGGCAATGTGAAGCTTATGCAATTTGGGGTCTCTTCTTTTAAAAAATATGTAAACATATACAACTTTTGAACATTAAAATATTTACTTGGTGAACAACACATTCTTAGACCCTCCTACAGTCTTGGAGGAGCCTGTGAAACTGAGGGGCTCTGAAACGGAAGCGTCACTGGCTTTGACGTAATTCTACTTCTGGTACCACCACCTGGGAAAATGACTTACTGCCTTACAGAATCTTAAGCCAAGTGAACTACTTAGGTAAAAACTAAGCTTTATTTTAATAAACCATGAATATAAGATTTATGTAAAACAACAACAACGAAAAAGTCATTAGTTTCCAGTAGCCTACGGTATCTGGGAGAATGATAGGAAGTGTGTTGAATTTTAGCACAAGATACACAGTGGTGACTTTGAAGTAACAACAAATAAATTATAGCAATGTTCTTGTAGCTGTGTATTTGCAACAATAACCCGTAAAACATATATTGCTACTACCCACAGAATGCTGTTCTAAGTTTTGTGTATGTATACATTAATTCATTTTAACTTTGAATGAACTATTGGTTTAGCACTTCTAATATCCCCTATTTTATATGTGAAGAAATGGGGGCACAGAGTACTTAGTTGCCCGTGGTCAGATGGCTACTAAGTGACAGAACATGGATTTGAACCCAGGTAGTCGGCTTCAGCCTCTATGCTTTTAACTACTGCCTTCTATTCTGCCTTTCTCTCTGTGTGCTATTTTGGTTCAGTGCAGTGGAAGGGGAGCATTTACCTGTGTGTTTTAATAGTTGGGTCATTTTCCTGTGTATCATGATGGTCCTTGCTCTCTCCATGTGCAAGATTGTGTTCTGTGTTCTGTTGACAACACTAGCCAAATATTGGATATTGGGGGTTGACTCAGAAGCTTATGAACTAGCCCAGTTGAAGAAGACAAACCACCCAATGTATGAGGAAGGGTTTTATTTCCTCATTTATCAAACAAGGTCTTTGGAAATACTATTTTTAAGGTCCTTTCCAGGTCTTGAGTTCTGACAAAAAATATATATTCTATTTTTGCTTGTGGTTTTGAAAGCCTAGTTTGGCATAAGTGACCATATTCTAAACGTACTTTAGGCACTGATGTTTCCTAATAGAGTGGGCTGTGCCACTTGAATGGATGTCTTCCTACTGACATTTATTAAGTGCATACTCTTCCCATCTAATATTCTAAGTATGCTAAAACTACTCATTGGCTTAATTTTACAATGATCTTATGAGGTGAGTACTATTTTCAGCCTTATTTGATGGATAAGGAAATCGAGGCAGAGAGAAACTAAATACTTTCCCCTGCAGCAGCCAGTTGTAAATGAAGGAGCCAGGATTTAAATCCAAGCTGTCTGGTTGTAGAAGCTGCTTTCCTAATACCTATGCTATCGTGCCAGAATGTTTATTCAAATGAATGGTGTGTTGACAGTGAAAGGAAGTTGAAAATGGTAACTGATTCTGGAAAGGGAGATGTTCCGAAAACAGCTGAAAGCTAAGCGTGTTTAGTGTTGCTATAAAGAGGAAAGCCACATAGGTGAGTATGTCAGAGGTGCTTCAGGAAAACAATGCTTAAAATGTTCCATGAACAATTCCAGAAGAGGTGGCTGAAAAGGATTAGAAAAGGAATGATAATAATAACTAGTAGTGATGATAATATCTAATAATTATTTAGAACTTATTATATACCAAGTATGGTTATAAATGCTTTATATATATAACTCAACTTCATCCTCCCATGTGCACTATAAAATAGACATTATATATCTTTATTTTGCCAGTGAGGAAGCTGATGCCAAGATTAAATAATTTGCCCAATTTGTCCAAGAAGAGATTAAATAGTTTGCCCATTTAGGTAGAAGTTTTTAGTATGAAAAATATATATTGGGCTTCCCTCATGGCGCAGTGGTTGAGAGTCCGCCTGCCGATGCAGGGGACACGGGTTCATGCCCTGGTCCGGGAAGATCCCACGTGCCGCAGAGTGGCTGAGCCTGCACGTCCGGAACCTGTGCTCCGCAACGGGAGAGGCCACAACAGTGAGAGGCCTGTGTATCGCAAAAAAAAAAAAAAAAAAAAAAAAAAAAAAATATATATATATATATATATATATATATATATATATTTACCACATACCAGCTGCTTTGGTAAGTGCTGTAGATAAAGAAATAAAAGCAAAAACATAAAATTCTAGTCAGAGAAGACAGATGTATAATTGGATGATACCTAATGCAAACCTGCTTTTTTTTTTTTTTTTTTTTTTTGCTGTACGTGGGCCTCTCACTGCTGTGGCCTCTCCCGTTGTGGAGCACAGGCTCCGGACGCGCAGGCTCAGCGGCCATGGCTCACGGGCCCAGCCGCTCCGCGGCATGTGGGATCCTCCCGGACCGGGGCACGAACCCGTGTCCCCTGCATCGGCAGGCGGACTCCCAACCACTGCGCCACCAGGGAAGCCCCCAAACCTGCTTTTGTGATGAGTGAGCCAGTTGAAGAGATGACAGCATGAGCAAAGGCACAGAGGCAAGACAGAACTTAACCTTTTAGGGAACCAGCAAGTGTGATGGATTAGGTGGGGTGGGCTGCCTAGAGCTGAAGGTAGAAATGCAAGCAGTGTCTAGTTTATGGAAAGGTTGTGGGTCAACCATAGTAACACAACTGATTTTTGAAGGCTTCGAGGAGTTGCTGAGGGGTTTTAATCAGGGAAAGGCAATATCCAAGGTGAAAAATGATGATGCCTAGATAAAAGAGGGGTCATGTGAAGAAGGTGAGGGGAGAGGGAATAAAAAGACATTAGGAAGGTAGTACTGAATGGACTTCATGACAAATTGAATGTGGGAATAAAATAAGGGAAGGTATAAAAGATGAATTGAGTTTCTGACTGGATGGTGATGCTGTTGGCAGATGGGAGTGGGGTGGGCAAAGCCAAGGAGATGTCTCACATGGATGGGTTGAGAGGTATTTGGGGGACAGCTAAATGGAAACATCTAATAGGCAGTTCGTTCTTGAGGTGTGGCTATCAGAATGATTAAGAATCATCATTCTGAGGGAAACAGAACTATCCTAGAATCTGCACAGAGTGAGAAGAGACCAGAGGATGGAACAAAGAGGGTTCCAGTGATTAAGAGAGAGCTAGGAGAAAAACCTGAAGGAAGAAAGGGGTGAGTAATGATCTCAGGTACCAGACAGAGAAGAAAACTTTGAAACATAGTCACGGATTCAATAACTAATTTTATATGAAGGCTGAACTGTGATTTATATGGATTGTAAGGTAGCAATGTAAACTCTATGCAGATATTTGGAGAGAAATGAATTAAAAGTCATTATAAGTGATGCACTAGATTGCACCATGTTAACACAATTTTTATATTGGGTGACAGTCCCATATAACAATTGTTCATAATTCATAACCTATATCTTCAAGGAAGTATGAAACAATTTTTGATATACTTGGATTGCAAAGATAGGTAAATATATAACAAACTACAGAATAGATAATATAAGTTATTTTCGCTGCTAGGTTTACTACATTTAGTTACTAGACAAGCTAACCTTCCTCAAATATTTAGTGTGTATGTGTATTTAATACAAATATTTACAAACAGACACACTATAACAGTTCATCTTTGGTGTAAAATAAGTATGGGATAATGCCCTTGGTTACACTGCTTTGAGTGTGAATAGTTAAATATCTGTGGTTAGTGGAGGTGGTTAAAATCATATATTGCATCTTTTAGATGTTTTCTGCTGTTTCTGTTTATACTGAAAATTTGCCAATTTCTTGGAGAAGTATAAGGTGACACGTGAATCTGAATGTTTTGTCCTTCATAAAAGACATTTTGGTTAGGTCTAACTCTAGTGTTTAATGGGAAATGGCAGATTATTTCTTTCAGTATTTGTCCAATCATTACAAAAAAGTTGACCTATTTAAAAATTTTCTGGGAAGGCTTCCCCTACCCCTTTGCTAAATTGGATTGGATTTATTTGTGGAAGCAATGATATTGTTAGAGTTCAGCCCAGTACTCATAAATGGTTTTTGTTGAGTTTGGATAGGAAATCTATTAAGTTTAAAGCATGCTTGAGAATATTCCTGAATTATTTGAATGAACCTGCACATTTTCCTTCACATCTTTAAATTCTTATCCTCCTCACTATATTGTTTAAATGTTTCTGGAATTACGGAGTTAGTCCTGCTTTTAGGAGAAGTTTGACTGAAAAGGGTTTATTTCAAATTCAGATAAATTGCATAGGATTATAATTCACTGTGCATTTAGCATCTGAAAAATATTATCCAGAAGCAGCTTGGTTTACAGACTTAGCACAGGTGAGCTAGAGACATTAAAATAAATATAATTATTTTACCTATAATGGAAGCTCCAGAGAGTTCAAAGCAAAATGATTTGAAAAGTAGCACAAACAATAGTGTTAGAATGGTGATTCTTCTTTATGCTTTTATTTTGATAGCTATACAAAAATCAAAACAAAGAGGTAGACATCGCCTGGTTTTGGCTGCTTCACGTTCATTTGGTCCTTTCCCCTTGAGAGTTGACCTCTTCATGATCACTGTTTATTGGGACAAACCTATGGTTTCCCTTTCCCTTACCACAGCGCATGCAGGTGACCAATGTCAGGTCATTCTTCTCCTTCCTGTCTAAGAAACAAAGAGCCTGAAGTAGTTGGAGATCCATTTCTTCCAAGAGATGTGATTTTACTCTTCTTGGAGAAGATTCTTCCTGCTTTCCAGTCCCCAAAACTGCATTGTCCTTCACCTTGGTTCTTCAGATTCTCCTTGATTATCTCAAAACTCAGTAAGCATCTAATAC
Organism: Mesoplodon bidens; assembly: GCF_964165515.1. Taxonomy (NCBI): domain Eukaryota; kingdom Metazoa; phylum Chordata; class Mammalia; order Artiodactyla; family Ziphiidae; genus Mesoplodon; species Mesoplodon bidens. Next base: position 134,326,301 of record NC_138161.1, read on the forward strand.
ATTTCTCTTTGCCTAATGAACCAGAATTGTTTTCTGCTGCTTGTATCCAAAGATCCCTAACTGATAAAGAGATTACTTTGAATATGGTTAAGAAATATATTCCTTCTACTTTAGGTAACCTGTATATAAATACTAGAGCAGTACTGATTAACTAAATCAAATTAATTACTTCCTGGTGAACTTAACCAATAAAATATTCTGATTTCTGTTAGGTATAAGTTATTATATTCCACTAAATAGAGTAGAATATTTTTGATACTGTAAAATTTTTCAGTCCTGTTCAGTTCAGCCATGTCCTTGAGCTTGGGTGTGTATGTGTGGAGATAACATCCATTATTCCCATTTCTGGGGGCACAGAACTCTCTTCTGTTGAGCCCTGACATTGGCTGGAATCTAGATCACTTATTCTATTAAACTTCATGAAATATCGATTTTAAGGATTCTGCATAGCCAGCACAGCTTAATTGTAGGCAGGCCATTCTGAGAGAGTAGTCCTGAAAAGTCCACTGTTGACTTGAACATGGACTAAAGCCTTTGTCAAATATCTGTGTACTACTCTACGATGATGAAAGACATAATAAACAGCACATTGTTCTCATCTTTTAGTAACTTTATCTAAACTTTAAATGTGATGTTATAAAACTGGAGAAAATTTGGAAACAACACAAGATGGTTGATGAATAGGTGTCTAAAGGAATATTGATACTATTGTGGAGTGGATGAAACCCCACTGTACATTTACACGCAAACATTTATTACCTGGTTAACATTGGCTATGCCACAAAAGCTTTACAACCTTCAGTGTGAACTCAAAGTGGTATCTTCATTTATGAATTACAAAATTTGTGGGAACAAAATCTCTTGAAGTCCTTTTGTTTTTCCCCAGATTTCAGTGACAGTAAAGGAGAAAGCAGTTGTGGTTCACAGTCAAGAGCAGCAGGCCGGGCTTCCCTGGTGGCGCAGTGGTTGAGAGTCCGCCTGCTGGTGCAGGGGACACAGGTTTGTGCCCCGGTCCGGGAAGATCCCACATGCCGTGGAGAGGCTGGGCCCGTGAGCCATGGCCGCTGAGCTTGTGCGTCCAGAGCCTGTGCTCCACAGTGGGAGAGGCCACATCAGTGAGAGGCCCGCATACCAGAAAAAAAAAAAAAAAAGCAGCAGGCCTGCTGAGAAAGTGGAAATTATTCAACATAATCGTATTGAAAAGCGCAGCTAACAATTGTCAGGCATTAATACTTATAGTATTACCCTTATCTAATATCTGGAAGAAAATACACATTTAGTAACTCTAATCTCTGAAGTTTTGTTTTCTATTGTTCGATCCTGAGAACAGTCCTGGGACGTAGTAATTATACTCACTGCATAGATGAGGACTTTAAGGCCCAGCGAATGTAAATGTTTGAAAGGTGATACCGTTAGTAACTTAATAAGTAGTGCTAGGATTTATACCTAGGCTTTTCCGATCTCAGAATCTGTACTTTTTATTATTGTACTATGACATACTTCAAGTATGTGGGAAATGAAGGATGAGTGGAATTTAGGAAAATGAGAAAAGAAGACTTCACAAAGGTCTAAATCTACATATGATTTTTCACTGTCTGGACCTTAGGAAGTACTCTGTAAGTGTGTACTGAATTAAATTAGCACACAGTTTTACATCCAAATATGGCATGAAATGGGTTCAACTTAAAAACATCAGATGGAAAAGAAGTCATAGATATTTCAAGAATGTGATTTAAAAATATTTTCCATCAAATGTCTTAGATGTCTAGAGTTCATGAGGTTTTTCTGTTCTCCATTTCTTTTAGGCACATATTCCCTTGAAATTTGGTAAAGCCATGGGATTTGCTTTGATGACTTAAATGTTAGAACACTTCTAGGAAGAGTGTTTAAACACTGGTATTTATTTCTCCAATGTCATCTTTCCCTGTCACCATGATTTTGGAAGCATGAGGTTATAAGAGGTGCCATAAGCTTGAAACAGCTTCTAATGGTGAGTATCTGTTCAGAGGACTGAGACCCTGGACAGTTTCTTGGACCTAAGCAGACTTCATATGAGTGAGAAATAAACCATTGCGGGGGATGGCTAGGTAAACCCATCCCCCACTGGAGGAGGGAGCAGCAGGTACAGGGCGGGTTGTTCTGTTGACAAGATGGCCAGGTCCTCGCTATGGGGTGGGCAGATCTGGCTCTGGCAGCAATGGCAGACACCTCCCCACCCTCAGGGTTGGATATACCAGCATGGGTGCCAACTCCATGGGGTCTCCCAGCTGTCTGCAGAGTCGAGTGTGACTCTACTGTAAGAAGTACCACCAGGGGACTTCCTTGGTGGTGCAGTGGTTAAGAATTCGCCTGCCAATGCAGGGACACGGGTTCGATCCCTGGTCTGGGAAGATCCTACATGCTGCAGAGCAACTAAAGCCCATGTGCCACAACTAGTGACTCTAGAGCCCGCGAGCCACAACTACTGAAGCCCGCGCGCCTAGAGCCCAAGCTTCTCAATAAGAGAAGCCACTGCAATGAGAAGCCTGCACACCACAATGAAGAATAGCCCCTGCTCGCCGCAACTAGAGAAAGCCCGTGAAGCAACGAAGACCCAACACAGCCAAAAATAAATTTTTTTTAAAAAGTACCACCAGGTCCAAAAGCCAACGGTATGAGGATGGTGGAGCAGAAGGATAGAAAAGCCTGACTTCTTGGGGAGAACATTAAGTTGCTGAACTACATAAAGGACTGTATACCTTCAGACTTTTGATGTGTCATGATTTTGTGATTCTATTGTTTGAACCAATTAGTTGAGTTTTCTGTTATTTGCAGCCAAGTGTGTCCTATATTTTAGGACTAGATTCTGAGCTTCTAGTGTCAGAGGAGGGCTGGTAAGACATTGAACAGATTAACCATACATACATACAGTTTTAGAAAAATTTCTTTAAATTTGTCACAATTTGGAACTGTGTGTTATTATTACCATTTGACATGGCTCACGTAACATGTATAGTTTCTTCTAACATCTGAGTATGACAGAAGACCTAGGAATCATTCGTTTGGGAATTTAGTCACATTTATCAATGACAGTGCATAAGAAACTTTAATAATTAGGATTTTTTAGAAGAATGCTGACTGACACGTAGCTCTGTTTCCCTTCCATTTTGACTTTAGACACAATCCCTCGAAATTTTGTAAAATCCTTTCCTTTCTTTTACCACCTTGGTTTTCTGGAGTGAGGTGAGGAGGAGATATTTTTAAGTATAATTTTATTATCTCTGTATGAGTCAAGGAAAAGTTATATTGAGAGCTTTAAATGTTATGAAAAGATAAACTTTATGAAGGCTACCTCATAAAAATGGATAAAATTTGTGATATCTAAAATGAAATGTACTTAAATCTTCACTTTCTCTTCTTGACGTTTTCTTGCATATAAACATGTAAGAAGTTAAAGCTTAGAATTCATGAGCAACATTCTGCTCTCCAGAATTACACTTCTTCTAAATTTGTAAAAGTTATACCTCTAATACCTCTGAATATTTTCGGGCCTTCTTGTTTTTTACCTTAACGAATTATATCTTTGGCTATTGACTATATTCTTAATACTTCGTAATCAGTTATTGCATGCATTAAAATAGGTCTCAACTGAGGAAAATAATGATTGTTCCTCTGATAACATTTTCCATTCTCCCTGGAATGGAAAATGAGAAGTGTTCCCACTCCAAAGCATATCTTTCACCATTCCCATGGCTTTTTTCCTTCATTCTGATACAATAAATGACCAAAAGGCTATTTGGTTGACTTTTGGCTAAAACCTTACTAGATTGCATAATGGTAATGTCTTTCTGTAGAATTCTTCTTGAAATATGAGAATGATAATTGGCAGGTAGTAGGCTTTCAAGCTCAAGCTCATTTTAGAGTTGGGTCTGTTTTCTTTAGCTTTAAATGTTCAGGAAAACTAAAAAAAGGCATTAGACAGATTTAGTTACCAAAGCTGTGTGATTGGGCAACAAGCCCCAAACGTGACCCAAACATGATCCATATGGAAATCATACCTTTCTTTGTCTTACCTGGTTTGGCTGCTAAGGCAGAGAAATGAAGACTTCTATAATCAGAAGAAGATGGAAAGAATGTGGAGGCATTCATAGAAAATAAATGAGACCTTAATTAAAATTGAGAAGGAGGAAATAAGAAAAATGCAAAACTATTGGCTGGGGTATACTGAAAGTTAAAAGAAACTCTTTATAAGTGACCCTGCCTTGACAAGAACACAAGTAAAAATGTGCACATGTAATTAAAGAAATAGATTATGTATTCAGTCTTTAAACTTAGTTCCAGGCAGCACCAGTCTCACCTGGGATGGAAGCATTTCCCAAGTGTCATTTGTTTGCACAGACAGCAGTTTTAAGAGCTAGGATTTGCAAAAGTTGATAACTGAGAGGAGTCAGAATGAGAGAAATGGAAGAGTATGTAATGGGCCCCAGGTGTCTGGCAGGGAGAAATGTCAACATCTGAGATAAGGGGAGGAGGTTCAGAAAATGCAGGGGCTGGTGTATTAATATGTACCTTCCCTGCTAAGTACTGAGCTCTGCGTTGGCAGGAACTGTCTTCTGCTTTATTCACAGAATATTACCTGAAGCATTGTATGCATTCAATAAACATTTATTGAAAGAATAAATGGTTATATATTCCTGTTAGACTGTTGGATCCTAGCGTATTAAATGCTTTAACTAAGGTTAAATGATGGTGATGGGTTTCAGGTATCAACCTGCTTCCTTATTAAAATTTCTCAATATTAATTTTTTTTTTATGTTTTCATTTCATAGTGTTGCTCTCCAGGTCCTTTAGAAGAAGTCTTTCCTCAGTCCAAGGCACATGTCTTTCTCCACCTCTTCTGGTTTGAGAAAATGATTGGGAAGACAGATTTTTCTCTACATTGTATTGAGGAAAGAGGAGGTAATGTCTACATTCTAGCCTGGATCTATTTTTTGGGGGTTGAGTACTGTCGGGGCTGGAGCTGCATGGAGCCATCATAATCAATTTTGGACGAAAATTTGGTGGGTATTGGAAGGAGGGCTTGGTCAGTTGAGTCTGAGGCTCTTGGAGGCTGTTAGCACCTCTCTGGGAGTTTCACATTCTCTGACATCTCAATGGCTTGTATTTTTATCTTTGTGCTATGGTGGTATCAAGGCATATCTTACTGTTTGTAGGAAGCAGGAAGGATTTCAAATTTTGGATGCTACAGAGAAAGTTGTACCGCCAACTGTTTTTGTAAGCAAAGAAAGATAAAGCCCTTCATGGAAAACTAATGAAGAAATTTCCTTTCCAAATTGTGAGAAAAAAATGAGCTTCATATATGCCTTTGCTAAGGAAAGAAAAAAGATGACTTCTTTTATATCCTACCTTGTTCGAGAGGATCAGGACAGCTTTATGATGACTTAAAAACGATATTTTCTGTCATGACCTTAGTATTAGCTGTTGAAAGCCATTTTTTGTCAATATTACCAATGTTCCTTTATTGCAGCCAGATGCCAGCTCTGCAGTGATGGGTAAACTAAAGGAGCTTATAAAAATGGAAACCTAAAATTCCAAGTTACAGAGGTGAGTGGAGCTAAAATTAAGTTGGGGGTCTAAACTGTGGTATTTTGAATGTGAAATTCACCTTTCCCATTTTACAATATTTGGATAATACTATTAAGCCCTTGTAAAGTATCTGGTAACTTATATCTGAATTAAAAGACGTGAAAGAAGTATCAAACAGATTAAACAAATTATTTGAGTTATAGAGCTGAAGTAGGGACGTATAAATGGAATAAAATATCCAAAAACATTACATGTGGCCATGACTGTCAAAAGTATTCTGTCTGGGATATCTGCCAAACCTATTTATTCTGATTCTCTTTTTTTCTGTTCACAGTTAAAGAAACTGTCCATGGGATGGGTGGTGTAGGTTGTTCCATGAAGAAAACACCAGATATTTGTCTTAGTTAAAAAGGTAAATTACACATGTACACTCTGGAAATAATTGAAATCAAAATATTCAAGATAACTGGGATTCAAATTATGACATTTAGCTTGGAAACTTTATATTTCTTTTCCCCACCAATTTAATACATAGATTAAAAGATCATCTATTTATTTTTACCTCTTTCAAAAATTCAATATATTTATAAAACACATGATGGCACCATGGGAATTATGATAAGTTATTCAAAATCTTACCATGTAATAAGAGATATTTACACAAATATTTATAAAATATAAATATGTCTGTAATGGGCCTCCCTGGTGGTGCAGTGGTTGAGAGTCCGCCTGCCGATGCAGGGGATACGGGTTCGTGCCCCGGTCTGGGAGGATCCCATATGCCGCGGAGCGGCTGGGCCCGTGAGCCATGGCCGCTGAGCCTGCGCATCTGGAGCCTGTGCTCCGCAACGGGAGAGACCACAACAGTGAGAGGCCCGCATACCGCAAAAAGAAAAAAAAAAATGTCTGTAATGAGAAAACTATGGACAATAATAACTGGAAAGTGAGATTAAGTGCCTTGCAGGAAATTAGTACTTTTATAAACTCTGACAGAGGAGTGGATATGTAAAATGTGGACAGCAGATGAGAGGCAGAGGAGAGAATAAGGAAGGAGAAAACACTGGAAAAGGACAAGTATCTTTTAGAGGTGACAAATGGACATGTCTTAAAGGAAGACTTCAAATAAGGAGGTAAGGGGAGAATTTTGAAATCATTGTGCCAGGCTTTGTAAATGAGCTGTATTTAATATTTTTAGAAATATAGCATGTGGTGGCAAAAGTTTACTCAATTAGTACAGTATTTAGGGAAGATGAATCCAACTGCAGGAGTCAGGACAACTGCATCAAGTTAAGAGAAGCAGGGAGAGTAAGGAGGATGCAGTGGCAGCAATGACAGTGAAAGGGAAGAGGTCCGACAACCTATAGGGGTGGCAGGAAAATCAGACAGGGAGTGAAAAAATGAAAGGGGCATTGTGAATGGTGTCAAAAAACAAACAAACCTGACAGCACTTGGTGAGAAAATAGATACATCTGAGGAAGCAGGTCCCTCAGAGACTTGATGTTGTGTGTTTTGCCACCTTGCCTATTGCCTTCAAGGGCTTCTTACAAATCATGTAGAACACTGAGCATCACCTCTTTGATATAGTAATGATTATTTAGAGCGATAGGCTCCAAGTAACCATAACAGAAACAACATCAACAGTAACAACCACCTAAACTAAATCTTTATTTAAACAAATGTCCTGTCGTGCAAGTTTCATCATAGTGCTTACATAGAAGAGTTATGGAAAGACTGATCTAGTTTTTTTTGTTTTTTGTTTTCCACATGAAGACAGATACTTCTGGAAGTTTAATTTAGAAAGGGAGGCTACATGTAAACACACATCTATTATATCCAGAGAATCATCTGTTGTACTTTAGAAAATTAAAGGTGTCAGTGTCAAAAAAACCCACAAAAACTCGAGCTTCTCATTTGTCCAGAAACCAAGCGTCTGACAAAGGCTGACTTTTGATTCTCAAAACAAATAATTTCACAGAGTGTTAATTTTGAATTAAAAAAGAGTTACACTTAAGGAGGAGAAACAATGGCTTTGCAAACAAATGATGTTGCAAGGGCCTGGGTGAATTACAACTACATTCCTATAGATTTCAGCTTAAAAAAAAAAATTGAAGGTGCCTCTTCAATTTAAACATACCGAAAATATTTGTATTAATATGTCTATTCAGTTTAATTAATTCAGTCCTTTTTGACATGATAAATTAATTGGAAACAATGTTAAATATTTTTTATAACTCTATCCTAACAGATATGTTAAATATATAAATATCTTTGAAAAAAATTGAGAGGAAAGAAATGAAGTCAAGTAATACTGAATTTATATAAAAAGGACCATAGTTATTTTATTGAAATTTGCATCGTTCTCAGAAATTAAAGCTAGCCATTTTATCTATCCTGGTCCTATAATTCCGCTAGCTTCCTGTTCTAATAGCAGTAGTTCTTTCTGTTGCTTGGAGCTTGATTTCCAACCCACAGAATCCTGATGCCAGGAAGGAAATACTTTTATTTTAAGGAGGCCACAAGTCTGCAAGCACATCAAGCCTTGTCTGTATACTAGAGAAATAATATGCCTATTATATATTTGCAAGATGGTGTCACAAATGTAGCCAGGGTAGGACTTTCTACATAATGGCTGAATTTAGGGACTTAAAGCTTCACTTTAGGCCCCTCTCTTGCCTTCTTTGGGCCCTGCTTTTCCTTCTTCATTGGCCTCATTCTTACCTAGTGCAGAAGGCTTTCTTCCTCTGGCTGGGAAGATGGCTGCAAGGTGCGCTAGCTTAAGTGTCTCTACAGCCTCTAACTCCAGAGGAAGACAGCACCTTTAGCGATTGCTCCAGCAAAAAAGAAAACAACAACAAACAAACAAACGAACAAAACTCAGAGAGGCTTCTTATTGGCTCCCCTGCTTATTCATGGACTAATTACTCATAGGTAGCTGAGCAATCTAATGCATTAGCTTCTTGAAGTCACTTCTTTTTTTTTCATCTATATAAAAAAGGTGTAAATAATAGGGCCTGCTTCAGTGAGTTATGGTGCAAAATAATGCTCATTAGATCTGACTGTTTCACCATGTTATTCAAATCTTCTACATCTTACTGATTTTTATGTCTTTGGCTTTATGAGGGAATGAGAGAAGTGTGCCAAAATTTCCTGCTCTTTTAGTCCTATAAACTCTTTGCTTCATAACGGATTATATTATTAGGTTCATACAAGGTTAATAATGTTATACATTTCTTTTTTGTCTGTCTGACTTTATAATTTTTATTGTCATTAGCTTTCAGTGGTCTTGCTCTATAAACTGTCAACATTGCACTTGTCATGCTTGTAGCTCGTAGTGGTTATTAAATCTTTGGCTTGATAATGGTTTTGCCTACCCCATACCTTAAATTATCTCCATAATTTTTGTTTGTAATATTTGAAAGTCAAAAGAAAAACCCCTATAAACAAATGAATAGAATATCCAGATAGTGGATATTCAAAGATATTCAAATAACAATGTTAACGTGTTTAAAAATATATGACGAGATTGGGAAGTTTGAAAGAGGATTGAAAACTATTTAAAGATATTAGTTTCAAGATTTGAAAAATATAATAACTGAAATTAAGGATGGATTAACAGCAGATTAGAGACATATATAAGACGAAATACTGAGAGATCAAAGAATGGCCAGTACAGAAGGAAACCAAAGAAACATAGGAATGAAGTGAACAGGGCTGACATACCTATAATTTAAGTCCCAGAAGTAGTGAACAAAACTCATTCATTTGATTCTCTCCTTCTCCCAAAGGCAGCTAGGCCCTCCCATATCTCATTAATGAAGTCATTTAAAGTGGTCTTCAGTCCTTCCAAGGATCTGTTTATTTCTTATGTTTACACCTTATTCCTAGGTGTAGACCTTTGGTGTCCCAATCCCAAATCTGTGAGTTTGACCTGACTTTCTCCCACATAAGCCCGCCCTCACATCCAGTTCTTGTTTTCCCAGCCACGTGACCTGCTGAAAATTCTGCTTAGCTTCTCAACTGTCTCTGTTAGAATTGCCAGATGCTGTTATGGGAGAATTAGCCCCAAATCTGGATTAATTGTGTTAGTTTACCTTTTTCTCTTGATCTTAACTCTTTCTGTTGCTAGCTCTTTAATACACTCAAACATGTTTTAAAATATTTTTTTCATATTTTCTAGTTATTCTCAGGCACGTTTTTCAAAATTTCTCGCCCGTTTTCTGAAAATAGAACAATTTCTGATGGTTTTTCAATTTAGTTGGAATGAATTCTCCAAGACAATTTTTAGAGAGATATATGGGTACTTTATAAGTTTCTGGCACATGGTCCATTAAAAATGACAGCCTCTTCTCTTACTCTGGCCTGGTTTCCAAGGAATATTTTTGTTCTTTCTCTATAACCTATTTATCTGTCCTTAGACCATGTTGGTTACCCTTCTTTACAGTTTTGCTGAAAGTAAAAATAAAATGTCAGCTATTATTTATTACTTAATAGGAGGTGTTTTAGTGCTTTTAACCCAAAATACCTCAAATTTTAATAGAAATACCATATAAATTAAATATAAGATATACTATATATTTGACATCTGGACTAAAATTAGGAAAGAGAATTTAGAGGCTAGTGCTCTAATAGTTAAGAGGCATAAGGATATCCCGTAGTCCTTTTCCCCAGTGATCTAATCCAGCTTGTTGTATGGGTCAGTTCTAGAGTACATGCAAAATAATTCTGAAGCTCAAAGGGCCCCAGGCTACTTACTAATGTCTTTATCTGCATTACTGGCCAGACTTGACAACACAAGAATAATCTTGGACTGACTATTGCCTTTGGGAGAAGGAGACAGTCAACTATGTGGGCTTAGGTTTATATTTTAATCCAGAATGTTATTTCCTGGTTTAAACCAAGTTTCTCAAGAAATGATTCACATTTAGTGTCAATTGTTTCACAAGCCCAATATTTTTGGAAACTCGACTTTAACCATGAAGGTTGAAATATGAAAAGGAGATTCACTTTGAGGATAAACATATTGAAAGACATGAGAAAGATCCTAAAAAACTTAAGACATGTCTGAGTTGGCATTTTACTTTTGTCTGCATTTATATTTATGTCTGTGACATGACTATCTTCAGAAGATGTATTGTCTGATGGTTGAGAGAGTGTCAGCATTTTTTAATCAAACCACAATTTTTTCTAACTGCAATACTGTCAGGAAAGTAAAATTTCTATCTACCAAAGATATGTTAGGCAAACATGGATTTGTGGTTTCCAGTTACTGACAATAGATAAATAACCTGTTTGTGTATATTAGTGTATAACCTATTACTAAAAGGAATGCTTGTTTCCCAGTACATTCTAATTGCTTCTTAGTTGTTCAAATCTTTGTGTGAAATGTCTGATTCCATCACTAATTTTCTCTTCCTATGGAAACTGTGACTACACATTTGATTGTAATTAGTTAACCAAAGGCTAATAAAAATTAATTAGAATTTGCCTGGGACTCACTAGCTTTGGACAGTCTCACTAATATCCACATTTTGCTGCTATGCTGTTCCCATCTACATTCTTGTAGGGTCTTCATTTAAAGCCTGGTCCATTTTTTCTGGGGGTTTCTACCATGGAGTGTGATGAGATAGGGTCTTCTTCATGCTTTCAGTCTGACCTCCTTTTCTGCTGTCTAGAAACTATTTTGGGTGGAAGGTGTGACCCATCCCTGTCACTGGAACTTCTCTTCCCTCTAAGAAGAGTCCTTCTCTATGGAAGTTTCAGGTTTTTTTGAAGCTTCTGCAGCACAAAAACTTTGAGGTTACATATAGAAGTGCATTCTTTTACATAATCACTTTGTTGAAGTCAAGTTATGTCCCTTGCAAAAACTGGAAGGGACGCTCTACCTAATTCTGCAGTTGACTTCATCCAGAGTAGCTCCACTTGCTCCACAATCTGTCTCATAAAGTCTCAATTGGACCAAGCTTTGTCAATTTCTTTTAAAAGACTGTCATCTCTCTTAGTGCTCAAAACTGAATCCATGGGATTGGGCTAGAGAAGGCTGTCTTTTCATCATCTTGTTCCTCTCATCCCTGACTCATTGCCTCATTTGGCTGGTGCAAAACAAAATCTAAGGCAAATGTTAAAAACAAACAAAACAGAACCCAAAAACCAAACTGAAAACCCCCCCCACAATAACCTTACTCCTGACAAGCTGCATTATTCCTATGCACGTAAACTCATATAGAGACACCTGGAGTTGGGAATGTGGGGCTACAACCTGCCAGTTCATCAGAAAGATGCAGCCAAACTGCAAATTTAGATTCAAACGTTTGCAGAATCTTGACAACTTCCCTGTATATTTACTTTACCTTCACAGGAGAATAAAAGTTATGCTTTTATACTTTTATTGGCAGTCACCATCCACTTTCTGGAAACTAAATATTTGGCCAGATATTTGGAGTGTGAAATGTGACTGTCTATGGAAAGAGTATCTAGTTAAGAGTCAAGTGGACACGGCCCAGGTCAATCACTGATTCTGTGAGCTGGGCAAATGATGCACTCTCTTCAAGCCTCAATTTCTCTACATGAAAAATATGAGTGTTGGGCTAGATAACATCAAATAAAGAAGAGGGTCAAAAAATGAATGTTCTTTGTAAGATAGAAATTTGGGAATGAGTGAGATAATGTGCATCTAATTTATGTCATCACTGAGGGATGAAGCTAGGATTTTGTTGAGCTCTAAAGGGAGCTACACTTATTTAAAGAAGTTTCTGGAGATCATTTCTGTTAATGCCTCTATATACTTTTATGAGGTCTTTGAAATCAGGTTCTGTGGAAGTCAATGAGAAACTTCACTTAGCAATTATCTTTCTACCATGCTTAATGGAAGAGTAGCTTCCTGAAAGAGGCAATGACCTTTCAGCCTACCTCATTCACCTCATTCAGAGATGTTCCAAGTGACAAAACATGTTTGATTTTTTAGCTTTTTAAACCAAAGATTGTAGTTTCCTCCCTTTCCTTCCCTCCTCTCCATCTTCCCTCCCTCCCTCCCTCCCTCCTTCCTCCTTCCTTCCTTCTTTCCTTTCCTTTCCTTCCTTCCTTCTTTCTCTCCCTTGCTCTCTTTGTCCATCTCTCTCTCTCTCTCTCCCCTTTTCTTCCCTCCCTTCCTTCCTCCTTCTCTCCCATTCTTTCTTGTCTTAAATTAAGCCAGAGGTTTAAGATATATAAATACTTTTAGTCCAGTTTTGACACTAGACCAAATTATCTCCAGACTCAGTGGCATTTACATTTTTTGTCCTGTTGGTTTGTAAGCTCTTTCCTTCTAACTCATTAAGATTTTTCCTTTGCCAAACTGGGTTATTCTTAACTACTTTATTAGTGTTAGACAAAACAGCAAGTTTTCAGCAGCACAATGGAAGATAATTTGTTAAACTGTTATATATTAAATTCTTACATGAAATCTATTTAAGTGGATGGTAGTGCTATTTCCCCCCCCCCTGAAGTTCTCTTGGAAATAATATTACAATTTAAATTTATCATTTAAAGTTTCCTTTTAAAAATTGAGTTAGAGTGAATCTTACATAATTAGTTTATAGAATAGATAGCAAAAATGTTTGATTTAAAATACTAGTTTTACAGATTTAATCAGTTCCTATGAAGCCATTTTATCCACTTTCATGCTCTGAACTATACATTTCATGCTTTTTTTTTTAAAGTGTGCAAAAATCTACATTGCTTCTCAAGCACTTAGATTTTTTTCAAGATGTTTGTTTCTTTGGTCTCATTTAGACTCTACTCATATTTGCTTCATTCAAAAGCTGTATTCTTAACAGTAAACTGTATGTTTCCACCATAAATTTATGGCAGACCACTTTCCCTGGATCATGGCTCAGGATCCATCTTTAGCTGTAGTTTTATGGGCTCAGTTATTTTGCTTTCCAACTCTGTCTGTTACACTAATTCCCTATTCCATGGTTTTCCAACTCCACCCATCATTCTCTCTGAGGAAAGTGCCATACTGGGGATGTGTTTTCCTTTTTCAGTGGTAAATCACTGGAGCAACACTCACTTTGTAACCCAGGGTGTTCCTTTTCCATAGTTACAGACCTTGGTTTTTTTGACATAACCCTACATGTTCATTCTATTAGTGAGTTAATAAGACCTCTTTTGGTTGCAAGAACCAGGGAACATTCTGAAAGCCGGCTTAAACCAAAAAGGGAATTTATTAGCTGATATAATTGAATGTCTCGGGGACAAAATTGTATTCAGGCAGATATATCAAGACACTCAAAAAAATCTGTTACCTGCAAACTATTTCTTCCCATCTCTTGGTTATTCTCTCCTCTGTGTCATCTTCATTCTCAAGGTTCTATTTTTGACTCCAAGCACCTCTCAGCTTATATCATCACAGCCCAGAAAACCTAGCAGAATGAGACTTTCTCTTTTCAAACATTCCAACAAATTTCCCTAAACTATCATACTGGCCTTGCCTGTCTCAAGACTTCAGCCCTGACCAAGGGGTTGTAATACATCAGTCCTGGGACCAATGTCCATGTATGGAGCCTGGAGGATAAAATGAATTTCACATCTGTCATGAACCCATGGACTAAGAGTCCAGAAAGGGCAGTTTTTGAGGGAAACTTCAGCTATTGGTCTTTAAAATAGAGGGGATGGCTACATGATCTTCAGGAAAATGTTTCTTGTGGATATTTTCCCACTAAAATTCTTTCAACATATCCTTCCTTCAGGATAAAATCTGACTTCTGTAACTGAGTATTCAAGGCTCTGATCTTTTTTACTTCTTCAAACTTTGGTCCAATTACCTAGTCTTACAAGTAGCCCCTTTATCAATTAGATGAATGCTTTTTATTATGCCACTGCCTTCATGTGTAATCTCTTCTTTTCTTTTATAAAATTGTTATGAATCTTCCCATCCATCCCTCAACAACCTACTCAAGTTGTATCTCTACTCAAGTTGTATCTCCCCAAATTTCATATGTTGAAGCCCTAAACCCCCGTGTGACTATATTTGGAGATTAGGCTTTAAAGAGGTAATGAAGGATACATTGTCATAAGGGTAGGATCCTGATTCAATAGGACTGGTGTCCCTATAAGAAGAGGAAGAGACACCAGGAATGCCTGTGAACAAAGGAAAGGCCAGGTGAGGACACAGCAAGAAGGTGGCCTTTCTCTCCTGGGAGAAACCAAACCTGCCAACACCTTGATGTTGAACTTACAGCCTCCAGAAAAGTGAGAAAATAAATTTCTGTTGGTTCAGCCACCCAGTCTGTGGTATTTTGTTATGGCAGCCCTAGCAGACTATTACAGGTACAATCAACATTCTAGTACTGCATTTATCTGACTTGGTTTTCAAATTTTTATTAATTTAGACCTGTTTTGTAACTCCAATTAGATTATTTGAGTTGAACCCAAAGGTATAGTGGATTTCAAGCATGGCTGCCCTCTAGTCATTTATCGCTGAACCTGAGTTGCAAGGTAAAAGGTTAATAAACTCATCCACCATTTCCTATTTCCAAGCTTTGAACCTTGCAAATGGTGATGAAGTACCTGAAGCTAGCTCTAGCTTTCTAAGAATAAATTTGGAAACTATGTAAGACTGTTGTTGATCTTGGCTCTATTGCAATAATATACATTATCTTGTTGGGTGGAATTGTATTGGAAAAATCTGCACAGTGAATTAGGTATATCCACAATGAACTGTGATAAAACAATATTCTTCTTAGGGGCTTGATAGGATCTGTCTGTCTCTCTGCCATATAATACTGTTAAGTTGGCTGAAGTCCTTTAATATTCATCAGTGTGCTAATGTGATTATTTTTAGAGCAGATAGATGCTTGGATCTTCTCTGAGGACTTTCAGAAATGCTTATTTGGCATTAAAAGGATCATACATCTATGCATGTAATTAAAATAAAGATACAAGTGGACTGATATATAGACTTGTGATTTGGCCATTCACAGCAATATCTAAGGAATTGTCTCTAAGTTGCCAAAAGAGCTATGTAATTCACTAATGGATTCAAATGAGATTGACTATTGTGAACTTTAAGAGAATCTACATATATGATTGAAAAACACTTTGTACATATATGTGCAAGACTTTATTTTGGGGGGGGGACCGTGCACGTGGATTAAATCCTTTCCATCTGGAGTGCTCCACACTTAGTGTTCCTATAATTAAGGTGAAGTACTCTTAGTTTATGCCAATTTTTTATGCCAAAAGAGCTATGTAAGTTGCCAAAAGAGCTATGTCTCTAAGTTGCCAAAAGAGCTTACTTGTATAAGTTTAAAGATGACAATTTAGTGAAAAATGTCAGTTATGCTACTTGGTGACATAAAGAGCAAGAGAATTTTGGTGAGTTGGATGGTTTTATATTTTTACATTTTGGTCATATTTTTTGAGCTATTATATGTTTTTCATTGCCTGATTATGACTTGAGCTTAGATTTGACAGAAATTGTCAAGGAAGACTGCAGCAAAGTGATGGAGACATTAGCATTTTTAAGCATATTTATACATTTTGGAATAAATAAAAAGCAGCATAGATAAAAAATAGTGAACACTTTTATTAATAATAAGAGCTGAGTGCTGTGTGCTAAGTTCTACATTAAGTTAATATGCACTTAACACCACATTTAATCCCTCAAATGACCCTATGAGATAGATTTTATTTTATAGATGAGTAAACTGAGTCACAGAGGGTTAAGGAAATCAATCAAGCCACAGAAGTAAGAAGGGCTTTGAAGGTTCTCCAGCCGCAGAGCCTATGTTCTGAACTGCTAACCTCCCCGGGGTCTCCATGTGCTAATGTGAGCACATGTAAGGTAATTTATCCAGTAATGGGTTAATAACGTTTGCAGATGTTACTACAGTTTTGGTGAGAATATAACTTTTGTTAATAGCCTGTAATTTTCTAGATAGTTTATTAAATTGCATTCTAATTTCTCAATGGTTGATAAAATCATGAACAGCTGGGGAGAAGAGTCTGGTCTTTATTCTAAGCCCTTATTTATTTTCAATGAAAGTAAATATAATAACAATTGCATGGTCTTTTGAATTTTTATGTAAGGATTTGATTCTTCTTAATTCATTTAAGCTTTGCTATAATTTTTTGGTGGGACATCTGTTAATATTATTTCTTTATATTGATTAGGCAAATAAAAAATATTCCAAGTGACATGATTCAGATTATATGGTGAGTAAATTGTGGAGTTGGGTTTTTTTCCTTGCTTTTTTCACTAAAATTCGTTTGCTCTTGAAAAATGATATAAATCGTAGGGATTCCTAGGGTTTATAAAAAATATTTCCAAAGTGAAGAATCTTGTATTTAAATAATTAATAAGCTTAACTGATAATCTGGCTTAATATACATACACACATGTATACGCATTTACTTGCATTATAAACATATATAGTTTACATATATATGGTATATGTATATATGTAAATATTTAATATATGTGGATATTATATATATATAAAGCTATATATTTATTACCTGCTTTGAGAGTGCTCTCCTTCCCTGCCTTTCTCTTCATCTGTCTCTCTGTCTCTGTCTGTTTCTCTCTACACACACACACACACACACACACACAAACACACAGACACACAAGTATGGATCTTTCAGAGCAGATCACAGTAGTGTAGACACTTGAATGTTTAGTGATGAGTACATTGGAATCCTATTATTTGCTACTTTCATTTAATTACTTTTAGCAAAGTTGTGTGGGTCCTGATACAGACTGTTCACTTGCCCCTCTTTCTTGGTTGTACCAAATTGAAAAATTGACCCAAGGAGTGAAATGAGGCAAATTATTGTATCAGTTTTCTTGCTAGAAAAGTTGGATTGTAGACTGTAATGGGTGACCTGAGACCAAAACAGGGCCTCCTCCTCTTTTGAGACAACAAGCCCACTGACTGGGCTGCCCCTGCTCTTCTTGGAGGGCCAGACAGAGAAGGTGAGACAGAGCTGACTCCTTGAGGGAAGTGCATGTTGTCTTCCCCATGCACGGGGGCTGAGAGAGCAAGTTCCACTACACCTGGGGTCTGAAGGCCAGGAGCAAGAGAAGGGCTGAGGCCAGTGAGCATTGCTTCTGCAGAACTCACTGCTAATGGCAGCCAATTGTTACTCCCTTGGAGAGGAGTAAGTAATAGGATGACATTTGTTCCCTAGAATGTGGAATTACTGGCAAAAGTCCCCTCTTGGGGACCACAGTGGGAATGTGGTAAGAAGATCTGGGTCCTCTTCTATCCCCATGGTTGGGTCCTCTTAACCTATTGTCATGTAGAATCTGAGCTCCAAATCTATCCCTATTTTATTTTTCATATCAAATTATGCTCATCCATACACTTCAAAGCAGCTTACTAGAGACTGCTGTAGGCAACCCATGATGACATAAGTACCACAAATACAGTGTCAGCAACATAAAAATCAACAGAAACCTCTTCCCTTTATTACATTTCTGTGTGTATATTAAAGCACACAAAACACTGTTGAATTATGGTCAAAATATTAAAGATTCAAATCCTGGACAGCATTCCTGCCCCAATATTCTTTTATAATCAGATTATTCTCAACAATATAAACCTGAGATCTTGAAGCTATTTCTTTCTGTGTCTGTTCATGACAGACAAGAGAGTATGGCCCCAACAGGGGCATCGCCTTTATAACCATGAATGGCACTTCAAGAATAGTCTACTGGGCTTCCCTGGTGGCGCAGTGGTTGAGAGCCCGCCTGCCGATGCAGGGGACACGGGTTCATGCCCCGGTCCGGGAAGATCCCACATGCCGTGGAGCAGCTGGGCCCCTGAGCCATGGCCGCTGAGCCTGCACGTCCGGAGCCTGTGCTCCACGACGGGAGGGGCCACGGCAGTGAGAGGCCCGCGTACCACCAAAAAAAAAAAAAAAAAAAAAAAAAAGAAAGAAAGAAAGAAATAGTCTACTGTGACAGATTTGAGAGCCAGAAAGTAGTGTCAGTCCTTTTATAGCCTGTTACTCCCTGGATGGCCGACAGCTTATAACTTGAAGCAAGCATCTCTGGAACATATGTACTTCTCAAGGAAATCTCTGTCTTCACCCTTCCAGGAATTTCTCTGATTCCTCCTCCCCACTTAAGTGAGGAATGAATCCATATTAGAATTATCTAAGCAATTTTAAAACTCTACATGTCCATATCTCACTCCAGATGAATTAAGTCAGAATCTCTAGGGGTGGGACCCAGGCATCAATATATTTTACAGCACCCCAAGTTCAAATCCCCTAAGAAAATGGAAGATGACCATTCCATAATAGAACCTCTGTTCTTTAACTCAGAAAGTTGGCCTGTGTTTCTATTCATTCTTGGCCAGTGTATAGTCCTTCCCCACGTAGCTCAATAAAAACATTACATTCAGGGTCAGAAGTCCTGCAGAGTCCGATAGTCCGGATATACCATAGGCACGGGTTTAGGTATCTTCCTCATATTGCAGGTCATGCTTTGCACAGCTGATGATCTTATTTTTAATCTTGTTATTTCCACAACTGCATGTTTTGCATATGCGTATGTTTGGGTAAAATTTCTCATTTGAGCTCAGGTGCCTTTTTTTTTTTTTTTTTTTTTTTTTTTGGCCATGCCACGTGGCTTGCAGGATCTCAGTTCCCCAACCAAGGAGTGAACCCAGGCCACGGCAGTGAAAGCCCTGAATCCTAACCACTAGCCACCAGGGAACTCCTGGACCTCAGGAGCCTTAAGAAGCGTGCTCCATATCATCAGTCATTACACTCTTGAACACATCTCCAGTGTCATGCACCCCTATCTAAGCCCACTGTGTCCCAAGGGTTTTAGTACAGAGAATTTTCCAGATCATTTGGCATACTCCTGCCTCGATATTCTGGGAATCTTGATGATATCTCTGCTAGAGTCTGTTAAGAAGGTAAATGTGTGTGGCCACTGATTACTTTCTGAAGTGTATATAATGCTGACCAACATCTCTGCTAGGTTTCAGCAGATCAGCATATGTAGCATCATAGGTCATCTCCTTTCTGGAACCACAGAAAGCTACATTCTCATCAAAGTTCAAGTATTTGTGTTTGACAACCCAGTAAATCTCTATATAAATTCTTTGGCCCCTCATGAGTAGCATCAAGCTTGTCCTCTCTGTAGCAAGCAACAATTGAAACTTTTTTCTTAAACCTTCTTTGTTAAAAGCTGATAGCCAATATCAGAGTTCACAGCACTCCATCAATGTGTGGCATGATGATACTAAAAAGAGCTCATCACACCAGCACTAGCTCATTAAGGATGAGCTGTAACACATCAGATGAAACGTCTTCAGGATATCAGTGATTCCCCAAGGATAAGAAGCAATGAACCTTCTCTAACACACAGTGTTACTTTGTAAACATGACCACAATCCTTCACCCTTTTCTGAATTCCCATCCCTTTGCATATAATTTTGCAGCATCTCTCAGCAAGAGCTGGAGTCTATTTCCCTTCCCCTTGCATGTGGGAGGGCAGTATCACTTGTATTGGGCAATAAAATTTGGTAGAACTGTGTGCCAGTTCTGAGACCAAGTCTTAAGAAGTCTTTTCATACTTCCACTTACTTCCTGGGACCCTGCCTCTGCTCTGTGGACAAGAGCAGGCAAGCACTCTGTGGATGAGAGACTGCCTCAGCCAGAGTAATGTTAGTCCAGTTTTCCCAGCAGAGGGCAAAGACAAGTGGAAGAGACTAGACAATATCAAAGCCATGCTCCCAGATGATAGCTGATGCATGAGAGAGGGAGCCCAGCCAAGTCAGGAAGAATTGCCCAGCCAAGCTCAGCCTAAATTGCTGAACTAGGGAATTGTGCCTAAATAGATGGTGGTTGTTTTAAGCCAAGTTTCATGTGCTTTGTTCAGCAGTGGTACCTAATGCTGTCATACTAACATGCTATATTTGGGTGATATTTCTGTCTTAGTGTGTGGATCTGGGTTAGAACCTAGGGATATTCATGTTCTGTCAAGCTTACTCCAGCACTGGAATTTTTAATTAGAAATATCTTCATTCAGATCACAGCTCTGCCCTCTGCTAGAACACCTACCATGGCAAGAAGAACAAAGTGCGTCAATTTTTCTCCAAACTCTAACTTGTTAAAACCGAGTCCTTTACACTTCTGTAGCTATTGTGAGAGGACTGATGTCCCAGTACCATAGTTTCTTGGTAAATGATACCAAGAGCTGCCAGTTGTCCCTGTGGCTCTCTTTCTCCTCATAGGTACAACTTCCCAGATATCAAAGGCATTTTATATAATGTAGTACACACACACACACACACACAGACACACACAAACACACAGACACACACAGAATGAGAGAATGGCTGAAGTTTTCGGAAAGCACAGTAGTAGTCAGCACTATTACTGTTTCCAGATGAGTTGCTATGCTGATATCTTTTATCAGAGGTGGTAAGTTGAATATGATTATTTAGAAGGAGGAAGGGGAGAGGAGGACACAGGAGGAGGAAGAGGAGGGCAGCATCTTTCTTCCTGTTAAATGAAACTCTCCCTGGGATGCTAGTTCCTAGGCCCCAGCTGGCTCATACACTATTGCCCTTGAGGCCCCCTCATATTTAAGGGAGTGAACACATTCTGTCACCGGTTCTCAGAGGTATAGGGTAAATTCTGGCATTAGGAATTATTTTAGGCTCTCTCAGTATGGATTTCGTATATTACTATAACTGTGACCCATATGTCCAACCAGGTGTCCAATGTTTTTGAGAAAGAAAATGTAACCAAATCCCAACTTATTAATCTGTTTGTAATTTGACATGGATTTTGGCACATGAGTTTTGATAAAGGATGTAGAGTATCTAGAATTTTCAAAACAGTATCTCCCATATTGAGGGGAGTTAGGACTTTTTGAAATATGCACTGGCTGGGCCTGTATTGCCTTATGATAAACATTTCAAGCAAGATTCAGGGGTAACAAATAATTGCACCAGTTAGTTGTAGCCCCTGGATATTTCCTGTATCTACGGTGGTAAAAGTGATGAGTAGATTTTCTCAACAATTTGATAAGACGCATAATTTCTCCACTTGGAAACTTGTATCCTGTTTCTTATTAAGAAAAAAGATATATGATTGTCATAGTCTTTTCTTTTATCACAGCCATTCAAAGCTCAGTATTTATTGTATTTATTATACAGTATTGTATAGTGTGCATTACATAGTCTTCTGCTATAGGAGGAAGGTAGATGTAGTTACCAGGGACTATATAGTTACTGACACTAATTCTTATAGTGATGACACTACCTAACTACCTATCTACTGACAAGTACATGCAAAGGGAAGGTGATTAACTATTTGTAGGAGGGGGAAGTGGGGAAATTTCTAAGACTGTCAGACAGAGGGGGTAGCATTTGGAGTAAGCTTTGATGGATAAGATTTTGCCAGGCAGAGAAGGGGGAAAGGACATTGTAGACAGAGATAATAAGACTGAGTAAAAGTTCAAGAAAAAAAAAAAGTGTATGACTTGCTTACAGAAATCCAAGTAACCTGTGCATTTGTAGAGAAGGGCATATGCTGGGGAGTGAGAGGACATGGGTCTGAACAGATAAGCTTGCATCCCAGTTTAGATGAGTTTGCTAAGGAATTAGCTTTGTCCTCTAAGGACTGAGGCACTTTCCTGATTTATAATCTGAGGGTATGGTAAAAAGATACGCAGATCAGAGCACAAATTGAGCCAGGCAGTGAAATAGTGAGGACTCGGATTTAATTCTTTATCCTTACTTAAAATGAATAGGAAAAAACCAAGAGGATAAGAATATAATATGCTTTAAATTTTTATTTTATTTTTCTGAACCACAAAATATTGACGTTTTAGTCAGTGACAGATGGGTGGATATCAATAGCCATGTAAAAACTTTTTCTAATTCCCCTTTTTATTTCATACATTTTTATTGTCTTCCTTTCTTCTGCATATTCCATGTGTGTACTTTAAAATATGTGTATGTCTTTTTGTATAATCGTATTTTATCACAATATTGTGATTTGATAATTAATAATGGTAATAAATTGCATAGCATCTATCCAGTAATAAAAACTGCATTATAATCATAGTCTACGAATCTTAAAATTTGGCTTGAAATTTCTAGGAAAAGTGAATAAAAACATTGAGTTGACAGCCTGATCATGTTGCACTGGGTTATCACCATATGTGTGACTCGGTAACTAGAATGTTTGCTGTCCATTATGTAAGAGAAGTTTGTCATCCCCAACTCATTTAAAGATTATAGAATTTCCTTTTATGTAACATTCTTTGTATTCGTGAATCCTATGTCAATTTTCAGGTGTAGCCTCATTGCTGAAAAAAAATCCTTGGTGAAAAACCACAATGAAATTAGTTTATTTTCAGAAATTTTTTAAGGATTAACAAAGGAAAGGAGCTGAATTAGAAACAGGAGAAATTTGGTACTAGTCCCCATTCTCTATCAAGTTCCTTCCTCAGCGAAATTTGGTATGATGATACCTTCAAAAGAAGATACAGGAAGATTATAAAGTTCTAGTTGTTAAGATCAAATTTCCATGTGGAAACCATGTTTTCTTAGTAGGAAATTTTTTTAGAAATCTTAGTTCATGCTTAGGATTGAAGGACTGAAGAACATATGACTATCTGATTTCTGAGCACACCATGTAAGAAATCAACTGGCAAATTGACATCTGTAAAATAGGCAAACTTTACACAAAAAGCAGTTTTATAAAATATTATAATGATTATAATATTTAGATAATTATGGCTTTAAATTTTTTTAATGAAGCTAGAGAAAAAAACTCATGAAAATATCAGATAGCTATTTGTACTACTAGAACCAGAAATAAGAATGTACTGTTGTGTATCGCTATACACTTTATAAAATATGTTTACTTATGTTATTTTACCCTCACAGCAATTCTCTGAGGGAAAGGGGTTTGATAGTATTCCGTGTAGAAATTAGGAAACTGGCGTCCTCCTGGTTCCTTTAAACAGGTCACACCATGTACAATGTTTGAAGACCATTGAGTTTGTGGGATTTTTTTTTCCCCACCTCTGACATAAGCCTAAGTTTCTTGCATTGTAAGATAATAAGCTTAGTAGTAAAAGCTCAGCTCTGTCCTGGTATAAAATGCCACTGTATCCATCCTTGTCCTGAATGTAAAAGTATTGGATCCTATTACATGCAGTACAAACTGTCGATAGATTATGGTTTAGTATATATCAGTGTCTGATATATTCCATTAGGAATTTTGGCTGTGAGTACCAGAAAAATAAGATTTTAAGACTTTTCTATTGCTATATCATACAAATGTGTCTTTCCAAAGAATAGGCACTAGAGTGTACAATTACAAGAACTGCCACTGCACATATATCAATGGAGGTGACATCTCATATATAAGTAGAAAAGAGTCTCTTGTCTAAATGTGTAAGCTAGTCAAGCTACTCACTATGTATGATGTGAGGAATTTTGGAAGTTATATGAAGTGTTTAAGGTTACCAGGGCATGTTAATGCACTTAGAGTCACCATTTAATGCTTGATATGTTTTCCAAATGTGCACAAATTACTCCTTGGTACTGTTTTATGATGTGTGCCAAATTTCCAATGCCACAAGGCTGAATTCTCAGTAATAGGGAGCTTTTTCCCTATCTTGTTTTGACAAACCTCTAACTGAGACCAGACTGACAAGCTGTTTCTGCCATAGCTCTCAGCAGGCGACCTTGGTCTTGGCCTTGACTTTTGGAAAGAGGTTGCCTCATCAGATAACCCTCAGCTACTAGGTCCATCTGAACTTTGAGAGAATATAACACATTTGGCTATTAAATGGCCTCTATTGATATCATGCTCTATTGTTTGTTTGTTTGTTTGCTTTTAGACAGATAGACTCTGGACTTCTTTGTTCATCCACCCACTTCTGTTCAAGAATGTATGTTAGGCCTCGAGAACTTGACCAGACCATCTGTGAATATTCCTTTTTTTTCTCTGTGGGAGTTTTGATTACAGAGCTCAAGTTTCGAAATGAAGCCAACCAATCATTTATGTATGTGAGAATCAATTTATATTCTCTTTTTATTTTTACTCTGGTTTACTTATTTATCTGGCTGCGCTGCACAGCATGTAGGATCTTAGTTCCCCAACCAAGGATCAAACCCATGCCCCTTGCATTAGAAGCGTTAAGTCTTAACCACTTGACCACCAGGGAAGTCCCTACATTCTCTTTTAAACTTCTTAGTCATCTTTAAAAGATATACCTCTCAGCAGTGAAATGGAATAGGATTTCTTGATAGAAATAGAGAAAGGAAGAAAATAAATGGCTTAAGCAAAATATACTATAGCACAGAGATAAGATGTATGGAAAACGGTCTGTCATTAAATACAATTCTATAGATTTTAGGCTGAGATCAATAGAGAAAAAGAAAAGCAGAAAAAAAAAGAGAGTCTAGTTGCCAAATATAGGTTACAGTGTTCATCACTAAATTAAAAACCTTTGTGGTGGCTTCATAGAATGAATTTGGGAGTGTTTCTCCCTCTGCAATTTTTTGGAAGAGTCTGAGAAGGATAGGTGTTAGCTTTTCTCTAAATGTTTGATACAATTTGCCTGTGAAGCCATCTGGTCCTGGACTTTTGTTTGTTGAAAGATTTTGAATTACAGTTTCAATTTCATTACTTGTGATAGGTCTGTTTATATTTTCTAATTCTTCCTGGTTCAGTCTTGGAAAATTGTACCTTTCCAAGAATTTGTCCATTTCTTTGTTGTTGTCCATTTTACCGGCATATAGTTGTTTGTAGTAGTCTCTTATAACCCTTTGTATTTCTACGGTGTCAGTTGTGTTTTCTCCTTTTCCATTTCTAATTTTATTGATTTGCATCCCCTCCCTTTTTTTCTTGATGAGTCTGGCTAAGGGTTTATCAATTTTGTTTATCTTCTCAAAGAAGCAGCTTTTAGTTTTGTTGATCTTTGCTATTGTTTTCTTCATTTCTATATCGTTTATTTCTGCTCTGATTTTTATGATTTCTTTCCTGCTTCTGATTTTGGATTTTCTTTGTTCTTCTTTCTCTAGTTGTTTTTAAGTGTAGGGTTTGATTGTTTATTTGAGATTTTTCTTGTTTCTTGAGGTGAGATTGAATTGCTATAAACTTCCCTCTTAGAACTGTTTTTGCTGCGTCCAATAGGTTTTAGGTCATCGTGTTTTCATTGTCATTTGTTTCCATGTATTTTAAATTTTTTTCTTTGATTTCTTCAGTGATCTCTTGGTTATTTAGTAGTGCACTGGGATGAAATGAGAGTAGCATTGATATATATACACGACCGAATGTAAAATAGTTAGCTAGCAGGAAGCAGCAGCATAGCACAGGGAGATCAGCTCGGTGATTTGTGACCACCTAGAGGGGTGGGATAGGGAGGATGGGAGGGCTGCTCAAGAGGGAGGAGATATGGGGACATATATATGCGTATGGCTGATTCACTTCGGTGAACAAAAGACACTAACACAGTACCATGAAGCAATTATACTCCAATAAAGATCAATTAAGAAAAACAATAAATAAAACTAAAAACTTGTAAATTATGGTATGGATGTTACTGTGTTATCTGAGAAGGAAAGTTTTGTTGAGTGTCTAGTACAGAAAGCTGGGAGCCTCACCACTGTATTCCCAGCAAGGTCCCTCATATCAGGAAGCTGAAAGGAGTCTTGCTAAGTTCACTCCTTGAATTCTGATCCTTGTTGGAGGCAACTGAAAAACTGACTTAGGTAGAAACAGACTTAAGCTCCATGTGCTACGCCAGACCTGGAACTTGCCTTAATTATTGCTACAGTGTCTACTCAGAAGTGGAGCAGAATTGTGTGAAGTGCTGTGTGAACACAACAAAATAGGTGGACAGTCATAATCTCAGGTCAGAAGAATTGATTCAGACCAAGTATTTTTTTTTCTTTTGCAGTCATATTATTTTATTTTCTTTCCTATTTTTTAATAGATCTTTATTGGAGTATAATTGTTTCACAGTACTGTGTTAGTTTCTGTTGTACAACAAAGTGGTTCAGCCATATGCATACATATATCCCCATATCCCCACCCTCTTGAGCCTCCCTCCCACCCTCCCTATCCCACCCCTTTAGGTGGTCACAAAGCACTGAGCTGATCTCCCTGTGCTATGCGGCTGCTTCCCACTAGCTATCTATTTTACATTCGGTCGTGTATATATGTTGATGCTCCTCTCACTTCGTCCCAGCTTACCCTTCCCCCTCCCTGTGTCCTCAAGTCCATTCTCTGTGTCTGCATCTTTACTGCTGTCCTGCCCTGAGGTTCATCAGAACCATTTTTTCTTTTTTAGATTCCATATATATGTGTTAGCATACAATATTTGTTTTTCTCTTTCTGACTTACTTCACTCTGTATGACAGACTCTAGGTCCATCCACCTCACTACAAATAACTCAATTTCATTTCTTTTTTATGGCTGAGGAATATTCCATTGTATATATGTGCCACATCTTCTTTATCCATTCATCTGACGATGGACACTTAGGTTGCTTCCATGTCCTGGCTATTGTAAATAGTGCTGCTATGAACACTGTGGTACATGACTCTTTTTGAATTATGGTTTTCTCAGGGTATATGCCTAGTAGTGGGATTGCTGGGTCATATGGTAATTCTATTTTTAGTTTTTTAAGGAACCTCCATACTGATTTCCATAGTAGCTGTATCAATTTACTTTCCCACCAACAGTGCAGGAGGGTTCCTTTTTCACCACACCCTTTCCAACATTTATTGTTTGTAGATTTTTTGATAATGGCCATTCTGACTGGTGTGAGGTGATACCTCATTGTAGTTTTGATTTGCATTTCTCTAATAATTAGTGATGTTGAGAATCTTTTCATGTGCCTCTTGGTCATCTGTATGTCTTCTTTGGTGAAATGTCTATTGAGGTCTTCCACCCATTTTTTAATTGAATTGTTGTTTGTTTTGATATTGATCTCCTTGAGCTGATTATATATTTTGGAGATTAATCCGTGGTCCATTGTTTCATTTGCAAATATTTTCTCCCATTCTGAGGGCTGTCTTTTCATCTTGTTTATGGTTTCCTTTCTGTGCAAAAGCTTTGAAGTTTAATTAAGTCCCATTTTTTAATTTTTGTTTTTATTTCCATTACTCTATGAGGTGGATCAGAAAAGATCTTGCTGTGGTTTATGTCAAAGAGTGTTTTTCCTATGTTTTCCTCTAAGAGTTTTATAGTGTTTGGTCTTACATTTAGGTCTTTAATTCATTTGGAGTTTATTTTTGTGTATGATGTTAGGGAGTGTTCTAATTTCATTCTTTTACATGTAGCTGTCCAGTTTTCCCAGCACCACTTATTGAAGAGGCTGTCTTTTCTCCATTGTATGTTCTTACCTCCTTTGTCATAAATTAGGTCACCGTATGTGCGTGGGTTTATTTCTGGGCTTTCTCTCCTGTTCCATTAATCTATATTTCTGTTTCTGTGCCAGTACCATATTGTCTTGATTACTGTAGCTTTGTAGTATGGTTTGAAGACAGGGAGCCTGATTCCTCCAACTCCATTTTTCTTTCTCAAGATTGCTTTGGCTGTTTGGGGTCTTTTGTGTTTCCATATGAATTGTAAAATATTTTGTTCTAATTCTGTGAAGAATGCCATTGGCAGTTTGTTAGGGATTGCACTGAATCTGTAGATTGCTTTGGGTAGTATAGTCATTTTCACAATATTGATTCTTCCAATCCAAGAACATGGTATATTTCTCCATCTGTTTATATCATCTTTGATTTCTTTCAACAGTGTTTTATAGTTTTCTGAGTACAAGTCTTTCACCTCCTTAGGTAGTTTTATTACTAGGTATTTTATTCTTTTTGTCACAGTGGTAAAAGGGAGTGCTTCCTTAATTTCTCTTTCTGATTTTTCATTGTTAGTGTATAGGAATTCCAGAGATTTCTGTGCATTAATTTTGTATCCTGCAACCTTACCAAACTGACTGATTAGTTCTAGTAGTTTTCTTGTGGCACATTTAGGATTTTCTATGTATAGTATCATGTCATCTGCAAACAGTGACAGTTTTACTTCTTCTTTTCCAATTTATAATCCTTTTATTTCTTTTTCTTCTCTTACTGCTGTGGCTAAAACTTCCAAAACTATGTTGAATAATAGTGGTGAGAGTGGAAATCCTTGTCTTGCTCCTGATCTTAGTGGAAATGCTTTCAGTTTTTCACCATTGGATATGAGTTTGCTGTGAGTTTGTCATATATGGCCTTTATTATGCTGAGGTAGGTTGCCTCTGTACACATTTTCTGGAGGGTTTTTTATCATAAATGGGTGTTGAATTTTGTCAAAAGCTTTTTCTGTGTCTATTGAGATGATCATATGGTTTTTATTTCTTAATTTGTTAATATGTATCACATTGATTTATTTACATATATTGAAGAATCTTTGCATTCCTGGGATAAATCCCACTTGATCATGGTGTATGATCCTTTTAATATGTTGTTGGATTCTGTTTGCTAGTATGTTGTTCAGGATTTTGCATCTATGTTCATCAGTGCTAATGGTCTATAATTTTCTTTTTTTGTGATATCTTTTTCTGGCTTTGGTATCAGGGTGATGGTGGCCTTGTAGAATGAATTTGGGAGTGTTTCTCCCGCTGCAATTTTTGGGAAGAGTTTGAGGAGGATGGGTGTTAGCTCTCCTCTAAATGTTTGATAGAATTCACCTGTGAAGCCATTTGGTCCTGAACTTTTGTTTGTTGGAAGATTTTTAATTATAGTGTCAATTTCATTACTTATGATAGGTCTGTTTATATTTTCTTATTCTTCCTGGTTCAGTCTTGGAAAATTGTACCTTTCCAAGAATTTGTCCTTTTCTTCGTGGTGTCCATTTTATTAGCATATAGCTGTTTGTAGTAGCCTCTTATAAACCTTTGTATTTCTGCGGTGTCAGTTGTGATTTCTCCTTTATCATTTCTAATTTTATTGATTTGCATCCTCTCCCTTTTTTTCTTGATGAGTCTGGCTAAGGATTTATCAATTTTGTTTATCTTCTCTAAGAAGCAGCTTTTAGTTTTGTTGATCTATGCTATTGTTTTCTTTGTTTCTATTTCATTTATTTCTGCTCTGATCTTTATGATTTCTTTCCTTCTACTGACTTTGGGTTTTCTTTTTTCTTCTTTGGGTTTTCTTTATTCTTCCAGACCAGATTTTTGAGGCTTACATTCAATGACAAAGGTAAAAGAAGCTTTCAGCAAGTTTTCTAGCAATTAAAAGCAGTCATGACATGACTAGTTTTGATGAGGAAAATTACATTTCAAATTTGGGCAGTGTTTTTGAATATGATATGAGATATATTGAAAATTAGATCCTTATTTCATCAGTGAATGTGTACATGACAGGGGAAAACACACTCTCTTTTTACATACAAAATAACAATGATAATAAGTAAAATATATTGAGTTTTTTACTGTGACAGGAATTATTCTGGGATTTCTTTCCACACAACTTAATTCTGACACAGTTAAGTACTATTATTGATTCCATTTTAAACATGATAAAACTGAGGCACAAATAGGTTAAGTAATTTGCCTAAGATTAATGATGGAGCCAGGATTCAAACCTATACACGCCAGCTCCAAATCCCCAAACCCTAACCATCATGCTGTAGAGAATTATAAATTTACTTAATATTGAAATGCTTTAACCCATGAAATAATAACTAATGAACTAAGAAGCAATGGTTGTAGGAAACAAACATTTGGTTGAAGTCCTTCTAGAAACATTTCTGAATCTTGAGGATGGTTAGACGTAAATTTTCAGTAAAATGTATTTTCTTGTATGAAAATAGGAGACTGTGTGAGATCCTCTTTGGCAATTTTATGGAACGAACAAAATTTAAAATTATGAAATTTTGTTTGAGTGGAACACATACAAGAGTGCTGCTCTTAACCTTGGCTACACATTGGACTCACCTGGGGAATTTTAAAAACTTATGAATGCCTGGGTCCGAACCCAGAGCTTCTTTCTGAATTGGTGCCAGGAATGGCTGGGGCACTGAGACTTATAAAAGCTGCTAGGTGGCAACCACAGCAAAATTTCAGGGCTTGAGTTGAGGGCAGTGATGTGGTAAAGCCAAAACACCTATGATGGAGTCAGGCTGACCTGGGTTTGAAGTTATAAACCCACATGTGTGAACTTTGTGATTTGGAGGAACTGACTTTTTCTTCCTGAGGATCAGTTTTCCCCATGTATACAATGGTGATAATAAAAGTACTTAACTATGGGTTTGTGGCATACACACAAATTTTTGGCAATGCATACATGTCTCCAAGCATCGTGATCGGCATGACATGATCACTCAATTCAGCACTTTTTTTTAAGACTGAAGGCAGATCATAGGTGACTTTCTCCCCATATTGTGAGACCATTATATGGAAAATTAATAAGGTAGGGTTACTCTTCATTGAATTTAATGCTTTAATTGATAACCTCTATGAATATTAAATGATATTAATATTTAATATTAATATTAAATCATTTTATATCTATCTATCTAGCTAGCTATCAATCATCAATCTATCTATCTTTCTATATATCTCTTGCTTGCTACCCAACTAGCTAACTATATAGTATTTTAGAGCAGGAGTTCTCCTTCATTTGCTTGGCACCAGCTATATTCCAGGGCACGGGAGAAAGTCAAAAGACATATAAATCTAAAGGAGGAAGCTTTATAGACCTTTCTCTGTCTTCCTGGATCTTTCTGCTTTACGTCAATCTGGATTATTGAAATGTCCATTAGAAAGTCTAAGACCGTCTTTTTGACTGTCCTGGAGCACGAATTTAACATAGTGACATGTTAGTCACATTGGACATTGTTCTTGGAGGCACAGAATTATGAGTCATTCTATCTTTCTGTGAGGTCTTGTACTGACTCCTGACTTAGATCCAACATCCGCTTTTCTGATTCTGTTTAATTCCCCCTTTCCTGGCTCATACCCACGGCCATGTGAAGGTTTCAAGTTCTTGCCTGCCATATGCTACTGTTCCCAAGTAATGGCCAATGAGCAAGTGCATTAAGACATGATATCATTCAACATACTGCAGATATCTTGGCTATAAACTTTATTCATTGGGCCAGAAACATTTAAGGATATCCCAGGCTTTTCAGTGTATCTGAGTTAAGCAAGTCTGATTAAAGTGGGATTGTTAGGTCCTTCCTTTCTTATCAGATAATATGAAGAGACTGTAGTAAAGATGATGTTTTAGGGCTGGCAATAGAAAACCCCCCTTTTAAAATCTAAAATATATTTATCTACCTACTTGAGAATGGACTTGAGGATATGGGGAGGGGGAAGGGTGGGCTGTGACAAGGCGAAAGAGAGGCATGGACGTGTATACACTACCAAACGTAAGGTAGATAGATAGTGGGAAGCAGCCGCAGAGCACAGGGAGATCAGCTCGGTGCTTTGTGACCGCCTGGAGGGGTGGGATGGGGAGGGTGGGAGGGAGGGAGATGCATGAGGGAAGGGATGTGGGAACAGATGTATATGTATGACTGATTCACTTTGTTATAAAGCAGAAACTAATTAAAAAAATGAATAAATAAACTTAAAAAAAAAAAAATCCTAATTGTTAATTTCTTTAAAGGAATGATTTTTTTTATTTTTTATTTTTTTGCGGTATGCAGGCCTCTCACTGTTGTGGCCTCTCCCGTTGTGGAGCACCGGCTCGGGACGCGCAGGCTCAGCGGCCATGGCTCATGGGCCCAGCCGCTCCACAGCATGTGGGATCTTCCCGGACCAAGGCATGAACCCGTGTCCCCTGCATCGGCAGACAGACTCTCAACCACTGTGCCACCAGAGAAGCCCTAAAGAAATGATTTTTTGTTTGGATGTTTCATGCAGGCTACATCTCATGATTTCTACAAGTATTAGTTAATTTAAACATCATGACAAACTTGTGGGGTTGATGCTATTACTACCTCTGGTTTACAGATAAAGAAACCAAGGATACCCAACTAGAAACTGATGGAGATAAGATTTAAATGCAGGCAGTCTCTTTCCAGAAAATGGGCTCTTTAACATTATACCCTGTTAACAACAGCAAAGATTTACAAACACTGTAATGCCCTTTTTAACAGGATATAACAAATTCCCTTTTATTTTTTTCTGGTGTTTAAACATTGTCAAATGATAATATCAGATTCATTATTCCTTTCTGTATTTAACTCTTTTGAGAGATGCCTTGCCAGGGAGATCTCTGATCATGAAGTTGTCAATAATTAAAGCTTTCTTTTTAGTTTGCAAAATAGGCGATCTGAAGCAATGCTCTTCTAATATAACATATTCTTCTGGAGCTCCACTTTCCTTCTGAAATTCTTTTCCCTTGAGCAGACCTTTCCAAATAGAGAATTGTCTCAACAGTAAGGCTCCACCTTTACTTCCTTCTTTTTCAGTGGTTACTCAAAATATGATGGTTTTTTCAGATTGCTTGTTCAAAAACTAAAATCCTGAGGTTTTGTCAATTAATTTTTTTGCAGTAAACTACCTAAATTGGAACTGGTGATAAATACATTTATGACAAGTTTTTAAAGGCTCCAAATAATTTTCTCATTGAAACATCCTAAATAGAATAACCACTGTCAACTTGGAGCCCTCTTTGTTAGTAGGTAATTATTACCTAATTATCTCCAATCCTTACTTATATATAAACATGAAAGAAATCATATTAATCTTAATAACCTAAATTTCTAGTTTTATTTCCAATTGCACATGCAGAAATTCCATATACCTCCCCCAGATATTTCTGTGGATCCACAGGGATGCATTGTAGGAATTCACACCCCTGTCAATCATCTGCAGTACCAGATGGCATCCATTAGATCCTTTCCTTCCTGTTCTGCCTCCTCTGTGAAGCTGTAGAAGTGTAGCACCAATGTGGGTGGTGACAAAGCACACATTGAGAACATTACAAGGACATCAATGTACACACCAAGGGTACTGTCCAGGTATGCATCCAAAGCTGCCCATCCTTGTAGGGCTGGAGATGTGCTGAGTTCTGTGCAGTCAAGGAGGAACTACCCTCTCTCCAACTCTGCATTGCCCTGTGTCACCCCTTCAGAAACAGCAATACTTCTGCCCAGAGTCTCCTATAAATAGCAACCTGTCTTCTAGTCCTTTGCCATTTTTCATAAAGAGCTTAAATCTAGTCCAAGTGATTGGGCAGGGAATAGATGGCCTACAATAATCTTTTGTTTCTTTCTATTAGTTCTTTCTCCCTTGGGTCCCTTTATTAAAATGAATGTTAAAACTCTTCTCTCAACCTTCTGCTAAATCCTTAGCCCCTTGTCTCTGCACAGGAATTCTTGGGACTGGAATGGCAGTTGCATAACTCTACTCAGCAGAAACATTTATTCCAGGATTTACTTTTCCATGGCTGAGAGAATTTTGGTTCCACCAAATCATGACTCATTTCTATTGGGGAATAATTAGGAAAAGAGAGAAACTAGAAATAGAAAAGGGAAATAAAAGAGACAAAAGAGGGCTTCCCTGGTGGTGCAGTGGTTGAGAGTCTGCTTGCCGATGCAGGGGACACGGGTTCGTGCCCTGGTCCGGGAAGATCCCACAGGCCGTGGAGCGGCTGGGCCCATGAGCCATGGCCGCTGAGCCTGCACGTCCGGAGCCTGTGCTCCACAGCGGGAGAGGCCACAACAGTGAGAGCCCCATGTACCACAAAAAAAAAAAAAAAAAAAAAAAAGAGAGAGAGAGAGAGACAAAAGAATAAGAATAGAGGATCTTGCAATAAGGTTTGGGATCTGTAAAGGTCAGCCAGAGTGTCAGATCTGCACTCCCAAGATTATTAGAAAAATTGAATTTAGGATATTCTGTGGAAAACAGACTATAAACAAACTTTTGGTCTAAAGTCATTCTTGGCTGAGCTAAGATTCTATAACCATGTGTTAAGGAGAGCTGTTGAAAACTTACCCTTTTAGCATAGCTGAGTGTATTAAATAAAGATACTCCTGAATTTTCCATCTCAAATAAATTATTATCCATTTCCAGGATAATGGGGAGACAGTAGAGGAAATCAAAACTCTATATCATATATAAAATAGCTGTTAATATTTGGATGGAAACTCAGGTCCTGGAAAATGCAAACACTTCTAAGTATATATTTTTTTTTCAACAAAAAGCTAAAAAAATCTTGCTGAAGATTTTTGTGAGAGAAAATCTAAAGCTATCATCTAGTGACCAAAGTGATAGTAAATGAATTTTAATGTCTTACTAGTAATAATCTGAGATGTGTAAAACATCTTTTATGCTTTACTTTAGTAAAATCTTTTTACTTGAGTGATCATAAAAGTCAGAAAGTCATGAAAGTCATAAGAGTTACAGAGTTAAATGTGAATTTAATGAAAATTCCATTATCATCAAGGAAATGCTTTATTCTCTTAGCAAGACCTATGTTTGTTTTTGAAAAATGTGGAATATTGGTCTCCACTATGTTTGTGCGTGTTGTAGGAGAACAGTAATAAAGGAGGTTGTATGTCACAGGATCAGTTGAAAACCTCCACACCTGCATGTTAGTGGGTATGAGATTGGGAGTGAGAAGACCCCAATTGGATCCCTCACCACTCTCTCCTGATGGCTGGAAGAAAGAGATCATTTCATCTAGGGTAGTGGCTTAAATGGTAACAGGAGCAAATCTCTTTTTCAAGTGAGCTTCATTAGCATCCAAGAAAGAGCAGGAGCTTGAGTTTGTAAGACAAAAAAGAAGACAAAACTTTGGAAGTTTCCCAAGGAAAGGGCTTGGGAAAGAAAATCAGTAGTGGGCAGAAAGGGGTAGAAGAGGAGGAAGGAAAAAGAAGGGAAGTAAAGAAAGAAATTGAGTGAGGGGGAGGGAGGAAGGGAGAGAGGAAGAGAGAGAGAGGGAGAGAAGCTCTCTTTAGGAGTCTATAGCCAAGGTGTACAACCAACCTTTCTGTGGTTCATGAGGGAAAATTAAGTTAATGTTAAAATTCCTGGTGCTTCGTATAAACCCAATAGGACCCCGTGGGTCCTGGGCAAAGAAGATTTTCTGTCCCCTGTTCCTTGACTCCAGCCTCCATGACCTTCCCTGAGTTCCAAAGGGCAGATTCAGAATAGTTGCTAAGCCAGGAAGGGAAGGGATGCAAAAGACAAGGGAGGGACAACCAGGAAACAAGAGTGCATCTTTGGGGCACTGGTGCTGGGGTACTGGTTCCACCTCAAGGGATACACATAACAATGTCTTTAAGCTCTTTAACATGTCAGCATTCTTCATACCAGAGAAAGACATTAAAGGAACCAGAGAAGCTCATCAAGATTACCTGAGACCAGATTGGAGGAGTACAGGCCCTGTGCACACCCTGATCTTATCAGCAGCCCCACCCTTGAACCGTTGCTGTAAAACTGCTCCTCAAATCCCCCTGGGTTGAGACACACAGTCTTCGAGGGCAGGAGCCTGCTGTGTCCCCCTTTTCTACTTCACCCAAAACTCTGTGTCCAAGATTTGATTCTGCACCAGTGCACAGAGGCTGAGTATTCGGCATCACTGTTTTCTACTGTTCTGTGAAGACCACAGATTCTCCTCATACCCCTATTGTATTTTAGGGATATGTTTGATATGGGGAAACTAGTGAGGCAGAATGCCCTTAGGAAAAGTGATGGTAAATTGTGCCCTGATCATCTTATAAGGATTTCAGTGAAGATAGGGCTGTGTGTCATTCCCCTTCCTGCTCCCCAGTCTAGACAGTCATCCTTGATTTCCTAACCCAACAGGCCTGAGAGGCTGTGAGCTAGAATTTCTTGAATTCCCCAATGGCAAAGACTATCTTTGCAAGATTAAAAAGGAGGCCCCTGACACACAAACTACTGATGATATTACCTGAAACCTGAGTTCACCTCTTGGTGGGTGCTGAGCCAAAAGACACAACCAAGACAAGGCACAGGAGAAAGGATTTATTACTTGCAGCAAGTAAGGGGAACAATGCGAATCTTTCCCAAAGCACTGTATCCCCATACAGCAAAATTGGGGAAATTTTAAGCTAAGGGTACATGCATATTCATGAAGGGGTGTGAGCAGAGGAGAATTCAGCATAGGATTGGGTCAAAGGTTGACAGAGTCCAAGCTTTAGTTGATTGAAATCAGGAGGGTCAACATCATCATTCCATCCTCCACCTGGGTGGGGACCTTAGTTCCTACAGAACTCAAAGATATATTTTTATATCCCTTGAGGAGGAAGTAAGATTCTGCTTTGTCACTGCTCTATTATTTGACTGCCTCTTCTCTGTTCTTCCATTCCTTCTTTCCCTTAAGATCATTAATTACTGAGACCTATTCAAAGGCAAGCATTGTGGCCAGGCATGGAACACAAAACGGGTTAGGACAAAATGGCTTCTCTTATGTCAAGAAAGTCATTCCTGGTTCTCTTTCTCTGGGGACCCTCTAACCTATCTGCTTACAACGGCAGCCAAAGCAGTGGAAAAGATGGCCAACAGGGAATAGTTAGAAGTGTTGTCCAAGACAAGTTCATGTGCCTGATGCACAGTGAGACCAAACAAGCTGAACAATCAGAGTATGGAGCAGGGAGAGGTTTACTTCAGGGCCAAGAAAGTAGAATGAGTGGCTCATTTTCAAAACCTTTGAACTCCCCAATGGCTTTTGGAGAAGAGTTTTTATAGGCAAAATTTGGGGTGAGGGCTGCAGGGCGTGTGACTTTCTTCTGATTGGTTGGTGGTGAGGTAAAAGGGCAGTGCTCTAGGAATGTTGTGCTCAGCTTGAAGTTACCATCCTCCACCTGGGTGGGGGGCCTCAGTTCCTGCAGAAGAACTCAAAGATATTGTTATGTATATCCCTTGAGGAGCAACCAGGACCCTGCCCCATCAATGTACCATTGTTTCTTTTCTTTTCTTTTTAATTAATTTATTTAATTAATTTATTTTTGGTTGCGTTGGGTCTTCGTTGCTACACGTGGGCTTTCTCTAGTTGCGGTGAGCAGGGGCTACTCTTTGCTGCAGTGCATGGACTTCTCATTGCAGTGGCTTCTCTTGTTATGGAGCATGGGCTCTAGACACATGGGCTTCAGTAGTTGTGGCATGTGGGCTCAGTGGGCTCTAGAGCACAGGCTCAGTAGATGTGGTGCACAGGCTTAGTTGCTCCAGGGCATGTGGAATCTTCCTGGATCAGGGTTCGAACCTGTGTCCCCTGCATTGGCAGGCAGATTCTTAACCACTGCGCCACCAGGGAAGCCCTGTACTATTGTTTCTTGAGTGCTTTTCCTTTGTTTCTGCATTCCTTCACTTTCTTAATTAGAAACTGCTTGAATCTGCCCTTGGGAACTCAGGGAAGGTCTAGGAGGCTGAAGCCTTTTTCCTACAAACAGGAAATGGGGAGCATGGAAAGGCTTTTGCACCTGGGAGAGCCCCACAGTGTCCTGCTCAGTTTCAGAAGCACTATAAAAATGAAAACTCCCAGATGACTAAATTTAATCAAAGTAGTGGCTGAAAACCCAACAAAAGTAGCTGTTTTGAGAGAAAATTTACCAGATGTTAGAGGGACTAAAATTTAGAGGGTGGTTAAGTAATTACATATTTTATGAGGACATAACCCCCCTTGGAGATTATAAAGAGGTCCAGGTACGAGTCTAAAGACACTCGTGGGCATTTTGTCGAAGAGTTCCATTAGGCAAAGGACAGAGAGAGACTTGCCTCATCATGATTAGAAGGCAGAGGGAACAGAACTAGTCTGAGGAAGGCCTTCACAATGACACTAAAGCTATAGATCTTTCTTGTTCTCTCATCTTGACATGTGGCCACCATAGCTCTTTGAATGAAGGGTGTAACTGCTCAAGGAGTGAGGATAGTTATTTGGAGTACTAAGAATTTAAAGCAGCCTTCCTGTCAGTCAACCCCTCCCAGGTTTGTCCCCAGGCAGTTCTTTCCTGTGAAACTAAGAATCCCTTAGGCTATCCTCCTGGGATGGTAAAAAGAAAAATGTCAGTTTATAGGCAGAATACAGAATCCAAAAGCCTAAAGAGATCTTAATGAATTTCTAATCTGTCTCAGAAAATACCAGCTCAGAAAATTGTTTCTTATACATTGGTACAGTGAAGGAGAAACTCAGGATGAAAATTCTGGTTTCTTATTCCAGTTGCGGGATAATGTCCTCTACCCCTTGTCTGAGAAGATATAAAAAAATGGGGTGGAAAAAGTCTGGACAAAAATATTTTTGGATCCCTTATGTTATTTAAATTATTTCTTCTTGTTAAAATCCCCGTGAGACATATTTTTTTTTTCTAACTTTAGCATTAAGTTCACATTGAAAATTGGGAAACAAATCTTGTTCCATTGGGGAAAAAAAAGAAAAAGTAAATGAATATAACAGAAGTAAGTCTGTTAATTTTCTAATTAACTGACCAAAGACCTCATGGGGTCATATATCAGAAGGATCAGTTGTGAAAAGTGATTTTTCATGTCTAAATATTTTATAGATGCTTTTACCTATATTACTTCCAGAGATACATATTGTAGATATGTAGGTAGTTTGCTAAAAAGCTACTACTAGTCAATAAGTTGGAAGTCTGGGTGGCCCTCTGACCACTTATGTGAACTGATGTATGTGATTGTATGCTCCTGAAAGACACAGCTTATTATATAATTTTGTATTACCCCATATGCTATTCTTAAACCTAGTACACTGAGGTTCTCTATAATAATGACAGATCTATGATTCATCAAAATGTCATACAAAAGGTGAAAGAAGATTTTAGAAAGCAAAAAAGAATGTGGTGAACATGGAAAGAATATATATATGTATATATATATATATATATATATATATATATATATATGAATGGACTAAGAAGGACACCTCAGGATTTTGTGATTAAATCCATTGGAAAACATTGACTTAGACTTTTAACCTTTTATTTAACCTTTTATTCCATAAATAGCTGGTTTTAAGTGGCTTATTATTATGTGTATATATATTTAAGTTATATCTAAATTCAGGGTTGACTAATGTTGAACAATCCCTCTACCAGTCAGTACCCCAGTGTGGAACAGAATTCCGTTCAAATAGTTCAGCTGAAGACTTTAATGAAAGAACTGCTTACAGAGTTGTGGGCAGGGACAAGGGACCAAAAGGTGAGATGGAGACAACCAAAGATAATCAACAATAGGAAGCAGTTACTACCCTTAGACCTGAAGAGACAAAGGGAGGGAGTAATGTACTGGTAAAGTAAAATCTGTACTGTAAATAAAGCTTTGCAAGGAAAGCCATGGATAAAGGACCACTTCTTAGGGGCCACAGTCAAGAAGGGATATGGGCAATGCCAGAAAACATAGACCTGGTATATGTATGGGACAGTGGGGTTTGGGAGTGTGGTTATAGGAAAAGGAGATAGGAAAAAAATCACCCCAATACCCCAAACTTTCTCCTCACAGTCTTTAATCTCTTGTCCATGCTTCCTTTGGCCAAACCCACTAGAAGTCAGAAAACAAGAAACCTGAGAAATATACTTTATAAGGGTCCACTGCTTGAGGCACACAGCAAGACAGAAAGAGGGTGGAGAATGGATCTGGGAGGATAAGGAGAGAATGACCACTGCAATCTCAGATGTTAAGAATCACAGGTCTTTCCAGGCCAATAGAGAGATGATGGGTGAAAGCAAGCTTGACTAATGCAGAAGGAGGGCAGTGAATGACACCACCTCTGATACAGCCATTCTAGTCAGAAAAAATATGCTCTTAACACACACAGCATGACTATCTGGGGATGGACTAATTGCTTCTGGTGTTCTCTTTATTATTTGGGTGTAGATGGGAGAGGTTGCTATGAAGGAGATCCTGTTAGTAGCACAAAACTCAAAGATATGTTCCTGGGGAGAAAGCATGGTTTGGCAAGAAGACCGTTGTACTGAGAGTCAAGATACCCTGTTTTCTCACTAACTGGATATATAACCTGGCTCCCTAACTTTTTGAAAATCAGTTAACACTCCATAAAGTGAAGAAGCTTGACTCTAAGAACCTCTGGTTTTGAAAGGTTACGAGTCTATAGTCAGCCTCCCTCAAAATGCCCACCTCCTTCATTATTAGAAGATTAACCTCACAGAACATTAAAGTGATATGATTTTTTGTTTATGTTTTTTAATTAATTTTCCTAGACTTTGGTGCCATGTTAGATTCTTCTTGCACTTTTCCTAGCATTTATCACCAAATTCTGAATTTTCTTCCTCTGATGTTTTATTCAGTTTTGCTCTTTCTCTTCCATTTTGCTTTGATCCAGGCCCTACCACTTCACAGCTGGAGCACTAAAGCAACCTCCTTAAGGCCTGAACAACGCATTCTCCTTAAGTTGGATTGTTATAAAGAAAGAAAAATTGTTAATGGATTCTTCATAGAGTAGGATGGATTGTTCACAATGGGGTTCAGCGTATGGCTGCCCCAAGATGTGACACTCTAGCATGCATATTATTTTGAGCTGAGAAAAATCAAGGCCCCAAATTCTCAGCAAGAACTATTGAAATTTCCCCTTATTGCCTAAAATAATTTAATATAGGAGACCTGTCCTAGGAAGGAGCTATCACCAGAGATAACTTGGTAAAGTATGGACTAGGTGTGGTAGAGATAGGGAGAAACCTAGGAAGACCCCTTTGATCAAATTCCTCTCTCTGTCCCATTGCTTTTTTTTTTTTTTTTTTTTTTTGGTGGCATGCGGGCCTCTCACTGTTGTGGCCTCTCCCGTTGCAGAGCACAGGCTCCGGACGCGCAGGCTCAGCGGCCATGGCTCACAGGCCCAGCTACTCCGTGACATGTGGGATCCTCCTGGACCAGGGCACGAACCTGTGTCCCCTGCATCGGCAGGCAGACTCTCAACCACTGCGTCACCAGGGAAGCCCTGTCCCATTGCTTTTGAATAGCCTGTTACTGAACAGAACTCAGGTCCCCACTCCTGCTGTTCAGCAAAGCCAATCTACTGACACTAGGTTGTGGTGAAGGAAAGTACAGCATTTATTGCAGGGTGCTAAGCAAGGAGAATGGGCACCTAGTGCTCAGAAGACGCAAACTCCCTGATGGCTTTCAGGCAGGGGCTTTTAAAGACTATTTTAGGGGAGAGGGTTGTAAGACGCGTGACCAATGCGTGGACAGTTTTCTGATTGGTTGGTGGTGAGGTAGCAGGATGGTGTTTCAGGAAACTCAACCATCAATCTTCTGACTCCAACCTAAGGTCTCTGTGTTTGAGGTCAGCAGTTTTCACCTGGTGAGGTTCTGGTTTCTGTAAAAACAACTTAAGAATGTGTATCAGACATTGTTATCCGTGTTTCTCAAGGACTCCATCTCACAGTTTGACTTATTGCTTAAGTAATTCTCTCCTTCTTGGTTTGATTGCCTCTTCTTTGCTCCCATTTCTGCTCCTTCTTACATGATTAACTGTTTGAGTCTGTTCTTTGGAACTCAGGGAGGCCTAGGAGACTAAAGCTTTTTCTCAAACAAGAGGCAGGGACAAAAAGGGGCTTTTATATCCAGCCCCCCTCCCACACCTCCCCACTGCCAGGGTCCTGCTGGGTTTCAGTCCCCTGCTTTCTTTCATACTCCTCAGTCCTGAGGGAAACAGGGGTGGGGCAAGAAATGGAATAAAGTTGTGGATAGAGAGGTTAATTATAAACTTGGCAGGGAAACTTGGTTTTAGGGGGACTGGGTTTCAGGCCCAGGAAACATTTGTTTACCAAACATTGACTCTTTTTATCTTCTTGTGAATTACCTTACTTCCTTTTGAAGGCTCAGACCCCTACATCCTTTTCCTGAGCCCAGAATAATATAATACCTCAACTTGCCTTGCTGTCTTTGGAATTCTTTATACTTATGTGTATTCCCCATGCACAGGTAATACATTTTATTTTATCCTGTTAATCTGTCTTATGTTATTTTAAATGCCAGTCAAAAGAACTAAGAAGGGAAAGAGGGAAAATGTCCCCTTCCCCACAGTCACAAAGTAAACAGAGATGTACTAAAATATTTGTATTTTGATTTAAATCCAACAAACCTCTATCAAGTGTATACTGTTGTACTTAACATTATATTATATGCTGAGGAGGAAACAATGAAAGACATTGAACCTGTCCTCAGAAGGCCCACAGTTTAGATTTTAGCTGTTGAAAATATATAATGGGAGCAGTGTGTTTCTTTCGTAAAATGTTAATTTTGTTTAAATATAATTTTTTATTAGTTTCTGCTTTATAACAAAGTGAATCAGTCATACATATACATATGTTCCCATATCCCTTCCCTCTTGCGTCTCCCTCCCTCCCACCCTCCCTATCCCACCCCTCCAGGCGGTCACAAAGCACTGAGCTGATCTCCCTGTGCTATGGAGCTGCTTCCCACTAGCTATCTATTTTACGTTTGGTAGTGTATATATGTCCATGCCACTGTCTCACTTTGTCACAGCTTACCCTTCCCCCTCCCCATATCCTCAAGTCCATTCTCAAGTAGGTCTGTGTCTTTATTCCTGTCTTACCCCTATGTTCTTCATGATATTTTTTTTCCGTAAATTCCATATATATGTGTTAGCATACGGTATTTGTCTTTCTCTTTCTGACTTACTTCACTTTTTTAAAGGTGAAACCATGACTCTTACAAAATATAAAAGGAACAAATGTTGGAGGTTTTACTTACTTCGTTAATTAATGAGGTGTTATGGACTGAGTGGTGCCCTCCAAAAAGATGTTGAAGTCCTAACCCCCTGTAACTGTGAATGTGACCTTATTTGGAAATAGGGTCTTGGCTGATATAATTGAATTAAGAGGAGGTCATCCTGGATTAGAGTGGGCCTTTAATCAAATGACTGGTCTCTTTAAAAGCAGGCCATGTGAACACATAGGAACATAGGGACCCTGTGGAAAAGGCCATGTAACTATGCAGGACAGAGTTAGAGTGGTGCAGCTGCAAGGTAAGGAAGGCCAAGTATTGCCAGCATCCACCAGAAGCTTGGAAGAGGTAAGGAAGAGACACCCCCAGAGCCTTCAGGGAGAGCATGGCCCTGCTGACACCTTGATTTCAAACTTCTACCTTCTAAAATGTGAGATAATAAATTTCTGTTGATTTAAGGTATCAAGATTATGGTACTTCATTGCAGCAGCTCTAAAAAAAAACCAATGCATAAGGGAAAGAGTAAACTATTAACAGGTTCAAAGGAGACTATAAAGAGCCCATATGTCTACTTAAGCAATGAGCAACGCTGAAAGTAACTTTTTAAATAGATATAAAAGTTGCAGATCACTACAGACTAGGATAAGACCAAGGGTGTGGTAGACACCATAACAAACCCTAGAATAAGATGTTGAAATGTTGTCATTTCAACATCTTTCACAATTTAATCAAAATCAGAAAATCGATCAAAATCAGAAAATCGATCAATGATAAATTACTCGTTACTCATTTGAAATACATTTCTGTGTTGAAAGATTTATCCCCCTTTTAGTTTTTTCAGTCCTCAGTACTTCTTATTTGGTTACATTTTTTGTTGGGTTTTTTGTTTTTTGGGTTTTTTTTTTGCTGTACACGGGCCTCTCACTGTTGTGGCCTCTCCCATTGCGCTCTGGATGCGCAGGCTCAGCGGCCATGGCTCACGGGCCCAGCCGCTCCGCGGCATGTGGGATCTTCCCGGACTGGGGCACGAACCCATCCCCTGCATCGGCAGGTGGACTCTCAACCACTGCTCCAC
This sequence comes from Mesoplodon bidens, assembly GCF_964165515.1. NCBI lineage: Eukaryota > Metazoa > Chordata > Mammalia > Artiodactyla > Ziphiidae > Mesoplodon > Mesoplodon bidens. Next base: position 134,370,589 of record NC_138161.1, read on the forward strand.
CAGGGAGGCCCTGGTTACATTTTTATTGTAACAATTTTCTTACTAAAAGGTTTTAGTACGGAAATTGCATTTGCATATATCTTTTCTCAGATATGCAATGGGGCCCTATACCCTAGAACATTCTGTTCACGGCTGATTTTAATCTGCTTTACATTTGTGCTCTATCTTCCAACTTTATCTCTTGCTTTCCCTAAGCAATCTTTCAGTCTTACAAGGAATGATGGATCTTAAGGAAAACATTCATTCGATGCTCTGTGCATAAATTCTCAGAAGGTGCTCCTTCTCTTCCTCGTGTCCATCTATCTGGACATTACTCAATCTTCAGGGTAACTTCCCAGCCCCCTCTTTTCTACCTGAGTTCTGAATACTCCAGCTTGCTTTCAGCTTCCACTGAATTTTCGTCAGCTACTGAGTTGAACTTTTCCTTGTTTTCTGATCATTTCATGTCTTTTAATTTCATCGTTTTAACCATATGGGGCATACTCTGGCAAGGCCAGAACTGTGCGTTTGCAAACACAATAATTTTGAAATTAAATTTGAGTGCCTTTAAGAGGAACACACCCTCTTTCCCTTTCCTGCAGCTCTCACCCATACCCTATGGTTACACATCTGGGCATTAATCCTATGTGCTCCCTTTCTGGAGCCAAAGGCATTTGATTTCGATACCTTGTTACAGAGACTGAAGAATATAAGCTGCTTGTTATCGGGAGTCTTGATTTCTACTATGCCTATATCTTTTGTGCGGTCCTTGGCTCAGCTGTGCATGTAGATGTGTTTACATATGGATTTATTCTGTTTATAAGTCAATCAAAATAATTTTAGGCTATGTGAAAAGCCAATGATAATAGCATGAGTTCACATTTGTATATTCTTGAGCTTGCACGCATCTGTATATGCATTTTCTCAAAATTATCTGATGAGGTAGGAGTTATTTTCTCGATTTTACAGATGGGAAAACTGAGTCTCAGAAAAATGAAATGCCTTACTCATCACACAGCCAATAAGCAGCAGGTCTGCTTTTTTTTTTTTTCTTTTAACATCATGTGAAGAAGTTCAAATAAATGTAAACTCACGCACATCCTTTTGCTTCTAGTGGAAAGAAAAATTGTATTTAAAAAATGCTGCAGGGCTTCCCTGGTGGCGCAGTGGTTGAGAGTCTGCCTGCCAATGCAGGGGACATGGGTTCGTGCCCCGGTCCGGGAAGATCCCACATGCCGCGGAGCGCCTGGGCCCGTGAGCCATGGCCGCTGAGCCTGCGCGTCCGGAGCCTGTGCTCCGCAACGGGAGAGGCCACAACAGTGAGAGGCCCGCGTACCGCAAAAAAAAAAAAAAAAATGCTGCAGCAGGTTAATAGGGCATTTAACTGCAGAGCACTGAGAAAATGAGAGTAAGAAAATCTTTAGTTAGCTTTGCAAATCACCTGAAAGATTCTATCTGTAAACCCAGGATTTGGTTTGTAAAATTAGCCTCACTTCTACCCACATGCATCAGTTCTATCTTATTTTCTGATTGCTTTTGCTCATCTCCTTTTATTCTTTCCTCACAAGGTTAAAAAGAACACACGTAGCTGTCTACACAGAGCAGCTTCACACACAAAAAAAATTCATTTTAAAAAGGCCAACAAATGATACATAAGAGGACTAGCTAAATATATTATGTTTCTATTAGTTCCATTACCAGAATTCTTTAGATCCACTGCAAGATTACTTTTAAGTCTATCCTTATTTCTGTAAGATACCAAATTAGACATCGATACTTATTTTTCATAAGTTATTTAATCTAAAATTGAACTAGTTCATAATGATATGGAAATATATTACTACATTAAAATTTTGTGCACCTTTTCAAAAGAACAGAAACAAACAAGTTGACCATTTAATTTATTATATATTTAAATGGAGTAAGGAAATGTGGGTGCTGTTCAACAAGGAAATAAACTAAGCAATGTGTATGATTTGCTTAACATCCAAAGACTTCTTCTTTGGAAATAAACAGGGAAGAAACTGTTTCAACAAAATGGAATTTTCTTTAATAACTGAAACTTTCTATTTAGGAGGCCAACACTTTAATTTTTATTACGGATGACAGTATTTCCCAAATAGATCATACTCTTTTATGACTTCTTAAATAGGAAACACTTTACCCATCATTATGAAATGGTTCCCGATTATGAAATTGATGAGTGTACTCTGTTACAAACACAGCTTCAGGAACCATTATAATGTGAAGAGTTATTTACTCCCAAACTAAATTGCTACAAACTGCTAAAATGTTTGAATGCCTCCATTTGCTTTTATTTTTTTAATTTTGTTTTTTACTAAATTTTTAATAGAACTTTCAAACATACAGCAAAGTTGAAAGAATTTTACAGTAAACACCTATATACCCAAGGCCTAGATTCTCCTATTAACATTGTATCATACGAGGTATTTGCTTTATCACATATCTATGAATCTATGCATTCCTCTATCCATCCATCAATTCACCTTACTTTTTTTTATTCATTTGAAAGTAATTGCAGACATAGTATGCTTCTCTCTTTATAATTCAGCATGCATATCACTAATGAGAGTTCAATATTTGATAGTTTTTTCTTTTGAGGTAAAACATAAAACAATGACATGACAATTTCTGAGTTTTGACACGTGCATACACCAATATAATCCAAATTCTGTCAAGATTTCAATTTTTAAAAATTGTTTTGTTTTAGTTTATTTGCTATTGTTTTTGTTTTGTTTGTTTTGATAGTTGTAGGTTGTTTCTGTGCCCAGGGTCAGCCTGAGGTGTAAACTTCACATCTCCTCAGGTCTTTTTTGAGCCTGAGTTTCTCCCTGGGCATACAGTCACTGTCTTCTTTTCGCCATATTTGCAGTTGCTTTTTCAATGTCCTAGTTTTTAATGTCTCATCTACAAAAGGAGAAAAAGAAAAATTAAGTGGGTGCATAAAAGGGTGCCAGTTCTTTAAAGCCCTAGGAAGTCATTAACTGGAGGGGGAGGGGCATCTGACATTGGGGGGTGTGCAACAATGGCTACCCACCTCTTTGCACCACCCTGACCAGAACCAACGATCAGCAATCAGAGCACACATCCCCGATATTTGGAAAGCAGGGTGCTTTTTGCCCACCTTAGCTTCCTTCTGTTGTATGCAAGCTGTTCCAGGAATAAGTGCAGAGCCACCTACCACAGGGCTGGGAAGAAGGGGACTGAGTAGCTTCTAGTGTGCTAAGAGATTAGACTGACTGAAATTAACCACAGTTTACTGTCCAAACCTTCCCTGGAAGTTGCAAACGTTCAATAAACTCCAGAGTTCCAAAATAGTTCCATTAGACAGATTCTGCCAGTGCAATTGTTATCTAAGTGGGAAGACAGATTCCTGGTATTTCCTACTCTGCCATCTTCCCAGAATCCTTTCTCTCCCTCCACTCGCTTTTTTTTTTTTATTATTATTAGTTTCTGCTTTATAACAAAGTGAATCTCCACTCGCTTTTGATAGTTTCTGACTCTTCCCTCTTTTTTCAGAAGACATTCTTGAATATCCTATAGATGGAGCTCAAGATCTCCTGACATTGTATTGATATTCCTTCTTGAAAAATTTTAAAATGAAACTAACACTTCCTACTATTATTAGGTAAATTCTCTTGCACTTCCTTAGAGATGGACCACATTTTGCATTAAGGAAGAGAAATATTTAATATATCCAAATTACTTTGTAAAATTTCTGTTGTTCAAAACTAATGCTTACTTGCTTGATATGTTTTGATAAAATTAGGAAGAAACATGTACAATTGTAAGCCTACGTATTTAAAACAACAAAAATAACAAATGGCTGTGATGATATGTCTCATATGGTTACTTCTTCTGTCCTGGGAGAAGAAATAAAATGTCAGGACAGCATCTCTGCTCTGAGTCCCCCACTAAATGTGTTTTGCCAGCTCTAGAGACTGAGGACTAGTCAAATTGATGGAGAATCCCACCCTTTGCAGATGACTCTGATGTGTGTAATATCTGAGAAGTGCTTGATTCTGCATTTATCAGGGCATAAAGGAGACTGAACCAGTTTGATGGGTCTTTCTGTCTGAGGGTTTCTGTGGTTTCCATGTCTACTGCTATGGCTCAGGGAGTGGAAGTGCCTTAAATTTTCAGAGCCCAAGCAATTAGTTAGGACTGTTGCTTTTCCCACTGTGTACAACCAGTCTTTTTCTTTTCCCACTTAGGAATTCAGCTTGGTGTTAATAGGAAAAGAAATGTTTCAAACTTTCAAATCTGGCAAACCTTTGCTAATTCCTAGCACTCACTTATTCTCTGACCTTATTTAGTTTTAGAAACGTCTTTGAATCTTGGTTTCTTCACCTGCAAAATATCAATAATCAGAACTCAGAAGGTTGCTGTAAGTAACAAGTTTGGCACAGTGGTTATCATCAAATAAAGGTGTGTTTACTTCCAAATTGATATGTCAAAACCCTGGCAAAATTCAAATGGTCAAGTATATTATTGTTGATTTTAACTAAGAGCGAATAGTTCAGAAGTATGCTAACATTTCAATGCTAACAAGAGCAATTTGGAAAAAATCTGTAACCGGCCACTCTGTGTGAATCTGTGGCTGAGGAGAGTAAATGAGCCTTGAGGATACATGGTGCCCCTGTCCCCTTCTCTATCTTCCAAGTTCAAAATTCAAATTCCATCTCTAGAGAGTTTGTGTCAAATTCAACTCAGGCAGATGTCGATATTTACTGGGTCTACTCTGACGGGAACAGGACCCTAAATAATTCTTTACATATATTATCTCATTTAGATATTTCAGAAACCATGTTTTGGAGATTTCACCCTGTTTTTTATTTTTGTATTTTTAAATTTTAAAATATTTATTTATTTATTTTTGGCTGTGTTGGGTCTTCGTTGCTGTGCGCAGGTCTTCTTTAGCTGTGGCGAGCGGGGGCTACTCTTTGTTGCTGTGCCCGGGCTTCTCACTGCGGTGGCTTCTCTTGTTGCAGAGCATGGGTTCTAGGCATGCGGGCTTCAGTAGTTACAGCACGTGGGCTCAGTAGTTGTGGCTTGCGGGCTCTAGAGCACAGGCTCAGTAGTTGTGGTGCATGGGTTTAAGTGCTCCGTGGCACGTGGGATCTTCTCAGACCAGGGATCGAATCCATGTCCCCTGCATTGGCAGGCCGATTCTTAACCACTGCGCCACCAGGGAAGTCCCCGCACCCTGTTTTAAAAATGAGGACAGTGAGATTATAGAGAAATTTGGTGAATTGATAAAGGTAGTAAGTGGTAGTAAGGAATCAAATCGAGCCAATCCAGGTCCAAAGTCCATTCTCTTAACCAGTGGGTTCTTCTGCAGATTTGTATGTTACCAAGAAAGATAGATCAAGAATGGACAGAGCATTGGGGAAGAGAACAGAGAACAACTTGCTGGTGAGGCTAGGTCTCACTCCATGATAGCTTTGGAAAGGGAGTGCCACCAGGTAAAGAATATCAGGCAAATAATTTAGCCTCAGCAAATTGAGGTTGGGCTCTAGCTGGAAGCAGATAAACATTTCTTCAGCTCACTGGCTATGCTTTAGAGCTATGGTGTGGGCTTGGAGGAGCTGAGGTGAAATCTGATACCTAGGCTTAAGAAAGAGTCAGGAGTTATCATGATTGGCTTCTAGAACTAATTTTTGCTTCTTCTCTTTTTTTTTAAAGACTTTTTATTGGAGTGTAGTTGATTTACAATGTTGTGTTAATTTCAGGTATAAGCAAAGTGAATCAGTTATACATATATCTACTCTTTTTTAGATTCTTTTTCCATATTGGTCATTATAGAGTATTGAGTAGAGTTCCCTGTGCTATACAGTAAGTCCTTATTAGTTCTCTATTTTATATATAGTAATGTGTATATCTCAATCCCAGTCTCCCAAATTATCCCTCTTCTCCCCCATTCCCCCCAGTAACCATAACTTTGTTTTCTACATATGTGACACTACTCCTTTTGTAAATAAGTTCATTTGTGCCATCTTTTAGATTTCTTATATAAGCGATATCATATATTTGTCTTTCTCTGTCTGGCTTACTTCACTCAGTATGACAATCTCTAAGCCCATCCATGTTGCTGCAAATGGCATTATTTTGTTCTTTTTTATGGCTGAGTAATATTCCATTGTGTATATGTACCACATCTTCTTTATCCATGCCTCTGTCAATGGACATTTATGTTGCTTTCATTACAGCACTATTTACAACCTTTGATTCTTCTTTTCTTTTATTTTTTTATTTTTTTATTTTTTGCGGTACACAGGCTTCTCGCTGTTGTGGCCTCTCCCGTTGTGGAGCACAGGCTCCGGAGGTGCAGGCTCAGCGGCCATGGCTCACTGGCCCAGCTGCTCCGCGGCATGTGGGATCTCCCCAGACCGGGGCACGAACCCGTGTCTCCTGCATCGGCAGGCGGACTCTCAACCACTGCGCCACCAGGGAAGCCCCCTGATTCTTCTTTTAGAAAAGTTCACGCAGAGACTTTAGTGTAGCTTCTGCAAACCGTTTTCAACAAAACACTAGTCTCACAAGTTGATAATTGTTTTGCTTTTGTCTGTGTATGTCGGGAGGGTGGGTATGTATGTGACAGTGTGAGGAAGAATCTGATGGGAAAGATTTACCAGTCAGATTAGTTAGAGTCCAGGACTTCTCAGGATGCCAGTGTCTAGAAGGAATGAAGTAAGAAATCTGTGGGCTCCATTTTATGTTTTCATAATCTCCTGATTAGACCTAGCCTTAATTTGGTTAAGTGATCTGTTACTATGTTATTGAAAATGTTATTTAAATTTTGGAATAGTCTTAAAAATATTTTTAAATTATGTGTTTTTGCAGATTTTACTAAGTTGTGATGTTACTTTTTATTTTCTACTTGGGAAACCTAAATGCAAAACTTTAGATTGAAAGAAGGAATCAAGCTTTGTAAATAACCTGGAAGAAAACAAAAGTAAATATAAAATGTCTGCAAAATGGAAAGACTTTTAAAATCCAATTTAAAAAAAATAAAAAAATTACATGTCGTTAGTACAAAATTCAGTCTTCACAAGAAAGTAAAAAATAATTAGTAAACACAAACGCCCCCTCCTTTTCCCACTTCTATCCCTCTCAAATGGCTTTCTCTGAAGGTCACTACTGTTATTTTTTTTCTGAAGCCCTCTTGAAAAACATAAACATGTAACAAAATATGTATGAAAGGTAATTATATGTTATATAAATAATTGCATACTATATGTATTTTTTATATTCATGAAGTCATAGTATTCATATTGTCTGTACTTCTAATATAGTGATTATTTCCTAACAGTGAATGGTGATCCATATCATATTTTGATCAGCTGCATAGTAGCTTTTTGGCACATACAACGTAATTTATTGAAATACTGACTTAAAAATGGACATTTAGGATATTTACAGATTAGCCAAATCTTTAGCATGCAACCATACAATGGTTTAAGATTCTGGCGGGTGGGTGCTGAAATCTACTCATCTTGCTGCCACCCTAGACAAGACTCATGTAAGAAAGTTTCCTTGCTTATTAAACTGCCACCTACCAGTCTGAAGTGGTCTGCCTCTTTCTGCAGACTCTCCTTGCCCTCCATGCCTAGGGTCCAATTTGTGAACCAACAATTGTTTATTTGTTTCATTTCTTCTTCTTTTTTTCTTAATCAAATTTGCTGCAGGTGTATCTATATTATCTAGTGATGCACTAGATAATGAGACCATGAGACCATGACCACATTCCATGAGACCATGACCACATTCTCCACTTCTCTCTTTTCCGCTTCCATTTTCTCTCCTTACCCCATTCACAATTTACCCCTTCACCTCTTATCTTCTACTCCTCTTATCTTCTTCTTTTTCCTTTCTGTGTGGAAATATGGGACTTAATTGGGCCAAATAACTTCCAAAATGTTCCCTTACCCCCACTTTAAAATATTTCTAGCAAGTCTTTAGGGTTAAATATATAATAGCTTAAAAGTAATACACATAAAATTTCCTTTGTGGTTTATAGAACTTTTATTTTTTTCAAAATTGGTAAGATTGTGAGTTTTTAAAATTGTTCCAAATGAATCACCATAATTGGAATTTTTAGTTTAATTATCCTTCTAATAAATATTTAAATCCTGCTTATTCTATTATTTTCTCTCTTTTTTCTATTTGCTGATTATTTTAATTTGTTTCAAAGAAATGACTTCTTGTATTTCAGGGTCTCTGGGCAACAGTCTTATTTTTCTATTGGAATTTAACCCACAAAGTAGTTTAGCTAGGACTTAGGACTGTCTTTGCTAGCACTACCACAATAAAATTTTTTTGTTCTCTTATTCCTAGATGTCTTGTTTTGTTCCAAATATTGAAATAACAATAGATTTGGAAGAAATAATAAATATTAGAGAAAATGCCATTGATAAAATCCCACCTCTAAAACACATATTAAACGTCAACTGAAAAACCCAAATCAACTAGCAAATGGAGAAATCATTTTGTTTTCCCCTATTACTAGGCATTTTAAATGAGATGTCTTCAAAATATGCCACACATTTCTCAGTCTCTACTTTTAAAATTTGTGTGATCAAGAAAAGATGTGGTTTATTGTTTATAAATTCTTACAGTGATGTGGTGTTTGAGTCACATTTAAAACTTTTTAATGTTTTAATAATAAGATGTAATATTCACCTTCTAAAATTGTTAACATTATGCACATTTTAGTAAGGGGCAATTTTAATGTTTATTTATTTTTTTATGTTCCAAGACCAAAGGAGACCATTTAATATGATAATGAAATCTTCAAGATAGACTTTACACAGTTAAATAGTGTAGAGGTTGAGATAACATTCCAATTTTACTTCACGTTTTAAGCATCTCAGAAAAGAACTATTATTGTCACACAGTCTCACATAAAATAACACCTCCTGTGAGAAGCTTGTTTTTGGTAAAATTATTTCTAAAAAAGTGTTTTCAGACTTTTAACCTTAAGTGTGCTTCATATATATAGACACATGGACTCTTACACCATTTTAAAATTCCTTTTCCCTGCCTTTTCATAATACAGCTCTACCAAGTCTTTTACTAAATACTAAAATAACCTAATGGACAGTCAAGGAATAAGGCCAAATGTGTTAACCAACAACATTCCTTCTGGAATCATAGTTAATTTCTGTTTTTTCTATTGATGGGTATCACCTAGCTCTGTAACTGCTTTTTACAGTTCTCTTCTTATAACCCCCCCTCAGGTTGTGCTGATATTTTCATGTCGGATAATCTGGAGCCACACACTTGTTCTCTGAACCTTTTTACTCTGGACTATCTGAGGAAGACCCATGTTTCTTGCTATCTCACATGACCCCACCAACAAAAATGAAAATAATGACTACAGTTGACCCTTGAACAATGCAACGGTTTAGGAGTACCCCCCGTCTTGCAGTAGAAAATCTGAGCATAACTTTGACTCCCCCCAACTTTAACTACTAAATAGCCTAGTGTTGACCAGAAGCCTTACTGATAACATGAACAGTTAGTTGATTAACACATATTTTGTATGTTATATGTATTATATACTGTATTGTTACAATTAAATAAGCTAGAGAAAAGAATATGTTAGTAAGAATATCCTAAGGAAGAGAAAATACATTCACAGTACTGTACTGTATTTATCAATACCATAAGGTTACATCATTTGTTTACAAGATGAATCATCTGTCAGTACCTACATCAATATTGTCTTATACGCTACAAAACACTGTAGATATTACACATATTATCAACACTAGACATCAAAAATGAAGAGGTAATGTGAAAAAGAAATTCATATTGATTTACAGGTATAACGATTTATACATTCATTGATAACAAAGAAGCAATATGATTGCTTAATGGTAGCCTAGTGTAATCTATACAATATCTTCATTGTAGCCTAGCTTATACACTAATGAATGAATGATTATAAAGTTTTTATGGCATACAGTATTAGAGTTCTATTCACAATACAGTATTAGAAACACTGTTCCATTTTTTAAAAAGCCACTTACCTGTGATGACAAGCTGATACAGTTTCTCCAATTGCAAGAGGGAGAGAGGCATCCTGTATGGTAATGTAATTCTTCGAAAGCAAAGTTATAAAACTGTAAGAAACTAGCACATTATTAATTTTATATTAAATATTACTCACCTTATGCCTATGTAAGGTTAAGCTGTCCACTTCACTACACACTACACACGATGTTCTACACAATGAATACTTAAGTGATGGTGATGATGATGACACAAAAATGTCTCATACTGTTCTTGACATACAATTATTAGGTTTTCCCATGAAGACACTCATACACATACACAACAGATAAGTTTATTAACTGTACAGATAGTTATTTATTATTCATTAAGTGGAGGTGGATCATCATAAAGGTCTTCATCCTCCTCATCTTCACATTCAGTCCATTGAGGAGGAGGAGGAAGAAGAGGGGCTGGTCTTGCTGTCTCAAGGGTGGCAGAGGTGGAGGAACTGGAAGGGAAGACAGGAGAGGCTGACACACTCAGTGTAACTTTATGGAAATACATTGTAATTTCTGTCTGACTTTTTGCTTTTTTATTCTTAAACAATGTTTCTATATGGTACCAATCCTCTTCCACCATTTGCTTTAGTTTCAGTGCCTGTTTCGTAGAAGTTCCACGTCATAAAAGAAGTCAAAAACAGTCTTGAATAATTGGAAGCCTTCTGCCAGATTGTCTAATGTCAATTTGTTTCCTGGCACTGCATCCTCTATGTCTTCTTTCTTATCATCTGGCACTGGCTTGGAAGCACTCATCTCCATATTTTGAAAACTTCCCATCTTTTTTTATTATATCCATAACCTCTTCCATGATTTCCCTGATTGGCTCTGTTGTAAATCCTGTGAAGTCATGCATAACATCTGGACATAGTTTTGTTTTTTTTTCCAGAAGGAATTTATTGTTTGGGGCTTGATAGCTTTCACTGCTTTTTCTGTAACACTGATGGCATCTTCAATGGTGTAATCCTTCCAGACTTTCATGATGTTCTCTGCATTGAGGCTCTCTTCCAGAGCATTAGCAATCCTTTCCATAGAGTACTATGTGTAATCAGCCTTGAAGTTGTTTATGAGCCCCTAATCTGAATTAAAGACATTGTGTTTGGAGGCAAGTAGACCACATTGATGCCTTCGGTGTTGAACTCATGGGGTTCTGGGTTCCAGGGGCCTTGTTCAATATGAAAATACTTTAAAAGGAAGTTCTTTACTGGGAGGATACTTCCTGGCCTCAGAGACAAGGCATTGATGGAACCAATAGAAAAAGCGTTCTTTGGTCCAGGCCTTCTTGTATGATTAAAAGACTAGCAGCTGGTGTTTATCTTTTCCTTTCGAGGCTCAGGAATTGGCAGCTTTATAGATAAAGGCAGCCCTGATCATAAAGTTGACTGCATTTGCACAAAACAGTAGAGTTAACCTATCCCTACCTGCCTTAAATCCTGGTGTTCCCTTTTCCTCCTTACTAAAAACTGTCCTTAGTGACTTTTTTTTCCTTTCTCAGAATAGGGTGATTTCATCTGCATTAAAAACTAGTCCAGGCAGATATCCTTTCTCTTCAATGATTTTCTTAATGGCATCTGGAAACTCATCTGCTGCCACATGGTCAGCAGAAGCTGCTTCTCCTGTTATCTGGACACTTTTATTAATGTCACATCTTTTTCTAAAATTATCTAAACATCCTTTTCTGGCATTAAATTCTCCACCTTTAGATCCTTCACTTTCCTTTTGCTTTAAGTTGTCATAAAATGACTTTCCTTTTTCTCAAATTATATTAGAGTCTATAAATATCTTTCATATAGCAATCCTGCATCTACATACAAGCAGCATTTTCAATATGAGATAAAAAGATATTTTAAAAAAAGTACAAGGTGTTCACACCTGATAGCATAGCTGCAGCAATGCCTTCACACATTTCCTTTTCTTTTTCTGCAGTAGCCCTTATTTTGGATTCATATATCTTGCAATGGTGGGTATACACAGCACAGACCTCAACTATGGTACATATCAAGCAATCCAACTTTTTCTTATAATGTCATGACTATTCTCCTTTTCTTGGGATCACTTCCAGAATCAATAGTAGCACATAGTATGCATCCCATGGTGTTAGTCAAGTTTTACGGTATTGCACTAAACATGATATAAAATACACAAGAACCTCAAGAGATCACTTTTTACTGGATATGTAACTTACTGAAGAGATGAACCACTCACATGGAGAGGATTAGCATCGAATGGTGTTTTAAGTGAATACTTGTTGCAATAGCAACAAGAAGTGCCTACGAAGTTGTTCCAGTAGTGCAGTATGTACTAGTTAGTTTTATGCAGATATGATTTATAACTGCATCTTTATGTTTGTTTACATTTCTCTGGACTGAAAATGGCACCGTGTATGATCTGGAAGTGTTTGCGTGCGTTTAAATTTTGATAAATTTTAACTTTTTATAATAGATTTGTATATATTTTGTTGTAGTAATAAGAGAGTAGTATCTACAAATATTTTGTGCATTCATGACATACTTAATTTTTTCTTAATTTTTTTTGATATTTCTAGGCTACATGGTTCAACCACAGGTTTTCTTTCAAATTGTCACAAATCTCCAAAAAATATTCCAATATAGTTATTGAAAAAAACTGCATATAAGTAGATGCACACAGTTGAAGCCCACATTGTTCAAGGGTCAACTGTAAATGGTAATTTCTGTGTTATCCTAAAAAATGCTGGTAAGATATTTCCCTTGTTTGGTCCAAGAGGAGTTAAAAAAGACACTGAGGGACTTCCCTGGTGACACAATGATCAAGAATTCGCCTGCCAATGCAGGGGACCTGGGTTCGAGCCCTGGTCTGGGAAGATCCCACATGCCGCGGAGCAACTAAGCCCGTGCGCTACAGCTACTGAGCCTGCTCTCTAGAGCCCATGAGCCACAACTACTGAAGTCCATGCACCTAGAGCCCGTGCTCCACAACAAGAGAAACCACCGCAATGAGAAGCCTGCACACTGCAACAAAAAGTAGCCCCCGCTCACTGCAACTAGAGAAAGCCCACATGCAGCAATGAAGACCCAACACAGCCAAAAAAATAATAATAATAAATAAATAAATAAATAAATAAAAAGACACTGAATGAACTTGTACAAGTAAGAGAGAAGTAAGTACATATTAATGAGGGTGGACAGTAATCAGGAATGCGTGGGAGAAGAGAAAGATCTCCTGAATAAGAAGAGAATGAGAAAATAGGCACCCTGTTACCAAACTAGTTCTTCCTGATAGTTGGAAATCTCCACAATTCTTAGAATTTTATCTTTGTCACCATCAGAATTACACCCTCAGCTTGAGAAATGCTGAGACCCATGTCAGATTTTTGCGGAGGTAAGCAGTAAAGAGTAAATTGAGGTGGAAATATATGGAGAGCTGTCCAAAATTGTGCCCGTAGAATAACTTGCTATATTGACAAAATAATAAAACATAAAACCTAGCACAGATAATACAATATGAGAATATTTCAGAACCATACTGGCCAAATGGCAAATACGAAGGGTATGTTCTTATTGAATCAAGTGCCCAAATAAATTATTTCCTGGTCTTTTTTTCTGCATCACCTCACTCTTTTAAAACTGAACAATGTTGCCTTAGCAACTGAAGAAAAATATATCTTGGACACATCTGTTGTTTATCCTGCATCATTTCAAAATACAATTTGGGTGTGCTGGCATGCAAAGTGATCCTTAATTTAATGAATATACACAGTTTTCGTAGAATTGCTTTAAAAAGTTCTATTTAAATTAGTTTTCCAGATTGTAGATTGTTAGGTGTGGAAAATAAATATCCACTGTTAATGGAATATATTAACATAATAACTGCCTGATTAAAATTGAGACGTTTATATAATGAAATCTGACCCACAAAGACAGCAAAATCACGCTTACTTCTCATATTCAGCCAGCATTGTCAATAAAACAGTCAAAGAGATGTATTAGGACATATTTAGTTATTTTAATTATGTATCAAGCTTCATGCCATGTACTTCAATGACCCAATTAATGTTTTATAATAGCTCTATTCCTCTTTAGAGCTAAGTAGACCTAATCATGTAAAGTAACTTTAAAATTAAAAATGCACTTCACTTTAAGTGAATCTGATTATAAGAAAACTTGGTGTTATCTAATATATTTATCTTATAGCGGAAGGAGGAAGGAGCACTCCAGTGTGCCAGGCACTGCACCTGGGGCCTTACTGCATCTGGGGCCTCGCCGCCTAACTGTCCCTGGAGATATAACTTATATGTACAGGCATAACTCATTTTCTTGTGCTTCATTTTCTTGTGCTTTGCAGATATTGCGTTTTTTTTTACAAATTGAAGGTTTGTGGCAATCCTACTGGGGAAGATCTATCAGCACCATCTTTTCAATAGCATTTGCTCACTTTGTGTTTCTGTGTCACAGTTTGATAATTCTCACAATATTTCAAACTTTTTCATTATTATTATTGATATATTTGTTATGGTGATTTATGATCAGTGATCTTTGATGTTACCATTGTACTTATTTTGAGGCACCATGAACCTGCCCACATAAGATGGCAAACTTAATCGATGAATGTTACATGTGTTCTGCCTACTCCACTGACCAGCTGTTCCCCCATCTCTCTCCCTCTCCTCAAGCCTATCTATTCCCTGAGACACAACACTATTGAAATCAGGCTAATTAATAACCCTACAGTGGCCTCTAAGTGTTCAGAAAGGAAGAGTCACAGGTTTCTCACTTTTTTTTTTTTTTTTTGCGGTACGCGGGCCTCTTACTGCTGTGGCCTCTCCCGCCGTGGAGCACAGGCTCTGGACGTGCACACGGGCCCAGCTGCTCCGCAGCATGTGGGATCCTCCCGGACCGGGGCACGAACCCGTGTCCCCTGCATCGGCAGGTGGACTCTCAACCACTGTGCCACCAGGGAAGCCTGGTTTCTCACTTTAAATCAAAAGCAATAAGTGATTAAGTTTAGTGAGGAAGGAGCATCAAAAGCTGAGATAGGCCAGAACTTAGGCCTCTTGAGCCAAGTAGCCAAGTTGTGAATGCAAAGGAAAAGTTCCTAAAAAGTCAATGCCTGTCTTCAAGCTTCAAAGCTTCAAAAGACAGGCTGACCCTCTTGTGAGAGGCTGAAGCAGTGACTTTAAATTGAAGGCAATGCCTGTTTACCATTCCAATAACACCAGGGCCCTTAAGAATTATGCTGACTCTACTCTGCCTGTGCTCTATAATGGAACAACAAAGGCTGGATATCAGCACATCTGTTTACAACACTATTTATTGAATATTTTAAGCCCACTGTTAAGACCTACTGCTCAGAAAAAAAGGACTTCTTTCAAAATTTTAATGCTTATTGACAAGGCATCTGATGGAGATGTACAATGAGATTAATGTTGTTTTTATTCCTGCTTACACAACATCCATTCTGCAACACATGGATCAAGGAATAATTTTGACTTTTAAGTATTATTCTTTAAGAAATACGTTTTGTAAGGTTATAGCTGCCATAGGTAGTGATTCCTTTGATGAATCTGGGCAAAGTAAATTGAAAATTTTCTGAAAAGGATTCACCATTCTAGATGTCCTTAAGAACATTCATGGTTCATGGGAAGAGGTCAAAATATTAACATTAACAGGAGTATGGAAGAAATTGATTCCAACTGTCATAGATGACTTTGAAGGGTTTAAGACGTCAGTGGAGGAAGTAAGTGCAGATGTGGTTGAAATAGAAAGAGAACTAGAACTAGAAGTGGAGCCTGAAGATGTGACTGAATTGCTGCAATCTCATGATAAAACTTTAAGAAATGAAGAGCTGCTTCTTATGGATGAGCAAAGAAAGTGGTTCCTTGAGATGGAATCTACTCCCTAGTGAAGATGCTGTGAAGATTGTTGAAATGACAACAAAGGATTTAGAATATTATACAAACTTAGTTGATAAAGCAGTGGCAGGGTTTACAAGAATTAACTCCAATTTTGAAAGAAGTTCTACTGTGGGTAAAATGCTATCAAACAGCGTTGCATGCTATAGAGAAATCTTTTGTAAAAGGAGGAGTTCATTGATGTAGTGAACTTTCTTGTTGTCTTATTTTAAGAAATCACTGCAGTCACCCCAGCTTTTAGCAGCCATCACCCTGATCAGTCAGCATCCATCAACATCGAGGCAAGACCCTCCACCAGCAAAAAGATTATAACTTGCTGAAGGCTCAAATGATGGTTAGCAATTTTTAGCAATAAAGTATGTTAAAATTAAGTTATTTACATTGTTTTCTTAGACAAAATTTATTGCACATTTAATAGACTACAGTATAGTGTAAACATAACTTTTATATACACGGGAAAACCAAAAAAAATCCTGTGACTCACTTTATTGAGATATTCACTTTGTTGCCCTGGTCTGGAACTGAACCTGCAATATATATCTTCGAGGTATATCTGTGTGTTACTTGCCACTTTATGGAATGGAAAGAGAGACCCAGAGAGATTAAGTAATTTTCTCAAGATTACAAATCCATCAAATGGCATTGCTTGCTTTTCAAGCCTGAGGATGCTTCCTCACCTCTCATCCTTTCCAGCATGCTGTGCTCTCTTCTTTCATCTATTTTGACAAGATTTATTTTTTGAGATGAACTATCTAGATCCATAATTGTAAATACATTATACTCCTGCTTGTTTTCTATTTGTTTCACTTGTATGATGTTTTCTTTCCTCTCTTTTCTCGACTTCTTTTCATCAGACTTTTTATTATTCTAATATTTTGGTCATTATTAACCTTAGAAGTTATATAGACTTTTACTATTCTTTTAGTTATTATCTTAGAAATTGCAATATTTATCCTCTACTTAACAAAATTTAATATATTTTGGTACTTTTCTTCCACTTCCAGAAAATGGATCTGTTTCTATTGTTTGTTATTTTTTTTGGTTTTCAATCAAGGTGTCTTGTTTCTTCATGGGCCCAATTATTTTTTTATTGCGTGCCAGACATAGTATTTGAAAAATTATTTATAGAAATAACTTGAGTCCTAGGATGGTGTTTTCCTTCTCCAGAAGGAAAGGGCATTTATTTGCTTGAACCCAACATCTATAGTTTTTAGACCTCTGGGGCAGGGGGTCTCCTTAATCTAATTTTGATGAGTGAGTAATTCAAAGTTGAGATGCAATCCCTGTGAGACCTGGTTGATACCTAACTTGTAAATTTCAGGTCCTCGCCCATGCAGGAGAGTTTAGAAACAAACCTCTGTCTGCTCTGGACTCGTATTTGTCTCCCCCTTCCCCAGTCTGTCAGCCTCCCTACTGCCCTACTGCCAGTGGAATTATTAAAAGTCCAAGAGAAAAGTGGCCTCAAATGCCTGACTTAGATTTCTGGATTTCCATGGTCTCCCAAATCTTGGGCCATTAATTCTGCATGGACTTGTTAGCTCTCCATTTCCTACAAAGTTTATGTCTATAATTTTTAAAAATGGTTTTTTTTAGTTATCCTCACTGGAAAGGGCAGTCTGAATGATCTAGTTCATGAGTACAGGAAGCCTCTTTTGCAATTCAAATATGATTTCAAGTTTAAGAAAATACCATTTCTTTCAATTTTTTAAAAGCACATCTAGTAAACAAATAGGTTTCCCATATAGTTATAAATCTGATACGTTTTCTCTGAAATTGTATGTTTCGAATACAATAAAAAAGAAAGTACCAAACAACTGGCCACCCTTAAAAAATATTATTCTGATATTTCAAAATAGATTCTGATTTTGAAATACATGTGAACATTTAGAAATATGGCTTCACAAGCAAATAAATTAGTTGGGAGAAAGAGCTTAAAGATGACCTATATATCACAACCAAGTAGCGGTGTGGAGCTTGAAGTGGGAAGAATGGGCAGATTATCTAGGCTTTGATAAGGAGTTTGGATTTCATTCACGCAATGGAAAACTTTAAGCAGTAGTGACAAGGTTCAATATACACAAAAAATAAAAATAAAAATTTTATGTCTGCTATGGGGGATTCATATAAGGAAACAAGATGGGATGATGTTAGTTAGTGAGAATTACAGAAGTCCTGGTGAGGGAAGACAGTGGCTTAGGCTAGGCTGGTAGCAGTGGCTGTGGATAGGAGTGGACTATTTGAGATTTTTTTTTTTTTTTTTTTTTTTTGCGGTACGCGGGCCTCTCACTGTTGTGGCCTCTCCTGTTGCGGAGCACAGGCTCCGGACGCGCAAGCTCAGTGGTCATGGCTCACGGGCCCAGCTGCTCCACAGCATGTGGGATCCTCCCGGACCGGGGCACGAACCCGTGTCTCCTGCATCGGCAGGCGGACTCTCAACCACTGCGCCACCAGGGAAGCCCTGAGATATTTTTTAATGAGGAAATAGTTAGGTCGTTTTGTTTTTCAGTAATTCTCCTTGGGCTACTTTTGTCCATTCTAGGATGGCAATATTCTTCCTACTCTTCAAGACCTTATGAATTCATTTACAGATTTGTAAGACTGAGGTAGTTAGATACTCCTCATTCTGAATGGGCATAGCATTTTTTTTAATACTGCATCATAGCACTTCTGGTGTAATTTGGTTACTCTTGGTTACATTTGTGTTCTTTGTTATGAAAAATCTGCTCCAGGACAATGTTCATAGCTTCCTAATTGCCTACCAGTGGTGTTCGGCTTAATGGCCAGCACCAAATAGGTGCTCAATAAATGTCCTCTAAATGAGAACTTGTTTGTGTATTTGTAAATATTTTACTATTTTGACTATTGTCCCTTTGAATAGCCTGAGTTAATGAAGTTTACCTGCTCTTGAAAGAATGGAGTCTTTTAAATAAGCAATGCATTGCAAATTCATATTCAGAAATGTGCTTATGTCACATTTTTAGAGAATGTGAGGAATGAAGTAGTTGTATTGTTAAAAGTGAGCATTAAAATTCATTTTACTACAGTGATGAGGAAGCTAGACAGATTCAGTTTGGTTTTAAATGCAAGTTTCGCTCACAACCAGAGCTATTTTGTGGGACAACTGAATGAAGAATTGTAAACAACCATGGAAAAACATGTATTTGTCACCAAAATCAAGATAAAGATTCCATGCCCAGTGTATATTTTCATGATAGAATTACTAGAAAGACTGTGGTTTTTGGCAGCAAACTAAACCTAAGATTTTTTTAGCTCAGATTTTATTTTATACTTTTACTGAATTGTAAGAAAAGAGTCTGTCTACATGCTAAAACACGGGCATTGATAATAAAATGTACTCATGTTTTATTATATATGTGTATATATTACATATGTTATATGTAACATGTGCTATATGTGCATGTATGTGTATTTTTCTTGTTTACTGTTTTATTTACTCCCTTCTTTTTTTTGCCTCAGTTGGATCTTACTATCTACAGTTTTGAAAACTACATCCTGAAATATGCTATGATAATCTTTTTCTTATGAAAGGCTGTAAGTTCTGTTTTTTATTGACAGTGACCCAAATGCTGTCCAATCAGAATTGTCATCTGGAATATAAGAATTTGAACTATAAATACAGCCTTCACTCCTTATTCCAGGAAGCTACGTGTTCTGAATGCTGATCTGCCTGGAATAATGCTTTATTGCAAGTAAGAAGATCTTCATTTATAGATTGATCTAAATTTTCTAAGCGTCCCCTTTCTTGCTTGCATATTTATTTTGTTTGATTGTTTGTTTGATTGATAGTTTCTGGAGGACCTATGTAGACTCCCCTAAAGATTTGCCCAATAAAATTGAACAAGATAAGTTGTTGAATAAAGACACCTCATGGTGCCCCGTCACCTTACTTGGTTTCTGAGGTGACTTTTAACATATGGTGATAGAGTTTTTGCTCTCCCTGAGTCTATTTCTGGTTTATTTCTACTTCATGCAGATATGGATTATTTTGTTTTAGGGACCATTTGAGTATGCTCTGTTGTATGTTTATAGGACTTGGGGAACCCCCCCGTGATTAGCCCCCTCTTCTTTGTAACTGGATCGAGGGGGGTAATTTGAGTCTGGTCTAAACTGTGTTTGAGAACATCTTCATTTGAGGACTTGTTAACTTTTTGTGACTCTGTGCTGATTTTCTCATGTTTGGGAAACATTTAAAAGTCAAAATCAGAAGTTCTTTTCTGAAAGAGCTCACATTCCTTGTAATTAGTGTGATGTTCTGCTATTTTTATTTTAAAACGTTGTCACTTTGGTTAAAATTGTAGTCAAGACTGTAATCATTTTGTCTTTGTGTTTTGATATAATAACCAGTCTCCTCTGATAACATTAAGTGATATTGACTTTCCCACATTCAGAGTACAGGTTTTCAGGTATCAGCTGACATTACTACCAGAACAGACACTTGTTAGGCTCTACCAGGGAACTGGATTAGGAAATCCAGGAGACCTTTACTCTAGAAACAGACGACTCTGTGAAAGCAGACCTCTAAGCCAAGTCCTAGCTATAAAGAATTAATTATGTAGGATTTACTGTAACTGATATAAGTGCAATTTAATTATAGTTAATGTTATATTTTTTCATGGGCATATTATAAAAAATTTTTCTTTCTCCTTGGCCTATTTCTTCTTATTTATTTATTTATTTACATTTTATTTTTGGCTGCGTTTGGGTCTTCATTGCTGCACATGGGCTTTCTTAATTGCAGGGAGCGGGGGCTATTCTTCATTGCTGTGCGCGGGCTTCTCATTGTGGTGGCTTCGCTTGTTATGTAGCACGGGCTCTAGGAACGTGGGCTTTGGTAGTTGTAGCACGTGGGCTCAGTAGTTGTGGCTTGTGGGCTCTAAAGTGCAGGCTCAGTAGTTGTGGTGCACAGGCTTATTTTTTCCGCAGCATGTGGGATCTCCCGGACCAGGGCTCGAACCTGTGTCCCCTGCATTGGCAGGTGGATTTGTAACCACTGTGTCACCAGGGAAGCACTCCTTGGCTTATTTCTAATCATCAGTTTAACAGGCCACATTTGTGCAAATTGAAATAAAACTCTATTTGAATGTTGTCTTGCCCCAACCAACCCTCTCAGAATTTGGGAAAAATTACTTATGGAAAATCTTAAGAGAGTCTGATGATAATCTAATGGTCATTATCAGAACTTAAAAATAGTTAATGTATAGAAAATAGTGATTGTATATTGATTAGCTTTGTCTTCTAGACTAATTAGGTAAATGGTCAAATACCATAAAAAATATTTTTCATGGCAATGTAGTTATTTGCATTGGTTCCATAAGAATGACTTCTTTTTTCCACCAAAATTTAATTGGAGGAACCAATATTTGTAATCAGGACTATTCCAGAAATGTCATATTTAAAAGTAAACTCATTACAGAAAGTAGATTAGAAGTTACCAGGAACTGAGGGGAAAGTGAGATAGGAAGTTATTGCTTAATGGGTACAGCTTTTATTTTGGGTGATGAAAAAGTTTTGGAAATAGGTAGTGTTGATCGCTGTACAACATTGTCAATGTAATCAATGCCATTGAATTGTACACTTAAAACTGGTTAAAATGGCAAATTTTTGATTATATATATTTTTCAACAATAACATTTTTAAAAAATATATCTTTAAGTGTAGTAAGGCTATTATAAGGAAGAGGCCCATTTTCCAGTTTTGGAAACAGTGCTTCAAAGTCCTTCCAGGCAACTGGCCTGATATCTACTACTAAATGACCAAAATAATATAATTTCATAACAAGTTTGATGTCATTTATTCAAGGGAAAACAATCCATAGATTGGGAGCTGCAGTGCCTCAGTGAGGCACTCTTCCCAAGGGATTTTGGGCAGGAGTGAGTTTATAAAACTCATGTTAGAAGCTTTAGTGAATTAAAAGCAGCAAGGCAGAAATAAGACATGATTGGCTAAGAGGTCAGGGATTTCCTGGTAAGGTTGGCAGATCCTATTCTCTGGGGTAAGGTGAGCTAGCTAAAGCTGAGTTGGAGGATTGTGACTGGTATATGTTAGGTTTCCTAGACGGTGAGGTGGATCCCATAAGTGTGGGCAGACTTAGGTTTCGAATTGTAACATGCTGCCTGGCCATGAGGGCAGCCTCCATTTCGTGGGTTCAGATATACAAATTTCCTTTATCACTACTCTAGTATTTATAGACTTGCAAGCCTTAGAGGTGGTAAAGAATGTCATTTCCTGGCAGACCAGGAACATTGGTGAACCTGGGACCTCTCAGAGAAAGAGACACACACCTGTAGGCAGTGCCTGGTAAAGTAGAATGAGATGGTATTTCCGGCACTACAAAAGGAACAATAAGTATGACTGTACAGTAAATCCCCTACATATGAACCTTCAAGTTGCAAACTTTCAAATATGAGAACATGTATGACAGCCCCTGTATGCCAGTTGTTATACTGTACTACTGTACTTTTCAAGGTACTACTGTTTTCCTCATTTTTTGTTTGTTTTTTATGTATTATTTGTGTGAAAAGTATTATAAACCTATGACAGTACAGTACTATATAGCCGATTGTGTTAGTTGGGTACGTAGGCTAACTTTGTCGGACTCAGGAACAAATTGGACTTATGAATGTGCTCTTGGAACAGAATTCGTTCATATGTAGGGAACTTACTGTAGTCTTTAGAAAAGTTCCAGACAGAAATTAACCCTTTAACCTTAATATTTTATCACTTTGTTCTGTTAAACATGCAATAAGATGTATTAATCATCACTTTTCATTGCATCTAAAAAAAAAAAGAGATGAAAGTAGAACAGAGTACCAAATTAATTACACCGAATCAGAAAGTCATAGAACAGACTTACTCAGCTAAAATGCAGGCTCCTGAGGCAGGATCTTGACCACAGGGACATTTGGAACAAATGAAAGTGAGATTTCACAGTTTACCCTCTTCTGACTTGGCGGACATATCAGGTCACTGAAAAGCTTTAAATTTCCAACGGCCTGCATTCCAAGAGATAATCCATGAATCACAGGACAATTCTAAACCTTTGACACTCCAAGATAAATTACTGTTATTTCCTTATCAAAGGCAGGAAGTTTGGTTCTTCATCAAAACAAACCCAAAATTTATTCAATCAAAATTTTGTCCACTGTTGTTTATTTTCAGCTATAATTACAATCTTTGTTGATTATATTATGTATAATACTTTATTGCAAATAAAACAAGACAAATAAATCATACCTCACAGTGATCAAAATGTCTATTTTTTTTTTTTTTCTCTTTTCACTCTAGGACAGCAAATGCTTTGACTTTGTAGAAACCTGGTTCATTTCATACTGGTGAAAATAACTTTTGGTGATGCATACTTTATAAAGCATACAATCACCCCCTTTGGGTTCCCATAAAACCTACAAAAATGTAACTTTGTTCCAGATTTTTTTGTAGCTGGCCTCATATGTCATATCTTTGTCTTTTTTTTTTCCCCTCAGATTTAGACTCTAGGCATATACTAACTTGAGTGGCCTGTTTTATATGAGGTGATATTTTAGCTTCAGTCTTCTTCATGGCTTTGATCTTGCATTTTTCCTTTTAAAATAATTTAGTTCCTTTGGAATCTGAATATTTCAAAGACTCAAGGTTTTCTACAAATAACTTTCCTCTGATTTCAATTTCAGATTTTATTTTCTTTTTTTGTGGCATAAGGTAGGGGTTTTAAATTTAATGCAGTTTTTATTTCTTTCTTCCTTCAAAGAAGCAAGCCAGTTTCCCCCTCTTCCATCTCCCTATCCCACCAGCCTCCTGTGGAAAAGAGTCAGCATTTCCTGTTAAGAAAATATCAACATTACTCATGAATTCACTCTTACAATGTATAGCTTAAAACTGGCAGAATAAAATTCAGAGTAGAAAAAATTTGAATTGTCACAATTTTAATCAAATAATGAAACTGAGCAGGACCCTTTGGGCCTCCTGGGCATGGAAGCTTTTCTGTGTCCCCAGTTCCTTGTTTGTAGGTAACAGACTCCAGCCTCCATGACCTTCCCTGAGTCCCAAAGGGCAAATTTGAAGAGTTGCTAATCAGGGAAGGGAGGGAATGCAGAGACAAGGGAGGAGCAGTCAAGAAACATAGTGCAGCCTTGGCAGGTCCTGGTTCACCTCAAGGAATAAACATAACAATGCCTTTGAGTCCTTCTGCAGGAACTAAGCACACCCCCCCACCCCGCCACCAGATGGAAGATGGTAACTTCAGGCTGAACACAAGATTCCTGTAATACCACCCTGTTTCCTCGCCACCAGCCAATCAGCAGAGTCACACACCCTGCAGCCCTCACCCTAAATTTTGCCCATAAAAAATTCTCCCAGAAAACCCTCAGGGAGTTCAGGAAGTTTTGAGTTGAAGCCACCTGTTCTTTTCACTTGGCCCTGCAATAAACCTTTCTCTGCTCCAAACTTGAACATTTTGGTTTGTTTGGCCTCACTGTGTGCTGGGCACACGAGCTTGTGTTTGGTAACAAACTCACACTGGTAAAGGTAATTTAGAGGCAAATGACTTTAAACTGAACTTGGGCTTGTCTAGACCAGAATAGGGGCTTAACTCCCCAGTAGGACTTTACTGGCTGGGCTCTGTCTTCAGAGGTGAAGGTAAAACTGACATGCTTCTGGATTCTCCAGTTTACTTCTGCATCTTAGTTGTGTACTTTGTGGTTTTGACTCCTAGAAGACTGCAGACGTATGTCAGTCTGGTTACTTTCCCCTGAGGAGTATCATTCAGGTGACACATCAGAATAGTGAAGTTGAGCAATGCTGATTAACGTCTGATTGATGACCTCTTTCTTCTCCCACCTCCACCTCATCTCCCTGCCCACAGGAAATTCAATCAACTGTCACCCTGTGGATGACAGCTGTAGTGTGTTTATCTGAGTAGTTGATTAATGGTTATGAATTCAGTACCTGGATGATAGTCAGTTCCACCTTGGTATAAATTGTTCAAGGAAAGTGATGTGTTTCTGCATAAAAATACTGGCATGTATGGTTAACTCCAAGAATCACCCTTAAATTGAGTTCTTGTCACCTCTCAATAGTGGTGATGAGGCAGGAGATAGATGGCCCCCGGTACAAATGGTTTGAGTTAGTTCCCTACGGACCAATACTCTGAGACAAGAATAACAAGACAATTGAGAGAACAGGCTGGGCCCTGCCCAGATAGAAGATAAGAGACCACATATTCCCCATTGTCGAAGTCAGGAGACCTCCCCGACTACACATGCACAGAAAGGTTCCTTGGAGGTCAAAAGGGGAGTGATGCCAAGTGATGATGTCAAGTTTACCCATAGGCCTCTTTGGTAGAATCCATCTTGGCTAAGAGAGGCATGGGCACACATGGGAAAATCCTGAGATATACCAAATATGCATTTTTGGTTTTTGTTCTTTTGTTTTTTTTTGTTTTTTTGCGGTATGCAGGCCTCTCACTGCTGTGGCCTCTCCCGTTGCGGAGCACAGGCTCCGGACGCACAGGCTCAGCAGCCATGGCTCGCGGGCCCAGCCGCTCCACAGCATGTGGGATCTTCCCGGACCGGGGCACGAACCCGCGTCCCCTGCATCGGCAGGCGGATTCTCAACCACTGTGCCACCAGGGAAGCCCCCAAATATGCATTTTGAACCAGGCAAGTCAGAGTTATTGGCCAAAGGAAACATGGAAGAAATGCTCCATAAAAGTGATTCAAATTGCCACAAGGGCGCGACTGTCTCTCTGAGCCCGCCCGTGTGTCTATCCATAAGTATTGTATTCTTTTTTTTCTCCTAATAAATACTTTACTTGTTTCACTACTTTCTGTCTTTGTGGGAATACTTTTTCTGCAAAGCCGTAGGGCCAGGGCCTTGTCACTGACCACTTGTCTAGTGACTCGGATTCAGTGCTCTCACCACCGCAACCAGACATCAGTCTCTGGCCGGGAACTGAAAACCTGCTTCAAGCTGCTGCAGGCTGAGGCCACCCGAGATCAGTGACACATTTATCTCTGAGGTAGTTGATTCTTCTACTCATCTAGGAATAAATTTTAAGTCCAATACAAAAATCTATTATCTGGCCCAGCTCTTTTGACAATTGATCAGTCAGGGTTCCACCAGAGAAACAGAACCCTTGTAGGATATATAGATAGATTAAATCATCAGAAACTCTTATCAATGGAGATGGCATGGACTTAAATCTGCATAACAAACCTTACTTTTGTTTACCATACTTTTCCTGGTCACCTACTTCATAACTAGCTTCCCCTACACCCTTTTCTCCTTTGTCTTTAAACTAAAGATAGTACTTAAGCCTGAATTCTAATCTAACTCTGAGAGTTACTCATTTCTCTCTGGGTATCTACCACATATACTCCAGGTAGATGTGTTAGTAAACTTCTGTTTGTTTTTCTCTTGTTAATCTGTCTTTTGTTACAGAGTTCCCAGCTGAGAACTTAGAAGGGTAGGGGGAAAGTTATTTTCTTCTCCCCTAAAACTAGGTACTACATCCTTGCCAAAATAACACTTAAAACTGACTATCACAACAATCTTCTTGTCATATCTGCTAACAGACTACTTTAGTAACCTCAAGTTCACTGTTGGGTCCAGACTTCTGTGGGTGAGGCTCTCAACCAATGGAACAAAATCCAGAACAAAACCTGGACCTTTTTTCAAGATGCTTTCCCTTATTTATTTAACTTATTTAGTACTTATTATGTACTAGGCAAAGTGAAGGAAGAATAATTTTGCCTGTAACTTTCTAAGTTCTTGGCTGAGGTACCCGTGTAATAAAAGACAGATTAACAAGAGAAAACAGAAGTTTAAAAGCATGTATACCTCATATTTACATGGGAGATATGCAGGAAAAGTGAGTAAAACTCTCTGAAATGGCCCAAGTAACCACCTTAAACACCACCTGCAGTAAAAGACAAAAGAAGGATGTTGGTGGGGCAGAGGGTGTGAGGGGAGGCCAGTTAAAGGAAGTTATCAGGAAAAACAGTAAAAAAGGGTAAGGTTGTTAGAGGTTAGTCCCTGCCTTCTCCATAGATAAGAGTTTCTTGTGATTTAGAGTACCCTTCTCTTCCTGGCACAGAGAGGGAGACACAAATGGAGATTTCCTTTATAAATGTAAATTTCCCTTGCAAAAAGGTAACTTCTACCCTGCTTTCAGAGCTTCACCTGTGTCTCCTGTCTCTATTGTTTCTTAAAATAATCAGCTCAAAAATAATCCTTATGGAAAAGAGGCATATTTGGGAATGGCATAGTTCCATTTCACAGGTATATTTCTAAGCACGTTGTAACTAGATAATTATTTAAGCAACATGATAATGCCTTGAGATGGGTTCTTTTATTAGTCCCATTTTACATATTGAGTTACCGAGAGGTTAAGCAACTTGCCTAAGATGCAG
This sequence comes from Mesoplodon bidens, assembly GCF_964165515.1. Lineage (NCBI taxonomy): Eukaryota > Metazoa > Chordata > Mammalia > Artiodactyla > Ziphiidae > Mesoplodon > Mesoplodon bidens. The sequence continues at coordinate 134,397,960 of NC_138161.1, forward strand.
AACCAAGATCGAGTCCAGAGTCTGGCTACAGAGTGAATGTACTTACAGTTATGCCATGCTGTCCTTGTGGGTTCAAACGGATTCCAATTTCTTAAGAAGTTGGGTGTATGAGGAGGTTGAAGAACTATTAATTTCCAGTCATTAATCTTATGATGAAATTTAAAACTATTTCCTTAATTATTATTATTAAATTTTTTTTTTTGCGGTACGCGGACCTCTCACTGTTGTGGCCTCTCCTGTTGCGGAGCACAGGCTCCGGACGCGCAGGCTCAGCGGCCATGGCTCACGGGCCCAGCCGCTCCACGGCATGTGGGATCCTCCCGGACGGGGGCACGAACCCGTGTCCCCTGCATCGGCAGGCGGACTCTCAACCACTGCGCCACCAGGGAAGCCCATATTTCCTTAATTATTAAACTTAGGTAGTCAGCATAGCATTGGCTCAGGCATTCTCTTCATTTTACCACTTTCACTCTCATATTATATTCATTATAGCTGTTTGGGGCTTGGTGATATTTGATGAACCTTCATATTTGTGTTTCTCTCAGCACTTGTTACCTGTTACCATTGTTCCAACAGTCTCATAGTCATGGAAGACTATGATCTAGCCTTAGGTCTAACTAAGTTAGGTTAACTATGTTTAATTAGAAGTTCAGATAATTACCATATCTTAGGTCAACATCTTAGATAACAAACTCTCCTCTGCCCCTCACATAAATGTTATATATACAGCATTCTAGGAAACATATATTTTTTTTCCTGCTCAGGGAGTCATTGTGTAAAACTATGGAAGTTCAATAGAGAAAAAGTAATTTTATGATGTACCAGCATTCTTACAGAAGAGTCCTAGACCAGGAGACATGTTTTCGTGACAAGTTCATGATTTCCACAAATTTAGACACAAGCAGGAGCTTTTGTTCATTTAATGTAAACTTCCTCTGGAGAGACTCCTCATTTCTTCATGAAGATATACCCTTCATGTTTTGGTCTCATGGTGTGTCAGTCACTAAAGAATTTTGAGAACTGTAGATATGCCTTTTTGAGATTATGAGAGAAATGATTAGAGACCTGGGAGACCAGGTCAGAGAATGGCTTCCATGAGGAGGGTAGAAGGGGGAACCTCAAACAAAAGTTTTATGAGTTAGTACACTCTCAGGAAGCAGATAAGAACAAAACAAAACAAAGAAAAAACAAGATGAGAATTTAAATTGAAAAATAAATGGAAGGGAAAAATGTGGGACATAGAGTTAACAGAAAGAAATAAAATATTGTTCATCTAAAATGTTTTTTCCGTTATAGTTACCTTAGTAAAGGATGTCTGAATGAAGACCAACCATAAGAAAAGATATTTGGTTTTGGTGAGAAAATAGACAATAGGGACACTTTTGGGGGGAGAGTTTGTGTTGTTGTTATTGTTTACTAACTTATACGTTTGGAGAGGAATATAGAAAAGTAAAAGAAGAAAATCATCCACAATTCATCTATTCCAAATAACTTTTAATATTTTTCTACTTTTATTCCAAAGCTCTTTCATGCATTTTATGAAATATTTTTTTCAGTGTAAAATGCCATTGATTATAATATCAGCATTAATTTAATAATACATTTTCAGAAAACAAAATTTTTAAATGACCATTTTCAGTGTACACAAATGAATTGGATGAGGATATGTGATAATTGTAGTCATAATTTATATATACATTTGAATCCTGTCCTGTTCAATTAACATTTGTAGAGTAACAATTTTTCATAGCAATAGGAACTCGTAATGGGCCCTATTTTAACAGCTGTTTATAATTCTACCTTGTGGATTTACTGTATTTATTTAACTTTCCACCATAGTTGGCATGTAGTTTGATTCTAACTCTGTCATGGATATATTTGTGCATGAATCATTTTTGTGTCAGATTATTGTCTCAAGATAGATTTGTGGTAGTAGCATAATTAGGTTGAAGAGTAAGAAAATATTTATGATATTTGATGTCCATTGCCAAATAGCTTTCCAGAAGAATTTATAATGAAGTTTTGTAACAGTGTCTAATGGGAAACTTTTTTTAATATCAATTTGTTTATCAAATTGTGTAAGGACCTTGCTAACAAGACATGATGTGGTGAGGACATGGCAACTCTCTTTTGTAGTTGAAAGGGAGTATACTTAGAAGACCTAAATTTGTCTTAGTTTTTCCACTTTTTTGTGACCCTGAACATCATTTAACATATTTTCAGTTTTTTCACTTGTAACATAAAAATAATTATTTGTCTGCCTGATTTACAGAGTACTGTACTAATCAAATATTTGAAATAATTTTGGAAAGTGCAAATTATTCAAATAGAATAAAACAAAGGGGTTTTATAACATAGTATAGTATAGATACTAATCCAGGCCCTGGCAATTGGAAAATTTGACATTAGACTTAGATCATCAGAAATTTTTGATTTATTTTGGACTGTGTCAGAAGAAAATAAATCTGTTACTTGAAAATTTGGGGCTGCTTCCATTTTCTAGCATAATGAGGAATTTATTCACTTTATATCTAATATTGTGTTATTTTAACAATTCCAGTATATGGCAGACCAACTTAGATTTGATCTGGGGAATCCAATTGTGTAACAGTTGTGGAAAGGGGAAGATGATGCAATCACACTGCCAGGAACTTTTAATTTTTTGTGTGTGGGAAAGAAAAGAATTATAGCTAGTACATGTGAAAGCCAAAGATAAGCTGTATGTGTGTAGGGGAGAAAAAATTCTTCCTTCTTCCCTTCTAGGTCCTTTGGCTGGTCTAATAATTAAATTGATATAAGATGGATTAACAGGGGAAAAACACATTTTATTATGTACTTATGGGAACCCACAAAGACATGAGACTCAAAGGTAGTCAGGCAATTTAGGCTCCTATGCCATCCTGAGCTCAGGAATGGGATAGGGGCCTGGGGCTTCAAAGGAGAGGAGGGGAACTCACAGGGCAATAAGGAGATGAGATGTGTGCTGATTAGATGTTTGCTCTGACATACAGATAAGTCTTTCAGGTTAAAAAAAAATTGTCTCTGGTAATAGCTCTCTTTCTGGTACCTGTCTCCTATCTAAATTCTTTTATAAAGGCTGTTAAGGGAGAGGTAAAAAGCTTGTTCTGAGTCTACTGGGTCTTGATTGCCTTCAGGTCAAAATAACCCACATGCCAGTGTGGCACAAATTTGGGATGGCATATCCTGCTCCCCTTCACAGATCAGGTTTAAAAAAATGATTGAGCATATGGTAAAAGGAGATATTTTACATGAACGAAGGAAAGGCAGGCTAGTGTCATCCATTTAATTTCTTTTAAAATTTTTTTAAAAAAACTTTATTTTATATTGGAATATTGTTGATTAACAATTTGTGTTAGTTTCAGGTGTACAGCAAAGTGATTCAGTTATACCTATACATGTATCTATTTTTTTTTTCAAATTCTTTTCCCATTTAGGTTATTGCAGAATATTGAGCAGAGTTCCCCATGCTATACAGTAGGTCCTTGTTGGTTATATATTTTAAATATAGTAGTGTCTTAATGTCATCCATTTAAATTGCATGTTATGTTCTTTCTCTCAAATTACTGAAAACCAACTCATGACAAGGAATAAATAATCATAAAGAATAAATAATGATAAAGAATAAATAATGATAAGGAATGAATCCTCAGTCTGAAGAGAATGAAAATATGGGGAGAAAGGAGCTGGGGTGAGAATAGGGAGGATGAAACAACTGAGGTACTTGAGGTGACACAGAAGGGTGAGCTATGACAAAGCAAGAGAGAGGCACGGACATATATACACTACCAAACGTAAAACAGATAGTTAGTGGGAAGCAGCCGCATAGCACAGGGAGATCAGCTCCGTGCTTTGTGACCACCTAGAGGGGTGGGATAGGGAGGGTGGGAGGGAGGGAGATGCAAGAGGGAAGAGATATGGGAACAGATGTATATGTATAACTGATTCACTTTGTTATAAAGCAGAAACTAACACACCATTGTAAATCAATTATACTCCAATAAAGATGTAAAAAAAAAAAAGAATACAGCAGGGGGAAGAGAGTTGTTGCTGAAGAAAGGAGACATAATTTTAAGTTGTAAGGAAGTGGTATTGTCTGAAGTCCACAGAAGAAGGAAGCAAATGTGGTAAGGAGTACCTGAAGATTGTAATGGGAGAGGATCCAGCGCAACAGAAAGAATAGAATAGTATAGGTAGAACCTAAGCAGACAGAGAAAAGCAAGAGAATAAAGGAAACACAGAAGCTGCATTACAAACAAAATAAACGTATATGATCTGGTCATGGGGAGCATACCATAAAAAATCAAAAGGCTGGATATTTCGTTATTAAACTTTGAAAGAAAAAAAGCAGATAGCTTTCATTCAAGGAAACTAAGGTATGAAAATGCTCGAATATAAAGAACAAAATTGATTTTCTCTGAAGAGACAGGATTGGGGGATTTTATATTTATTGCTCAGGAAAAAAACTTACTAGAAGCTAGCCAGAAGTGTCATTAACACATTCAGTGAATATCCAAAAGATATATATACCATGGAGGATGCAAAATATATGTTCGTGGAGGTGGACTCGGGAGAAGATAAACAGATTTATGGCTGTACAGGTCACCTTTTGGAAAGTTATAGTGACTTATTTCAGAAAGAAGAGGAAACAATGAAGGGACATATCTCTCTGTGTTTAATTATGGAAAACTTGTTGGTCAAAAGGGAGTCAAAAGAGCATGGGGAAAGAGTGACCATGTCACCTTAGAAATCATGATAGGATTGGGAGCAGCCAGATGGGTCCTGGACATTAGGCCAAGCACCTTAAAAAATTCATGATGAGTGACAGGACATGTAAACAGAAAAAGCAGGATGTCTAATCAAAGGCAAGCACAAAAGCCTGGCATGAACCATTGAGAGAGTGTGCCAGTTATCAAGCTATTGTCTCTCAGTTTCAAGCCCACTCTGTGTACTTGGCATGTGAGGCTGGGGCTGAGATTCCACAGACCATATTTCTGCTTTGCCAGCTGCTTCTTGCTGGGCTCTGGCAATAGGGACATCAGAAGGACATGCAAGGTTGGGGGAAGGAAAAGGGTTGTTCTCCTTTCTGTGGACTTGCATCTGTTTGCTATTCCTGTGAGCATAATACCAGCAATTCTTTTCACCCCAGCAGAGATGGCTCCTTCCAGAAGCAGCATCTGAATCCAGTTTGCAGTTTTCCTGTCTCTTGCAAACCCCCCAGGCAGACACCAGCACCAACCCGCCAACACAACACCCGCTCGGCAGAAGCCTGAGTCCCATGTTCACTGATCCCTCCTTCAAGCCTGTAACCATGCCAACCTTTTCCCTTGCTCCTCCTCCCCTAGAGGTGGTCGTTGTTCCCCAGAGTCCTTACTTTCACTATACATTTCTTTCTTTTTCTTTTTTTTTTTTGGCGGTACGCGGGTCTCTCACCGTTGTAGCCTCTCCCATTGCAGAGCACAGGCTCCGGACGCACAGGCTCAGCGGCCATGGCTCACGGGCCCAGCTGCTCCGCGGCATGTGGGATCTTCCCGGACCGGTGCACAAACCCGTGTCCCCTGCATCGGCAGGCGGACTCTCAACCACTGCGCCACCAGGGAAGCCCCACTATACATTTTTGTACCTTTTTGATTCTTTCCTAGTTAGCTTTAGACCTACTTAATTTTTAGGCATCTAATGAGTTAATTTTGGTAAAAAAAAATTACTAAGGTTAATTATTAAGGTTCTTTGTACTAATCAGAATACTAGATATATTAGGGACTCTGTTAGCTCCACTGATTATAATAGATGTGGCAAACAACATAACAGAAATAGACCCTTTCATATAAGAACATCTAGATGACTTTTGGGTTTGGTGATGACTTTTTAGATACAGCACCAAAGCTTGATCCATGAAAGAAATAATTAATATGCTAGATGTCATTAAAATTAAAAACTTCAGCTCTGAGATAGACACTGTCAAGTGAATGAGAAACCAGAGAATGGAAGAAAATATTTGCAAAAGACATAGCAGATGAAGGACTGCTATCCAAAACCTACAAGCAATGCTTAAAATTAAGCAATAAGGAAATGAACAACCTGATTATAAAATGGGCAAAAGATCTTAAGAGACACTATACCAAAGAAGATGTATAGATGTCAAATGAGTGTACGAAATGATGCACAACAACATTGTATATCATGAGGGAACTGCCTATTAAAATAACGAGATACCACTACACACTTGTTAGAATAGTGAATATCCAAAACATTGACAAGACCAAATTCTGGCAAGCATATGCAGCAAGAACGTTCATTCTTTGTTGGTGGGAATGGAAAATGGTACAGGCAATTTGGAAGACAGTTGGCAGCTTCTTACAATATTAAATGTACTCTTACCGTATGATCCTCACACTTGGTATTTATTTACCCAAGTGAGTTGAAAATTTATCTCCACACATAAACCTGCACTTGGATGTTTACATCAGCTTTATTCATAGTTTCCAAAACTTGGAAGCAAACAAGGTAATCTTTTCATAGGTGAATGGATAAATCAATAGCAGTAATCCAGACAATGGAAGCATTTTCATCACTAAAAAGAAATGAGCTATTAAGCCATGAAAAGACATGAAAAAAGTTAAATGAGTGTTATTAAGTGGAAGAAGCCAATCTGAAAAGGCTACATACTGTATGATCTCAACTATGTGACATTCTGGAAAAGGCATGGAGACAGAAAAATCATCAGTGGTAGCCAGGGGTTTGAGGGGAGGGAGGTATGAATAGGCAGAGCATAAATAATGTTTAGAACAGTAAAACTATTTCATATGATAATATAATGGTGGATGCATGAGATGTACAACACTAAGTGAAACGATGTAATCTATGGACTTTGGTTGGTAACAGTGTATCAGTGTAAACATTGATTGTAACAAATGCACTGCTCATGCAGAATTTGATAATAGGGAAGGTTTATATGTGAGACGGCAGAGTGCACATGGGAACTCTCTATACTTTCTACTTTACTGTGAATTTGAAAAATAGTCTTAAAAAAAAGAGACCCTTTCAATGAGCCATTTTACTTAAAAAACAACTTTATTTATTTTTATTTTTTTAATAAGTTTATTTTATTTATGGCTGCATTGGGCCTTTGCTGCTGCATGCAGGCTTTCTCTAGTTGTGGCGAGAGGGGGCTACTCTTCGTTGCGGTGCATGGATTTCTCATTTTGATGGCTTCTCTTGTTGCGGAGCTTGGGCTTTAGGCTCACAGGCTTCAGTAGTTGTGGCCCATGGGCTCGGTAGTTGTGACACATGGGCTTAGTTGCTCCGTGGCATGTGGGATCTTCCTGAACCAGGGCTCGAACCTGTGTCCCCTGCATTGGCAGGCAGATTCTCAACCACTGCACCATCAGGGAAGCCCAAAAAACAACAATTTTAAATTGAAAGGACAGCACAAATATATTAATAAGGGAACTGAAGCCTAAACGGATGAGAAAATAATAGAAACTCAAGATACTTTAGGTAAGAGAATAGGCAAACAAAGGAAAGACATCATATTCAATAGTGTGTAGGGAGGAAGTAAGTGTTGACATGATTTTGATAAAAACTGGCAAGCCAAACAACCTTGAGCACCTTTCTCCCAGTTACAAAATATGTACAATTTTTAAACACACACACAAATCAAACAATTTAAAAGTGAAAAAAAATCAGGGCACAGTCACAGTTGTTACATAAATGGTCCAAGTGAATTGGAGAAAGTGTCTGCTGATAGCTTTGTGAAGAATACAGAAAGAGGTGAAATGAATAGTTGTATTGTCAGGTGGATGTGTACTGGGTTAAATTTCCATGGCCAAAGTTATTGATGAAAGGATCAATGACAAGCAGTGAAGCCCCCAGCATTGTCTCACAGGCTCTACCCTTAGTTTTTTCCTATTCCACATTTCATTTTAAATCAATGATATCAATTTATTTCTGCCAAAGACCACCTGCAGCATATCTGTAGTTGAAGAAGCTTGATTTATTACTTGTTGCAGTTGCAGGAGAATGCTTATTATAGGGAATTCTATTATAGGATATTTGTTTTGGCTGAGTCATTTTGGAGAGGGTCTAAGGAAGCAGGGCTTTGGATGCTGTCAAGAAGCAGGGATAATTCTGTGATTGGGTACCTCAATCAATCTTATCTATAAAGAAAGCAGACTGGAGCTAGCATGAATCCATAGCTGATTTTCTTTTTAAAAGCAGCAGTCACTCATATTAGGTAGGAGAGAAAGAAGGTTGGTATTTTGTGGGTTACACCATGACCCTGAGTTGTGTCATTTTATCATACACTCAGAGTGACTTTGTCTGATATTGCTGTTCTGTGACATGGTTTACATTCAAGAAGAGAAAAATACAGCTTAGCTGTCAGCATCAGACCAGGATGTCAGGGGCCTCTTTCCTCTTTCTCAGTGATTTATTTAGATAAGTACTTAGAAGGCAACTTAATCAAACTACTAGATGACATCAAGTTGAAAAAAGTCGATCACAATTAACAGTGAAAAGACAAACAAAGATGATGTAGACTCTAGAGAGAAAATGTATGTTAGAGATCATACAATACGAATTTTATAAATGAGAAGACAAAGGCCTGAAGCAACTGATGACTTATCTGAGTATAAGGGCAAACAAATTAAAGATGAAAAACTTAATTCTTCCTGTTGAAAATAAGTGAGTCTTCCCCTCCCCTTTGCTTAGTGTTCACTTTAGAAAACTTGTAAGTTCTTTCTCTTTTTGAAATACATGTGAATTTTTTAAAAAGCTAAATAAGACTCTTGCCAGCTTTATGACCCAGGATTGTCTTTCTCAGGGACCTGGGAGCCATCTCTTTGAAATGTAATCATCAAGGAAGATCTTGACCCTAGTTCCCAGTTTCTGTGGGTGGACGGGAACCTCAGACCAAGTTACAAAACTCCTTCCTATCATACAGATATAAGAAGTGTGTTTTTCCTCTGGATAGAGTCAGTTAGCTAACATAGATGGTCACCCCAATTACCAGGCGAATTTAGGATGCACTACATGTGACAAATAGTGTGTCAAGTCCTCTTTCTTGAGGACAAGTTCAGGTTTATCTTGAGACAATGTGTTGTATCTGCTTGGCTACAGAAAAAGTGTGAGATGTCTTTCTGTCTTGGCATTGTCTTTAACAGATTGCCTGTGATGCATATCCCATTCTAGTTTAATACTTATTCAATAATAATTTTTTTTTTCTCTTCTGTCTTCTTGGATAAATTTCCTGGGTTGGGAGATTTTTTTAAAAATTATATTTCCCCAAAACAAGGTCCCAGAACAGTGACAAAGGTGGAGCAGTTATGCAGTCATCAGATCAGAGTTCTTTCCGCTAAATCACCCTGATACTAACTAAAGAATAACTGTTTAGAGGTACATAGTCACCATTTTGAGAGAACGTAGAAGATGGGCTGAAACTAGGAATATTAATAAGGGCAAGTGTAAAACACTGTTCTTTGGTTCAAAGGATATAATGACTTTCTTAGTTTGCAAATGCATTTAAGTGTGTCAAATAGTAAGGAGAAAATGAATTCAAAGTTCTAGATACATCCTTAGTACTTATTTGTCTTATAACTGGAAGCTTGTGCCTTTTGACCACCTTCCTCCAATTCTCCGTCTTCCTACCCTCTGCCTCTGGTAATCACAAGTCTGATCTCTTTTCTCTTTTTCATTGAGTTTCTTTCTTTTCTTTTTCTTTTTCTTTTTTTTTAAGTTTCCTTATATAAACAAGATTGTGAGTATTTGTCTTTCTCTATCTGACTTACTTCACTTAGCATAATGCCTTCAAGGTCCATCCATGTTGTCGTAAATGATAGAGTATCTCTAAATTTTATGGCTGAATAATATTGCATTATATATATGTAAATGCATGTGTGTGTGTATATATATATATATATATATATATACACATACATTATATATTATAACTTTTTAATCCATTCATCAACTTAGGTTGTTTAAATGTCTTGGCTATTGTAAATAATGCTGCAATGACATGGGAATGCAGATATCTCTTCAAGATAGTGATTTTATTTCCTTTGGATG